>NC_012877.2:37128100-37728100 GCF_000003195.3 Sorghum bicolor | reverse complement strand
CTACGTTATTCTGGATCCAATAGGTCGGTGGAGATCTCTCGAGAGAAAGAGTCCTGATTGGGCTCGGCAGGTGGGCGGGCGCGGCGCCCAGGTCCTGGCCTCGTTTCGCCTCCGCTTCAGTCTCATGGCTTCTGGAGTCTTCTAGATGGTAGAAAATTGCGCAGTGCGTTGATATCTCTATGTAATCCTGACATGTGGGCCTTTCTTCCTTATTTCCT
Organism: Sorghum bicolor; assembly: GCF_000003195.3. Lineage (NCBI taxonomy): Eukaryota > Viridiplantae > Streptophyta > Magnoliopsida > Poales > Poaceae > Sorghum > Sorghum bicolor. The sequence goes on along the minus strand of NC_012877.2, from coordinate 37,727,882 downwards.
GATAACCCCCTGCAGAAATAGACAAACACCAAAACTCGTGGAATTCTATCAGATAAAACCCTAAGTCTAGATGTTGATTTCATTTGGATCCTTTTCTTTGTTTATTTGATAATTAAATTTGATACTTAAGGACCGTCAACAAGCTCCCCCAAGCTTACCTCTTGCTCGGCCCTGAGCAAGGATAGACTCAGCAATGGATTAGAAGTTGTTGCAATATCTTTAAAAATTGACGGTACACATGCTTTTTAAATAAGATCTCATCTCTGAGTTTAGAGTAAACTGTCAAGACTTAAAACTTACTTTACCTTCACCATGGGACTTGTAACCGTCACTTCTGTCTTGAGAGGTTAAAAGATAGAACAGTCTAGCCAAGTGCCATGTCTCTTATTCTTGATCAGCTATAGCTCTGGGGTTTTTTTGCAGATTTTCAAATAAAACTCAGAGATTCCTTGTATGACTCTCTCATATCTCTCTTTTGTGGTATTTCTGGATCCTTACCAAGGCATTGATGGTATATGCCTTCTCTCAAGATATGTGGTATTTGTGGTATAAGGCATTGCCTTCTCTCTCACCCTACTCTAATAAGGCTTGATATCTGGAGCTCATAGGTGGGAGACAGCTAATACATACTTACAAGACATTTATTGCATAGTCAAACCATGGATCCAGAGAAACAAATCAATAAGCCAAATCAAGATGTGCATGTGTGGCGAATGAATGGTGTATGGTGATGATGGTAATAACAATGGTGAAAGTCTAATTCTACTTTTGCTCTTTTGAGGGGATACATACCTTCCTTGCTTTTTGAAACTTTATGAGGAGAATGAGATGCTCTCTCTTTTTTTTTCAGGTGGGTATCTTGTACCCCTAATTCTACTGTCGGACACTTGTCCATTTTTACCTCTCGTCTCGCTTTTTCTTTCTTTCGAGGTTCCGGACACTTGCCCCTTTTTATTTCCTCGTTTATATATATATATTTTTTTCTTCTCTCTTTTTTTCAGAGCACTCATCTCTTGAGATAATATAGCAAGTGGTAGTAACCAAAATATTTGGAGCATTTATTTCATAGGGAATAACAGGGATAGGAAAATGTTTTTGACTATTCTCTCCCGGATTAGGAGTAGAATATTTTTGGGTGATTCTGGAGATGGAAATGGATGGATATATGTGGATGGTACTTCCGGAGTAGAAGTAGCATATATGAGTGAACGTGCAAGTGAATCTTGATTTAACCACATGACAAGTTCCTAAGGGTCTACACAGCTTGACCACACTCAATGCTCATAAGCAGTAAATAGTAAATGTGTGGCTCAAAGTCTAGCAAGCATGTATATATGGCTGTGGTAGGAATTTAAACTCTCATCATATAGGAACTCATCATGCAATATTTTAAAGATTTTTCAAAGATAAAATTGTTCAGAATTCTAGCATCAATAGGAACAGATAAACAGCAGCTCAACCTTCCCATATCATATCCGTTAACAACTTAGATTTTAGATCAAGTTTTCATCCCACAAGTTTAGATCTAGAGCAAGCTTTAAATTATAACAGTTATGTCTAAACTTGAGAGGGAACTTGAAAATTGCAAATTAGGCAGAGCAACTATTCATCATATCCGTGCTAGAGTTTTATTATTAAGATTCAGATTAGCATAGCCACTTTATTTATTTATTAAACATACTAAGCAAAAGATATATATAAGCACAAAATCTTTATTTGGTTTTTCATAGTTTATGTATTTTAATATTCTAACATAATATAAGTATAAAGATAGGTAGAAATACTTAGCGAGAATAATGGGGTGCTTTCCCCCAAACTGAATTTTGACGTAATTTCTCTTGATGTAGCTAGCAGGTGGTAGAGGTGTATTTGAAAGTCAGCAGCATTCTAACAGCGATTAGAATGTCCTCCGTCTGCTAGTCTTCTTGATTCTTAAATTCTGTGGAGCTCAAATAGACAACAAAGCTTGTGGAACTAATTAAGTGTTAGCATAAATATCTAGCCGTCATCATGTTGAGCTTCCTTAATAAATGTTATTTATTTAGCAGGATCATACACTTATTATTATTATATATATATATATATTTATATATTTTTATTGTAAGATGGAAACTTATTTATTTTATTTTTATGCCACCACAGTGAATGTACTTATGGGTTTTATGCCATGAGCATACTCACATGGGGCTTACTATTTTTTAACATTTTTATTTTCTTTTCAAGATAGCACGAACCTGATTATAATTGAATAATTGAAAGGAAAGGGTAACTACCAAGTTTACCTCTTGGCAAGGCGTTCGGTATTTTTAAGTCCTCCGAACGGGACTCTCTATTTTCTCAGTCGTCCTGGGATTCGCTAGGTGGCGTAGTCGGTGATTTCGGCGGCGCCTCTCTTCATGTATAACTATCTTCTCCCTCCACACCTGACTCGGTGCTACGGTCTCCTCAGGACAGTTCTGTTCAAGCTGTATGTCTTCAGTCCTTATCACTTCTCCTTCGTAGTCTACCCATCCGTTCTTGATGATTTGCCTCCTCTGGTTGCGGTTGCGTCGTCTTCTTGTCCTGACCTGCTTAGAGTCTTCAACTATATAGTTATGGTCAGTAAAATAGTTGCGTACCTTCTCAGAGGGGAAGTACATGTGGACTTCTCCGGTTCCAATGTAGATGATTGCTTTGATAGTGTTGAGAAATGGTCTTTCAAGGATGGTGGGTGGATCATATTCGTCTTCTCCCATGTTAATGACCTGAAAATCATCTGGAGCCGAATATATTGGTTGTAGGGGCATGGTTCCATGCAGGAGCTGATAAGTGACTGCGGCCATTATGTTGTTGTCAGATCCGGTGTCGTAGAGTGTCTTCTGAAAAGAGTATCCATTGATTGCGCACTCGCTGCTTGGAACACTAGGGTCGTCCTTCTTGATCAAGAAAGGTGACTGAGTCGATGATGTTGACCTCTTCCGACAAGGATCCAATGTTTTAAGTCTTCTGGACAAGACTTTCCACCATCTTCATCCTTTAGGTGCATCATTTGATTAGGTGTGGACCTTGACGTCTGCACCTCTTGATACGGTGTCACCCATGTTCTTCTTTGCCCAGCAGTTCGAAGTATGGTGTTGGCAATATCCTGCTCAGTGTGTTTGTGCTCATAGATCCAGGTCCTTCACTTGGTGGAGTCTCGGAGTTGTAAAACTCCTCCATGTTTTGCTTGAAGTGTACCTGTTCAATAGAGACATGGCAGAGATCAAGTGCATGGGCTCTGTTGGTGGAAAACACCAACAGAACCAAAAGTGTATTTGTTCTTCCTTAAGCATAGTGAGCAAGACAAAGTTGATGGATAATAAGATCATGAGTGTAGTATTTGAAACATTTGTCAGATCAGATGGCTCAACCTAATGGAAAGATAATCTATCTATATTTATGTTTTGTTTATATCTTCCAAATATTGAATGTGCAACATATTAGCTTATATGTTTAGGAGCGTGGGATCACGAAGGTAGTACTAAGAACAAAGATTAAAGGACTAAACATGTTGAATTAATTGAGTTGGTTAATCTGGAGTTATAAATCATACATGTTTGTCTCTTTATTTATGTGAATGCTAGAACCAAGGAGAAGCTTATAAAAGCGGTAGTCAAGTACCTTAAGGTGTTACCTTACTTGAAGAGTGACGGTACAGTATCACCTTGTGGAAGCTTTCCTTTCTTTGCGGTTGTGCATCGTGTTTGTGGCACCCTCCACGAGTCATCTCTTATGAGCCACGTCTTTCTTGTGCAAATTGTTAAACTTTATGTGTCACTTTCTTCATCTCCAATGCGAGTTTATCTCAGGACTTCCCAGGTTGATATTGAAAGTTTTCCTGCAGGGGTTAGTCCAACAAAATATCCCATATCTACTATAGCATACTATCGGCTTAAAAATCAACCTAGACACCATGTCTAATTTGATTTAGAAGGGCATTTTAACCTAAGCACCATGCTTAATTTAAAATCCCTTAGAAGTAAGATCATCATTCCTAAACTAAGCACCATGCTTAATTAAGAGATAAATAAAACTATTCCAAACCTAGACATATACTAAAGCAAATAAAGGTAGCATGAGAGCATTTATAGAGATCTACTTAAGTGGAGATGAAGTAGTGTAGTTAGTATTTAACAAATTGAGCATGTCTCAAAGGTAAGGACAACCAACGTAGCAACATGGCAAAAGATGTTTTTATGTAAAGTACTCCCCCAAGCTTGAATTTTACAAAATTCAAGTTTGGATGAATTTAATTCAATGTTGTGTGATGGTTGGTTGGACATACCCTGTGCTTGTCATTCATCCGATCTTCTTGTTCCAATCCTGGAAAGGTTAGTGACAAGAATACCCAAAGGAATATTTCTACAATTATCTTTATATGCTCAATACACAAGGCAATGTTGCAAATAATTAGAAGTTCATGTTATGATCTGATAAGTGCTTGTTTTAGGACACTAAGCTTGTCCTTGGGAAACCATCAAGTTATGTTGGTGAAGTGGTTTCCCCTCCAACACCTACCTATATCAAGATCAACTCAATGAGATCTGCAATATTTATTATAGACATATGCATCGACAACCGCCTTTTTAAAGTTTTTATAAATGAAGAGGAAGAGAGCGTTGGAGATCTCAAATGTGGTAAGGATGGAGAGACAAATTGATTGGAGAGATGTTTTATATGAGCAAGGACTAGGTGAGGTATTTATGAAATAACTTCCATGCTCACTGTTGTTTCTCTCATTCTTAAACTCCAAGGATGATTCCTCATGAATGCTTATAATTCCTCTAGGATTGTCTCTCAAGTTTGTTTTATCTATCCGTTCAATGGTGATAGCACATGGATTTTTAATGCCCTCTAGCCATTGATGTTGCTCTTCTCAATCCTCCTTCTTATGCATGGGATGTCTAGAGAGATTCATAGGATTATCGGGAGGTTCAAGAGAAAAAGCATAGTAGAAATTATTAAGCTCAAGGATGGGTTGGATAGCCGAATTATGGGATTGAAATGTTTGGAAATCGGCTATTGAAACTTCCTCTCCTTGTATGGGAGATGATTCCTTCTCTGTCTCTAAGATTTTTCTATGAAGACTAGTGCAAGAAGGATGTCTACGAATGAAGACATACCTTCCTTTACTAATAGATAAAGAAAGAAAGACTCTACCAAAGGTTATATGATTAAGACCAATGTGAAAATATCTAGGAAAAACATGGTCTTGTAGGGCTAGGTCTAAACCAGAATTTATAGAAAAATTAAAAGATTCCCTAGGTGTAGCTAAAAGTGCATTATCTTTTTGATTAAAAGATAGGACCTCAGCTATAGAAAAGGGTTGGTTTTGACCTATTGCAATCAACTCCGGACACAGATCATAATTAGGGGCAGGATGTGTTGACTCCCATGGTCTATGGCTGGTCTGCGAAGGTGCAAAGAATTTAATAATAGGTATGGAATTTGAGTTATCCATAAAGATAAAAATAAAAAGATAAAAGAATAAAAGTATAAAAGTATAATACAAGATAATAGCAAGACTCAAAGTTATCTCAGCAAAACGTCTTTCTCCCCGGCAACGGCGCCAGAAATGCTTGCTGATATTTGGTAACGCAATAAGGAAACGATCCGCAAGCGCACGGATATCGGTGAGCATTTCACCCGGGAGGTTATCTAGAGTTATCGTATTTATATTTTTACCACTGGGAGAAAGGGTGCATCTGACTAACCAAATCTTTTGCTACTATCCCTTTAGGCACAAAGAATGTCTTTCGATGTGAGTGATAAATAGAGAAGACTGCAACCGTAGTCTCCTTCTAACCTTGGTAAGGATAATCTACTGTTCTAATAGAGAGGCTAATGGAATCTAGACACCACAAAGGATGTTCAACCCGCACCTATAAACCCTATCCTTCCTGCTAACGAGATGTGATCTGGAAAGGTAACTCGGAATTGTCACGTTCCTCACTACTACCACGGTCTAGCTAGTCAGAGAATATCTATGAGTACCCCAGCCTAAACACCACGTTTATGCCAGCAATGATTACTCTAAACTCTACGCGAAGAGATTAAAGTAAACTCATAAACCAGAAGAACAATAAAACAAGAACTTACTAGAATTTAGAAGTCGAAATACTGAAGAATCCTAGGAGCAAGCTTCGGGTTAGGAGAACTTGATCCCGCAGGTACAAGCTTGGAGTAGACACCGACAGGCCGGGCTTCCTCCAATCTACACCTCCACTCTATCTCTCTCAATCTAGTAGAAACTAGAAGATCTATTTCTATCTTACATTGGTTGCTAAGCCTAAAAAGAAATATTAATTAGAGAAGAGGTTTCCCTTCGAGGGCACCCCTCAATCTCTATGATAATTTCTTCATGTCTTCTCCAGGGGCCAAGGGGGTCTCCTTATATAGTCCTCCCCTTCTATGCATTTTTGGGTCGGTAGGCGAGGTGGTACTACGTTATTCTGGATCCAATAGGTCGGTGGAGATCTCCCGAGAGAAAGAGTCCTGATTGGGCTCGGCAGGTGGGCGGGCGCCCAAGGAAACTGGGCGGGCGCCCAGGTCCTGGCCCCGTTTCGCCTCCGCTTCGGTCTCGTGGCTTCTGGAGTCTTCTAGATGGTAGAAAATTGCGCAGTGCATTGATATCTCTATGTTATCCTGACATGTGGGCCTTTCTTCCTTATTTCCTGATAACCCCCTGCAGAAATAGACAAACACCAAAACTCATGGAATTCAGTCAGATAAAACCCTAAGTCTAGATGTTGATTTCATTTGGATCCTTTTCTTTGTTTATTTAATAATTAAATTTGATACTTAAGGACCGTCAACACTTGCTCGAACCAGGATAAACTCTCATGTACATCTTGCATCACCATCCGGAAAGGAAGACACACACACACAAATTCACTCGTTGGTGTTACTCCCCAGGGTAAAAACACCGACAATACAGTTGCCTGAAGAGTTAAGTTCAATCTTTTCGGTATTCCACGTGTCCCAATTAAGAACGTGTCTAAAAGTACCTGAACAAAGGATCAAACCCCAAGGTATCAAGATAAAGGCAGACCTGGGGTACGAAGAGAAACCAATGAGTATAGTAGACACCAAGGAGTGAGTGACCAGGAACTGGGTGGTAAAAACCTACAAAGTTGTGTGGAGTCATCATAATGACACAGATGCCACCTGGGAGAACGAGGATTACCTAAAGGAGGTTTACCCAAAATTTTATAAGAAATGGTTAGTAACCCAAAATTTCGGGATGAGATTTCCTTAAGGGGGGAAGGGCTGTAACACCCTGAGTGTAAAGCATGCATTAGGGTTTCACTAAGCATATATAAGCATTTACATGAGCATAAGCATCCCATGTCATGTGCATTATGCATTTAATATGATTCTATGTGCCGTGTTTAATATTAATTTAATTATATTAAACTGCCATGAGTGTCCTAAATTGTTTGTGATGCCCAAAGTTGGTTGAATTATGTTTAAGATGAATTAAGAAAATTTTTGTGGAATTTTTGAAGCTCGAGAATTGGAGAATTTTAATTTATTATAAAAATCCCTAAAATGAATTTATTTAAACCTATGAATAGTTTTAATTTGTAATTCAAATTATTTTTGGAATTTTAGGTTGCATCTTAAAGGAAAGTTGTAGAGGATTTTATTCTGAACAACTTTTGTTTTTGGGACAACTTCTGAAAATGAATTTTAAATGCTCAAAAATGTGTTTGAAAAAATATTTGAAAAAAGAAATTAAAAAAGAGAAAGGGTAGGGGTGCTAGCGGGCCGCCGCCTGTCTTCTGGCCCATCGGCCGAAGCTAGCTCGGCCTCCCTCCCTCTTCTCCCTCTCCCGCCGCGCGCGCAGTGGCAGCGCCCTGGTGTCGTCGTGGCAGCGCCGGCAGGCCGAGGCCCCGCGTGGTGGCCATGCGGCGCATCGCCAGCGCTCGGTCGGCCACCAAGACCGGCATCGCCCCCGCCTCGCCCTCCTCTTTCATTCAGGACACTCGCGGCTCCCTCTCGCTCGCTCTCTCGCCACCACGCTGAGCTCGCCATGCCGCCGTCCGCCATCGCCATCGAAGATCGGAGCTTCTCCACCTCCCTACTCTAACCCTCTTCCACGAATCCGAGGCCACCATCGACCTCGCCTCGGCCTCCCACGTCTCGCGCACACGCTCTATCGCTCAGGTGAGCCCCCGATGAGGCTGCTCAACCTCACCGGAGTCCGCGCGAGCTCGCCGAAGTTCACTACTCGCGTAGCCACCCCTTTCTGCTGTCCTTCCTTCCTGTTTTCTGCGCGCGTCTTCACTGCGGTAGCACGAGGAAGCTAGAGCCACCCTCGGCGGGCTCTCTACCGTATCGGAGCGGTCTGGCCACGGCAGGCAGCACCGCCGTGTCGCCATGTGCGCTGGTCGAAGAGCTCTGGCCGTCCTCCGACCTAACTAAGTGCACCACTAGGCGCGCCACACCGCGGGGAGCACGTTGGTGCCAACCCCATGGCAGGAGGTCTCACCGCCGGCGATATGCGCTCGACGAAGCTAGCCCAGGCTCGGTGTGGCTGACAGGTTGGCGTCAGGACCCACCTGTCGGCCACGCAGCGTGGGAATGGGTGCACAGCACCAGGTGCACCTAGCAGATCCAGCCGGATCTGAATTTCATTTTGAATAAATATTTTTCTAGAAATGTTTTATTCCTTGCAAAATTCATAACTTGTGCTATAGGGATCCAAAAATGATGAAACTAATTTTTTTGTTCTCTAGAAATCTGGATCTACAGTTTGATACATTGCATGTTGTGTTTGAATATATTTTCTATATAGATTTATTTAATACATGTATTTGCTGTTTTCTTAGAAAATGCAAAATAAATAGTGTAGAGATCTGAAAAATGTTGTTAATTTTACAGTAGCTTTGTATCCATACATAGCGTGTATGAAAATATGAAACACAATATTTACTATAATAAATGATTTATGGTAATTTAAATGCTTGCATGGTAGTGGTTTATGTTTTTTAATAAATAATCTGTACATGCAATTAAGCTAGAAATTTTTGTGGACCTTTCTTATGTTGATAGGTAATTTAAAAAATATGAAATCTGTTGTTTGTAACTTTTACATGAGTAGGGTATTTTCCCTCATTTATGTTAATAAACTTGTTATTTTTGTGTGGGCCATGTTACTTGCCCAAATGCTATGAAAATTTGGTGATAGACTTTATATATGGTCTGTAATCTGCTGTAATTTTGGTGTATATAGCCCAAGTACAGAACTATATGCTACTGTTATAGGCCTAGCAATTAATAAATAATTAAGCAATTGCTACGCATAAAATTAATATAATAAAATGAGTTTGGTGTATCTTTGAAGCACTATGATAACTTGCTCGTGTAGTAGTAGCTTGTAGAAGAGAATGCAATAGATGATTTGCCTAGGTTACATGTTCTTGAATGATGTTGACTACTTAGTAGTAGTAGTTCTTTGGTTCTTGTGCATGGCTCTTCTCTACTAGAGAAGAAGTATGCACTTACTCTGTAAATATTATATCATGGTCATCTTGCAATCATCTGCATGTACTGCACCTCGAGCATCATACACCTCCACTTATTTGTGCATATGCATCATACAAGCTCGTAGGAGAACGAGATAGAGCCCGAGGAGCAGGAGGAGACCCCAGTGCAGGAACTTTCAGAGGGACATGAGCCAAAAGAAGAGCTTTAGGAGTGCCCCGATCACAGGCCTAGCTTCTTCGAGAAAGGCAAGCCCTAGAGCATTGTAGTCTTCCTAAATTCCACTAACTTATGTTACTATATCATGTTTGAATATCTTGTTGCATTAAGTTATAGGAGTTGCTTGACACTGTTGATGCATGGTTACACCTTGAATTACTACCTGTCTACTTCCCTTGTCCTAAGTAGTGTAGGCTCGAAGTCTATGCTTAGCTTGCTTAGTACCTTAGAAGTCGGGTGATTTCCTGTCACCTGCGAGATGTAGCGGGATACCAAAAGGTTTAGCTGTTTGATGCTATCATGGGAATAACCAAGTGTGGGAAGGAAAGTTGAGACCGAATAGAGCCTTATGGGGGTGTTGGACCATAGTGGTTTTGTCTGTGTCGATTAAGGACCGATCGTTGACGACCCTCTTGTCATGTTGAATGCATGCCCCACACTTAACTGGAAAGTCGTTCCGACCGTGAAGCCTAAACACTATCCAGGTCGGGAGTCAAGCCACCATGCATTGTATTGGTGATGGTTGAGGACAACGATGAGAGCGTGACATACAACCTTGGTATACCTTGGATACCTCGGTCACCAAAACAGTCCTCGGGTACTGGTGGTTCCTGTCGAACCCACGATTTGGTTCTAGATAGTGTAATATTGTGACATGTAGCTCACTTAATCAGTGAGTGTGGTTTGTATGGGGAATAACTCACCAGCTGATCAGAAACTGATTCAAATCGCCATCGCTCCTAGATAGTGAGCACTTGACTTAAGCCCTGTCCTTATAGTAAGGACTACGAAACACTATGGTTATGGTATATGATGAAAGGTGAATGCTATGTGAATTTTGTACTATCATATCAAATCAACTGATTGCAATAGCACAGGTGTAAACTGTTGATGGGAAATAAGACCAAGTTCTATATACTCAAAAGGCCATCAACTGTCCTCAATTGAAGGAAGATAAGCATCACATGAACATATTTATCACTAATAAAGTTCCACTTGTACTCTTAGCTTGTTCAATGTAGGGAAGAAGGAAATGAGCCCTGTGGGCCCCATAACCTAGGTCGACTGACCGGGGTTTGGGCCCACCAGGGGCTCCCCTCCATGGCATGAGCCATGGCGTACTCCAAGGAGTCAATCCCAACCCTTGGATCCAAGTGTGCTTGCCCTCAACGGTTCAAACACTTAGCGCATGGATCCTTGGGCCCACATGGAAACAAGCAAGTGTGCAACTAGACTCAATTTCGGACAACACTTCACATGACAAGTGGGGACACCACCAGGAGGCCAGAGGTGGGCCAGGGTCCCCAAAGGTCGGTCGGCCGATCGACCAATTGGGTGATGCCACCTAGCCCAACCTCCCACCGACCTAAGGACCTTCTAGGTCAGTGGGACCCACAGTCAACCAAAGGGCAGGTCAACCAACCTGCATGTGGGCCCCATCTCACTATGCCACAGCCCTATAATAGCGATGTACCATTAGTCGGTATAGGTCGATATAGCGACACTCCATCGGTCGGTATAGATCTATGCCGACACTTATGTGCAGACGCTGGAAGTCATGTCGGTATAGCCTATGCCGACCGAGATGTTTTTAGCGACCGACTATGTGACTCCTCAGGGGCTATATGTACCGACACATAGTTTGAGGCTATAAATACTTTTAGCAACAAACAGTCCAACGCGAAACATTCACATAGAAACAATATATATGTTGCTAATTAGCAGTATATAATGAATCCCAAATTATATATTGTCAATGCACAAGCATTGAAATACAATATATACATTGACCATACATACAAGGACACTGATTAATATAAGCATAATACTTTGATTTATTCATATATGAGCTAGCCCAATGTATGGTCACACAAGTACAAAATACATTACAAGCTCGCAGACATGAAGTTTGTGCATGAGAAGTCATCAACATCCCTACCTATGTCATGAGACCAAAATTCATACATCCACTACTTGTAACCAAAAGCTTAGCTCATTAACACTTAAAGCTCATTGCTCAACTTTTACTAACAGTGAGCTCATAGTCTTATGTCTAATAGGTTCAAAACAAAACACAGCTTCGATGAGCACTTTTCACTTGTCGACACCACCAGGTACGCTGCCTTGGTCTTGTAGGATGGCTGAAATGCAATATGAATATCTAGTTAGCAACAACTTTTACCAAAGTTGGAGAAAGACGGTTTTGGAGGGTAACATATAAGAACAACTCCAAGAGTTCTCTAAAATTAGTAGCCAACTTTCATCACAAGAAAAGCTCAATGTCCCAAGCAATTGTAAATGAAATAAATAAGTAAATTGATAGTACCTAACTCAAAGCAACATAAGATTTAGTATATGGGCTGCCACTGGAGGGTAACATATAAGATGGTGCATTAAACATAGCCTATACATGCTGATATAACTAATGAAATAACTATCATTGTGTAAATACTAAATATTCAGTGCCACAAACATAGACTCTTCTCCACGCCTGAAAAATGAATAAAAATATCCTTCAAATAGCGCAGAAAAATATCTTTTAAACTTTGTTGTGTGTCAGGTGTAAAGATAGGAATATTGTGCATATACGCCGAATAATTAGTAGTTAGTGATGTGAGAAGTAACAGAACATGGTATAACATGAAGTTTCTAGGCTCCAGTTATTGACAAGGAAATATGCATGGAAGGCTATGTTTGTTTTAGCTGGAGTTTTTTTTATGTGAGTATGATCTAGAAGCTATATTATCTCTAAGCAAACTTGTGGTGCTGCAGTAGTACTATCTCTGGTGCATAAAAAACTCTAGTGTTGCAATAGTACTGTCTCTGCAAAGTTATCTGATATTAAACAAGCAAAGAAAGAGATGCTCACCTCGTATAATAAATAAAAGGCAAGCCTAAAGAAGCCCAAAGAAACTAAGTGCTCGGCAGGTGTCTGATAGCAGAAAATGAAGCCCCAATAGATCTAACAAAGTTATTACAATGCATATAACTGGGCACCACGAAAGCAGATATATTGAAACATACATTTTATTTGCCTCTGTAGAGTTAAGTTACCCATCTCTGCAGGAATTAGTGCTTGCAAACTGGGCACCATCCTTAGGTTTTTTTTTGCGAGCAATCCTTAGGTTGTAGATAGACAACACAGATTCCCATTTCATGACCTATCTAACAAGCAATTTTCAGTCTATTTCATTTTGCAAACAAATGACTAACACCACTGCGTAGTCAGCAGTAAGGCTGTAGGGATCACATGTTGTGAACCAGCAAGAACTCCTATATTTTATTTGGCTAGCCACACAGATCCTCCTATCAGATTTGTCCTTCAGCATCCAGCCTAACTGATGAACTGAAATGGATCTGTGTTACCTTGGATTCGAGTGTGCAGCCCAAGAATTGAATTGAGATGTATCTATGTTACCTTGCCAGCTCGCAGGTGCGTGCAACTTTCCGCCGAACCCACTGCGGATGCCGCCACTGGATCCACGTCCCTCATCTCCTCCCCACCGGACGCCATCAGCGCCCCTCATCTCCATCCCACTGGATGCACCGCCGGAGGGGTCCTGCCCACTGGATCTTGGCCGAACACGCCGCTAGGGCGCTCGATGGCCATGGGGAGGGCACCGTGCTCGAGCTTGCTAGGCTGCCACACCGCCGAGCCACCAGGTCATCGCGCCGCATCGTGTCACAGCCGAGCCGCCGCGTCATCGTGCCGTGTCGCGTCACAGCTGGGCTGCCACGTCGCCTGGCCACCAGCTCACCGCGCCCGCTGTTGTTGAGGGAGAGGGAGGCACCGACAGGAGGGGAGAGGGGATGGGTGCTCTTCTACGATGGGCTCCCGGTGGGAGGGGAGGGCAAGGGAGGGGGTCTCGGGTGGGAGAGACTCGGGTGGGGAGGGCAGGGGATAGGGGAGTGGGTGCTCGGGTGGGTGCTTGGGTGCTGTGAATGGGAAAGGCACGGCTCTAGGCCTTCAACTTTCACATGTTTCTTCTGTACGCTTAGGAGCCATGGCTCTATAGCGACGGATGGTCTGCCTCCTTTATTGTTCTATTCCAACTCACCATTTGATGCTATAGATAAAAACTTGTAGCGACCAATTGTTTTGTTGGAACAAGTACATATACCGACTCTTAGTTTGTGGGGGAGTTATAGCGACCAACTGTTGAACGGTGATAATGAACCTATAGCGACACACATATGACATTATATTAGTGTTGTGGTGTAGTGTCTGGAGTCGGTTCACTCCCACCGACCTTCCTTGTGTGTGGCAATGCTCCAACCATCATCTATGGCAGTTGGGAGGTTAGCGCATCCAAGGGTAGGAAGGAAGGAGCTCGCGGATCGCTGACGTGGCACCCCCTCTCTCACCCCTATATAAGGAGGGGTCGTCCATCTCCCATGAGATATCTCACACATCTTCCATCTATAATTTGATTTCCAAATCCCACTTGGGAGATCAAGTGTAGTGTAGTCTAGTCTAGAGTGGGAGTTAGAGTCGAGTCGAGCGAAGCTCGAGTCTCCGGAGCTGTCTTCTAGAGAGTCTGGTATAGCCTCTTGTACCTTTTCTCTTGTATTACATTCTTTATATTAATATAGTCTTTCTTTACTTTACTAAGTATTTACTTCAAGCCTTTTACTTTGAGTATTGCTTAGTGCATTACTATACTTGTAGTAGTGTTGTGTCTTAGTCTTATTAGTGTAGCTGCCTTAGTTAGATTAGTGTCTTCAACACTTTGTGTGTGTTCCACTACCATTAGGGGCTTTGGCTATTTATGTGATAGTTGAAGTTATAAGACTATTATAAGCGAGGTGCTTAGGCTAGCGCTTATTAGTGGATGCCACCGTATCAAATGTGTTAGCTGGCGGCGGCGAAGCGTGACAGGCCTCTGCTTCCTAGTAGGTTCTATCCACGTTGGGTACGGTCTGTAGGCGCCCATAAGACAAAGGTCCGCTTGGATAGGAGTTTCATCCTCCTATTGCAGTCAACTTCCCACCACACAAGACTATGGATACTAGTCTAGTTGAGTCATTTACATTGATAAGGATTAGAACACAGAAGTAGAGTTAGATACATAGGAGTCCTTACTCACTCATTGTCCTCCCACCTAGCTAGCTCACTACCAGTTATCTTTACTTACCTTTATCTGACTTATCTATTATTCTATCTTACTATTCTTACCCCCTACAAATACTAGTGAACTTAGATTGAGTAGACACAAACCATGAATATCCATCCATATATTTATTAGAGAGTCTTAGTTCGCTTCCCAAGAGCGAACTATAAATTACGACAACGTGGATACTCACCACGGTTGAAGTGCTACCGCGGTACCTGTGCGCTTGCAGAGTTACCCTTGGTACATCCTATGTCACCGCTAGAGTTTAGCGTTGCTTAGCATTTCTGGAGCCGTTGCTCAGGGTAGCCTAACACCCTATCCAAGTAACAGCTCAGGCTTGCATTTAAGTAGTGCTGATTAGGCGCCACAATTTCTAGATACTTGTCACATCTTACTCTAGCCGGTGTGCGTTAAGATTTGCCAACAAGCATTTCTGGTGCCGTTGTCGGGGACACGTCGTACTAGAAATCTCTAATAAATTAGAATCCATGGTCTACTCTAAAATCTAAGTATCCATTAGTGTTAGGGGCTCACCCTTCACTTGTCTTGTTTCTCGTTGTCGTGAATCTAGACAGTGCATGAGCGGTTTTCAATTGCCGCCAAACTTCATTGAAGATCCTGAGCAATTGTTGAGGAGAACTAGACGCCGTCAGGTTTCTCCTCAAAGGTTCACCTTAGAGGCCGAACCGCTCATGGAAGGATGTCTTGCACCAGCTGTTCAGGCAGTCATGGCCCAAAAGACCATCACTGAGTTCTCATCCCCGTCAGCTGACTTTGTCGCTACGGGTCTGAACCTAAACTTGGGCGATGCGACCTTTGAGCTCAAGCCTGCACGGATCAACATGGTGCAAGCCAATCCATTCTGTGGGAAGCCACATGAGGATGCCAATGACCACCTTCAACACTTTTTGGAGGTGTGCAACACTTTTACCATCAAGAACGTCACAACGGACGCCATCTGCCTTCGCCTTTTCCCATTTTCACTCTTGGGGAAGGTGAAGCAGTGGTTTTATGCCAACAAGAGTGAAGTGACAACTTGGGACAAGTGTGCCAATGCTTTCCTCAAGAAGTTCTTCCCAGTGGGCAAGACTAGTCCCCTGCGTGGGAAGATTTCGAGCTTCCAGCAACAGTCTGACGAGACGATTCTTGAAGTATGGGAATGTCTTAATGGGTACATTCGCGCCTATCCTCATCATGGGATAGACGAATGGCTCATTATTGAAGGGTTCTACCACGGGCTGACCGGCACGGCCCGTAGTCACCTTGATGCCTCAGCTGGAGGGGCATTCTTGTAGAAAAATGTCAACGATACCAAGGACCTCATTGAAAAGATGGTCATCAACCAAGGATGGAATGAGGAGCGCCTCCAGCCCAAGAAGAGAGGTGTCCACGCCCTCAATGAGGTGGACATGCTCTCTAGCAAGATGGACCTCCTTATGAAGAAAATAGAGGAATCTTCCTCTAAAAAGGGAATTGAGGCCATCTAGACCCCTGCCGCTGTTCATGCCGTGGAAACTAATCCATGGTGCGAGGTATGCAAAGGAGATGATCACTCGAGCAATAACTACCCTGAGACCTAGAAGGAGGTGAACTAGATCAACAACAACTTCAACAACGGGAACCGGCCCCAACAACAACAATGGAGTTCACGCCCCTTCTACCAAGGCCAAGGTATGGGTTACAATAATAATTCTGGTAATTTCTTTGGTAACCAACCTTCTCTTAAAGATCTCGTGCTAGGCCAAACTAAAATTAATGATAGTATTAACAAGAGAATTGTGGCTGATGACAAGATCCTAAAAAGCCTTAGTGAGAAAATGGACAGCTTTAATTCTGCCATTAAGAATCAATTGAGCTTTAATAAAATGTTAGAAACACAGTTAGCACAATTAGCTGCAGCTGTCTCATCATATGAGCAAGGTAGGATCCCAGGGAAACCTGAGGACCCGCTTGAGTCTGCTCAAATAGTCTCTACACGGTATGGTAAGCCTCTGATCTGTTCAAATTGGGGATATCTCCTTGATTCCCCATTCATCACAAAGAAGGACGACCCAGGCATGCCGACCATCACTTGCGAGATCGGACCACAGCTCTTCCACAACGTCTTCTACGACCTTGGATCAAGCGTCAACATCATGTCCAAGGTAATTTATGAAAATTAGTTAGGGTGCGTTTTGCTCCCTACCTTTATGAGATTGCAGATGGCGGACCAAACCATTTGGTTCCCAAAGGGAGTCGCTAAGGACATCTTGGTTAAAATCCAAGATGAATATGCCCCTGCCGATTTCGTCATCCTTGACATGGGGACAAACATCAATGTCCCCGTCATCCTAGGACGGCCATTCCTAAACATGGTGAACACCATCATCTACGTTGGGTCTGGCCATATCCATCTAAGGATCGCATGTAAGAGGATCAAATGTCCTTTCGATGGCTATAAAACTAACATGCAGCCGAAGAACACGAAACCGAAGGAGAAACCTCGCGGCAAATCCTGCTAGAGGTACAACAAAGGCAAGTCAGCCAAAAAGGCCGAACAGAAGGAGGAACCCGCCAAGCAAGTAGAACATTCCAAGGAATGGCGGGAGAAGGAGATGCCTGCACAGTCCCCGTCTCTAGGACTGACCGAGGCGTCCACAGAATGAAACCCGACGGATAGGTCCTGCTCTATGAACCTAAAACATAGAGCCCTCTGCTGACCAGGTATGTCAGTAGTAATCTCATATTTATTTTCTGCATTTAAATTTTGCTTTTCAATTTCATGCATACTTAAAAAATGCATTTTCTTTATTTCGACCAAATAACTTAGGCATAAACAATAAAACTTGAGAAGAGTGATTAGAGAAAAGGTGAGCTGGTGGGGCCACCATTGCCAGGTCGGCCGACCTGGCTTAGTGGGTCCACCACCTCTCCCTCCATTCTGGCTAGAATCATAAATCCTAGGAGGGGCAAAGGATATCTTAGGGCCCCCATGGGTAGGTCGACCGACCTTGCTTTGGTGCCACCAGACATCCATCTACCTCCCAATAATGATGTCAAAGGATCCTATGCTCAAAACACTAGCCAGAATTCGAGGTGAGATGGTCCAATGCTCATGACTTTAGCTTAGGATGCTATTTTAAGCATTTTGATGCTTTAGGGAACATTCCAACAACCAAAGCTAGCATAGGGAGTAACAATGCATGCTTAAGGGTCCCCATGGTCCATAGAGATCACTTTGGTGCTTGTCCCATCTTTTGCTTTCTCCTTTTCTCTTTCACCATACAATAAAAATGGGAAACCGAGGCAACCAGAAGCAACTTTAGTTCAGCCCCACCACCATCTTTATCAGACAACCTAACATAGCATGATTAAAATGCTGGGGGGAAAAGTCTTGGTCGACCGACCATGCTTTTGGTCCCACTTGGTGACTTTTTGCAAGCACGAGGCTAGATTCCCTATCCAAAGTTGAAGGCATGCTTCAAAGGGGGTGAACCCTGGTCGGCCGACCAGCCCTATGGGGGGTCTTGCCATGCCCTTTCACTCCTATAAATAGCACCCCATTGTAAGCTCAATCCCACACCACAACCAGCAAAATCATCTCGAGCTCACTTGGCCTTCTCTCTTCTCTTTAGTGTTCCAAGCCTTCTCAAGCTTAGGGTAGTAGTAGCTATAAACCCAAAAACATTTCCCTTATGCATAGTAGTATAGTAGGAAGCTTGGTCTTGTCTATTCACTTGTGATGTTAGCATGAAGAAATTCATCTCCGCTGTTGACGGTCCTTAATGCTCACATTTAACCATCAACTAATCATAGAAAAGGATCCAAATGAAACCAACACCTAGACTTAGGGATTTATCTGACATAATTCCACGAGTTTTGGTGTTTGTCTATTTCTGCAGGGGGTTATCAGGAAATACGGAGGAAAGGCCCACACGTCGGGTTTACATAGAGTTATTAACGTGCCGCGCAATTTTCTATCATCTAGAAGACTCCAGAAGCCACGGGAACAAAGCGGAGGCCGAGAGGACTCAGGGATAGGGCACCTGCCCAAGTCCTTAGGGCGCCCGTTTCGCTACAGTGTCCAAATCGGACCCGTTTCGCGGACCACGCTCCACCGACCTAAAGGATCAAGGAAAACCGTGCGATTAATGTTGGTTTGATCCGACGGCCCAGATTCACCTGAAAAGACTATATAAGCAAGGCCCCCTAGCCCCTAGAGATCATACCTCTTCTACAGAATCAAAGCTAGGGTTTCAATTCTTCATCCAAGTAGAGAGGATCCCTCTAGTTCTTCTAGTTCTACCTCTAGTTCATCTAGTTCTAGTTCTAGTTCATCTAGTTCTAGTTCTAGTTCCTCTAGTTCTAGTTCTAGTTAGTTCTAGTTGTAATCTAGAAAATAGGGAGAGAGAAAAGGAGAGCGGAGGAGGAGCCGGATCTGTCGGATCTTCCTCAACATTATACTTTTGCAGCATCTGGTTCGTTCTTCATCGTTCTCCACGTTCTTCAATTCATAATTCCTGAGTTCTCTAATTACTTTTATTTACATTCAAGTTATTTATTGGATTCCCGCTTGCATCAAGTGCTCTAGTCTTTATAACGCTAGAGTAGTAATTAATAGATTAGACGTGGTGTTTAGTTTTGCAATTACCTGGAATTGCACCCAATCCTGCGGATTGTTGTGGTAGCCTTAGGGTAGTGACAGCCCTAACGGTCGACGTATTCCACCACGTTCGGATCGGTGTTTGTAGGACCGTAGTCAGACCTTCCTAGCCCCCTTCTCATCTCTTTCTGTGGTTAGTGCTCTGATGTCCCGATATAAATAATATTCGAAGTAATTCTTGATTCTTAGATCAACTAGAGAACTCTCAGGAAACTTCCTCTCTTCCCACCAAAAACAATTATATAGTTATCCTTGGGTGATCTTGATTCTTAATTAGTACACTCACGTTCCCTGTGGAAAATCGATACTCTGGAATACTCCCGGGTGAAGGCTACATTGGTATCCATGCGCATGCGGATTTTTTCTGTTTGCATTTAAAATACCCAACAAGCTTTCTGGCGCCATTGCCGGGGAACGGTAGCTGTGCTAGTTTCGAACCAAGTCATCCGTGTATCCTTTTTCTTTTCCTTTTTATCACACTCACCTTATCATTTTCACCATACCACATGGATTTCACTCTAAGCATTAATGAGCATGGAATTTATTTCATAACCACTTCATTTACTCCGTGCTCATATGCAACATCTTCACAATCCATTGGTTTCTCCAACATCACCACATTCGAGATCTCCAACCCCCTCATCCTTTCTATTTATGAAAACTTTAAAAGGGCGGTTGTCGATGCATATGTCTATATTAAATATTGCAGATCTCGTTGAGTTGATCTTGATATAGGTCAGCGTTGGAGGGGAAACCACTTCGCCGACATAAATTGATGGTTTCCCAAGGACAAGCTTAATGTCCTAAAATAAGCACTGATCAGATCGTAACATGAGCTTTTAATTATTTACAACATTACCTCGTGTATTGAGCATATAAGGATAATTGTAAAAAAAAAAATTCCTTCGGGTATTCTTGTCACTAACCTTTCCAGGATTGGAGCAAGAAGATCGGATGAATGACAAGCACAAGGTATGTCCAACCAATCATCATACAACATAGAATTAAATTCATCCAAACTTGAATTTTGCAAAATTCAAGCTTGGGGGAGTACTTTACATAAAAACATCCTTTGCCATGTTGCTATGTTGGTTGTCCCTACCTTTGAGACATGCTCAATTTGTTAAATACTAATCACACTACTTCATCTCCACTTGAGTAGAACTCTATAAATGCTCTCATGCTACCTTTATTTGCTTTAGTATATGTCTAGGTTTGGAGTAGTTTCATTTATCTCTTAATTAAGCATGGTTCATAGTTTAGGAATGATGATCTTACTTCCAAAGGATTTTAAATTAAGCATGGTGCTTAGGTTAAAATGCCCTCCTAAATCAAATTAGACATGGTGTCTAGGTTGATTTTTGAGCCGATAATATGCTATAGTAGATATTGGATATTTTGTTGGACTAACCCCTACAGGAAAACTTTCAATATAAACCTGGGAAGTCCTAAGATAAACTCACATTGGAGACAAAGAGAGAGACACATGAAGTTTAACAATTTACACAAGGAAGGCATAGCTCATAAGAGATGATCCATGGAGGGTGCCAAAAACACGATGCATAACCGCTAAGAAAGGAAAGCTTCCAAAAGGTGATACTGTACCATCACTCTTCAAGTAAGGTAACATCTTAAGGTACTTGACTATCACTTTTATAAGCTTCTCCTTGGTTCTGACGTTCACATGAATAAAAGAGACAAACATGTATGATTTACAACTCTAGATTAACCAACCCAATCGATTCAATATGTTTAGTCCTTCCACCTTTGTGATCCCACACTCCTAATCATATGAGCTAAAATGTTGCACACTCAATCTTTGGAAGATATATTTTGTAAAAAAACAACATAAATATAGAAAGATTATCTTTCCATTAGGTTGAGCGATCTGATCTGACAAATGTTTTTAATGCTACACTCATGATTTTTTTTATCCATCAACTTTGTCTTGCTCACTATGCTTAAGGTTAGAGTAGAACAAATACACTTTTGGTTCTATTGGTGTTTTCCACCAACAGGGCCCATGCACTTGATCTCTGCCTTGTCTCTATGAGCAGGTACACTTCGAGCAAAATATGAAGGACTTTTACAACTCCCAGACTCCACCAAGTGAAGAACCTAGATCTACGAGCACAAACACACTGGAGATACTAGACACTCAGGCAATCACTGCCTTGAGATGCTTGAGGACGTAACTACTGGAGTAACCCCGTTGTGGAAGTAATTACTGACCTTCTGCCGGTCAAGAGAGACAACCCAGGACGCCCCGTCATCCCGATCTCCATCGGCATGGTGGACTTCCTAGAAGCACTCTGCGACTTTGGCTCCAGCGTCAACATTATGCCCAGGGAATATTGAAGCACCTCTGCGTCCGAGTTGGGAGGCCATTCCTGAACACTTGGGGAGCTATCATCTACGCTAGTGCTGCTAAGATCAGTTTCTACATCAAGGGGAGGAAGGAGACGTTTTCCTTCAAGAACAAGACCACACAAATCCCAGAGCAATCCAGACATGAACCAAGGAAAAGGATCAATAGGGGGAACATGAACAAGCAAATGTGGACTGAGTCAGCTAAGATGGTCACTGCAGCTCAAGGAGGTCAAGATCGTAAACTCAAGTCACCGTTCTTGATCAAGAAGGATGACCCTGGTGTTCCAAGCATCGAGTGGACAATCAACGGATATTCTTTTCAGAAGACACTCTACGACACCGGATCTAACGTCAACATAATGGCCGCAGTCACTTCTCAGCTCTTGCATGGAACCATGCCCCTACAACCAACATACATTTAGCTTCAGATGATTTTAAGGTTATTGACATGGGAGAAGATGAGTACAATACACCCATCACCATTGGGAGACTGTTCCTCAGCACCGTTAAAGCAATCATCTACATTGGAACCGGAGAAGTCCACTTGTACTTCCCCTCTGAGAAGGTATGCTGCTATTTTACTGTCCCTAACCATATAGTTGAAGACTCTAAGCAGGTCAGGACAAGAAGAAGACGACGCAACCGCAACCAGAAGAGGCAAATTATCAAGGATGGATGGGCGGACTATGAAGGAGAAGTGGTAAGGTCTGAAGACATACAACTTGAACAGAACTGTCCTGAGGAGACCGTAGCACCGAGTCAGGTGTGGAGAGAGAAGATAGTTATACATGAAGAGGAGGCACCGCCAGAACCACCGACTACGCCATCCAGCGAATTCTAGGATGATTGAGAAATCGGAGAGTCCCATTCGGAGGACTTAAAAACACCGAACGCCTTACCAAGAGTTCCACAAAGCTTTGTTGTCTATTTGAGCTCCACAGAATTCAAGTATCAAAGAAGACTAGCAAACGAAGGACATCCTAATCGCTGTCAGGGTGCTGCCGACATTCAAATACACCTCCATCACCTGCTAGCTACATCAGAAGAAATTGCGTCAAAATCCAGCTTGGGGGAGAGCACCCCCATCTATCCAACTAAGTGTTCTACTCACGTTTATACTTTATTCAAATAATAAAATAATGCATAATCATAAAAACCCAAATAAAGATTTTGTGCTTATATATATCTTTGCTTAATTTGTTAAATAAATAAATAAATAAATAAAGTTTGCTATGAACCCTCGTGATAAGCTCTCACATGGAAATGATGAATAGTTGCTCTGCCATGACTAGTTCTTATAATTGAAATATCTCTCAAGTTTAGGCATGACTGGTATTAATTAAGATTTTACTCTAAACCTGAACTTGTGGGGAGAGTACTTGATCTAAAGTCTAAGTCGTTAACGGATACGATATGGGAAGGTTGAGCTGCTGTTTATCTGTTCCTAGAGATGCTAGACTTCTCAAGAATTTTATCTTTGAAAATCTTTAAAATGTTGCATGATGAGTTCCTGTATGATGAGAGTTTAAATTCCTACCACAACCATATATACATGCTTGCTAGACTTTGAGCCACACATTTACTTTTTACTGCTTATGAGCATTGAGTGTGGTCAAGCTGTGTAGACCCTTAGGAGCTTGTCATGTGGTTAAATCAAGATTCACTTGCACATTCACTCATACATGCTACTTCTACTCCGAAAGTACCATCCACATATATCCATTTCCATCTCCAGAACCACCCAAAAATATTCTACTCCTAATCTGGGAGAGAATAGCCAAAAATATTTCTGTTTTTCCCCTGTGAAATAAATGCTCAAGTTATCTTGGTTACTACCACTTGTTACATTATTTCAAGAGATGAGTGCTCTAAAAAAGAGAGGAAAAAAAAGATACGAGGAAATAAAAAGGGGCAAGTGCCCGGAACCTCGAAAGAAAAGAAAGTGAGACGAGAGGTAAAAATGGATGAGTGTCCGACAGTAGAATTAGGGGTACAAGATACCCACCTGAGAGAAAAGAAAAAAGAAAATATAGAGCGTCTCATTCTCTTCAAAAGTTTCAAAAGAGCAAGGAAGGTATGTATCCCCTCAAAAGAGCATAAGTAGAATTAGACTTTTACCATTGTTATCACCATCATCACCATACACCATTCATTCACCACACATGCACATCTTGATTTGACTTATTGACTTGTTCTTCTGGATCCATGGTTTGACTATGCAATAAATGTCTTGTAAGTATGTATTAGCTGTCTCCCACCTATGAGCTCTAGATATCAAAACCTTATTAGAGTAGGGCGAGAGAGAAGGCAATGTCACTATGCCTCATACCAAAAGTACCACATACTTTGAGAGAAGGCATACACCATTACTGCCTTGGTAAGGATCCAGAAATACTACAAAAGAGAGACTAGAGAGAGTCATACAAGGAATCTCTGAGTTTTATTTGAAAATCTGCAAAAACTCCAGAGCTATAGTTAATTGAAGAACAAGAGACATGGCGCTTGACTAGACCGTTCTATCTTTTAACTACTCAAGACAGAAGTGACGGTTACAAGTCCCATGGTGAAAGGTAAATGAGTAAGTTTTAAGTCTTAACAGTTTACCCTAACCTAGAGATGAGATCTTGTTTGAACGCATGTGTACCTTTAAGGCATGAAACCACTGCAGAAACTCTTGAGTCCATCTTTGCTCAAGGACGAGCAAAGGTTAAGCTTGGGGGAGCTTGTTGACGGTCCTTAATGCTCACATTTAACCATCAACTAATCATAGAAAAGGATCCAAATGAAACCAACACCTAGACTCAGGGATTTATCTGACAGAATTCCACGAGTTTTGGTGTTTGTCTATTTCTGCAGGGGGTTATCAGGAAATACGGAGGAAAGGCCCACACGTCGGGTTTACATAGAGTTATTAACGTGCCGCGCAATTTTCTATCATCTAGAAGACTCCAGAAGCCACGGGAACAAAGCGGAGGCCGAGAGGACTCAGGGACAGGGCGCTCGCCCAAGTCCTTAGGGCGCCCGCCCAGCTACAGTGTCCAAATCGGACCCGTTTCGCGGACCACGCTCCACCGACCTAAAGGATCATGGAAAACCGTGCGATTAATGTCGGTTTGATCCGACGGCCCAGATTCACCCGAAAAGACTATATAAGCAAGGCCCCCTAGCCCCTAGAGATCATACCTCTTCTACAGAATCAAAGCTAGGGTTTCAATTCTTCATCCAAGTTGAGAGGATCCCTCTAGTTCTTCTAGTTCTACCTCTAGTTCATCTAGATCTAGTTCTAGTTCATCTAGTTTTAGTTCTAGTTCCTCTAGTTCTAGTTCTAGTTAGTTCTAGTTGTAATCTAGAAAACAGGGAGAGAGAAGAGGAGAGTGGAGGCGGAGCCGGATCTGTCGGATCTTCCTCAACATTATACTTTTGTAGCATCTGGTTCGTTCTTCATCGTTCTCCAGGTTCTTCAATTCATAATTCCTGAGTTCTCTAATTACTTTTATTTACATTCAAGTTATTTATTGGATTCCCGCTTGCATCAAGTGCTCTAGTCTTTATAAGGCTAGAGTAGTAATTAATAGATTAGACGTGGTGTTTAGTCTTGCAATTACCTGGAATTGCACCCAATCCTGCGGATTGTTGTGGTAGCCTTAGGGTAGTGACAGCCCTAATGGTCGATGTATTCCACCACGTTTGGATCGGTGTTTGTAGGACCGTAGTCAGACCTTCCTAGCCCCCTTCTCATCTCTTTCTGTGGTTAGTGCTCTAATGTCCCGATATAAATAATCATGGAAGTAATTCTTGATTCTTAGATCAACTAGAGAACTCTCAGGAAACTTCCTCTCTTCCCACCAAAAACAATTATATAGTTATCCTTGGGCGATCTTGATTCTTAATTAGTACACTCACGTTCCCTGTGGAAAACCGATACTCTGGAATACTCCCAGGTGAAGGCTACATCGGTATCCGTGCGCTTGCGGATTTTTTCTGTTTGCGTTTAAAATACCCAACGTCCGCCAAGCTCACCAAGAAGAGGTAGGGTGATGGCTCATGCTTGAGCTCTCACCACTCCAAGAATAGGAGTTATGAGAGAGTGGAGGAGGAACAACTACACACACCTGTTCCCTTCATCCCCGCTGATAGGATACTGGAGCCCCAGACAACCTCTTGCTCACTCATGAAGAGATAGGGAAGCTCTACACCTTTCGCACTTGCAGCTTCAACCACACCAGTGTCTTTGACGATCAACTCTTGGACCAATCAGGTAGGAGCACCGACTTTCCTACAGTCTTTTATGCCATTGGTTGGGGTGGATTTTGGCAAGTTCCTGAATTTGGTGTAAAAGTAGTGTCTCAAGAATTTCTTGCCACACTAAAATCAAACGATACGGGAGTAACTTTTCACACGTTCAACAAAGATTACAATTTAACTTTGAGTGAACTAAGTACATGTCTAGGCTTTGATCAAGATTGTGAGCTAGACATAGATCATGCTTTGCAAAATTTTGACTTAGCTAAGTTCTAGAAGTTGATTACTTGCTTCAATAATCTCTCTATTCGTAGACCTGTCCAAATCCATAACCCAACCTTAAGATTCATGTACATTTGGATCATAGTCACTCTCTTCCCTGGTCCTAGTATGGATGATATAGGCTGTAAAGAATTGCAAATCCTTTATGCCATGGTAAACAAAATCAAATTTTCACCTGTCAAGTGGTTAGAACATTTCTGGATTTGTTCCATTGCACCGAGCATGCCTCTATGCTTTACTTCACTTATCACCAGAATTGCTGAATCTATGGGTTTACTTGAAACAAATGAAGTAGAGTACATCTAGGATGATGGATCTATTTTAGGTGAGCAGATGTTTAAGAGTGCTAATTTGATTAAGAGAGATCCTCGAAATGGCCTTAAAATGATTTATGGGAACCATCCCATTGAGGTCTCTCTCCCCAATGAGGACCTTTGGTTGTATAATGCTTCATCACTAACCCTAAGGCTAGGAAGAGAGAATAGAGCCACCCCTATTGCAGGGACAGACAGGATGACGAGATCACGGTCCTGTGCTGCTCAACAGCAAGCTGGTCCCTCTTATGCTGCACCACAAGAGGAGGACGAGGTGAACTCTATGGAAACACCTCATCACTCCAGGATGTCTTCAGCAATGCACACCCCTCGCCCTCATGGTAGGGGGAGGCGCCAACCATCGTCCGAAATGGAGACACTCATCAGTGATATGGAGAACATCAACACCGGACAGTAGACCACCTTGCAGCTCATGCAAGAGAACTTGGACATGGCCCAAAGCCTCCAAGCTAAGAGTGAGTACCGATGGGACCAGTGGTTTGGGTATCAACCACCCCAGTGAGCAAAAAGGCAAGCTTGGGGGAGATTCTCTCCCCCACTAAGGTAAGTTTATCCAAGGTAAGTTTCCAACACCACTAGTTTAATTCTTGCTTTATTGCATTTTGTTTGTTTTCTTCTTGCATAATAAAATAAAAAATATTTATTTGGTTTTTTCCTTTTTATATATATGTTTCATGTGTGCTATCCTTCCTATGGAAATTAAGATGAAATTGCGAGTTAATGTCTCTCTAGTACTTGTTTACAACTTAGCATTTCTCTAAGTATGGACTACTTAGCATTCTTAACCATCATGAACTTGAACACTTAGTGGGTTGCATGTGCTAAAACAAAGTCTAAGTTGTTGTGGGACATGATATAGCTAAGATAAGACATCTATACTATTGTTCCAAGCATGCATGATTGCCCGATAATATATTTTTTAAAAAGATGAATAAAAACTTAATTGTTCCTCAATGGTGTTAAATTCCTACCACAAGCCATATATGATCTACATGATAGAAAACCCAGTACATAGGCTGCTTGCTTGTGTTGAGAGTTGTCAACTCTTGTTGACCCCTGGTTTAGAGTTGTGTCATGCTCAAGGAGATCAAGATCCACACCATCCACATACATCTGCTACTCCTACACTAGGAGTATGCAACATTCCATACCATTCCATTCCACCAAATATAGATGCTCCATGCTCTAAGTGTAGAATCTCTCTCTAATAGCTAAATGTTAGATGAGACACAAAGCAAAGGCTATAGAGAAATAATCATCTTGTTAGGAAGGACATCATCAAGTTCTTGAAAAAAAAGAGAATAATGCTAGCCTTGTGTGGCAGAACCTCCTAAGTGTCTGGGCCCACCGACACCTGTCATTGTCCTAAGGACCTCTGACGGTGATGTCGGGGATCCTTCCACTCTAGAAGCCCGATGAGCACCCCAGGATGCCCATCTCACTGCTACCTGTGGCGTAACCACCAAGCTCGTCCTGACCACTGGTGATGGCCAATTACCGAGAACTTCTTCTTCTCGCCCTTTCAGGATAGCAAGTGGCCACCTTAACACCAGGATCATTCGTTGCGAAGACATTGCAGTATCAACAACGAGATATAACCAAAATAGCATTTTAGAGTAAAACAGCGAAAGCATTAAATAACTTAATTTACAAAAGTAGTTCTTCCAAGTTGTAAAGTGTTATTACAAGCTAGGTCCAGCGGAGCAACTTAAACCTTAGTACACAGATTACAAATTTACAGACCCTGCCCATGGGTCACGCTTACTCCTCCTCGTCATCAACATCGACGACGGTCACACAACAGGGTCCGAAACAAGTCGCCTCCTGAGTTTCACCTGCAACAGGGGTTATAAAACCCTGAGTACGGGAGTACTCAACAAGACTTACCCGGTAGAAAAAGAGGAGAACTTAGGAATGCAGGCTCAAGGTAGACAAGGGGTGGCTGAGCAAGGAGCCAAATTGTTTTGCTGAAAAGCTTACTAATAGTGCATCCTTACTTTCAAGTTTTAACCACGAATTCCTCTCCTCAAGAGGCCAAGGAGTTTGAGGACAGTCTATCTAGTTGCTTTTCACAGACAAGTCTGTAAATCCCTAGTCCTTAATAAAAGTATCATCCACCCAACGGCCATAGCTTCATGTCACTCTGAGTCTGGGAATTGGGATCTGAACCTCATAAGACATTTCACCCTTTTTCCATTTTTCAACTTAGTTGCATATTTAACTACGATGAGGGTCGAAGGAATTGAGTCTCCCAATCGGGGAGCAACGACGATTCGAATCGCTTAGCAATCCAGCTGGAGTTCCTAACCACCCGACATATGTAGAACCAAATCTTGCATATGTCAACCCAAATCTAGCTCTCCCCAGATCTGACTGGGTTCGCGGCACCCAAGAGCACAGTACTCCACCGTCCAGCGCATTTGCCAGGAGGGTACACGCTACTCTCGCCGTCGCTCCACGCCCAGTGCGCGAGTAGCCGTTCTCGTCGAGGAATCACAAGACTGGGCTTACCGAGGGCAAGTGGCTAGTACTATCAATTCTCAACCCAGCAGACCATCAACAGACCGGTCCTTAACCGACATAGTTGGAGACACTACTTTAAGACTCCATTCTTAAAGCAAGTCCACCGACCGGTCTCAAGTTGAAATATCATTGACCATAAAAGTATTCCACAACAACCCTTCAAACTTTCTTGTTTGAAACCTATCTAGTAGCAAGGCTAAGCATCACTACACAGTTTTAAAATAAAACAGGTGCCAAGGACAAGATAACAAATATCAAGGTAGTAAATGCAACATGTAGGTTATGCCCAATTCTTGACTACGTAATGTAGCATTTTCAATTCATAAGTGATAAAAGATTTGAAACATTCAAGGAGGGGTTAATGCATCCGGGGCTTGCCTTGGTTGCAGAGCTGAGTGGGTTCCTCAGAGACTTCCCAAGTCTCGGATCCTACTTCCTCGAACGGAATACCGACCTCGAGGTTCGGTTCAACGGTCGCTCCTTCGGTCACTGTTGACGGTCCTTAAGTATCAAATTTAATTATCAAATAAACAAAGAAAAGGATCCAAATGAAATCAACATCTAGACTTAGGGTTTTATCTGACAGAATTCCACGAGTTTTGGTGTTTGTCTATTTCTGCAGCGGGTTATCAGGAAATACGGAAGAAAGGCCCACACGTCGGGATTACATAGAGATATTAACGTGCCGTGCAATTATCTTACATCTAGAAGACTCTAGAAGCCACGGGAAGGAAGCGGAGGCCGAACGGGGCCATAGGCAGGGCGCCCGGCCTCCTGCCCTGGGCGCCCGCCCTGACTTGGAGCCCAATCAGGACTCTTTCTCTCGGGAGATCTCCACCGACCTAAAGGATCAAGAATAACCTTTCAATCAATGTCGGTTTGATCCGACGGCCCAGGTTCACTTGAGGGGACTATATACCCAGACACCCTAGCCCCTGGAGGAGGCACCCCTTGATCATTATTCATTATTCATAGACAGAGCAAAAGCTAGGGTTTAGAGATGAGAGCTCTCCTCTCTTCTCTAAACTAGAGTAGATCTAGATAGTAGCGAGATGGAGAGCGAAGGAGGATTAGAGGAGAGGCTGGCCTGTCGGTTCTTCCTCCAGTTGTACTTCGTCATGATCAAGCTCTAATCAAGCTTGCTCATGGGATGACTCTGGTAATCTACTTCTAATTCATTATGCAATTACTAATCATGTATGTTCTGGTTCACAACTCTTTTGAGTATTTTAATCTATAGGACGCTATAGGTGAGAGTTGTAGTATAGGTGTAAGCGTGGTGCTTGAACCTAGATTACTTGTGGATATCCCTTGTCTAGCTGGATCGTGTGGTAGGCCGCGTAGGTGACAGTTACGTTGGTCCTCTGTAGTCCACCTCTCGTTAGCAGGACGGGTAGAGTTTATCGGCCTATGGATAAGCATCCTTTGTGGTGTAATCTTATCACGTAGTTCGTCCCAGACATAGACGTACCCCTTTGAAGTAGAGAAACCATAGTTATCCTCTCTATTCTGCTACCATCGCCCATATACTAGAATTGCTCTACTCTCTATTCTCATATTATCACCTATTGTTATCTTACCTTTAATATTGTTCTTATTCAATTCTACCATCTTTCCTATTTACACCTATCTATCTATCTTGGTTAAGTTAGAGCGTAGTTGGTTCTCCCGTTTCCTTGTGGATACGATAAAACCTTTAACCGGGTAAAAGCTTCAATGGTATCCGTGCGCTTGCGGATTATCTGTGTGCGTATAAATACCATAGTACACTCTAGTGCCATGCTGGAGATGACAACCTAGTATTCAAGTGGTGTTAGCAAGTGTCAACAGTCACGTGCACTATACGCCAAATGATGGATGCTCATGATATGCTTATGGCAACTATTTAAGAAGTTCCGAGTCGAGTACAACTTTCCTTCTCGGTGCAAAAATAGGCTAAATAATAATTAGAGTTGTTTATCATTTTAGTGTTCTTACCCAAGAGGTTGCATCAGTAAATTAAGATTTCTTTTAATTCATAATTATTCTTAATTAACTAATTATTAATCCTTTTTATCTAAATTAATTCTTAATTAAGTATTAATGACAGTAATTAAGTATTAATACCAAACAATAATTAAATGCCAAAGGTCATTAAGGATGATGACCTCAGGTCATCACAGAATCCCAAAAACACACAAATCCTAATTTGAGGAATTAAGCTAATTATCACTTAATTATTCTAGGATTATTACTAAATTACTAATTAAAGGTATATTAATATTTTATTCAAATATTATCCAAGTGCCACCAAATTTTGTGTGAAGCCAAGGAATAATATTCAGAGGCATCCCACAAATTTTGGTGATTTTTGGACATATAAATAAATTATTAGAATTCAAGGAAGTGTTATTTACTAAATAAAGGCTACAATTTTTATACATATATAAATTGCTAGAAAATAAAACCTAGCATTTTTCATGTGTTCTACACACTGCATAGAACATATCCAAATATTTTCACTATTTTTGACCAGCAAACAATTTCCTACACAAATTCAAACATCAAGCATTTTTAAAACAAAAAGAAAAGGGAAAACATCACTGTGCTACTGCGGCCGACCCGCTTAACCTCGGCCTAGGCCGGCCCACGCGCTTCCCGCGTCACGCGCGGGCTCCCTCCCTCTCGCGCGGTCACTGACGGGCGGGTCCCACCCGTCAGACCCTTCTTCCTCCTCTCGCCGCGGCTCCAGCGAGCCCCAGCACGCCGTCGGCGAGCTCCCGACCTCCGCGGTAGGGCGAGCTGGCACCCTTAGCTTCCCACGCATCTCCTGAGGTGCTTAGACCACGCGCTACTCCCCCTAATCCCCTTGCCCGCATCCATGGCGGACGGCAACGCTAACCGCGCGAGCACCGGCCACTACAAGCAAGTAAAGCGTGAACTGAAGAGCGCATAAGCATCAGTGGCTCACCGTGACTTCAACGAAGCAGAGACCGATGGTAGAGAAGCTCGGAGCAGGTCTGGCCGCGGTGAGGTGTTCACAGCGGTGGTTTTGGCCAGAATTGTGGAAGAACGGCTCAGTTTGGGGCTACAAGGGGCTAGAGCTTGCGCTAGGGGGCGCAAACGGTGGCTAAGATCTTGGCGAAGCTGTTGGCGTGCTCGGGTGGCTTGGAAGGGAAGCAGGCGAGGCGGATTTTGCAGGCGCAGCAAGCTCGTCGGCGTTGAGCGGAAAGGAGAAAAACGAGGCGGCCGTGCAGTGTGGTCACTGAGGGGAAGGGATGAGCACGTCGGGGGCTCGTCCACTTCATGGCGGGCTTGTGCAGCCAAGCAGCTACGTGGCTAGGCGCGTGGCGGCACGCGCGAAGGCGGCGCCTGCCTACCCTGCGGCCGCGCTGGACAGGGGCTGGCGATCCTCATCGTGACACTGTAGCAATCCATATCCAACCATTTTTGTTTTTTTTGCAAAATGCTCGCAAAATTTGAACTGAGGTAGAAATTCTATCAAAACAAAAGTTGTGCACAATTTTAAATGCTACAAATATATTTAAGAGTCCAGAGCTAATTCTAAGTGGAAGGGTTTGAATTTGTACCAAACAGTTTGAATTTCAAAATCCCAATTTGGGGAAAATTCCAATTTGAATTGGGGCACATTAGAATTTCCAAAATTTCTTTTGATTTTTCTCAATAACTTAAAAAACTCCCAAAATAAAAGTTGTTCATTTAGAGGAGCTCTACAACTTTCATGTTGGTCACTTTTCAAGATTCCAAACAGATTTTGAATTAGGGATTCAAATTGGAAAATGGGACAATTTCTAGAAATCTGTATTTTCAAAATTACTTTGATTTTTGTATTGAAACTTTAAAAACTCAAAACACCAAAGTTGTACATCTTGACAAGATCTACAACTTTGCTTTTGAACTCAACCTCAAATTTTGCTTGGTTTTTAAATTGCACAAAAGGGGCAAAACTAGGGTTTTTTAAAATCAGGGTTCCCCCCTTCTTCTCGGAATCCTTCAATACAAGGGATTTCACTACCACGCTAACATCATTGCACAAGGCAAGCACACTTTAGTTCCCTAAACACAAGCAACCAAAGTAAACTTGTTTTAAGTTGGTGCATCAAGTTGTGCTTAACCTATATGTTATGCAATGCTTATGATGGCATGGTCCAGTTTTAGTAACCGTAACATCACGGATGTTACAGCCCTTCCCCCTTAAAGAAATCCCGTCCCCGAGATTTAAAGCCTTAGGGTGAGTAATGGAAAATGAAATTTGTCAAGCTAATTTATCATTAGCTTTTTCACAAGTCAAGTAATTGGGGGAAGAATATTTCATTATAAACATATATGTACATTAGGTACATGGCTTCGGCTGCCCTTTTTCCCTCTAAAGTACACTTTTTTTTTGAAGGTTGTGTTGAAGAAAAGCATGAAACTTGGGAAAATTCTCCATTAGATAGTCTTCCGATTCGCAGGTGGCTTCTTCCTCAGAGTGTTGGCTCCATTGTACCTTGTACCATTTGGTAGTTGTTCTTCGGGTAACTCTATCTTTTTGGTCCAATACTCAGATAGGATATTCCGCATAAGTCAGATACGGTTCAAGTTCCACATCTTCAATATCTTGAACCTGGTCTGGTACTCGAAGACACTTTTTTAGTTGAGATACATGAAACACATTGTGTATCCCGGATAATCGTTCAGGCAATTTAAGGCGGTAAGCTACCTGTCCACACCAGTCAATGATTGGAAATGGACCAATGTAGTGAGGTGCTAGCTTGCCTTTAACCCCAAAACGATTCACTCCTTTCATTGGGGATACTTTTAGATACACATGGTCACCCTTGGCAAATCTTAAGGGTCGACGTCTTCTAACAGCATAGCTCTTTTGCCGGGATTGAGCAATCTTCAAGTTATTTTGAATTTGTCTAACTTTGTCTTCAGTTTCCTTCACTAACTCAACCCCAAAAAACCATCTTTCACCGGGTTGAGACCAGTGTAGTGGAGTCCGACATCGACGGCCGTATAGTGCCTCAAATGGAGCCATCTTAATACTTTCTTGGTAGCTATTGTTATACGAAAATTCTGCTAGAGGCAAGCAGTCATCCCACTTGTCTGGAAAATTTAGGGCACAAGACCTTAATAGATCTTCTAGTGTTTGATTCACCCTTTCAGTTTGCCCACCTGTTTGAGGGTGGTAGGCTGTACTGTATAAAAGCTTGGTGCCCAAAGATTCATGTAAGCATTTCCAGAACTGTGAGACAAATTGTGTGCCTCTATCTGACACTATGGTCTTTGGCACCCCATGCAGACTCAGTATACGATCAAAATAAATTTTGGCATAGGTGGAAGCAGGATATAATATCTTTACAGGTAAGAAGTGTGCCGTTTTGGTAAGACGATCCACAATGAGCCAAATAGAATCAAAGCCTTTTGCCGTCTTGGGCAATCCCACTATGAAATCCATGCTAATGTCATCCCATTTCCATGCTTGAACAGGCAAAGGTTGCAACTCTCCAGCAGATTTGAGATGAATAGCTTTGACCTTTCGGCAAGTGTCGCATTGGGCCACATAGCGGGCTATTTCTATCTTCATTTTCGTCCACCAAAAACTCTGCTTCAGGTCCTGATACATTTTATTGCTCCCTCGATGAATAGAATATCTTGTGGTATGGGCTTCATCCAGGATTTGCTGACGTAGCTCAGGTACCTTGGGAACTACTAACCGGTTCTTAAACCAGATTACTCCTGCATCATCCACCTTAAAGTCTGTGGGTGCTCTGTTAGAAATCTTCTCTTTGAGGTATTTCATGCCTTTGTCTTCTTTTTGTGCCTCTATGATTTGAGCTTCAAGATTGAAATCAATCTTCAAATTGGCAAGGCTTCCTTGGGAAGTCATCTCTATTCCCAAGTTTTCTAGCTCTTGGCATAGAGTTATATCTTTAGGCGTCACTGTTAAGCAATTACAGTGAGCCTTACGACTGAGGGCATCGGCTACTACATTCGCCTTGCCATGATGATAATGCACCTCAAGGTCATAATCTTTGATCAATTCTAGCCACCTTTGCTGGTGCATATTAAGTTCAGCTTGAGTAAAAATATACTTCAAGCTCTTATGATCTGTGTATAGATGACAAGTGTTTCCCAACAGATAGTGGCGCCAGATCTTCAAAGCATGCACTACGGCGGCTAGCTCAAGATCATGGGTCGGGTAATTATCTTCGTGTGGCTTAAGCTGCCTAGAGGCATATGCAATTACTCGACCCTCCTGCATTAGCACACAGCCTAATCCTATTCCTGATGCATCACAATACACATCAAAGGGTTTTTCAATATTTGGCTGGGCTAACACAGGTGTAGTAGTCAGCAACCTTTTCAGAGTCTGAAAGGCCTGCTCACATCCAGACGACCAAACAAATTTTGTTTGATTCTTGAGCAAGGCTGTGATTGGTTTAGCAACCCTTGAAAAGTCCGGAATGAAGCGGCAGTAATATCCCGCCATACCCAGAAAATTACGGACCTCATGCACCGTAGTCGGTGGCTTCCAATTCAAAACATCTTCTACTTTACCTGGGTCGACAATGACTCCTTCCGCTGATAATACATGACCTAGGAAATGGACTTTGTCTAGCTAGAACTCACACTTGCTGAACTTGGCATATAGTTGGTAATCCCCGAGACGGGTCAGCACAACTCTCAGATGTTCAGCGTGTTCCTTCATTGTTTTGGAGTAGATCAAAATGTCATCAATGAAGACGACTACAAAGTTGTCCAGCTCTGGCATGAATACTGAGTTCATCAAATACATGAAATGGGCTGGTGCATTGGTTAAACCAAAGGACATCACCAGATATTCACACAGCCCATAACGGGTTGTAAAAGCCATCTTGGGGACATCCTCCGGCTTAATTTTGATTTGGTGATACCCTAATCTCAAATCAATCTTTGAGAATACTTTAGCCCCAGCTAACTGATCAAATAGCAGGTCAATGCGGGGTAGTGGGTACTTGTTTTTAATCGTCACCTCATTTAAGGGACGATAATCGACACATAGCCTTAATGTTTGATCTTTATTTTTCACAAATAAGGCCAAGCAACCCCATGGAGATGAACTGGGTCGAATAAAACCTTTTTGCAATAACTCTTGTAATTGGGTTTTCAATTCAGCCAGTTCTTTTGGTGCCATTCGATAGGCTCTTTGAGAGATTGGGGTTGTCCCTGGTTTCAATTCTATGCTGAACTGAACATCCCGGTCTGGTGGCAGACCTGGTAGGTCCTCGGGAAACACATCCGGAAAATCCTGAACTACCGTGATATTTTCAACTTCGGTCACAGTAGTGGCATGAACTTGTTCAATTGCCCGTTTTGGAATGGCTAATTGGATTAGAAGGTAAGAATTTTCATTGGGCAATGGTATCTTGATGGTTCGATGCAGGGTGTCTAGCACAACCCCTCGTTGTGCCATCCAGTTCATGCCTAGTATTACATCAATATCCTGATCTTTAAGAACAATCATACTGGTGGGAAAACTATGCCCACCAAATTCGATGGGTATCTGATAAACCATTTCTTTAGAACTCAGTCGTCCTCCTGGCGACTATATATAGAAATGGTCCTTAGTTTCCCCAATGGGTATATCATGCCTTATCACAAAGGTGCGATTGATGAAAGTATGTGATGCACTAGAGTCAAAAAGCATTGAGGCAGGATGTTTAGCAACAGGGAACGTACCCATCATTACCGACTCTCCTTGCGGTATTGTTTCCACCTCTGTATGAAAAATTTGTCCCACCTTCTTTGCAGGTTTACCCCTTTGTGCATTCTGCCCTTTCTGAGCCCCATTTTTAAACTGGCTCGGTTGGGGTTGGCCAATGGGTGGTCTTTGGAAAGTGGGGTTATTTTGTCGAGGGTAGGGGCATTCTTTAGAGAAATGCCCGGGTTTACCACAATTGTAGCAAGGATAATTGTGGTTTGGCAGAGCAGTAGGACGAACACCTAGGGCGTTCGGCTGGCGTGGTGCTGTGGTGATGGCAGTAGGTCAAGGATAGACCTGCTGCCCGGGTCTATACTGTGAAGGAGGAAAGGAACCACGAAAAGGTGGCTGCGCCGAAAAGCGCCTGTGGCCCTATGGGTGATAAATGATTCTGTGGCGCTTTTTGCCGCGACCAGAGAAAGAGGAAGAAGTGGCCTTCTTCTTTTGCTTCTTTATGTTTTCTGTTCTTCTCTTCCCAGGCGATGGCAATGTTAACCGCCTCGTAGTAAGTGGCATTCTGGCACGTGGTCATCATTGTTTGAAGCTTTGTATTGAGACCACACATAAAGCAGGCCTTTTTCATCCGATCAGTATTCACGTGTTACGTGGCATACTGAGAAAGGTGATTGAATTTGGCCACGTATTCCATCACACTTTGGTCACCTTGTCGCAAGGCGAAGAACTCTTCCGCTTTCATAGTCATAAGCCCTTCTGGAATATAACGGGTGCGAAAAGCATCCTTGAATTCTGCCTAGGTGACCTGGTGTCGTGGAGTCTGGATAGCAAGGAAATTTTCCCACTAGGCCCTTGTAGCTCCACGGAGCTGTTGGGTGGCAAAAATGGGCTTTTGAGTCTCTGAGCAGCGGATTAGGCTGAATTTATGCTCCATTGTCCGGAGCTAGTCGTCAGCCTCCAAGGGCTCATCTGTCTTGGTAAACACTGGTGGCCTTGTCTCGGTGAAATCCACATATTGAGTTTCTCCCTCCGGGTTGTGCTGTGCTCGGGGGTTTGGGAGAGGGTGAGGTTGGCGCTGCGCTAATTCGCGCAACAAATGAGCATTGTCTGTGGTAGCGCTCAGAAGAACAGCAATTGCATCCGCTAGAGAAGGCGGAGCAGGTGGAGGGTTGGGGATGTCCTCCCCTCCATGAGAAGATCCAGCTCCATCCGATCCACGAGTGCACATCGACATCTGCTACAAGAGTTATATATATACTCATTACCACTTGGAACCCATAACTTAGAAACATATTTTACATACTTCAACTTATTTATCATACAACAGTTCAGCATACCGAAAACAAACAAGTACAACTTTTAACTTAAAGAAAAACACCTCACTACAGACCCAACCCAACTACGGTAGACTAGGAACTCTATAACGACGTCGCCCGCAACATCACCGAACTAGTTGGTGTGGTCGGAGCCATAGCCCGTGTCGTCGTTGTTATCGCCATGGTCATTCCCCGGGTTATCGTCGCCGGAGTCGGATTCCTCTTCACTACTGGGTTCTTGGTCGGGCTCTCCACCATCCGCCAGCTCTCCATCGATATCCATCTCCCCTTCTCCTAGAGGTGGGTGAAGCTGATTGTATAAGTCGAATGCAATATCACGGTATTGCATCGCCATGTTGTTGACGGTGTCCAGATGGTACGCCAACTTGAGCTTCACTAGCTGCAGCTGATCCTCCCGCTGCCATGCGACGTCCCTCTGTGCAGTGACAGTGGCCGCCATCTTCTTGTGCAGATTTTCAGTGTACTTGCTTTTGGTCAACTTGGCCTTCATTCGTGTTAGCTCGTGCATATGTGTGCTCTTGGCCTCCTCTTCCCGAGCAATGGCTGCATTTTGTTCTTCCACCATGCGGGTTAGCATCACCTCGCAATTCTCTGTGGCTTGTCTTTGATTTGTTAACTGAGCTTGGAGCTCACCAATCTCCATAATATTATACATTCTCTCCCTTGTTACTTCGGCCAGCTCCGCTGACAACCTCTCCATCTCCTGCTGAGATGGGGAGCGGCTACTACTAGCTTGATCATTTCTCGGGGCCAACTGGTGTCGAGGCACCCCCTTGGGACTGGTTCTCTTGCGAGGAGTTTGCTTCCAACGACCCATCCTATAGAGGGTATGTTTGGATTAGAAAGGGAGACCCTAAAGGTCAGCAAGAATGGGATTGATCCTATACAACCCAACCAGAATAAAGAGTAAGGTAATTAACCAAGTGACATATCATGATGCATGCACGTACTTACGATTCGCAATAAAAATTCATAACTATAACACTTAAACTTTTACAACATAGGGCTAAGCTTTACGTTGCTCCTCAACATGACCTCAAAAATTCTAGTAAAGCCTACAGACACGGGTAAGGTAGAGCTAAAGCACTTGGACTCAAAATAGGAAATTTTATATTATTGGATCCAAATAAGTTTGATGTTTTTCAAAGGATACAGCAGTCATCTTAGCAACGAATGCTCCGATACCAGCTGTGGCAGAACCTCCTAAGTGTCTGGGCCCACCGACACCTGTCATTGTCCTAAGGATCTCTGACGGTGATGCCGGGGATCCTTCCACTCTAGAAGCCCGATGAGCACCCCAAGATGCCCATCTCACTGCTACCTGTGGCATAACCACCAAGCTCGTCCTAACCACTGGTGATGGTCAATTAATGAGAACTTCTTCTTCTCGCCCTTTCAGGACAGCAAGTGGCCACCTTAACACCAGGATCATTCATTGCAAAGACATTGCAGTATCAACAACGAGATATAACCAAAATAGCATTTTAGAGTAAAACAGCGGAAGCATTAAATAACTTAATTTACAAAAGTAGTTCTTCCAAGTTGTAAAGTGTTATTACAAGCCAGGTCCAGCGGAGCAACTTAAACCTTAGTACATAGATTACAAATTTACAGACCCTACCCATGGGTCATGCTTACTCCTCCTCGTCGTCAACATAGACGACGGTCACACAACAGGGTCCGAAACAAGTCGGCTCCTGAGCTTCACCTGCAATAGGGGTTATAAAACCCTGAGTACTGTTGACGGTTCTTAGATATCAATTTTAATTATCAAATAAACAAGACAAAGGACGAATATGCAAACAACACCTAGAATTAAGGTTTAATCTGACAGAATTCCACGAGTTTTGTTGTTTATCTATTTCTGTAGGAGGTTATCGGGAAATAAGGAAGAAAGGCCCACATGTCGAGATTACATAGAGATATCAACGCACCGCGCAATTTTCTACCATCTCGAAGACTCTAGAAGCCATGAGAACGAATGGGAGGCCGAACGGGGCCTGGCCGAGGGCGCCCGCCCTGAGGACCAGGGCTCCCGCCCCCCTCTGGAATCCAATCGGGACTCTCTTCGCGGACCAAGCTCCACCGACCTAAAGGATCAAGGATAACAGTCCAACCAATGTCGGTTTGATCCAATGGCTCACGTTCACTTGAGGGGACTATAAAACCAGACCCCCTGGCCCCTAGAGGAGACAAGTTCATCATAGAGTTGAGAGGAGCCCTCGAAGGAATACCTCTCCTCTAAATAAAATTTCTTTTAGGTTTAGCATCCAATGTGAGTAGAATTAGATTTTCTAGTTTCTACTAGATTGAGAGAGATAGAGTGGAGGTGTAGATCGGAGGAAGCCCGGCATGTCGGTGTCTACTCCGAGGTTGTACCTGTGGGATCAAGTTCTCCTAACCCGAAGCTTGCTCCTAGAATTCTTCAGTATTTTGACTTCTAAATTCTAGTAAGTTCTTATTTTATTGTTCTTTGGTTTATGTGTTTACTTTAATCTCTTCGCGTAGAGTTTAGAGTAATCATCTCTAGCGTAGACGTGGTGTTTGGGCTAGGATACTCATAGATATTCCCTGACTAGCTAGACCGTGGTAGTAGCGAGGAACGTGACATTTCCGAGTTATCTTTGCAAGCCATATCTCGTTAGCAGGAAGGAAAGGGTTTATAGGTGCAGGTTGAACATCCTCTGTGGTGATTCCGTAAGCTTCCCCAATAGAACAGTAGATCATCCTTACCAAGGTTAGAAAGAGATTACAGTTGTGGTCTTCTCTATTTATCACTCACATCGAGAAACATTCTTTGTAGGCTAAAGGTTAGTAGTAATAGACCAGGTTAGTTAGATGCACTCTTTCTCCTAGTGGTAAAAAAATAAATACGATACTCTGGATAACTTCCCGGGTGAAGTGCTCACCGATATCCGTGTGCTTGCGGATCAATTCCTTATTGCGTTCCCAAATATCAACAAGCATTTCTGGCATCGTTGCCGGGGAGAAAGACGGTTTGCTGAGATAACCTTGAGTCTTACTACTAGCTTGTATCTATATTTTTATCTTTTCTTATCTTTTATATTTTGTATTTATTTTCTTTACTCTTACCTTATGGAAAACCAAGATTCTAAATCAATCCATGAATCTGCAATCCCTTCAGTAACTGACCTTTTACCATGGGAGTCATCACAGCCTATCCAAACATCCCAGTATAGGTTAAGTTCTAGGTTGATTGCCATGATTCAAAACCTATCTTTTTCGGGAAAGGAAGACGAAAACCCTTACCTTCATATTAGAGATTTTGAGCAAACATGTGATTGTCTTCGCATTGAAGGCATTTCTGATAAAACTTTATGTTGGAAGCTTTTTCCTTTTTCCTTAAGGGGAGAAGCTAGACAATGGTACAGTCAGAAGGTAAGTCAACAATGAGGTGAATGGGGAGTTTTACGAGCCAACTTTTGTCTAGATTTTTATTCTCTCGACTGTATCGGCG
Source organism: Sorghum bicolor (assembly GCF_000003195.3). Classification (NCBI taxonomy): domain Eukaryota; kingdom Viridiplantae; phylum Streptophyta; class Magnoliopsida; order Poales; family Poaceae; genus Sorghum; species Sorghum bicolor. The sequence continues at coordinate 37,686,149 of NC_012877.2, read as the reverse complement.
ACCTTAGACTCGAAGTCCTATCTTTTAAACAAAAAGATAATGAAACTTTGGGAAAATCCTGGAAACGTTTTTCTGATCTTTTAGAATCTGGTCCAAACCTTAATCTTGAAGACCCTGTTCTTTTATTTCACTTTTTTCGAGGTCTTCAGAAAGATCATAAACAAATGCTACATACAATGTCTAGAGGTTCTTTCTTTCGTATCCCTACTGATGATGCTAGAGTGATCCTAGAAAGAATCCTAGAAGCTGAGATGGATAATACACTTCATGATGAAACCCACGAAGCCGAAGTAGACACTCTGCCAAATTCTTCATCTACTTTAGCTATCCCAAGTTCTGAGCCACAAAACGAAGAAATTCCACCACCGGACTTCATGCTGGATATAGAATCTGCTCTTTTTGCCGATTTTGGAAACATTTCAAATTACCATTCTACTAACAAACCCCAAAACAGCCAGTTTAGCATTTGTTTACCAAGTGAACATCAATTGAGAGAGCTTATCTTAGTCATGAGTAGTGAGTGGTTGGAGGAATCAGAGCTTTCCTCTGATGTGATCCGTCTGGGGACCAACATACGCTGTGCTTATGATTCTGATCGATTTGATGCCCTCTATAATCATGTTGTGGGGATCAACATCATGTCTAAATCTTTTGCACTTAAATTATTTAAAAATCTTGTCTTAACCTCCACAACAAAGGTCATAAAGGAATCTTCGGGACGATTAGTCCCCAGTCTTGGAATTATTAATGTCCTACCTCTCACGGTAGAAGGCTCCATGGTTCATTTGAACTTCTATATCTTTGATACATGGGACTTTGACGTGTTGATAGGACAACCTTTTAGAAGACTCCTTTATGAAGGTCATACTGGAAAGCTACACATTTCTTTTGGAAAAACTTTTAAATTTCCCATAACAATTTCACACTCCTTAAACAATAAGGCCGAGTCATATCTTTTGCCTGATCCTATGGAGGAGGTAAAGGCTGCATCTCTAGAGCTTTTAGATGAACCAGACTTAGAAGACAAAACTCCTTTCTTCACAGATGAAGAAGCTGAACCTTCTCAAGCTGAACCCTTAGATGAGTTTGCAGAAGCACCTAGACCTCCCATAGAGCTTAAAACTTTACCACCCGGTCTTATCTATGCTTTCCTAAACAATAATCAAGAGTTTCCTGTGATCATTAGTGATAAACTCACTCAGGATCAAACTCTGCGATTAATGACCATTCTTGAGAAACATCACTCAGTTTTCGGCTACTCACTCCAAGATCTTATAGGAATCAGTCCTATGATTTGTACCCATCGTATTCCGACAGATCCTTCTGTTTCACCTTCTCGAGAACCCCAACATAGACTTAATAACACTATGAGAGAGGTAGTTAAAAAGGAAGTTATAAAGTTGCTGCATGCAGGGATTATATATCCTGTGCCGCAGAGTGAGTGGGTAAGCCCAGTTCAAGTTGTGCCTAAAAGGGAGGCATGATTGTTATTATGAATGAAAAGAATGAGCTAATTCCACAACGCACCGTCACAGGATGGCGGATGTGCATAGACTATAGAAAACTAAATAAAGCCACGAGAAAGGATCATTTTCCTTTACCTTTTATAGATGAGATGCTAGAGCGATTAGCAAACCATTCATTCTTCTGTTTCTTAGATGGACATTCAGGGTATCACTAAATCCCGATCCATCCCGATGATCAAAGCAAAACCACTTTTACATGCCCGTATGGAACTTATGCTTACCGTAGAATGTCTTTTGGGTTATGTAATGCACCAGCTTCTTTTCAAAGATGCATGATGTCTATATTTTCTGATATGATTGAAGAGATTATGGAAGTTTTCATGGATGATTTCTCTGTTTATGGAAAAACTTTTGATAGTTGTCTTGAAAACTTAGACAAGGTTTTGCAAAGATGTGAAGAAAAGCACTTAGTCCTTAATTGGGAAAAATGTCATTTTATGGTTAGAGAAGGAATAGTGCTGGGACACCTAGTGTCTGAAAGTGGTATTGAGGTAGACAAAGCTAAAATTGAAGTAACTGAACAACTACCTCCACCTGTGAATATAAAAGGAATTCAAAGCTTTCTTGGCCATGCTGGTTTTTATCGTAGATTCATAAAAGATTTCTCATTCATTGCTAGACCACTTACTCTTTTGCTAGCCAAGGATGCTCCTTTCGAATTTGATGATGCATGTCTAACATCTTTCAATTTATTAAAGAAAGCACTCATCTCTGCACCAATCATTCAACCCCCTGATTAGTCGTTGCCTTTTGAAATTATGTGTGATGCTAGTGATTATGCTGTGGGGGCAGTATTGGGGCAAACTAAAAATAAGAAGCATCATGCAATTGCTTATGCAAGTAAAACTTTGACAGGAGCTCAACTTAATTATGCAGCCACTAAAAAAGAGCTTCTGGCTGTTGTCTTTGCCATTGATAAATTTAGATCTTATTTAGTTAGAGCTAAAATAATTGTTTACACTGATCATGCTGCACTAAAATATTTGCTCACTAAAAAAGATGCTAAACCTCGCCTGATTAGATGGATCTTATTACTTCAAGAATTTGATCTAGAAATAAAAGATAAAAAGGGAGTAGAAAATTCTATTGCTGATCACTTGTCTAGAATGTATTTCAAGAGTCCACAGGAAACCCCCATCAATGATTCACTCCGGGACAACATGCTCTATGGGATTAACAGGTCTGACCCCTGGTATGTAGATACTGCTAATTTTATGGTTTCAGGGTATGTACCACCAGGAGCAAACAAGAAGAAGCTCATTCAAGAAAGCCGTTCACATATATGGGATGAGCCATACCTCTTCCGAGTATGCTCTGATGGCTTACTCAGGAGATGTGTGACCACTGAGGAAGGATGGAAGATTATCGACAGATGTCATTCATCACCATATGGAGGTCATTTTGGAGCATTCCGTACATATTCAAAGATCTGGCAGTGTGGATTCTACTGGCCTACAATGTATGAAGACACGAAGCAATATATCACAAGATGTGGGCCATGTCAAAGGCACGGAAACATAAACACAAGAGATGTCATGCCACTCACCAACAACCTTCAGATTGAGCTCTTTGATGTTTGGGGAATAGACTACATGTGTAATAGAACCGTCCAATTTATAAGAATTCAAGTGAATTAGCGACCACAAAGTAGTCAAGCCAATAGACTTGAACCCATATAAACCCGGTAGTCCGACGAAATCTCAAAAGACCTCGATTCAACCAACATACAACCAAGATCGTACATGATCAAGCATCGCCATCACAGATTACATACATTCATCACAGAACATAGTTTTACATCACATCAGAGATTAAAAGTGGTTATTGCAAACCAGAGTAGTAGCGGAAACAAAGTAGTTTTAGAACAACACACACTCAGTTTATATTACATGCCAGTTCCATGGTCAAATCCAACAAAAGCACAATCGAAGATAAAGAAGACGATCACGCCCATGATCTATTCATCGTCCGCGGCCGGATGATGACAGTTAGCGTAGTAGCCGTGATAAACGACATCATCTGCAACATGGGTAAATAAAACCCTGAGTACGAGAAGGTACTCAGCTAGACTTACCCGTCATAAACCAGAAATAAAGTGACACCAAGGAGTATGCAAGGCTGATTTTGGTGGACTGGTTTGACTCACCTTTTTACATAAAAGACTTTGTTGTAAGTAACCCATTTATAATGTTTCAGCAGCAGGTTTATTACTTAACAATTATCCACTAGATTAGCACCTGTTCTAAGCATACACTTGAGTATATAAGCATCACAATAATAACCATATCCGGATTATCACTTAGCTATCAACATTCTCATCATAACCATTAAGTTTATTTAGTGAGTTCTACGTGCGACTGCCCGTGCCAAGTTCTCACTATCCGGGAGAGATGGCGATTTGAATCGATTCCTATCCAGCTGGAGGGGTATTCCTAGCACTCACCCAAGCATACTTCATGAGGGTAGCTCGGATCACCTTTAGCACAACTCCGGACCGATTCGCGGGTCCGTCCAGCGCCGCACCCCTAGGGACCGCCAATCTGCCAGGGTCAGGACTCTAACCTGACACCTCGGACTTATGCCATTGACTCCCCGCACATACTTACTACCAACCGGGGTGCGCACTCATACAGAATGGGGTATCCGGCCTGAGTTGCACTCGTAGGCTTCGCGATCGGAACGACTTATCCGGCCAGCTAAGTGTTAGGCATGCGTTCAACATGACACGAGGACGTTACATCAATCAGTCCTTAATCGACACAGACGGGGATAGATTCGCACCCAAGACCTCCATGCCTTGTTGCTGCACTATCGTCATCCCGCCCGGTCTCAAGTTCATTATTAGCACATGGTTATTTTCACGATAGCAAATATAGCCAACCGTGATCAGCATCCACCTATCTCTCGCAGGTGACAGGAAATCACCCGGCTTCTACCGAGCTAAGCATGGCTAAGCATTATTTCGATCCTGGACCTACTTAGGTGAGGTATGAGGTGGACAAGGTAGTCATTATGCAGCAAGGGTGTCATATCAATGCCTAACACTTAATGCAACAATATATATATAACCATAGTCAATTGATAGCTGAACGTGATAATAAAAATAGTAGGAGGCTTATAATGCTCCGGGGCTTGCCTTCAACGTAGGTGGACGGGCGATGGTCGGGACACTCCGGCAAGTCCTCCTCCTCCTCAGCTCCTTGAGGTGGCTCCCCTTGTTGACCTCCCGACTCCGGCAACTCGTACTCCAACACAGTCACGCCCTTGGGTACACCTATGTATGCATGACAAGGAGATAAATATAGAGAATGCACATAAGAAGCATGATGTCATGATGAAGAGCCAAAGAAATATAAAACAAGGTATAACATGAGCATACACTCCTAAGATTAAGTGAATCATAGGATAACAAGTAAGTGCATACTTCTTCTCTGGTAGAGGGGCTAACTAGACAAGTTAACAACCTTAGTCACTCCGATTCAGTCACTGGTTTTGTAGACAGACCAACGTATCACAAGTTTCAGCTATAACTTAAGCATCAGCTGGCCAAACTATGCAAGTAGATACTTTCTGGAAAGCTTAGTAAATTGTCTACAATTTACTTTTAGACATCCCAGAATGATTCCGAACCAAAATATGCTAAAACATACAAAGTTGGCTGGCTGTCCTGGAAAATCCAGAAAGCAAGCACTTTGCAGCAGCTAATTGTAACATGCATAACTTTTAAACTACTCAACCAATTGTCATGAAACTTGGACACGAAGTTGATAAGTAAGTTAGCTACAAGTTGGCTGTAGACAAGTTTCCTAGAAAACATCATCTTCAATTAGTTGTTAAGCAATTGCTTTCAGCTACACAGAAATGTTCTAGGAAAGGCACAATTAGCAAAAATAATATTTTACACACATTGAGAATGTATCAAAGGGTCAATCCAAATGCACCAGGAGATAGAACAGGTCTAAGAAACACTAGAAAACATCATGGCAAGGGCTAAACTCATTTCTATCATCACCTTTTTCTTTTATTTAATTATGAAGGTGATTTAATGAACATGCATTCCAAGTGTTCGAAAAATTCTGAGAAAATTACAGCAAGCTACTTATGCTAACACAAGTTTACTGTAAAATTTGCAGGGCACTTGCACATACAGAGTGTGAGATACAAAAATAACAAGCTAGTAAAGGCATGAAAGACATAAATGTGAAACCCTGTCAAAAAGTGTCAAACAATAGATTTCAGATTTTTCCTAGCTTTGTTTACACATGAGTACAATACTCAGCAAGTTTTACCACAAAAGGAGTTATAATTTATTTATTAAAAATACCACAAGGAACTCCTATTTAAACAAGAAATAATTATAACTTCACAATCAGGCTTCCAAAAATCATGATAAATTTATCAGAGCCTATTCACATCATAAGAAACAACACCCTAAATTTGCATGGCCAACAGATCAACAGATCTCAAGATATAGTTACCTCCTAATAAACCAAGATTAAATCATATCCATTTATTTCCACAAAAACATGGCATGTTTCATATTTTTATTAAAAACTAGACTTATACAGGAACCTAACAAAATTGGAATCACCTCGTTTGGATCTATAAAACTCCGGATATGAATTTTACAAAAACAGCACAGAATCTGCTACACAGTGACCAGAGATGTGAGAGGGTGAGACTGACAGGTGGGATCCGCTGGTCAGCGACACAGTGACAGGGGAGACGCTCGTCGCCGGCGAAACTCGACGACGGCGAGGTCTCGGTCAGATCTAAGGGCACCTACATGTTCCTCTCATCAAGGCGGACTCAGTGACCTACTTTACCCGCGCTCTATTGGACCCTAGGGTGCTCGCCGTCAGGAATGGCGGAGCGGCGGCGCTGCGCGGCGTTACGCCGGCGGATCTAGGCAATGGCGACGCGGTAGAGCTTCACGCTGAGCATCAGTGAGCCAAGGGGAAGCGATAGGAACAAGAATGGAGGGAAATGGTGGAGCAGAGAGGCCGAGCCACGTTGCCGGTGAGCTCGGGCGGAACTCCGATGAGGGAGAACGGCTCGGAGCTCGGCAATGCCGCCTCACCTGTGCTTGTCAGTGGCCAAGGAGGTGACGCCGAGGTAGAGGAAGCTTTGGCGGAGCTTTTGGCGGGCTGGCTTGGCCGGAGGCGCGGTGGAGCGGCCGGAGAAGCTCGCCGAAACGCGGCGGAGCTCACCGAGGCGATGGCGGAGCGAAATGGGAGGCTCTGGTGGAGTGGACGTCGCGTCTGAGGCACGGGGTGGCGTCGTGGCGTCCAAGTGAAGGCGTCGGGGCTGATAAGCGGGGTCGCAGTTGACGTACGGCCGCCACGGTTCGTCCACGCGTCGACCGGCCGGCGACTGACGAAACTGAATCGCGCGATTCAGTCGTCGTCGACCGTGTGTGAAACCGAAAGTTCACCGGCGTTGTACTCTCAGCTCACTCAACGGTTTTGGCTCAAACTTGATCCTTTGGACAGAGCTACAAGAGTTCTACAAGTTTGATTACACGAGCTCAGTCTAAATCGGTCTGGATTTCAAACTACAATGCTGCCAATCACCCTATGTTGAAACTGCCGATTCCTAGACTTAGCCAGATTTGGCTAAGTGTGAAATCAGCCCTGATTTTTGGCTTGTGAGCAAATTTTGGATGTGTTCCAAGCTTTTTCATAAAAAGTCATCAACATAACTTTTGTAGCTTATGAAATTCTCTACAACTTTGTTTCAGGTGTCATTTACATGCAAAGTCTCTAACATCAGTTTCATAAAACATCCTTGGAAAGAGGTCTAGGGGGACAATTTGGGCAACCTAGGGTTAACCATGACTTAGAGACACTTTTGGACAAAACCTTCAACATGAACTTTGTTCAAACTGATGTTCTAAACATAATTAAAGCATTTTGAAAGACAACATACACTTGTATGCATTGGTCACCCACTAAGGTCACTCAAAACAAGTCACACAAGCAATTTAATTACATGGTACATGTAGCAAATGGCATGTGATCATGGTATGATGCTCATGGGTGATCATGATGATGCTTATGTTGATGCAATGCTCATCGTTAACATGCAAGCTAACACTAGGAGTGTTACAGCCCTCCCCCCTTACAAAAATCTCGTCCCGAGATTTGAAAGACGTACCATTTTTTCGTAGAATGAGGGATAAGTTACTTGTAAATAGTCCTCCCTTTCCCACGTGGCATCTCTCTCACTTTGGCGGTTCCACAAAACTCTAAAAAGTTAGATCACTCTCCCCCGAGTAACTCGTTCCTTGACATCAAGAACTTGTACAAGCTTTTCTTCATAGGCGAAAGCGATTCACTCCTTTCATGGGCGATACTTTTTTGTACACAAAGTCACCTACTTCGAACTCAAGTGGTTTTCTTCTTCGGTCAGCATAGCTTTTCTGTCTAGCTTGGGCAGCTTTCATGTGTTGCTGGATAATGAGAACTTGCTTTTCAGCTTCTTTGACAAAGTCAATTCGGTAGTACCTCCTTTCGCCAGGTTCAACCCAGTTTAGAGGAGTTCTACACTTGCGGTCATACAAAGCTTCAAAAGGAGCCATTTGGATACTTTCTTGATAACTATTGTTGTAAGAGAATTCAGCGAAGGGTAGCCATTTCTCCCATGCACCCTTGGAAGATATCACACATGCCCTCAACATATCCTCCAAAATTTGATTCACACGCTCAGTCTGGCCGGAGGTTTGGGGATGGTACGCTGAACTGCGAATCAATTTCGTACCAACGAGTGAATGCAAATGCTCCCAAAAGTGGGCAGTGAACTGAGGAGCCCTATCAGAAATAATGGTGCGAGGCACTCCATGCAATTTAACAATCTGAGAGAAGTATAACTCCGTGTAGTCGGATATTCGGTGTGTCGACTTCACGGGGATAAAATGGGCCGACTTTGTCAAACGGTCAACAATCACCATATGGAGTTGTGTCCCTTTTGAGTAGGGGGAAGGCCAACAATGAAATCCATGCTGATTTCTTCCCATTTCCAACCTGGAACTGACAAGGGTTGCAATAACCCTGCAGGTTTCAGGTGAACTGCCTTTACCCTGCAGCAAGTATCACACCTAGCCACATAAGCTGCTATCTCCTTCTTCATCTTGGTCCACCAGAAACGAGGTTTCAAGTCTTGGTACATTTTGCTACTACCCGGATGAATGGACAATTTGGAAGAATGGGCTTCTTCTAAAATTTTGTTGCGTAGGTTGCGGTCTTTAGGTACAACTAGTCGATCGTCAAACCACAGTACACCCTTCTCATCTACCCTGAAATGCTTGGTGTTTTGCTCTTGCATTTTTCTTTTGATATGAAAAATACCAGGGTCGGACTTTTGGAGCTCTATGATTTGACTCTCTAACGAGCAGCTGACTACAATGTTGTGTAGGACCACCGGATGCAATAGATTGAAGCCTTCCTCCAAGAGAGGTCCAACATGTTGTTTCCGGCTAAGAGCGTCGGCTACAACATTGGCCTTGCCCGGATGATAGTGCACTTCTAGATTGTAGTCTTTTATCAATTCCAACCACCTTCTTTGTCTCATGTTTAGCTCGGGATAGTGAATATATATTTGAGGCTCTTATGGTCAGTGTAAATGTGACATAGATTACCCAAAAAAAATGCCTCCAGATTTTCAACGCATGTACCACTGCTGCTAACTCTAGATCATGAGTCGGGTAGTTGGCTTCATGTTTCCTCAACTGCCGAGAGGCGTAGGCAATAACTCGGCCTTCTTGCATAAGCACACAACCTAGGCCAGTGCCAGATGTATCACAAAAGACGTCAAATGGCTTTTCAATGTTAGGCTGTGCCAAAACAGGAGCGGTGGTCAGCAAATGGCGTAAAGTGGTGAAAGCAACTGGACCACACAAACTTCACATCTTTTTGCAGTAGCTTTGTCATAGGCTTAGCTATTTTAGAGAAATCCGAAATAAAGCGACGATAATATCCAGCTAGACCGAGAAAACTCCAAACTTTGTGCACTGAAGTCGGGGCCTTCCAGTCTAGAACCTCCTGCACTTTTGACGGGTCAACAGAAATACCCTCTTCGGATAGAATATGGCCTAGGAAAGGCACTTTCTTCAGCCAAAACTCACACTTGCTGAACTTGGCATAAAGCTGATGTTCCCGCAATCTAGTGAGTACAATCCGAAGGTGCTTCTCATGTTCTTGGGCATTTTTAGAATACACCAATATGTCGTCGATGAACACCACCACAAACTTATCCAGTTCGGGCATGAACACCAAATTCATCACGTACATGAAATGAGCAGGGGCATTAGTCAGACCAAAGGACATGACTAGATACTCATATAACCCATACCTGGTAGAGAAAGCCGTTTTAGGAATGTCTTCGGGTCGGATCTTGATTTGATGATACCCAGATCTCAGATCAATCTTGGAGAATACTTTAGCCTTAGCTAATTGATCAAACAGAATATCAATACGAGGCAATGGATACTTGTTTTTAACAGTCACGGCATTGAGCGGACGATAGTCTACACACATTCGTAGAGACTTGTCCTTCTTCTTGACAAAGAGAGCCGGACAACCCCATGGAGATGAACTAGGCCGAATAAGGCCCTCTCTAGGAGTTCTTGCAACTGCTTCTTCAACTTGGGTAATTCATTGGGTGGCATTCGGTATGGCCTTCTAGAGATAGGTGCTGTACCCGGAATTAAGTCAATTTTAAACTCTATGTCTCTATCCGGTGGCAACCCGGGCAGATCCTCTGGAAAGACGTCCGGAAACTCACACACTACAGGAATCTCTGCCATAGTGAGTGGTCTGATAGCATTAGCTGCATGACGGATGTCGTTACTTCTAGGGAGTTGGACTAAGAAAGCTTCCTTACTATCAGGCTCCCTCAACATGATTACCCTGGTTGAAGTGTCTATTAACACTCCATGATCACTCATCCATTTCATTCCTAGGATAACATCTATTCCCAAACCCGGTAAGATGACAAGGTTTGCTGAAAACTACGCCCTTCAATGGCAATATGCACATCCCTCACTAATTGATTTGTAGAGATCTGATTACCAGCACACAAATGCAAAATTTTCCACTATCAAGGTCAATTACATGTTGCCCATGCTTAGATGCGAATGCTTGACTCATGAATGAATGCGAAGCTCCAGAATCAAACAAGACAACAGCAGGGTGTTGATTTACAAGGAACATACCAGCCGTGACCACTTCACCTTCAGGGATCTCTTTGTTGACACCGATTTTTTGGATACGTATCCAGGATCAGTAGTATGTGAATCGACAGGGTAATAGTCATTGATCTGCAGGAAAGTTGCCGATGGAGGTGGTTGCCGATGGGGAGTCTGCCGATGACATAGGAGAAAGATTCGAAGATGACCGGTTAGTCCGTGGTGGTGTCCTGGTTTGCTACGGAAGGATGATTTTATGTTTTCCTTAGTTATTTAAATCGTTTTGTACACTGATTCTGTTTAAATTTGGAATTCGAGTTCTAGTCGTGTCTGGTTGTATCTCTTTGAGTAGGGTATAAATATAGACCCTAGAGCATTGTAATGAATCTATCAATCAATCAAACACCAGTTTTTACTCATATTCCAGCATCTACTATTTCGACGACTTCGTCATACTTTTTCCTTTTTACTACGAGTTCTTAGGAATTCGTCGACTTAAGCTTGGCGTGTTCTCAAGTTCCGCGTGAATACCTCTTGGTCGTGGCATCCGGGCGCATCGCTGTTGCCGGGACCAAAGTATTCGAGTTAACACCTTTGCCGATAGTAAGGTCAAATCGGCTGGCACGCCTTAACGTTTAAATCGGGTATTAGCCCTTTGTGTTTGTAGATCAGCTTTGCATCAACACATCTTTTGGCACACCCAGTGGGACCAGATTCAAGATTTAAGATCAAGATCAACATGTCGACTACTGAGTTTGATCAAGAGAACGTCATCCCCGTGACGGAAGCCAATCTCAAGGATGAGCAGAAGCAAGCTATTGCTAAAGCCTTGGAGGATTACAAGCTGCAATGCTTGAGGTCCTTCAGCATAAACAGGAGCGGCGAGGTGATACAGAAGGATGCACTACCGACGCCTCGGCAGGTTACTTTTGAAGCCAATCCTGGTAAACTTCAAGAGATGGTTGATAGTGCTATCAACGGTGCTTCGATCAACCAAGTTGGTGTGCTAATGCCGTGGCTAGAACTTTCAAGGAAGGACAATTGCCACCAGATTATGTGGGCCCCTCTCATCATCAGCCAGGATCACCGGTGGTCATAGCTCCATCGGCTGCTACAGCCGCTGTGGGAACACAGAATACCGTTCCTCCAAGTACATTGGGAGTCACTAATGCACAGTCTACACCGATGACAACTAATCCACCGACTTCAGATGAGCATATTAGGCTCACTACAGATCTATTGGCATCGGCAATGTCAGGACCGGTCCCTCCTCCTAACTGGTGGGGTTTTGGTATGCCCCCGGAATACTTGAAGACACCTGGCACATCTCAGGCAACTGATATGAGAGGCAAGGCTCCTATGACATCGGCACCTCCCAATATGCCGATGAGTCAAAGTCCCCAGTATACTACAACTACTACTGCAAGACCTTACACTGGGAATTCTCAAGCTCCAACGTTCCAGATGCCTATCGCATCGGCAGACTCAATGCTGATGCAACAGAGATTTATGACTCAGCCAGGGTATGTCAATTCAATGATCATACCCAATTACCAGTCATCGGCAGGGCCTATGCCGATGAATGCTAATAGTGGATGGCTTGGGCAGCAAGCCTTTCCGCAAATGCCCCAACAGAATCATCAGGCTACTGGATTTCAGCAAGGACAGATCTACCCTGGGTTCTAGAACCCAGGAATGCCCAACCAGCCAGTAAATCTTGGGCATCAGGTCGGCGGACAGCAGATTGGCGAGCAACAGCTTGGTGGTCCACAGATTGGGGGCCAAATGATTAACCCGATGTTTCATGCAGATGGTGCGCCGCACCGACACGTGGAAGCCTATCAACAGGTGCCAGATCCGCAACCGCCTCATCAGCAAGATGCCGATGCTTATTGGGCCGATAAGATTGCTGAAGTAATGAGGGATCAATTTTGGATAAAGCCTAAAGTCAACACTTACTCTTATCGGACACCATATCCTCCCGCATATGATTTGATCCCACTTCCAAATCGGTACAAGGTACTGGATTTTACTAAGTTTTCTGGGCAGGATGACACGTCAACCATGGAACACGTCAACAGGTTCATCATTCAATGCGGGGAAGCTGGTAACAGGGACGAGTTAAGGGTTCGCTTATTCTCGTCATCATTGTCTGGATCGGCTTTCACCTGGTTTATATCATTACCTCCCAACTCAGTGATTACTTGGGCCGATTTGGAGAAACAATTCCACAAATACTTCTTTTCTGGGGTCCATGAGAAGAAGATCACCGATTTGGTCAAATTGAGGCAACGCAACGATGAATCAGTTGAAGGTTTTGTGCAGAGGATACGGGAGCTGAAGAACAAATGCTATAGCCTGGTTCTGGATGATCGGCAGCTAGCCGATTTGGCTTTCCAGGGTTTGTTGCCACACATCAGGGACAAGTATGCGTCTCAAGAGTTTGAAAGCTTAAGTCATTTGGTGCAGAGAATTTCTGATCAAGATATCAAGTCTTTTGAGCCCAAGAGAGCATGGAACAAGAAGGTATCGTTCGTTGATGAAGCAACAAGCTCGGACTCTGATGAGGAACCACTCATCGGCTTGGCAGAATGGGTGAAAAGTAAGAAGCCGATGTCTTGCCCTTTTGGGCACAAGGAACCAGAGAAGTTCGCATTTGATATCACTAAGGCCAATAGGATATTTGACTTTCTACTTCAGGAAGGTCAGATCAAGCTGTCACTTAATCATGTGATCCCATCGGCTGAAGAGTTGAAGAAGATGAAGTATTGTAAGTGGCACAATGCAACTTCTCACAACACCAACGAGTGCAAGGTTTTCAGACAGCAGCTGCAATCGGCTATAGAGTCTGGAAGGATTAAATTTGACAGTTCCAAGACCCAGAAGCCGATGAAGATTGATCAACATCCTTTCCCAACAAACATGTTGGATGCTAAGGGAAAGGCCAAGGTCTTGACGTCGGAAGTAGCTGAAAGAAGTGCATCGGTAGATCCTCAGCATCAGATCACTACTGCTGATGCGAAAGGGAAAGGTCTGATCTAGGAATGACCTAACTCAGGAAGGCCACCACGATCTGGTATTGTGATAACCCACAGAAGGCCTCGGGAGACTTGGCAGCAACGTGAAGATCGGTATCTGCGTCAGCAAGAGGATTACTGTCGGGAAGAGGAAAGACGTCGATAGGAGTGGAATCGGCATAGGGATCACTGGAATTGCTCGTTCTTCATCCATTGTTGGGAGGAGAATATCAAGCTTCCCACTGTCAGAGATTGTCCTGAGTACAACGGTTATGATCGGTATGACAGGTCCGATCGGTACTATCGTGATAATGATCGGCGATTTAAAGGGCCGATTAGGGGGAGAGCATCCGTTCATGATCGGTTGGGGGGCAGGCTCAGTGTGCACGATAGGCTTGGGGATCGTGTTGAGTATTTTCCCAAGAACCAAGAAGAACTTGAAGAAATGGCTAATGCACGTGTTCCCGATGAGTTCATATTTTGCAGGGATGCCAATACTTATCGGATGGAGTCAAGCGAAAATCGTCAACCAGCGGTAAGGCAGCAACAGCTTCCTCCATGGTGTCCAGAGGGGTTGACCAGGACACAGAAAAGAAGACTGCAGCGCGAAAGGCAGGAAGAGTTAAGTAAGTGGGAGAACTCTGGACAGTTTGGGGATCAGCAACAACCAGATCCTAAGGGGAAAGGTCCATCGGCAGACGTCAACATGGTATTTATGTTGCTGATGGAATTCCTTGCACCACCCAGTGATGATGAGTTGGAGTTTTCCGACCAGATAGCTCAGTTGGCTCTAGATCCGATGACAGCCATCTTCGAGAAGCCTACCGATGATAAAAGGCAACATCTTAAGGATCTGTTTGTCAAAGGAAGGGTTGATGGCCAGCCGATGACCAAGATTTTAATTGATGGTGGGGCTGCTATCAACATCATGCCGTATGCAGTGTATCGGAAGCTTGGAAAAGGGGATCAGGACCTGACCAAGACCGATATGATGCTCAAAGACTTCGAGGGAAATGTGTCCCCAGTTAAAGGAGCTATCTGCGTAGAATTGACCATCGGCAGCAAAACCTTGCCGACGACCTTCTTCGTGATCAGTGAAAAAGGTGCCTACAATCTGTTGCTAGGGAGAGATTGGATTCATGCCAATTGTTGCATCCCGTCTACAATGCACCAGTGCTTGGTCCAGTGGGTAGGTGACAAGATTGAAATTGTCCCAGGAGACTCTTCATATGTTATTGCATCAGCGAAAGCAGACACCTATGAAAGGACTAGGTGCATTTCCGGAGAAGCGTGGGAGAAGGATTTTCTCAAGGTCCCCGATTATGAAATTCCACCGATCTAAGCAGTCGGTTCTGATGAAGGTTTTTAATGGACAGGTTCGCCGATGATGGAAAGTTAGGCCAGGGGTTCACATCGGCCGATGATTTGGAAGAAGTAGATATAGGTAGTGGTGATAAACCTAGACCTACCTTTATTAGTGCTAAGTTAAGTCCTGAGTGTAAGCAATAGTTGATTGATTTGTTAAAGGAGTATAAAGATTGCTTTGCTTGGGATTATACTGAGATGCCTGGTTTGGACCGATTGATTGTTGAACATCGGTTTCCTATCAAGTCTGGATTTCGGCCACATCAGCAGCTAACTCGCCGATGTAATCCTAATGTTCTTCCTGACATCAAGGCCGAAATAACTAAACTTATTGAAGCCAAATTTATTCGGCAGTGTCGGTATGCCGAGTGGATTTCCAATGTTGTTCCGGTTTACAAAAAGAATGGGAAGCTTCGAGTCTGCATTGATTTCAGGAATCTTAATAAAGCTACACCGATGGATGGCTACCCAATGCCAGTTGCCGATCTGCTAGTTGATGCTGCGGCTGGGCATCGGATTATTAGCTTTATGGATGGCAATGCAGGATACAATCAAATATTCATGGCTGAAGAGGATATTCCAAAGACTGCATTTAGATGTCCTGGTCATGTCGGGTTGTTTGAATGGATAGTCATGACCTTTGGTTTCAAAAATGCTGGTGCTACTTATCAAAGGGCCATGAATTTTATATTTCATGAGTTCATCGGCAAGCTGGTGGAGATTTATATCGATGATGTGGTGGTTAAGTCTGGAGACTTCATAAAGCATCTGGCCGATCTACGGAAGGTATTGGAATGCACAAGGAAGCATGGTTTGAAAATGAATCCCAATAATCTACAGAGGAATAGGATCAGAGTTGTTCAGATTAAGGCTGTCGGTTACCAGATTGGGAGCATTAATTGCGGAAAGGCATCATTACTGCAGAGAATTTCGGAGCATTAATGATTTCATACTCCAAAATTGGGGAGCATGTGTTGACACCGTTTTTTTGGATATGTATCCAGGATCGGTAGTATGTGAATCGGCAAGACAGGGTAATAATCATTGATCTGCAGGAAAGTTGCCGATGGAGGTGGTTGCCGATGGGGAGTCTGCCGATGACATAGGAGAAAGACTCGAAGATGACCGGTTAGTCCGTGGTGGTGTCCTGGTTTGCTACGGAAGGATGATTTTATGTTTTCCTTAGTTATTTAAATCGTTCTAGTACACTAATTTTGTTTAAATTTGGAATTCGAGTTCTAGTCATGTCTGGTTGTAGCTCTTTGAGTAGGGTATAAATATAGACCCTAGAGCATTGTAATGAATCTATCAATCAATAAAACACCAGTTTTTACTTATATTCCAGCATCTACTATTTCGACGACTTTGTCATACTTTTTCCCTTTTACTACGAGTTCTTAGGAATTCGTCGACTTAAGCTCGGCGTGTTCTCAAGTTCCGCGTGAATACCTCTTGGTCGTGGCATCCGGGCACATCGCTGTTGCCGGGACCAAAGTATTCGAGTTATTACCTTTGCCGATAGTAAGTTCAAATCGGCTGGCACGCCTTAACGTTTAAATCGGGTATTAGCCCTTTGTGTTTGCAGATCAGCTTTGCATCAACACTCTTCAATGGTGGTATAGTGCACTCGGCCAGTACGGTTATTACCCCCAGCTGCAGAGTTCCTCTTGGGATAAGGGCAATCCCTCGCCCAATGACCAACTTGTTTGCAATTGAAGCAAGGGCGGTTATCAGGGGGAGTCTTGGGACCTCCTTGGCCCCTAGCACCCCTAGGAAGAGCAACTGTGAAGGCCTTGCGCACTCCCGTCTTCACATTAGACTTTTTCTGCGGCGGCTTGTACCTTGTCACAGCATTGGGTGGGCGATAGGCCGGTTTGCTGGCCAATGGAGCCTTGGACTGCGAAGCACCTGCCTCATAGGCTCTTTTGCGGTTCTTGGACGCGGCATAAACAACATTGGAGTTTTCCTGGGTCAACGCATCACTCACAAACTCATTAAAGGTGGTACTCTTGTTACCAGCCATGTTCTTGGACAATTTGGGACCCAGTCCTCTCTTGAAACTTGCAAGCTTCTTGGTTTCAGTATCCACCATTTCAGGAGCATAGCGGGACAAATTATTAAAAGCATGAAGATACTCAGTCAAGCTTTTAGTGCCCTGTGTCAGGTTCATGAACTCTATGTGCTTGATAGTCATTAAGCCTTGGGGAATATAGGTGTTCCTGAAAGCAGTTTTGAACTGATCCCAGGTTACAACAGCATCGGCAGGCAAGCTGGTCTTGTAATGACTCCACCAGACACCTGCTTTGCCCTCCAACTGGTGGGCTGCATATTCCGCCTTTAGCTCTTCGGTCACCCTCAGCAAGCAGAACTTCTGTTCGAGAGTGTTGAGCCATTCATCAGCTTCTAGAGGTTCAACAGCCTCTTTGAAAAGCGGCGGCTTGGTGTCCTGGAAATCCTTGAAACTACTGTGCTGGTTTGCCTTTCCACCTTGACGGACATGGCGACCACCCCGGTTTTGCTGCGCCATGGTCTGCATAGCTTCATTGAGCATTCGCTGACCCTCAACAAGAGCTGCCAAGAGCTCAGTAGGCGTTGGTGGGGGAGGAGGTGGTGGTGGTGGCACCTCATTGTGACCGGAGCGAGTATTGCGAGCCATCTGCACAAGGCATATCAAGTGACCGTTTAGGACAACAGATATAATTGCCATGAACCTCAATTGCTGCCGTACGGAATTTAATGAAATAAATTCACATAATTTAAGGCACAATAATCCATGTACAACAAGAGAATATTATCCACGACACTTGGTTATTCTCGCGATCATTCACAGCCACAATTCACAAGGATTACGTCATTGCAGAAAATTAATTAAGCTCAACATAAACATGGAGCATCACAAATGAGTGCATAGGGTTACATAGAGTCACTGACACAACTTAAGTCTTACAGGAGGAGCACCATGGCCAATACTAACTGCAGTTCAGCAATCCTGGTGATCAGCTCTTCCTCTCTTATTTCAGCATGGAACAAGGCTCTAACTCTAGCAGCTTCCCTATTTTCAGCCAAGCGCATAGCCTCATCTCTCTCTCTAGTCATTTGCATCATGCGGGGTTGTGCTTCATTGCGCTCTCTAACTGCATTCTCAACTTGGTTACGGCGGGCTTGCAAAGTGGTGTGATAGTTTTGGATTTCAGCTTGTGCATCCCTAAAATCCTTGCGGTGCTTGCGCACGCGCTTGAGCAGTTTGCGCTGCCCAACTTGAACTTGTTGGAGCGCTAGCATGGCATCTATGTAGGTGTCCTGGCATACATAGTGCAGCTTAAGTACCGCCAGCATGGCACGCATGGCAGGGCTAGAGCTATATCCTAGCATAGCTTCTCTCATCTCTAAAGGCTCATTCCCTATCTGAGACACAAATATGTGAGTCACACTCACTCTAGTGATGGATCCAGCTGGGCCATTCACTAGCTCATCACCATAATCTTGGCATAACTCCAACAATACTTCTAAGGCTGCTACTTGGGCACCCTCCCAAGGAGTTTGGCCATCGCACTCAACTATCCAACCTAGCCACTCTGGGTTATTTGGACAACGGGGAACTGTAATTTGGACATCTACCCAAGGTAAGGCTCCTGCATGCTCAGACTCGGTCCAAGTGTACTTTGGTGGTTCCTCATATCCAACTGAACTTAGCACCCTCCACAACAAAGTAGGAGTGCCAAACATGTCTAGGAAAGTCTCACTTGCGTGTGGGGCTGCCATCTGTAGAAAGACCACATTTGAGTAAGGGAGATTTAATTACAAGGAAAGGTAAATAGATATATTTTCAGAATTTAATACCTAAGTAGTGCATAAGGAATGTATGAATGATTCATGATGCATGCACGTTCCATACGTCCTTTCCATTCCTAAAAGAAGGTTGTAACGGTATAGTCAGTGGCATACATATGTGCACTCCTTATACGCAACTACACGGTCTACACGTTTCGTTGTTAGTGTACCTGCAGAAAATTTCATTTCAGCCCAACTCCACAAGAGTATATGTGCAGAAATGAAAATTCAATCATGTTCATTCAAACTAGGTACTTCGATATATATTCCCGAACATATATCGCAGCACACTACCCCTTTTTGGATACACCCACATATACATCAAATATGTATACATGGCTGCACCTACTACCCACAATTAAGTACCTTCATATATACATGTGTAAAACATGTAAATATTCCGGTAACCACAGCTAACACTCCCCTAGACCGACGGTTGGACGGTCATGCTCTCACAGCTTACACTTACCGTAGCGTAGAGGCATTAGCGACCACAAAGTAGTCAAGCCAATAGACTTGAACCCATATAAACCCGGTAGTCCGACGAAATCTCAAAACACCTCGATTCAACCAACATACAACCAAGATCGTACATGATCAAGCATCGCCATCACAGATTACATACATTCATCATAGAACATAGTTTTACATCACATCAGTGATTAAAAGTGGTTATTACAAACCAGAGTAGTAGCGGAAACAAAGTAGTTTTAGAACAACACACACTCAGTTTATATTACATGCCAGTTCCATGGTCAAACCCAACAAAAGCACAACCGAAGATAAAGAAGACGATCACGCCCATGATCTATTCATCGTCCGCGGCCGGATGATTGCAGTTAGCGCAGTAGCCATGATAAACGACATCATCTGCAACAAGGGTAAATAAAACCCTGAGTACGAGAAGGTACTCAGCTAGACTTACCCGTCATAAACCAGAAATAAAGTGACACCAAGGAGTATGCAAGGCTGATTTTGGTGGACTGGTTTGACTCACCTTTTTGCATAAAAGACTTTGTTGTAAGTAACCCATTTATATTGTTTCAGCAGCAGGTTTATTACTTAACATTTATCCACTAGATTAGCACCTATTCTAAGCATACACTTGAGTATTTCAGCATCACAATAATAACCATATCCGGATTATCACTTAGCTATCAACATTCTCATCATAACCATTAAGTTTATTTAGTGAGTTCTTCGTGCGACTGCCAGTGCCAAGTTCTCACTATCTGGGAGAGACGGCGATTTGAATCGATTCCTATCCTAGCACTCACCCAATCATACTTCATGAGGGTAGCTCGGATCACCTTTAGCACAACTCCGGACCAATTCGCGGGTCCGTCCAGCGCCGCACCCCCACGGACCGCCAATCTGCCAGGGTCAGGACTCTAACCTGACACCTCGGACTTACGCCATTGACTTCCCGCACATACTTACTACCAACCGGGGTGCGCACTCATACAAAACGGGGTATCCAGCCTGAGTTGCACTCGTAGGCTTCGCGGTCGGAACGACTTATCCGGCCAGCTAAGTGTTAGGCATGCGTTCAACATGACACGAGGACGTTACATCAATCAGTCCTTAATCGACACAGACGGGGATAGATTCGCACCCAAGACCTCTATGCCTTGTTGCTGCACTATCATCATCCCACCCGGTCTCAAGTTCATTATTAGAACATGATTATTTCCACGATAGCAAATATAGCCAACCGTGATCAGCATCCACCTATCTCTCGCAGGTGACAGGAAATCACCCGGCTTCTACCGAGCTAAGCATGGCTAAGCATTATTTCGATCCTGGACCTACTTAGGTGAGGTATGAGGTGGACAAGGTAGTCATTATGCAGCAAGGGTGTCATATCAACGCCTAACACTTAATGCAACAATATATATATATAACCATAGTCAATTGATAGCTGAACGTGATAATAAAAAAAGTAGGAGGCTTATAATGCTCCGGGGCTTGCCTTCGACGTAGGTGGACGGGCGATGGTCGGGACACTCCGGCAAGTCCTCCTCCTCCTCAGCTCCTTGTGGTGGCTCCCCTTGTTGACCTCCCGACTCCGGCAACTCGAACTCCAACATAGTCACGCCCTTGGGTACACCTATGTATGCATGACAAGGAGATAAATATAGAGAATGCACATAAGAAGCATGATGTCATGATGAAGAGCCAAAGAAACATAAAACAAGGTATAACATGAGCATACACTCCTAAGATTAAGTGAATCATAGGATAATAAGTAAGTGCATACTTCTTCTCTGGTAGAGGGGCTAACTAGACAAGTTAACAACCTTAGTCACTCCTATTCAGTCACTGGTTTTGTAGACAGACCAACGTGTCACAAGTTTCAGCTATAACTTAAGCATAAGCTGGCCAAACTAAGCAAGTAGATACTTTCTGGAAAGCTTAGTAAATTGTCTACAATTTACTTTTAGACATCCCAGAATGATTCCCAACCGAAATATGCTAAAACATACAAAGTTGGCTGGCTGTCCTGGAAAATCCAGAAAGCAAGCACTTTGCAGCAGCTATTTGTAACATGCATAACTTTTAAACTACTCAACCAATTGTCATGAAACTTGGACACGAAGTAGATAAGTAAGTTAGCTACAAGTTGGCTGCAGACAGGTTTCCCAGAAAACATCATCTTCAATTAGTTGTTAAGCAATTGCTTTCAGCTACACAGAAATGTTATAGGAAAGGCACAATTAGCAAAAATATTATTTTACACACATTGAGAATGTATCAAAGTGTCAATCCAAATGCACCAGGAGATAGAACAGGTCTAAGAAACACTAGAAAACATCATGGCAAGAGCTAAACTCATTTCTATCCTCACCTTTTTCTTCTATTTAATTATGAAGGTGATTTAATGAACATGCATTCCAAGTGTTCCAAAAATTCTGAGAAAATTACAGCAAGCTACTTATCCTAACACAAGTTTACTGTAAGATTTTCAGCGCACTTGCACATACAGAGTGTGAGATACAAAAATAACAAGATAGTAAAGGCATGCAAGGCATAAATGTGAAACCCTATCAAAAAGTGTCAAACAACAGATTTCAGATTTTTCCTAGCTTTGTTTACACATGAGTACAACACTCAGCAAGTTTTACCACAAAAGGATTTATAACTTATTTATTAAAAATACCACAAGGAACTCCTATTTAAACAAGAAATAATTATAACTTCACAATCAGGCTTCCAAAAATCATGATAAATTTATCAGAGCGTATTCACATCATAAGAAACAACACCCTAAATTTGCATGGCCAACAGATCAACAGATCTCAAGATATAATTACCTCCTAATAAAACAAGATTAAATCATATCCATTTATTTCCACAAAAACATGGCATGTTTCATATTTTTATTAAAAACTAGACTTATGCAGGAACCTAACAAAATTGGAATCACCCCGTTTGGAGTTATAAGACTCCAGATATGAATTTTACAAAAACAGCACAGAATCCGCTACACAGTGACCAGAGATGTGAGAGGGTGAGACTGACAGGTGGGATCCGCTAGTCAGCGACACAGTGACAGGGGAGACGCTCGTCGCCGGCGAAACTCGACGACGGCGAGGTCTCGGTCGGATCTAAGGGCACCTACATGTTCCTCTCATCAAGGCGGACTCAGTGACCTACTTTACCCGCGCTCTACTAGACCCTAGGGTGCTCGCCGTCGGGAATGGCGGAGCGGCGGCGCTGCGCGGCGTTACGCCGGCTGATCTAGGCAATGGCGACGCGGTAGAGCTTCACGCTGAGCATCAGTGAGCCAAGGGGAAGCGATAGGAACAAGAATGGAGGGAAATGGTGGAGCAGAGAGGCCTAGCCACGTTGCCGGTGAGCTCGGGCGGAACTCCGATGAGGGAGAACGGCTCGGAGCTCGGCAATGCCGCCTCACCTATGCTCGTCAGTGGCCAATGAGGTGACGCCGAGGTAGAGGAAGCTTTGGCGGAGCTTTTGGCGGGCTGGCTTGGCCGGAGGCGCGGTGGAGCGGCCGAAGAAGCTCGCCGAAACGCGGCGGAGCTCACCGAGGCGATGGCGGAGCGAAATGGGAGGCTCTGGTGGAGTGGACGTCGCGTCTGAGGCACGGGGTGGCGTCGTGGCGTCCAAGTGAAGGCGTCGGGGCTGACTGGCGGGGTCGCCGTCGATGTACGGCCGCCACGGGTTGTCCACGCGTCGACCGGCCGACGACTGACGAAACTGAATCGCGCGATTCAGTCGTCGTCGACCGTGTCTGAAACCGAAAGTTCACCGGCGTTGTACTCTCTGCTCACTCAACGGTTTTGGCTCAAACTTGATCCTTTGGATAGAGCTACAAGAGTTCTACAAGTTTGATTACACGAGCTCAGTCTAAATCGGTCTGGATTTCAAACTACAACGCTCCCAATCACCCTATGTTGAAACTGCCGATTCCTAGACTTAGCCAGTTTTGGCTAAGTGTGAAATCAGCCCTGATTTTTGGCTTGTGAGCAAATTTTGGATGTGTTCCAAGCTTTTTCATAAAAAGTCATCAACATAACTTTTGTAGCTTATGAAATTCTCTACAACTTTGTTTCAGGTGTCATTTACATGCAAAGTCTCTAACATCAGTTTCATAAAACATCCTTGGAAAGAGGTCTAGGGGGACAATTAGGGCAACCTAGGGTTAACCATGACTTAGAGACACTTTTGGACAAAACCTTCAACATGAACTTTGTTCAAACTGATGTTCTAAACATAATTAAAGCATTTTGAAAGACAACATACACTTGTATGCATTGGTCACCCACTAAGGTCACTCAAAACAAGTCACACAAGCAATTTAATTACATGGTACATGTAGCAAATGGCATGTGATCATGGTATGATGCTCATGGGTGATCATGATGATGCTTATGTTGATGCAATGCTCATCGTTAACATGCAAGCTAACACTAGGAGTGTTACAGCCCTCCCCCCTTACAAAAATCTCGTCCTGAGATTTGAAAGACGTACCATTTTTCGTAGAATGAGGGATAAGTTACTTGTAAATAGTCCTCCCTTTCCCACGTGGCATCTCTCTCACTTTGGCGGTTCCACAAAACTCTAAAAAGTTTGATCACTCTCCCCTGAGTAACTCGTTCCTTGACATCAAGAACTTGTACAGGCTTTTCTTCATAGGATAGATCAGACTGCAGCTTTAGGCCCCTTGTTTCAACTCGCTCTTCAGGTACACGAAGACACTTCTTGAGTTGAGACACATGGAATACAGGGAAAACGGTTCCTAGTTCCGGAGGTAGTCGTACTTTGTAAGCTACCTTGCCACTTTTCTCGATGATTTGGTAGGGACCCACATACCTAGGGGCAAGCTTCCTTTTTACACCAAAGCGATTCACTCCTTTCATGGGCGATACTTTTTGGTACACAAAGTCACCTACTTCGAACTCAAGTGGTTTTCTTCTTCGGTCAGCATAGCTTTTCTGTCTTGCTTGGGCAGCTTTCATGTGTTGCTGGATAATGAGAACTTGCTTTTCGGCTTCTTTGACAAAGTCAATTCCGTAGTACCTCCTTTCGCCAGGTTCAACCCAGTTTAGAGGAGTTCTACACTTGCGGTCATACAAAGCTTCAAAAGGAGCCATTTGGATACTTTCTTGATAACTATTGTTGTAAGAGAATTCAGCTAAGGGTAGCCATTTCTCCCATGCACCCTTGGAAGATATCACACATGCCCTCAACATATCCTCCAAAATTTGATTCACACGCTCAGTCTGGCCGGAGGTTTGAGGATGGTACGCTGAACTGCGAATCAATTTCGTACCAACGAGTGAATGCAAATGCTCCCAAAAGTGGGCAGTGAACTGAGGACCCCTATCAGAAATAATGGTGTGAGGCACTCCATGCAATTTAACAATCTGAGAGAAGTATAACTCCGCGTAGTCGGATATTCGGTGTGTCGACTTCACGGGGATAAAATGAGTCCACTTTGTCAAACGGTCAACAATCACCATATGGAGTCGTGTCCCTTTTGAGTAGGGGGAAGGCCAACAATGAAATCCATGCTGATTTCTTCCCATTTCCAACCTGGAACTGACAAGGGTTGCAATAACCCTGCAGGTTTCAGGTGAACTGCCTTTACCCTGCAGCAAGTATCACACCTAGCCACATAAGCTGCTATCTCCTTCTTCATCTTGGTCCACCAAAAATGAGGTTTCAAGTCTTGGTACATTTTGCTACTACCCGGATGAATGGACAATTTGGAAGAATGGGCTTCTTCTAAAATTGTCGAGGGTATCAACAAGGGGTACCCTCACCAACACGAATAACGAAACCATCCGTACGTAAAACTAGCGCCTCGATTCGACGCTCCGTCCGCACACACGCACGACCATCGATGGCCGCAACCTCGAAGACGGAAATAGCGTCGAGCGAATCGGCCAGGGCTCGAGCGACAACTGCCGTCGAATACGGAAGCGGGCTCGAGCGAACCGAGAGGCGTCGAGCGCAAGGACACTGTCCGCCGCCTGACACGCGCACGAGAGCCAGGACATTTAATGCACCTGACGCTTCCCCACCTAACACTCGGGTCACGGGAGGCGTGATAGGGAACAGGCTTCTGTCCCATCGTTCTTTTTGCAGCCTTCCCACCGAACGACCAAGGGCGTGTCAGGACGCGGGAAACAAGGATGGAATGTCTAATCGGGACCCCCTCGAGACCTCCAAGGTCAGCGCTCCAGATATCAGCACATTACACGGCGTCCGACCCTCGACCGAACAGGGTCCCTTCCTAGGGACAAGTTGGGCGTCGACTGATGACACCACAACTACCCCGCCGGATCTGCCGCCATACCGTACAAGCGTGCGGCCTCAGAACCAGCGCGAGGCGGCGTGCAGGGCAGAACGCAGGAGCACGCGTAATCATCACCGGGCTATCAAGATGGGACGGCTCGAGGCCATGCCGTACGGAAGCCTCGAGTAGGTCAGCGCTCCATGCGGCTATCGACCCCTACTCTAACATCTACGCATGTACCCTGGGTCTCTCCTTGGAGCTATAAAAGGAGAGACTCAGGAATAGAACGAGGATCACGACACAAGACCACGTTCATACGTAGTAGAGCTCCACACTTCATACCACGCTTGTATTTGCCCCTGTACAAGCACTTAGGTGCAAGATAATACAAACTCTCTCCCCCCCGCTGGACGTAGGGCCTTCTCTTGCCCGAACCAGGATAAATCTCTGTGTCTTCTTGCATCACCATCTGGGAAAGGGAGCACGCATACAAATTTACTCGTTGGTGTGACCCCCCCGGGGGAAAACACCGACAGTTGGCGCGCCAGGTAGGGGTCCTGCGTGTTTTTCATCGATTTCCCACTCCTTTCTGGATGGCTACTCTTGCCTCGCCGTTTCCGCGCTCCACAGTAATTTGGTTTGGGAGCCTCGAGTTCATGTCTACGGGCTCCGGCTACGACATGATCTTGCTCTCAGTCAAAGGACCAGGAGGAGCCCGCGTTACGCCAGCACGGTTGAAGGCCCCGAGACGCCCTCACCACCACGCCTCCCCGCCTAAGAAGAGGCGCGGACAGCACCGCCGCGGCCCCTCTGCTTCAGCACGACCAGCAACTCGTGTGAGGCAGGACGTAGGCCACAAGTCGGCAGCACCGTGTGACGGAGCAACAAGCGCGACGACTCAGCACCGCGCGACGACGGGAGGGGACGCGTCTCGCGCGCTCTCCCCCACCGCAGCTAGGCTACTTCCACACGGGTTGTTCTCTCCAAGAGCGGCACTGCCGTTCGGATTGGACAACGCCGCGGCGTCGCTCGCCAGGGCGATATGCCCAAACGCCCAGACGTACGTAGAAAGACCAATGGTCCTCCCACGTAGCTCTGAAGCGCGGCGGTCGGCGTCCGAGCTGCCGGACCTTTCCCGAGTACAAGGCCTCCGTCGTCTAGGCCCCGGACGATACTCGATCACCTCCCTCAGGCAACGATTGCTGGAGGAAGGACGTGGGTGTTTCTACGCCGCCGAACCGGACTCCGACTCCGAGACGGATAGCTATGACCCTATGAGGGAATGCTGTCACATCGACGGGGCGGTAGAAACTACTGACGAGACACGGGATGCCGCAGCGGGTGGTCGAGCCCCCGCGGCGCGAGAAGACCCCAGGACGCCTGGGAACAACGGACAGGTCGACCCCCCTCCTCAGGAAGACAGAACCGCGCAGCTCGCGCAGCTGCGGGAGCTCAAGATGAAGCTCGACGAAGACCGCGAGCGCCTCGTTCTGCTCGAGCAAATCCTCGAGCAAGACCTGCCCTACCCGCCGGGCGGAAGTGTCCGCAGACGCGCTCGAGAGGTACATCGACAGATCGTCGGCGACTCAGAGCCAGAGCAACCTGTCAGCCGTTTCCCTCGAGCAGGCCAGAATGTAGTGGCAGCGACGATGCTGCTACGTAACATGCCAGAGCCGTCGAATTCCCAGGCCCGACGCATTCGAGATGAGGTACAGACATTGCTCCAGGTGGCGGCGGTTCAACAAGCCGAAAGTTCAGCGTCTCGACGGCGAGGAGCTGCCACAGAGAAGCGCGACGAACAGCCTCTAAACGAAGAGGAGGTGTCAGTCCAACAACAACCTCCCCCTCGAGGTAGAAAGACCGCTCTCATCCTCCCCGTCGACGATCAACGTCTACACAACGCGCGGCACGACATCAAAGAAAATCGACGCCGCCGGCACGGAGACGCGGAAGAGCGCGGTTATAGCGCGCATTGCGGTGGGAGATACGACAGCGACGAGGACCAGGTGGCCCCCGAGCCACCAGGCCCACGGGTGTTCAGCAGGGCGATCCGCAGCACGCCCCTGCCCAATCCATTTCGACCCCCGACCAGCATCGCGAAGTACAATGGAGAGACCAAACCAGAGTTGTGGCTAGCCGACTTTAGGCTGGCCTGTCAGCTAGGTGGCGCTCGAGGTGATGATCGAGCCATCATCAGACAGCTACCCCTTTTCTTCTCCGACACCGCCCGTCGATGGCTCGAGAAACTCCCTGCCAATCAGATCCACAACTGGGTTGATCTGGTCAGAGTCTTCGAGGGTAACTTCAAAGGGACCTACATACGGCCAGGGAACTCGTGGGACCTCAGCAAGTGCAAGCAGAAGTCGGGAGAAACTCTTCGGGAGTATGCTCGACGCTTCTCGAAGCAGCGCACTGAGCTGCCGCACATCCCTGACCACGACGTCATCTTGGCGTTTGTCTCGGGCACCACCAGTCGAGACTTGGTGCGGGAATTAGGTCGCAATCGACCTCAGACCGTCGACGAGCTGATGGACGTAGTAGCCAACTACGCGGCAGGGGAGGAGGCAGTCGGCGCCTTCTTCAGCTCAGAAGGAAGGAAAGGCAAGCAGCCCATCGACGAAGATGGGACCCCCAGTCGAGGCCTCAAGAAAAACAAAAAGAAGCAGAAAGTGCGGCAGTTCCACCGGGAAGATTCCGATGACAACCTTGTCGCCGCCATGGATCGAAAGAAGCCTCGAGGCCCTCCGGATGGAGGCATCTTTGACAAGATGTTGGAGGAGCCGTGCCCTTACCATAAGGGAGGCGCCAACCACAAGCTCAAGGACTGTCGTATGCTGAGAAAGCATTTCGACGGTCTGGGGTTCAAAAAAGATACGCGTGATGACTCCAAGAAAGAGAAGGCTGGTAGCAAGGAGGACAACAAAGATGACGACGGCTTCCCCGCCGTCCACGACTGCTACATGATCTATGGCGGGCCCTCGACTCAATTGACCACGAGGCAGCGCAAAAGGGAGCGTCGCGAAGTCTTTGCAGCAAGAATGGCGGTGCCCCAATACCTTAGCTGTTCAAGCACTCCTATGACTTTCGACCGAGAAGACCACCCCGACAAGGTAGTCGCCCCAGGCGTCTACCCGCTCGTCGTCGACCCCATCATCGTCAACACCCGGCTCTCGAAAGTGCTGATGGATGGCGGTAGCAGCCTCAACATCATCTACCTCGAGACCCTTGACCTCCTCGGCATAGATAGAGGGAAGCTCCAACCAAGTGCCGGCGGGTTCCATGGCGTCGTGCCAGGAAAAAAGGCGCTGCCAGTAGGTCGAATTGACTTACCGGTCTGCTTCGGCACGGCGGCCAACTTCAGGAAGGAGACCCTCACCTTCGAGGTGGTTGGGTTTCGAGGCACGTACCACGCCATCATCGGGCGCCCGGGCTACGCCAAGTTCATGGCTATACCCAACTACACCTACTTGAAGCTGAAGATGCCCGGTCCCAAAGGTGTCATCACTGTTAGTTCCTCCTTCGAGCACGCGTACGAGTGCGACGTCGAGTGCGTCGAGTACGGGGAGGCGGTCGAGAACTCCACTGAGCTCGTCACGAAGCTCGAGGCCCTGGCCGCTGAGGCTCCAGAGCCTAAGCGCCACGCGGGCAGCTTCGAGGCGGCGGAAGGAACCAAGAAGATCCTGCTCGACCCCAACAACTCCGACGGCAAAGTGCTGACGATCAGCACCGACCTCGACCCCAAATAGGAAGCTGTGCTCGTCGACTTTCTCTGTGCAAATGCCGACATGTTTGCATGGAGTCCCTCGGACATGCCAGGCATACCGAGGGAAGTCGCCGAGCACTCCTTGGAGATTCGAGCCGGTTCCAAGCCAGTGAAGCAGCGGTTGCGCCGATTCGACGAGGAGAAGCGCAAGATCATTGGCGAGGAAGTCCACAAGCTTTTGACGGCCGGATTCATCAAGGAGGTTCATCATCCTGACTGGTTAGCAAACCCTGTATTAGTTAAGAAAAAGAATGGGAAAATGAGGATGTGTGTCGATTATACTAGTCTGAATAAAGCATGTCCAAAAGTTCCCTTTCCATTGCCACGCATTGATCAGATCGTCGATTCTACCGCGGGATGTGAAACCCTTTCTTTCCTTGATGCATATTCTGGTTACCACCAAATAAAAATGAAGGAGTCCGACCAGCTCGCGACCTCTTTCATCACGCCTTTTGGGATGTATTGCTACGTGACCATGCCATTTGGGCTTCGAAACGCGGGAGCCACGTATCAACGTTGCATGCTCCACGTGTTTGGCGAACATATAGGGTCCACGGTCGAGGCCTACGTCAACGACATTGTCGTCAAGTCAAAGCGACGAGGAGACCTGATCCAGGACCTCGAGATTGCCTTTAGCTGCCTACGCACCAGCCGGATCAAGCTCAATCCCGAGAAGTGCGTTTTCGGTGTGCCTCGAGGCATGCTCCTAGGTTACATCGTTTCGCAGCGCGGCATCGAGGCCAACCCCGAGAAAGTCTCGGCCATCACGAAAATGGGGCCGATCCGAGACATCAAGGGTGTACAGAGAGTCACGGGGTGCCTGGCGGCTCTGAGCCGTTTCATCTCGAGACTAGGAGAAAAGGCATTACCATTATATCGACTCCTAAAGAAGGTCGAGCGTTTTTCTTGGACCCCCGAGGCCGAGGAAGCACTCGAAAGGCTGAAGAAGACGCTGACCTCGGCACCAGTCCTGGTTCCACCTCAACCTGCAGAGCCGCTGCTCCTCTACGTCGCGTCGACGACCCAGGTCGTCAGCGCGGCGGTGGTGGTCGAAAGACAAGAGGAGGGTCATGCGCTGCCGGTCCAAAGGCCAGTCTATTTCATTAGCGAGGTGCTTTCGGAGACCAAGACGCGTTATCCC
This sequence comes from Sorghum bicolor, assembly GCF_000003195.3. Taxonomy (NCBI): domain Eukaryota; kingdom Viridiplantae; phylum Streptophyta; class Magnoliopsida; order Poales; family Poaceae; genus Sorghum; species Sorghum bicolor. Next base: position 37,655,559 of record NC_012877.2, on the reverse strand, counting down.
CAAATCCAGAAGCTGATCTACGCCGTAATCCTTGCCCGCCGCAAGCTGCAGCATTACTTCCTCGGTCACCCCATCACGGTGGTTTCGTCTTTCCCTTTAGGAGAAATAATCCAGAGCAAAGAGGCCACGGGAAGAATAGCAAAATGGTCGGTCGAGCTCATGAGTGAGACTCTCACTTACGCGCCTCGGAAGGCCATCAAATCGCAAGCCCTGGTAGACTTCGTCGCGGAATGGACGGACTCCCAGCTTCCCCCGACTCAGGTCCAGGCGGAGCTGTGGACAATGTATTTCGACGGGTCACTCATGAAAACTGGGGCCGGGGCCGGCCTGCTGTTCATCTCACCCTTAGGCGTCCACATGAGGTATGTAATCAGGATTCATTTTGCCGCATCTAACAATGTCGCAGAATATGAGGCCCTGGTCAACGGTCTCAAGATCGCTATCGTGTTAGGAGTCCGACGCCTCGACGTCCGAGGTGACTCCCAACTCGTCATCGACCAAGTAATGAAAACCTCGAGCTGCCACGACCCAAAAATGGAAGCGTACTGCAAGGAGGTCCGCCGACTCGAAGACAGGTTCCACGGTCTCGAGCTTGTCCATGTCGCTCGACGCTACAACGAGGCAGCCGACGAACTCGCCAAGATCGCATCGACCAGAGGCACGGTGCCGCCTGATGCATTTTCAAAAGATCTTCACGAGCCATCCGTCGACCTAGGCACGGGGGCTGGCGTCGACGCCACCACCGCCCAACCAACCAATGCTGTCGATACGCTCTTGATGGTGGAAGAAATGATGGAGATAGAACGACGACCAGGTCGACCATTCGATTGGCGCACACCGTTCCTCGACTGCCTTATCCGCGGCGAGTTGCCAGAAGACAGGTCAGAAGCTCGTCGTATCGCTCGGCGGGCCAAATCATATGTGATCTATGGCGAAGACAACGAGCTATATCGACGGAGCCCGACGGGGGTCTTACAACGTTGCATCACTGTGGAAGAAGGCCGAAAACTCCTCGATGACCTGCACTCGGGGGCTTGCGGTCACCACGCCGCTCCACGGACCCTTGTAGGGAACGCTTTTCGACAAGGCTTCTACTGGCCAACGGCCGTGGCGGACGCCATCGAGCTCGTACAATCATGTCACGGGTGTCAGTTCTACGCCAAGCAGACGCATCTGCCTGCCCACGCTCTTCAGATGATCCCCATTACCTGGCCGTTTGCGGTGTGGGGGCTCGATTTAGTAGGACCTCTACAAAAGGCGAAAGGAGGATTCACCCATTTGCTGGTGGCCATTGACAAGTTCTCCAAATGGATCGAGGCTCGACCCATCACCAACATCCGCTCCGAGCAGGCCGTCCTTTTCTTCACCGACATTATCCATCAGTTTGGGATCCCCAATGTCATCATCACCGACAACGGCACCCAGTTCACCGGCAAAAAGTTCTTGGACTTCTGCGATCGGCATCACATCCGTGTGAACTGGTCTACAGTAGCCCACCCTCGAACTAACGGCCAAGTCGAGCGTGCCAACGGCATGATTTTGCAAGGACTCAAGCCAATGATCTACAATCGATTGAAGAAATTCGGCAAAAAATGGGTCGAGGAACTTTCCTCAGTCCTATGGAGCCTTAGGACAACACCAAGCAGGGCCACAAAATACACCCCGTTCTTCATGGTCTACGGCTCCGAGGCTATCCTCCCCACAGACCTCAAGTATGGGTCACCTCGACTCAAGGCCTACAACGAGCAATCGAACAAAGAGACTCAAGAAAACGCGGTCGACCAACTTGAGGAGGCTAGAGACATGGCCCTCCTCAACTCTGCCAGATATCAGCAAAGGCTTCGACGCTACCACGACAAGCATGTGCGCAAGAGGGACCTCAACGTGGGTGACCTAGTCCTACGACGCCGGCAAAGCAATCAGGGACGCCACAAGCTGACTCCGCCTTGGGAAGGTCCGTACGTGGTAGCCGAGGTCCTGAAGCCGGGAACGTACAAGCTGGCGGACGAAAAGGGGGCAATTCTCACCAACGCATGGAACATCGAACAGCTACGTCGATTCTACCCCTAGAAGTTCCAAACTTATGTTCCTGCTTACGTTTTGTACCAAGACTTTGTAAGCGAATGAATGAATAAATAAAGTCTTTCCCTCGAAACAATTCTTCTTTCTTTGCGCCGAGAAGATTAATAAGTCACGATCTCGACGTTAAAAGGGGGCGCCGACTATGACCCATCATAGTCAGCACCCCCTCGGGGGCTACCAGGGGGACGACACCCCCCCCCCCCCCGAGTATCGAAAAAACCAAGAAGTTTTCTTTTCTTACGTAGTAAACCTTGCACGGTTCAAGTAGCTAAGGCACCTCGAGCCCCTCAAAGGCCGAGGGACAACAAGCTGGAGAACTCCTACGCCCCCGGGCTACGGAAACTCTACTCGCTTCCCCACCATTGAAGTGATCGAGGTGGTCTTTTACGAAAAATCGAGCAAGGGATACAAACGTAGGCGCAAAGAGAAACGAAAGCATCAAGCGGAAAGACAAAATAAGCATCTAACAATTACGAAAGTGATACAGCATCAGTTAACCATAGAATTAACAAAGTATTGTACAAGGGGCCTCAGGCGCCCTGAGCAGGCTCGCAGGCCTCAGTCCGCGGCACGATCCTCACCGCCCTCGCCTCCGCCCGAGCTAGCCTCAGGAGGGAGCACCTCAGGCTCCAAAAGCTTGGCCAACCTTTCCCCAGGAGCCTCCGCGTCGTCGATCAAGGCATGGAGCCTCTCCTCGTTCTCTGCGTCGGTCTTGGAGATGTCGGTGACGAAGCCATGGGACACCACCTCCATGTCGTAGGAGAAGCCCGAGCAGACAACCACCATCGCCCGCTTCACCCCGATGTGGAGGGCGTCCCGCACCCGATCTCGCAGCGTCGCGCCTATGTAGCACAACTGGTCGACCAGGGCGTCGCCTCGAGCATCCTCCCTCGACTCATCCATAGGCTCGACCTCCCAAGAGGTCGAGAGATCACTTATCGCCGTCCGTACTCGACGGTTCAAAGCAACCTCCGCCTCGAGCTGAGCCTTGGCGTTGCGAGCCTCGGCTTGGGCGGCCAGGAGTTCGTCCTTGAGCCCTGTAAAAGCCAATACAAAGAGACCTTAGGAAAAACTAAGCACACCTCGGAAAAAGGAATCTGATAGAGGAAACATATCGCGTACGGTCTCCTCGAGGGCCGTGTTCTCGCCGACCAGCCTGGTGTTGGCCCCCTCGATCTCTTTGTTGGAGCGTGCTAGCTCGGTGTTGGCAACGCGGAGATCCTCGATCGCCTTGCCAGCCTGAGCAATGGCCCCACTCTTCTCCAGCAATTCTCCCTTCAGACGCTCGACGTCGTTAGAGAGACTGCGGGATCGAGCCCGCTCCGCCTCGAGATCTTCGAGGGCCTTCTTCTTGGCTTCCTCCGCGGCGCCCCTGGCGACCTCGCCGTTCACATGCTCCACCTTCATCTTTCGGAAGGACTCTCAGAGAGAGTCCAGGTCGGATTTAAGGAGGCCCTTCTCCTTGTCCAGATCCGCGATAACGCTCTTGTAGGATAGGGCCTCCTCCCGGGCTCTGGACGCGGCTTCCTCGACCGTAAGAGCCCGTTCCCGTAGCTGCATCGTCTCCTCCTCCGCCTTCTTCGAGGCCTCTCGGGCCTCAGCCAAGGCAGCCTCCCTCGCCTTCTTCTCCTCCTCGAGTGCTATGAGATCTTTGTAAGCTTTAAGGAGCTTTTCCTGCGACTCGAGGAGTTGATCCTTGAGGAGGGGGAGCTGCTCCCAACCGCCCCTCGTGGCGTGTATGAAGCTGGACTTGATGCGGGAGGTCTCTTTCATATCCTGCGAATCAAGAGTCGGATGGATTAGAATACAGAAACCAGAAAGCACCATGAGGATTGGAGTTCGAGAAACACTTACGAAATAAGCCGGGCCGAGCCCGTTGTTGATAATGTCCGAGAGGAGCCCCACCACATGCTTCATCCAAAGGCGGAGCTCCTCGACGTGTTCCCACTTCTCCGCCTCCTTCCGATCGTCGAGGAAGATGTCGGGCTCAGACGGGTCGTGGGAGGCCCGGATACGGATGCGATCGGGGCACCAGTGCTCCATCTCCCGGTCAGCCCGCGCCTTCACGCCGTGGATGAGGCCCTCGACGGTCTCGAGGGAGCCACCATGGCGCAGGAACAGGTCGACGAGGCATGGGAACCGTCCGTCGTCGTCCACCGTCTTCCAGGTTCCATCCTTGGTCCCCGGTGCCCCAATTTCATCCTCCTCGGAAGGAAAGCGGTCCTCCCACGCCCGACGTTCCCGGAGGAACCCTGGGGCGATCCCGTCCATGCCATAAATTGTCCTCTTGATATCGGACTCGGGGTCAGGGGGTGTGCGCTTCAGGCAGGCGAGCGCCACCACTCCACCCGCTCGCCCCGGCTCTGCCCGGATCGCGGCAGGTGCCCCCGGGAGGAGCCACGCCGGGGTTGGGGGGCCATACACCGGCAAGTCCTCCTCCTCGCCGAGCTCTTGCGGCTCCGGTGGCACTGGCTGGGCCGGACCTTGGGGTGGAGGCTCGAGCGGTCCCTCCTCTTGGCCTGCCTGCTGCTGCTGCTGTTGCTGCTGCGGTGGTTGCGGCTGCTGCTGCTGCTGCGGTTGCTCCTGCGGTTGTTGCTGTTGCTGCTGCCGCTGCTGTTCCTCCTGCTGTTGTTGCTGTTGCTGCGCCTCATATTCCTGCGGCTGCCGCGCCGCCTCGCGCTCCCGCTGTTCATCCTCCTCCCTCTTCTTCTTCTGCTCCTCGAGGGTGCGGAGGCCGGCGGGCCAGGGAGTCGATCCCGCGACGTTGGGGGTCGACGCTTCCTCCTCCATAGGGCGAGCGCCCCCAGACGCTTCGTTACCATCGGACGTATCGCTGATGGTGATGGGTTCCCCCTCGACCCCCAATCGAGGGGGCTCGGGGGCTCCCTCTGACGCTTGCGTCTGGGGCGCCTCATCACGAGTCGGCAGCGACGGAGTAGGCGCGGGACGAGACGGAGCCCTCTCGACGCCGGCTGGAGGTTGGGAGCTGGAGGAGCCTACGAAACAAAGGGTAAGGGTCAGACGTTATGACAACCGACACAGGAACATCGCAACGCCCAGAAATAAACTACGAACCTGGTTCCTTGGAGGCGGCACCCGTTTTGAGCCTCTTTGCCATGGACGGTTGGGCCTGCTCAAGGGTCCGCTTTAGCCTGAAAAAAGGTTGGCATATGAGGAAAGGTGGAAGAATGGGAAGACAAAAACCGCAACATCAAAAAGGCTTACCCCACAGGGAGAACGGCTCGCCTCCCGCCACCCCGACCAGTGGGCCTCGAGCCACCCCGCGTCAGGACTCCAGGCCCCTCGAGGGCAGGAACTGGCTTAGGCGCGTCGGTCCCCGCCAGGCGGGCGCCGGGACTGGCGCTCCTACGGCCGGCATCTCCTTTCTCAGAGGCCGCGGCGCGACCACGAGTTAGTGGCCCCGACGCCTGGGGCCTAGCCAGACCGCTCTCCCTGGGCACCGGGGGAGGGCGCGGTGCGTCTTGGCCTGCCTTGGGCGCGGGAGGGGTGTCGGCCCGGGGGCGACGAGATCCGCTCGGACCCTCCTCTGGCGCCTCCGTCCGGGGGGCGTCGACGTCACCTCGAGGCGGGCCCTCGAGAATCCGATCGAGGCGCGACGCCATCCCCTCGGAGTCATCGCTGTCCTCGTCGTCATCGTCATCATCGTTAGGGGATTCTTCCTCAGGCTCCCCCCTCTGCCTGGATTTGGCTCGACGCGCCTCTAATGCTTGGCGGTCGAGGTTCTTCTTCTTCTCCCCCTTCTTTGCAGAGTCCTTGGCAGACTTTAGCTTTTCGGCAGATTGGCGCCGTTTGTCACGATCGACCTCGTCCTCCTTTACCGGAGGCCTCGAGGACCGGACATCAATCCGACCCTGCCAAAACAAAGGTAGACTTAGAAAAAAGAGAGGGGAGAAAGGAAACCCAGAATTGAGGCTGCGCGCAAGAAGAAAGCGTACCAGATCGATCGAGCCTGCGTTTGGTCTCATGGGGAAGCCGTTAACGTGCTCCGGCTGAAAATCACCGACAATTGCAGCCCTGACTCGAGCCGCGACTTCGTCGTCCGCCGGAGCCTCGTTGGACATCCGACACGCCTCGAGGTCCCGAGATGAGACGCCAGGGCCCATCTCGTCCATCCTCAACGGTCGAGACATCAAAGGGAGAACTCTCCGGTGATGGACGGCCGAGAGGACGAGAGCGGCGGTCAAACCCTCCTGGCGAAGCTTCTTCAGGGCGTCGAGGAGGGGGTCGAGCCGAGATTGATGAGCTTGGACGACGCCGTATGTCCAATCCGCTGGACGCTTCATGATCAGACGGCCCGAGTAGGAAGGCAGGAGGTTGTCATCGTTCCGCAGGTAAAACCACTGGGAGTCCCAGCCGACGTGGTTGGTCGATAACCCCACCGGGATGTACTCCCGCGGCCTGTCCGTCTTCCCCGTCTTCTGCACCAGATTGAGGCATCCCGCCCGCACGGGCTTCCTTACGCCCGTGGTTCCGGTGGGGGCATGGAAAAGCTCGCCCCTGTAGAGGTGGAGCCACAGCTCCCAGTGCGGCATCATCCCCAAGTAGCCCTCACACACGGCGGCGAAGACCGCCGCTACGGTGATGGCGTTCGGAGAGAAGTGCTGGAGCTCCACCCCATAATGGAAGCAGAGGGCCCGCATGAAGCGGCTCGGGGGCGCGCCCAGACCGTGGCGGTGGAACTTGGCGAACGACACCACGTAGCCCTCGGGCGGCTGAGGCCCCCTGTGACTCGCCGGCGGGGCGATCCACTCTGGCGACGATAGCGAGGTACGGCGGCGCAGCAGTCCCTCTTTCTCAAGCTCTAACAACCGGCGCTCCGTCATCGACGACGGGCGCCAGTCGTCGGCGGCGACGAGTCTTACAGGCATCTCGGCTGGAGGGACGGTAGATTCACTACAGCTCGAGGAGGCGTGTGCGCGTGAGACGGCGAGAAAGCAAAGGCAACGAGAGAATAAAAGCGAGAAGGAGGAAGGGAGAGGAACGGCGGCGACGCCACGACGTATTTATAGGCAGCAGTCCACCAGCGGACAGATCCGAGAAATAAGGTAACTCCCTCCCATAAATGCGCCGTCTAACGGTCCTTTCTCTCCTCACAGGCCGGACGCTCCGAATTCCCCGCCGATACAGTGTCGCAACGTCACTTACCTCAAAAGGTGCGCCCAACGGGCAGAAAGACGAACCGGCACGGCAGTTTCCTTACTTCGTAAGCCAATGTATGCGCCCACGATAGTCTTGAGAGGTCGATGGCTGGCCCGTCGAAAGGGTTCGACAGCCGATCTCGAGCACCAAGAGTCAGGGATCCCCAGCGAGTGGTCGAAAATCGAGGCCCGCCTCGAGGACTCACTGGCGATGTCCAAGGTAGGGTCGAGACAGTCGAGAGGAATCCCCCCGAAGGGAGGCATCGAGCCGCTGGACTCTATCGAATGAGACCGGTATCCCCGACCACGTCGACCCTGCTTTATGAGGACGCCTCCGGGCTACAGCTGACCCCCTCGAAAGGGGCACAGGTTCTCACTTGGACTACCCGCTAGGAACTCAATCTAGGGTGGAAGACGCTCGCTCTATCGAGAGTACGTCGAAACCTCCACGCAAGGCAAAGCCGAACAGAACCTTCCACCACGGGTGTTGACAGCGTTTCTGCAAATTTGGCAAAATAACCCTCGAAGGAGTTAAATACTCCCTCGAGGGCTCGGGGGCTACCCCTGCGGGGTCGCTCGCGGGCCCCCGCGGAACCTCGACTGAAAAGACGAAAGTCTCCACTCAAGCGCCAGCGCTCGAATGGAGACTCGGGGGCTACTGTCGAGGGTATCAACAAGGGGTACCCTCACCAACACGAATAACGAAACCATCCGTACGTAAAACTAGCGCCTCGATTCGACGCTCCGTCCGCACACACGCACGACCATCGATGGCCGCAACCTCGAAGACGGAAATAGCGTCGAGCGAATCGGCCAGGGCTCGAGCGACAACTGCCGTCGAATACGGAAGCGGGCTCGAGCGAACCGAGAGGCGTCGAGCGCAAGGACACTGTCCGCCGCCTGACGCGCGCATGAGAGCCAGGACATTTAATGCTCCTGACACTTCCCCACCTAACACTCGGGTCACGGGAGGCGTGATAGGGAACAGGCTTCTGTCCCATCGTTCTTTTTGCAGCCTTCCCACCGAACGACCAAGGGCGTGTCAGGACGCGGGAAACAAGGATGGAATGTCTAATCGGGACCCCCTCGAGACCTCCAAGGTCCGCGCTCCAGATATCAGCACATTACACGGCGTCCGACCCTCGACCGAACAGGGTCCCTTCCTAGGGACAAGTTGGGCGTCGACTGACGACACCACAACTACCCCGCCGGATCTGCCGCCATACCGTACAAGCGTGCGACCTCAAAACCAGCGCGAGGCGGCGTGCAGGGCAGAACGCAGGAGCACGCGTAATCATCACTGGGCTATCAAGATGGGAGGGCTCGAGGCCATGCCGTACGGAAGCCTCGAGTAGGTCAGCGCTCCATGCGGCTATCGACCCCTACTCTAACATCTACGCATGTACCCTGGGTCTCTCCTTGGAGCTATAAAAGGAGAGACTCAGGAATAGAACGAGGATCACGACACAAGACCACGTTCATACGTAGTAGAGCTCCACACTTCATACCACGCTTGTATTCGCCCCTGTACAAGCACTTAGGTGCAAGATAATACAAACTCTCTCCCCCCCGCTGGACGTAGGGCCTTCTCTTGCCCGAACCAGGATAAATCTCTGTGTCTTCTTGCATCACCATCCGGGAAAGGGAGCACGCATACAAATTTACTCGTTGGTGTGACCCCCCCCCGGGGGGAAACACCGACAAAAATTTTGTTGCGTAGGTTGCGGTCTTTAGGTACAACTAGTCGATCGTCAAACCACAGTACACCCTTCTCACCTACCCTGAAATGCTTGGTGTTTTGCTCTTGCATTTTTCTTTTGATATGAAAAATACTAGGGTCGGACTTTTGGAGCTCTATGATTTGACTCTCTAACGAGCAGCTGACTACAATGTTGTGTAGGACCACCGGATGCAATAGATTGAAGCCTTCCTCCAAGAGAGGTCCAACATGCTGTTTCCGGCTAAGAGCGTCGGCTACAACATTGGCCTTGCCCGGATGATAGTGCACTTCTAGATTGTAGTCTTTTATCAATTCCAACCACCTTCTTTGTCTCATGTTTAGCTCGGGCTGAGTGAATATATATTTGAGGCTCTTATGGTCAGTGTAAATGTGACATAGATTACCCAACAGATAATGCCTCCAGATTTTCAACGCATGTTCCACTGCTGCTAACTCTAGATCATGAGTCGGGTAGTTGGCTTCATGTTTCCTCAACTGCCGAGAGGCGTAGGCAATAACTCGGCCTTCTTGCATAAGCACGCAACCTAGGCCAGTGCCAGATGCATCACAAAAGACGTCAAATGGCTTTTCAATGTCAGGCTGTGCCAAAACAGGAGCGATGGTCAGCAAATGGCGTAAAGTGGTGAAAGCGACTTCACACTCCTAGGACCACACAAACTTCACATCTTTTTGCAGTAACTTGGTCATAGGCTTAGCTATTTTAGAGAAATTTGGAATAAAGCGACGATAATATCCAGCTAGACCGAGAAAACTCCAAACTTCGTGCACTGAAGTCGGGGCCTTCCAGTCTAGAACCTCCTGCACTTTTGACGGGTCAACAGAATACCCTCTTCGGATAGAATATGGCCTAGGAAAGGCACTTTCTTCAGCCAAAACTCACACTTGCTGAACTTGGCATAAAGCTGATGTTCCCGCAATCTAGTGAGTACAATCCGAAGGTGCTTCTCATGTTCTTGGGCATTTTCAGAATACACTAATATGTCGTCGATGAACACCACCACAAACTTATCTAGTTCGGGCATGAACACCGAATTCATCACGTACATGAAATGAGCAGGGGCATTAGTCAGACCAAAGGACATGACTAGATACTCATATAACCCATACCTGGTAGAGAAAGCCGTTTTAGGAATGTCTTCGGGTCGGATCTTGATTTGATGATACCCAGATCTCAGATCAATCTTGGAGAATACTTTAGCCTTAGCTAATTGATCAAACAGAATATCAATACGAGGCAATGGATACTTGTTTTTAATAGTCACGGCATTGAGCGGACGATAGTCTACACACATTCGTAGAGACTTGTCCTTCTTCTTGACAAAGAGAGCCAGACAACCCCATGGAGATGAACTAGGCCGAATAAGACCCTCTCTAGGAGTTCTTGCAACTGCTTCTTCAACTCAGGTAATTCATTGGGTGGCATTCGGTATGGCCTTCTAGAGATAGGTGCGGTACCCGGAATTAAGTCAATTTTAAACTCTATGTCTCTATCCGGTGGCAACCCGGGCAGATCCTCTGGAAAGACGTCCGGAAACTCACACACTACAGGAATCTCTGCCATAGTGAGTGGTCTGATAGCATTAGCTGCATGACGGATGTCGTTACTTCTAGGGAGTTGGACTAAGAAAGCTTCCTTACTATCAAGCTCCCTCAACATGATTAGCCTGGTTGAAGTGTCTATTAACACTCCATGATCACTCATCCATTTCATTCCTAGGATAACATCTATTGCGAAACCCGGTAAGATGACAAGGTTTGCGGAATAACTACGCCCTTCAATGGCAATATGCACATCCCTCACTAATTGAATTGTAGAGATCTGATTACCAGCAGCACTAATGCAAAATTTTCCACTATCAAGGTCAATTACATGTTGCCCATGCTTAGATGCGAATGCTTGACTCATGAATGAATGCGAAGCTGCAGAATCAAACAAGACAACAGCAGGGTGTTGATTTACAAGGAACATACCAGCCGTGACCACTTCACCTTCAGGGATCTCTTTGTTGACACCGTTTTTTTGGATACGTATCCAGGATCGGTAGTATGTGAATCGGCAAGACAGGGTAATAGTCATTGATCTGCAGGAAAGTTGCCAATGGAGGTGGTTGCCGATGGGGAGTCTGTCGATGACATAGGAGAAAGACTCGAAGATGACCGGTTAGTCCGTGGTGGTGTCCTGGTTTGCTACGGAAGGATGATTTTATGTTTTCCTTAGTTATTTAAATCGTTTTGTACACTGATTCTGTTTAAATTTGGAATTCGAGTTCTAGTCGTGTCTGGTTGTAGCTCTTTGAGCAGGGTATAAATATAGACCCTAGAGCATTGTAATGAATCTATCAATCAATCAAACACCAGTTTTTACTCATATTCCAGCATCTACTATTTCGATGACTTCATCATACTTTTTCCTTTTTACTACGAGTTCTAGGAATTCATCGACTTAAGCTCGGCGTGTTCTCAAGTTCCGCGTGAATACCTCTTGGTCGTGGCATCCGGGCGCATCGCTGTTGCCGGGACCAAAGTATTCGAGTTATCACCTTTGCCGATAGTAAGGTCAAATCAGCTGGCACGCCTTAACGTTTAAATCGGGTATTAGCCCTTTGTGTTTGCAGATCAGCTTTACATCAACACATCTTTTGGCACACCCAGTGGGACCAGATTCAAGATTTAAGATCAAGATCAACATGTCGACTACTGAGTTTGATCAAGAGAACGTCATCCCCGTGACGGAAGCCAATCTCAAGGATGAGCAGAAGCAAGCTATTGCTAAAGCCATGGAGGATTACAAGCAGCAATGCCTGAGGTCCTTCAGCATAAACAGGAGCGGCGAGGTGATCCAGAAGGATGCACTGCCGACGCCTCGGCAGGTTACTTTTGAAGCCAATCCTGGTAAACTTCAAGAGATGGTTAATAGTGCTATCAACGGTGCTTTGATCAACCAAGCTGGTCTGCTAATGCCGTAGCTAGAACTTTCAAGGAAGGACAATTGCCACCAGATTATGTGGGCCCCTCTCATCATCAGCTAGGATCACCGGTGGTCACAGCTCCATCGGCTGCTACAGCCGCTGTGGGAACACAGACTACCGTTCCTCCAAGTACATTGGGAGTCACTAATGCACAGTCTACACCGATGACAACTAATCCACTGACTTCAGATGAGCAGATTAGGCTCACTACAGATCTATTGGCATCGGCAATGTCAGGACCGGTCCCTCCTCCTAACTGGTGGGGTTTTGGTATGCCCCCGGAATACTTGAAGACACCTGGCACATCTCAGGCAACTGATATGAGAGGCAAGGCTCCTATGACATCGGCACCTCCCAATATGCCGATGAATCAAAGTCCCCAGTGTACTAAAAATCCTACTGCAAGACCTTACACTGGGAATTCTCAAGCTCCAACGTTCTAGATGCCTATCGCATCGGCAGACTCAATGCTGATGCAACAGAGATTTATGACTCAGCCAGGGTATGTCAATTCAATGATCATACCCAATTACCAGTCATCGGCAGGGCCTATGCCGATGAATGCTAATAGTGGATGGCTTGGGCAGCAAGTCTTTCCGCAAATGCCCCAACAGAATCATCAGGCTACTGGATTTCAGCAAGGACAGATCTACCCTGGGTTCCAGAACCCGGGAATGCCCAACCAGCGAGTAAATCTTGGGCAGCAGGTCGGCAGACAGTAGATTGGCGGGCAACAGCTTGGTGGTCCACAGATTGAGGGCCAAATGATTAACCCGATGTTTCATGCAGATCATGCGCCGCACCGACACATGGAAGCCTATCAACAGGTGCCAGATCCGCAACCGCGTCATCGGCAAGATGCCGATGCTTATTGGGCCGATAAGATTGCTGAAGTAATGAGGGATCAATTTTGGATAAAGCCTAAAGTCAACACTTACTCTTATCGGACACCATATCCTCCCGCATATGATTTGATCCCGCTTCCAAATCGGTACGAGGTACAGGATGACATGTCAACCATGGAACACGTCAACAGGTTCATCATTCAATGCGGGGAAGCTGGTAACAGGGACGAGTTAAGGGTTCGCTTATTCTCGTCATCATTGTCTGGATCGGCTTTCACCTGGTTTATATCATTACCTCCCAACTCAGTGATTACTTGGGCCGATTTGGAGAAACAATTCCACAAATACTTCTTTTCTGGGGTCCATGAGAAGAAGATCACCGATTTGGTCAAATTGAGGCAACGCAACGATGAACCAGTTGAAGGTTTTGTGCAGAGGATACGGGAGGTCAAGAACAAATGCTATAGCCTGGTTCTGGATGATCGGCAGCTAGCCGATTTGGCTTTCCAGGGTTTGTTGCCACACATCAGGGACAAGTATGCGTCTCAAGAGTTTGAAAGCTTAAGTCATTTGGTGCAGAGAATTTCTATTCAAGATATCAAGCCTTTTGAGCCCAAGAGAGCATGGAACAAGACGGTATCGTTCATTGATGAAGCAACAAGCTCAGACTCTGATGAGGAACCAGTCATCGGCTTGGCAGAATGGGTGAAAAATAAGAAGCCGATGTCTTGCCCTTTTGGGCACAAGGAACTAGAGAAGTTCGCATTTGATATCACTACGGCCGATAGGATATTTGACTTTCTACTTCAGGAAGGTCAGATCAAGCTGTCACCTAATCATGTGATCCCATCGGCTGAAGAGTTGAAGAAGATGAAGTATTGTAAGTGGCACAATGCAACTTCTCACAACACCAACGAGTGCAAGGTTTTCAGACAGCAGCTGCAATCGGCTATAGAGTCTGGAAGGATTAAATTTGACAGTTCCAAGACCCAGAAGCCGATGAAGATTGATCAACATCCTTTCCCAACAAACATGTTGGATGCTAAGGGAAAGGCCAAGGTCTTGACGTCGGAAGCAGCTGAAAGAAGTGCATCGATAGATCCTCAGCATCAGATCACTACTGCTGATGCGAAAGGGAAAGGTCTGATCCAGGAACGACCTAACTCAGGAAGGCCACCCCGATCTGGTATTGTGATAACCCATAGAAGGCCTTGGGAGACTTGGCAGCAACGTGAAGATCGGTATCGGCGTCAGCAAGAGGATTATCGTCGGGAAGAGGAAATACGTCGATAGGAGTGGAATCGGCATAGTGATCACTAGAATTGCCCGTTCTTCATCCATTGTTGGGAGGAGAATATCAAGCTTCCCACTGTCAGAGATTGTCCTGAGTAAAACGGTTATGATCGGTATGACAGGTCCGATCGGTACTATCGTGATAATGATCGGCGATTTAATGGGCCGATTAGGGGGAGAGCATCCGTTCATGATCGGTTGGAGGGCAGGCTCAGTGTGCACGATAGGCTTGGGGATCGTGTTGAGTATTTTCCCAAGAACCAAGAAGAACTTGAAGAAATGGCTAATGCACGTGTTCCCGATGAGTTCATATTTTGCAGGGATGCCAATACTTATCGGATGGAGTCAAGCGAAAATCGTCAACCAGCGGTAAGGCAGCAGCAGCTTCCTCCATGGTGTCCAGAGGGGTTGACCAGGACACAGAAAAGAAGACTGCAGCGCGAAAGGCAGGAAGATTTAAGTAAGTGGGAGAACTCTGGACAGTTTGGGGATCAGCAACAACCAGATCCTAAGGGGAAAGGTCCATCGGCAGACGTCAACATGGTATTTATGTTGCTGATGGAATTCCTTGCTCCACCCAGTGATGATGAGTTGGAGTTTTCCGACCAGATAGCTCAGTTGGCTCTACATCCGATGACAGCCATCTTCGAGAAGCCTGCCGATGATGAAAGACAACATCTTAAGGCTCTGTTTGTCAAAGGAAGGGTTGATGGCCAGCCGATGACCAAGATTTTAATTGATGGTGGGGCTGCTATCAACATCATGCCGTATGCAGTGTATCAGAAGCTTGGAAAAGGGGATCGGGACCTGACCAAGACCGATATGATACTCATAGACTTCGAGGGCAATGTGTCCCCAGTTAAAGGAGCTATCTGTGTAGAATTGACCATCAGCAGCAAAACCTTGCCGACGACCTTCTTCGTGATCAGTGGAAAAGGTGCCTACAATCTGTTGCTAGGGAGAGATTGGATTCATGCCAATTGTTGCATCCCGTCTACAATGCACTAGTGATTGGTCCAGTGGGTAGGTGACAAGATTGAAATTGTCAATGGAGACTCTTCATATGTTATTGCATCAGTGGAAGCAGACACCTATGAAAGGACTAGGTGCATTTCAGGAGAAGCGTGGGAGAAGGATTTTCTCAAGGTCGCCGATTATGAAATTCCACCGATCCAAGCAGTCGGTTCTGATGAAGGTTTTTAATGGACAAGTTCACCGATGATGGAAAGTTAGGCCAGGGGTTCACATCGGCCGATGATTTGGTAGAAGTAGATATAGGTAGTGGTGATAAACCTAGACCTACCTTTATTAGTGCTAAGTTAAGTCCTGAGTGTAGGCAACAGTTGATTGATTTGTTAAAGGAGTATAAAGATTGCTTTGCTTGGGATTATACTGAGATGCCTGGTTTGGACCGATCGATTGTTGAACATCGGTTACCTATCAAGTCTGGATTTTGGCCACATCAGCAGCTTGCTCGCCGATGTAATCCTAATATTCTTCCTGACATCAAGGCCGAAATAACTAAACTTATTGAAGCCAAATTTATTCGGCAGTGTCGGTATGCCGTGTGGACTTCCAATGTTGTTCCGGTTTACAAAAAGAACGGGAAGCTTCGAGTCTGCATTGATTTCAGGAATCTTAATAAAGCTACACCGATGGATGGCTACCCAATGCTAGTTGCTGATCTGCTAGTTGACGCTGCGGCTGGGCATCGGATTATTAGCTTTATGGATGGCAATGCAGGATACAATCAAATATTCATGGCTGAAGAGGATATTCCAAAGACTGCATTTAGATGTCCTGGTCATGTCGGGTTGTTTGAATGGATAGTCATGACCTTTGGTTTGAAAAATGCTGGTGCTACTTATCAAAGGGCCATGAATTTTATATTTCATGAGTTCATCGGCAAGCTGGTGGAGATTTATATCGATGATGTGGTGTTTAAGTCTGGAGACTTCATAAAGCATCTGGCCGATCTACGGAAGGTATTGGAATGCACAAGGAAGCAGGGTTTGAAAATGAATCCCAATAATTTGCAGAGGAATAGGATCAGAGTTGTTCAGATTAAGGCTGTCGGTTACCAGATTGGGAGCATTAATTGTGGAAAGGCATCATTACTGCAGAGAATTTCGGAGCATTAATGATTTCATACTCCGAAATTGGGGGGCATGTGTTGACACCGTTTTTTTGGATACGTATCCAGGATCGGTAGTATGTGAATCGGCAAGACAGGGTAATAGTCATTGATCTGCAGGAAAGTTGCCGATGGAGGTGGTTGCCGATGGGGAGTCTGCCGATGACATAGGAGGAAGACTCGAAGATGACCGGTTAGTCCGTGGTGGTGTCCTGGTTTGCTACGGAAGGATGATTTTATGTTTTCCTTAGTTATTTAAATCGTTTTGTACACTGATTCTGTTTAAATTTGGAATTCGAGTTCTAGTCGTGTCTGGTTGTAGCTCTTTGAGCAGGGTATAAATATAGACCCTAGAGCATTGTAATGAATCTATCAATCAATCAAACACTAGTTTTTACTCATAATCCAGCATCTACTATTTCGACGACTTCGTCATACCTTTTCCCTCTTACTACGAGTTCTTAGGAATTTGTCGACTTAAGCTCGGCGTGTTCTCAAGTTCCGCGTGAATACCTCTTGGTCGTGGCATCCGGGCGCATCGCTGTTGCCGGGACTAAAGTATTCGAGTTATCACCTTTGCCGATAGTAAGGTCAAATCGGCTGGCACGCCTTAACGTTTAAATCGGGTATTAGCCCTTTGTGTTTGTAGATCAGCTTTGCATCAACACTCTTCAATGGTGGTATAGTGCACTCGGCCAGTACGGTTATTACCCCCAGCTGCAGAGTTCCTCTTGGGATAAGGGCAATCCCTCGCCCAATGACCAACTTGTTTGCAATTGAAGCAAGGGCGGTTATCAGGGGGAGTCTTGGGACCTCCTTGGCCCGTAGCACCCCTAGGAAGAGCAACTGTGAAGGCCTTGCGCACTCCCGTCTTCACATTAGACTTTTTCTGCGGCGGCCTGTACCTTGTCACAGCATTGGGTGGGCGATAGGCCGGTTTGCTGGCCACTGGAGCCTTGGACTGCGAAGCACCTGCCTCATAGGCTCTTTTGCAGTTCTTGGACGCGGCATAAACAACATTGGAGTTTTCCTGGGTCAACGCATCACTCACAAACTCATTAAAGGTGGTACTCTTGTTACCAGCCATGTTCTTGGACAATTTGGGACCCAGTCCTCTCTTGAAACTTGCAAGCTTCTTGGCTTCAGTATCCACCATTTCAGGAGCATAGCGGGACAAATTATTAAAAGCATGAAGATACTCAGTCAAGCTTTTAGTGCCGTGTGTCAGGTTCATGAACTCTGTGTGCTTGATAGTCATTAAGCCTTGGGGAATATAGGTGTTCCTGAAAGCAGTTTTGAACTGATCCCAGGTTACTACAGCATCGGCAGGCAAGCTGGTCTTGTAATGACTCCACCAGACACCTGCTTTGCCCTCCAACTGGTGGGCTGCATATTCTGCCTTTAGCTCTTCGGTCACCCTCAGCAAGCCGAACTTCTGTTCGAGAGTGTTGAGCCATTCATCAGCTTCTAGAGGTTCAACAACCTCTTTGAAAAGCGATGGCTTGGTGTCCTGTAAATCCTTGAAACTACTGTGCTGGTTTGCCTTTCAACCTTGACGGACATGGCGACCACCCCGGTTTTGCTGCGCCATGGTCTGCATAGCTTCATTGAGCATTCGTTGGCCCTCAACAAGAGCTGCCAAGAGCTCAGTAGGCGTAGGTGGGGGAGGAGGTGGTGGTGGCGGCACCTCATTGTGACCGGAGTGAGTATTGCGAGCCATCTGCACAAGGCATACCAAGTGACCGTTTAGGACAACAGATATAATTGCCATGAACCTCAATTGCTGCCATACGGAATTTAATGAAATAAATTCACATAATTTAAGGCACAATAATAAATGTACAACAAGAGAATATTATCCACGACACTTGGTTATTCTCGCGATCATTCACAGCCACAATTCACAAGGATTACGTCATTGCAGAAAATTAATTAAGCTCAACATAAACATGGAGCGTCACAAATGAGTGCATAGGGTTACATAGAGTCACTGACACAACTTAAGTCTTACAGGAGGGGCACCATGGCCAATACATAGAGTCTCAACTGAAATTCAGATTACATGTCCATTACATAAAGAGATGGAAACTGATACATGAGCATGAAAATCATCGCTAGGCTACATATCTTCCTCGGATTCTCCATTAGAAATGATGCCATTGTTGACGGTCCTTAAGTATCAAATTTAATTATCAAATAAATAAAGAAAAGGATCCAAATGAAATCAAGATCTAGACTTAGGGTTTTATCTAACAGAATTCCACGAGTTTTGGTGTTTGTCTATTTCTGCAAGGGGTTATCAGGAAATATGGAAGAAAGGCCCACATGTCAGGATTATGTAAAGATATTAACGTGCTGCGCAATTATCTTACATCTAGAAGACTCCAGAAGCCACGAGACCGAAGCGGAGGCGAAACGGGGCCTGACCCTGGGCGGCCGCCCAGTTGGTCAGGGCGCCCGCCCTGCCCCTGAGTCCAATCAGCTGCTTTGCGGGAGATCTCCACCGACCTAAAGGATGAATCTAAACCATACAATCTATGTTGGTTTGATCCAAGGGCCCATATTCACTTGAAGGGACTATAAAACCAGACCCCCTGGCCCCTGGAGGAGGGAGCCTCTCAACCCTAATTTATTGTTCCATCAAGGGAGAAGAAGCCTCTGATCAAGATTAGAGCCACCACATCAATTAGACATCTAGATTAGCATAGCTACATAGGATTAGAACTAGAAGGAGTCAATCTTCGATTGGTTTCCGGATCTGTCAGGAGGATTCTTGGTAATTCTCTAATTGTGCTTCTAATTGCTTTCTAATTATCTTTGTTCTTCAATATTATGAATATGACTTTGTTCTACTTCAATATATTGCTTATGACTTTGCTCTACTTGCTTATATTCAAGATTATATTGTTCTTAGTTTATCATAGTTATGTACTTGGCTTAGTTAGATACGATCTATATACATGCTTAGGATCGTATAGCGTTTATCCATCGGATCCATGGGTAAATGATAGATATTGTGTAGGCGTGGTGCTTATACCGTATTTATCTGCGATTGTACCCAATATGCCAGATCGTGGGGTGGTTCGTGATAGTGACAGCTTCATTGATTCTTATATAGTCCCCCTCTCGTGTATTGGGCTGGCAGAGCAACATTATTACAGGGGAGTGATTGCTATGTTTCTCATATTCCTTGCTAATATCACTATGCATGGGCGTAGTCTTGTCTCACAATGATTGCTAAGTATGCTTGCACTAACTATGATAATGCTAGACTATATAGTTGAGAATAACTTAGGGAATATTCTTGTAGTTCGTTCTAATACCATGCTAATGGCTTTCTAGAGTATCTAATTGAGGTGCTTATCATATTTATTATGTGGCTAGATCAGATTAGTTATCCTTGTCACTATTATTATTTCATATATCCTTTATGTGACACTTATCCCTGTATGAAGAGTTAGATATAATGTTCTCAATTATACATGCAATGATATATGCTCAATCTCATATTCTATTCTGTAATCAATATTGATGATTGCTAATCCCTTCCCAGTGGTAAAAATATAAATAACGATACCTGGAATACTTCCCGGTTAAAATGCTGCATCGGTATTAATCTGTGCGCTTGCAGATCCCATTCATTATTTATTTAGAAGAGCAATTGCATATTTCAATACCGCGTCTCTCATATCATGCTGGGGATGACAACTTGGCTTAAGTGGTGTGAGGGATAGGTTTGGCATTTTTGGCACCGTTGCTAGATTTAGAACTTAGTCTACTTTTAGTAATGATGTTAAGAATACCCAACAAGCATTTTTGGCGCCGTTGCCGGGGAAGGTTGATTACCAATCAGGAATGGAATAAAAGATTTTGAGTTATCATTCGCATCACTAATATGATTGAGCTTATCTATTCTCTCATACAGTTTTACCCCGATATTTTTTCTATTTTATCTTATGCAGGGGAATGTATGAATAGAAGACATCTTCTAGGAAATTTTGTTGACGATCCTGAAGCATTATTCAAGAAGACGAGAGCCAAGCTAAAGAAATCATCAACACTTCACGAAGAAGCTTCATCCAATCAAGAAGATCACCAGAACTTGTCTTCAGAGTTCGAAGCCATGGCGAACAAATCAATCTGCGAGTTCTCAGCTCCCACTACGGACAACATCCGCACTGGACCTGCTGCAGAGATCGATGGTAACTTTGAGCTCAAGCCTGGACTTATCAACATGATGCAATCCAACCAGTTCTGTGGGAAGGCACACGAAGATGCTAGTGCTCATTTACAACACTTCCTGGAGATTTGCAACACATTCACCATAGCAGGAGTTTCCAAAGACGCTATACTACTTCGCCTCTTCCCATTCTCACTGTTAGGAAGAGCGAAGCAGTGGTTCTACGCTACAAAGGAGAAGAATACTACGTGGGCACTCTGCTCAACAAACTTCCTGGCTAAGTTCTTTCCCATGGGCAAGACCAATGCTCTCCGTGGGAAGATTACAAGTTTTCAGCAACAAAATGATGAATCAGTTCCAAAAGCATGGGAGCGCTTTCAAGACTACATCCTAGAATGTCCCCATCATGGAATGGAGAGTTGGCTATTGATGCAGACATTTTATCATGGGCTCGGCAACAGTGCCCGAGAGACCATGGATGCTGCAGCTGGAGGAGCATTCTTATCACTAACTATACCACAAGCCACAGCTCTTGTGGAAAAGATGGCGTCCAATCAAAGCTGGAATGAAGAGAGGACCCAGACGCAAGAGAGGTGGAGGTATGCATTAGCTGAAGGAGGTAGACATGCTGTCTGCAAAGCTAGACCTGCTCATGAAGAAGCTCGATGATAGAGCTGGAGACAAGAAAGAAGTTATGCACATCTACGACTCTCACATGACTTGTGAGGAGTGTGGAGATACTGGACACTCAGGCAATCACTGCCCTGAGATGCTTGAGGATGTGAACTACATCAACAACAACAACTACTACTACTACAACCGTCCTCAACAAAATCAAGGTTGGAATCAACAGAGGCCTAACTACTCAGGTAATTATCAAGGTAACAATTCTTACAACAATAATAATAATTTTCCACCTTTGAGAGAGTTAGTGTCTAATCAAGGAAAGCTAATGGATAACCTATCTAAGAAATTGGCATCTAATGATAAAATGCTAGAAAATATAAATAATAGAATGGATAATTTCTCTACTGCCATCAAGAATCAAATTAGCTTTAATAAAAAGATTGAATCTCAGTTAAATCAAATTGCTGCTGCTGTTCCTGCTACTAACCCCGGTATACCATCACAACCGGAAGGATTAGAATCTGCAAATCTTGTAGACATGTTTGATGCAGGTAATTGGAGTAACCCCGTCAATGAATTTTCTACTGACCGTCTGCCGGTCAAGAGAGGCGATCCAGGACGCCCCGTCATCCCGATCTCTATCGGCATGGTGGATATCCCAGAAGCACTCTGTGACTTTGGCTCCAGTGTCAACATTATACCCAGGGTACTCTATGAGAAATTCTTTACATATCCTTTATTAGAGACAACCATGTGTTTGCAGTTTGCAGATCAGACGATAACTTTCCCAAACGGAATAGTGAGGAACCTTTGTGTCCGAGTTGGTACCTTGTATGCCCCAGCAGACTTCGTAGTGGTAGAGACCGGAAATGATGAGAGAGCACCTATCATCCTAGGGAGGCCATTCTTGAACACCACGGGAGCTATCATCTACGCTAGTGCTGCCAAGATCAGTTTCTACGTCAAAGGGAAGAAGGAGACATTTTTCTTCAAGAACAAGACTACACAAATTCAAGATCAATCCAGACGTGAATCAAGGAAGAGGACCAACAGGAGGAACAGGAACAAGCAAGTGTGGACCGAGTCAGCTAAGATGGTCACTGTAGTCCATGGAGGCCAAGATCATCAACTTAAGTCACCGTTTTTGACCAAGAAGGACGACCCAGGAATGCCAAGCATCTACTGCTCCATAAATGGATACAACTTCTACAAGACGATTTGCGACACCGGATCGGGCGTCAACATAATGGCCGTAGTCACTTATCGGCTCTTGTTCGGGACCATGCCACTAAGACCAACATACATTCAGCTCCAGATGGCAGATCAGACATTTCGAGAAGTTAAAGGAATAGTATCTGATGTTCCAGTCAAAATAGACGATCACTTTGTCTACACAGACTTTCAAGTTGTTGACATGGGAGAAGATGAATATGATCCACCCATCATCCTTGGAAGACCATTCCTCAGCACCGTTAAAGCAATTATCTACATTGGAACCGGAGAAGTCCATATGCACTTCCCCTCAGAGAAGGTACGCCGTTATTTTACTGACCCTAACTATATCATTGAAGAATCTAAGCAGGTCAGAAAAAGACGCAACCGCAACCAGAGGAGGCAGATCATCAAGGACGGATGGGCAGACTATGAAGGAGAAGTTGTAAGGTCAGAAGACGTTGAATTTAAACAGAATTATCCAGAGGAGATCGAAGCACCGAGTCAGGTATGGAAAATGAAGATAACTATACAAGAAGAGGAGGCGCTGCCGGAAGTACCGACTACGCCACCCAACGAACCTCAGGACAATTAAGAAATTGGAGAGTCCCGTTCGGAGGACTTAAAAACACCGAACGCCTTGCCAAGAGGTAAACTTGGTAGTTATCCTTTCCCTTTCAGTTATTTCAAATAGTTTACTTAGTTAATCATATTCACACTATCTTAAAAAGAAAATAAAAATATTAAAAACTGTAAGCCCCATGTGAGTATACGAGTGGCATAAAACCCATAAGTACATTCACTGTGGTGGCATAAAAATAAAAATGAATATTTTTCTGCTTTATAAAATAAAAATATAAAAATAGAGAGTAATATTTATTAAGGAGTCTCAAGATAATAAAGGCTAGATATTTATGCTAACACTTAATCAGTTCCACAAGCTTTGTTGTCTATTTGAGCTCCACAGAATTTAAGAATCAAGAAGACTAGTAGACGGAGGACATTCTAATCGCCGTCAGAATGCTGCTGACTTTCAACTACACCTCTGCCATCTGCTAGCTACATCAAGAGAAATTACGTCAAAATTCAGCTTGGGGGAGAGCACCCCAATTTATCACGATAAGTATTTCTATCTATCTTTATACTTATATTATTTTAGAATATTAAAATACACATAAACTATGGGAAAACCAAATAAAGATTTTATGCTTATATATGTCTTTTGCTTAGTGTGTTTAATAAATAAATAAAGTGGCTATGCTAATCTGTATCTAAATAAAACTTAAGCATGGATATGATGAATAGTTGCTCTGCCTAATTTGCAAATTTTAAGTTCTCTCTCAAGTTTAGATATAACTGTTATAATTTAAAGCTTGCTCTAGACCTAAACTTGTGGGATGAAAACTTGATCTGAAGTCTAAGTTATTAACGGATATGATATGGGAAGGTTGAGCTGCTGTTTATCTGTTCCTAGGGATGCTAGAATTCTGGAGAATTTTATCTTTGAAAATCTTTAAAATGTTGCATGATGAGTTCCTGTATGATGAGAGTTTAAATTCCTACCACAGCCATATATACATGCTTGCTAGACTTTGAGCCACACATTTAATATTTACTGCTTATGAGCATTGAGTGTGGTCAAGCTGTGTAGACCCTTAGGAGCTTGTCATGTGGTTAAATCAAGATTTCACTTGCACGTTCATTCATATATACTACTTCTATTCCGGAAGTACCATCCACATATATCCATTCATTTCCATCTCCAGAACCACCTAAAAATATTCTACTCCTAATCCGGGAGAGAATAACCAAAAATATTTCTATTTTCCCCTTGTGAAATAAATGCTCAAGTTATCTTGTTACTACCACTTGCTATATTATCTCAAGAGATGAGTGCTCTAAAAAAATATACGAGGAAATAAAAAGGAGCAAGTGCTCGGAACCTCGAAAGAAAAGAAAAAGTGAGACGAGAGGTAAAAATGGACAAGTGTCCGACAGTAGAATTAGGGGTGCAAGATACCCACCTGAGAAAAAAAAAGAAAAGAAAAAAGAAGAGCATCTCATTCTCCTCATAAAGTTTCAATAGCAAGGAAGGTATGTATCCCCTCAAAAGAGCAAAGTAGAATTAGACTTCCACCATTGTTATCACCATCACCACCATACACCATTCATTCGCCACCCATGCACATCTTGATTAAACTTATTGATTTGTTTCTTTGGATCCATGGGTTGACTATGCAATACATGTCTTGTAAGTATGTATACTTTATCTCCCACCTATGAGCTCCAGATATTAAAGCCTTATTAGAGTAGGGTGAGAGAGAAGGCAATGTCACTATGCCTCATACCACAAATACCACATATCTTGAGAGAAGGCATATACCATCAATGCCTTGGTAAGGATCCAAAAATACCACAAAAGAGAGACCTGAGAGAATCATACAAGGAATTTCTGAGTTTTATTTGAAAATCTGCAAAAACCGCAGAGCTATAGCTGATCAAGAATAAGAGACATGGCACTTGGCTAGACTGTTCTATCTTTTAACCACTCAAGACAGAAGTGACAGTTACAAGTCCCATGGTGTAGGTAAAGTAAGTAAGTTTTAAGTCTTGACAGTTTACTCTAACTCAGAGATGAGATCTTATTTAAAAGCATGTGTACCGTCAAATTTTTAAAATATAATGCAACAACTTATGATCCATAGCTGAGTCTATCCTTGCTCAGGGACGAGCAAGAGGTAAGCTTGGGGGAGTTTGTTGACGGTCCTTAAGTATCAAATTTAATTATCAAATAAATAAAGAAAAGGATCCAAATGAAATCAAGATCTAGACTTAGGGTTTTATCTGACAGAATTCCACGAGTTTTGGTGTTTGTCTATTTCTGCAGGGGGTTATCAGGAAATATGGAAGAAAGGCCCACATGTCAGGATTACGTAAAGATATTAACGTGCTGCGCAATTATCTTACATCTAGAAGACTCCAGAAGCCACGAGACCAAAGCGGAGGCGAAACGGGGCCTGACCCTAGGCGGCCGCCTAGTTGGTCAGGGCGCCCGCCCTGCCCCTGAGTCCAATCAGGACTCTGCTTCGCGGGAGATCTCCACCGACCTAAAGGATGAATCTGAACCATACAATCTATGTCGGTTTGATCCAAGGGCCCATATTCACTTGAAGGGACTATAAAACCAGACCCCCTGGCCCCTGGAGGAGGGAGCCTCTCAACCCTAATTCATTGTTCCATCAAGGGAGAAGAAGCCTCTGATCAAGATTAGAGCCACCACATCAATTAGACATCTAGATTAGCATAGCTACATAAGATTAGAACTAGAAGGAGTCAATCTTCGATTGGTTTCCGGATCTGTCAGGAGGATTCTTGGTAATTCTCTAATTGTGCTTCTAATTGCTTTCTAATTATCTTTGTTCTTCAATATTATGAATATGACTTTGTTCTACTTCAATATATTGCTTATGACTTTGCTCTACTTGCTTATATTCAAGATTATATTGTTCTTAGTTTATCATAGTTATGTACTTGGCTTAGTTAGATACGATCTATATACATGCTTAGGATCGTATAGCGTTTATCCATCGGATCCATGGGTAAATGATAGATATTGTGTAGGCGTGGTGCTTATACCGTATTTATCTGCGATTGTACCCAATATGCCAGATCGTGGGGTGGTTCGTGATAGTGACAGCTTCATTGATTCTTATATAGTCCCCCTCTCGTGTATTGGGCTGGCAGAGCAACATTATTACAGGGGAGTGATTGCTATGTTTCTCATATTCCTTGCTAATATCACTATGCATGGGCGTAGTCTTGTCTCACAATGATTGCTAAGTATGCTTGCACTAACTATGATAATGCTAGACTATATAGTTGAGAATAACTTAGGGAATATTCTTGTAGTTCGTTCTAATACCATGCTAATGACTTTCTAGAGTATCTAATTGAGGTGCTTATCATATTTATTATGTGGCTAGATCAGATTAGTTATCCTTGTCACTATTATTATTTCATATATCCTTTATGTGACACTTATCCCTGTATGAAGAGTTAGATATAATGTTCTCAATTATACATGCAATGATATATGCTCAATTTCATATTCTATTCTGTAATCAATATTGATGATTGTTAATCCCTTCCCAGTGGTAAAAATATAAATAACGATACCTGGAATACTTCCCGGTTAAAATGCTGCATCGGTATTAATCTGTGCGCTTGCAGATCCCATTCATTATTTATTTAGAAGAGCAATTGCATATTTCAATACCACGTCTCTCATGTCATGCTGGGGATGACAACTTGGCTTAAGTGGTGTGAGGGATAGGTTTGGCATTTTTGCACCGTTGCTAGATTTAGAACTTAGTCTACTTTTAGTAATGATGTTAAGAATACCCAACAACCATCATCCTGATCTTCCTCACTATTAGCTTCTTCATGATTAAAGGGAACATGATGTGGAATATAATTTATGATATTATTTAGGCGATGGACATCTAATTGCAGTTCAGCAATCCTGGTGATCAGCTCTTCCTCTCTTATTTCAGCATGGAACAAGGCTCTAACTCTAGCATCTTCTCTATTTTCAGCCAAGCGCATAGCCTCATCTCTCTTTCTAGTCATTTGCATCATGCGGGGTTGTGCTTCATTGCACTCTCTAACTGCATTCTCAACTTGGTTACGGCGGGCTTGCAAAGCGGTGTGATAGTTTTGGATTTCAGCTTGTGCATCCCTAAAATCCTTGCGGTGCTTGCGCACGCGCTTGCGTAGTTTGCGCTGCCCAACTTGAGCTTGTTGGAGCGCTAGCATGGCGTCTATGTAGGTGTCCTGGCATACATAGTGCAGCTTAAGTACCGCCAGCATGGCACTCATGGCAGGGCTAGAGCTATATCCTAGCATAGTTTCTCTCATCTCTAAAGGCTCATTCCCTATCTGAGACACAAATATGTCAGTCACACTCACTCTAGGGATGGATCTAGCTGGGCCATTCACTAGCTCATCACCATAATCTTGGCATATCTCCAGCAATACTTCTAAGGCTGCTACTTGGGAACCCTCCCAAGGAGTTTGGCCATCGCACTCAACTATCCAACCTAGCCACTCTGGGTTATTTGGACAAGGGGGAACTGTAATTTGGACATCTACCCAAGGCAAGGCTCCTGCATGCTCAGACTCGGTCCAATTGTACTTTGGTGGTTCCTCATATTCAACTGAACTTAGCACCCTCCACAACAAAGTAGGAGTGCCAAACATGTCCAGGAAAGTCTCACTTGCGTGTGGGGCTGCCATCTGTAGAAAGACCACATTTGAGTAATGGAGATTTAATTACAAGGAAAGGTAAATAGATATATTTTCAGAATTTAATACCTAAGTAGTGCATAAGGAATGTATGAATGATTCATGATGCATGCACGTTCCATACGTCCTTTCCATTCCTAAAAGAAGGTTCTAACGGTATAGTCGGTGGCATACATACATGCACTCCTTATACGCAACTACACGGTCTACACGTTTCGTTGTTAGTGTACCTGCAGAAAATTTCATTTCAGCCCAACTCCACAAGAGTATATGTGCAGAAATGAAAATTCAATCATGTTCATTCAAACTAGGTACTTCGATATATATTCCCGAACATATATCGCAGCACACTACCCCTTTTTGGATACACCCACATATACATCAAATATGTATACATGGCTGCACCTACTACCCACAATTAACTACCTTCATATATACATGTGTAAAACATGTAAATATTCCGGTAACCACAGCTAACACTCCCCTAGACCGATGGTTGGACGGTCATGCTCTCACAGCTCACATTTACCGTAGTGTAGAGGCATATAGACCCATACATTACCACTCAAGCAAGTGGCATCCATACAATTTCACGCCGTATGGACGACGAAAGAAAACAAACAATGCTTACCATGGCGTAGAGGTATATGATCCATTCATTACCACTTAAGTAAGCGGTATCCATATAATTGCACGCCATATGGACGACGAAAGGAAAAAAAACCCCATGTTAGTAATATTAAGCCACCTAGAAGTCCTTATATGGGCATAAAGGTTATGACCACTGGCATGGTATAGGTTCTTAAAACATTTTAAAACAGCCCTATGTATAGTCTAATTTTTTCAAATTAGTTTGGGAAAACCAAATTCATTTGCTTTTAAATACATCTATGATGGTTAAATGCTTAATCTTGCTCTGATGCCAGCTGTAACAGAACCGTCCAATTTATAAGAATTCAAGTGAATTAGCAACCACAAAGTAGTCAAGCCAATAGATTTGAACCCATATAAACCCGGTAGTCCGACGAAATCTCAAAAGACCTCGATTCAACCAACATACAACCAAGATCGTACATGATCAAGCATCGCCATCACAAATTACATACATTCATCATAGAACATAGTTTTACATCACATCAGAGTTTAAAAGTGGTTATTACAAACCAGAGTAGTAGCGGAAACAAAGTAGTTTTAGAACAACACACACTCAGTTTATATTACATGCCAGTTCCATGGTCAAACCCAACAAAAGCACAACCGAAGATAAAGAAGACGATCACGCCCATGATCTATTCATCGTCCGCGGCCGGATGATGGCAGTTAGCACAGTAGCCGTGATAAACGACATCATCTGCAATAGGGGTAAATAAAACCCTGAGTACGAGAAGGTACTCAGCTAGACTTACCCGTCATAAACCAGAAAAAGTGACACCAAGGAGTATGCAAGGCTGATTTTGGTGGACTGGTTTGACTCACCTTTTTGCATAAAAGACTTTGTTGTAAGTAACCCATTTATATTGTTTCAGCAGCAGGTTTATTACTTAACATTTATCCACTAGATTAGCACCTGTTCTAAGCATACACTTGAGTATTTAAGCATCACAATAATAACCATATCCGGATTATCACTTAGCTATCAACATTCTCATCATAACCATTAAGTTTATTTAGTGAGTTCTACGTGCGACTGCCCGTGCCTAGTTCTCACTATCCGGGAGAGACGGCGATTCGAATCGATTCCTATCCAGCTGGAGGGGTATTCCTAGCACTCACCCAAGCATACTTCATGAGGGTAGCTCGGATCACCTTTAGCACAACTCCGGACCAATTCGCGGGTCCATCCAGCGCCGCACCCCCAGGGACCGCCAATCTGCCAGGGTCAGGACTCTAACCTGACACCTCGGACTTACGCCATTGACTCCCCGCACATACTTACTACCAACCGGGGTGCGCACTCATACAAAACAGGGTATCCGGCCTGAGTTGCACTCGTAGGCTTCGCGGTCGGAATGACTTATCCGGCCCGCTAAGTGTTAGGCATGCGTTCAACATGACATGAGGACGTTACATCAATCAGTCCTTAATCGACACAGACGGGGATAGATTCGCACCCAAGACCTCTATGCCTTGTTGCTGCACTATCGTCATCCCGCCCGGTCTCAAGTTCATTATTAGCACATGGTTATTTCCACGATAGCAAATATAGCCAACCGTGATCAGCATCCACCTATCTCTCGCAGGTGACAGGAAATCACCCGGCTTCTACCGAGCTAAGCATGGCTAAGCATTATTTCGATCCTGGACCTACTTAGGTGAGGTATGAGGTGGACAAGGTAGTCATTATGCAGTAAGGGTGTCATATCAATGCCTAACACTTAATGCAACAATATATATATAACCATAGTCAATTGATAGCTGAACGTGATAATAAAAATATTAGGAGGCTTATAATGCTCCGGGGCTTGCCTTCGACGTAGGTGGATGGGTGATGGTCGGGACACTCCGGCAAGTCCTCCTCCTCCTCAGCTCCTTGAGGTGGCTCCCCTTGTTGACCTCCTGACTCCGGCAACTCGAACTCCAACACAGTCACGCCCTTGGGTACACCTATGTATGCATGACAAGGAGATAAATATAGAGAATGCACATAAGAAGCATGATGTCATGATGAAGAGCCAAAGAAACATAAAACAAGGTATAACATGAGCATACACTCCTAAGATTAAGTGAATCATAGGATAACAAGTAAGTGCATACTTCTTCTCTGGTAGAGGGGCTAACTAGACAAGTTAACAACCTTAGTCACTCCTATTCAGTCACTGGTTTTGTAGAAAGACCAACATGTCACAAGTTTCAGCTATAACTTAAGCATAAGCTGGCCAAACTAAGCAAGTAGATACTTTCTGGAAAGCTTAGTAAATTGTCTACAATTTACTTTTAGACATCCCAGAATGATTCCCAACCGAAATATGCTAAAACATACAAAGTTGGCTGGCTGTCCTGGAAAATCCAGAAAGCAAGCACTTTGCAGCAGCTATTTGTAACATGCATAACTTTTAAACTACTCAACCAATTGTCATGAAACTTGGACACGAAGTAGATAAGTAAGTTAGCTACAAGTTGGCTGCAGACAGGTTTCCCAGAAAACATAATCTTCAATTAGTTGTTAAGCAATTGCTTTCAGTTACATAGAAATGTTATAGGAAAGGCACAATTAGCAAAAATATTTTTTTACACACATTGAGAATGTATCAAAGTGTCAATCCAAATGCACCAGGAGATAGAACAGGTCTAAGAAACACTAGAAAACATCATGGCAAGGGCTAAACTCATTTCTATCCTCACCTTTTTCTTTTATTTAATTATGAAGGTGATTTAATAAACATGCATTCCAAGTGTTCCAAAAATTCTGAGAAAATTACAGCAAGCTACTTATGCTAACACAAGTTTACTGTAAAATTTTCAGCGCACTTGCACATACAGAGTGTGAGATACAAAAATAACAAGATAGTAAAAGCATGCAAGGCATAAATGTGAAACCCTATCAAAAAGTGTCAAACAACAGATTTCAGATTTTTCCTAGCTTTGTTTACACATGAGTACAACACTCAGCAAGTTTTACCACAAAAGGAGTTATAACTTATTTATTAAAAATACCACAAGGAACTCCTATTTAAAAAAGAAATAATTATAACTTCACAATCAGGCTTCCAAAAATCATGATAAATTTATCAGAGCCTATTCACATCATAGGAAACAACACCCTAAATTTGCATGGCCAACAGATCAACAGATCTCAAGATATAATTACCTCCTAATAAACCAAGAGTAAATCATATCCATTTATTTCCACAAAAACATGGCATGTTTCATATTTTTATTAAAAACTAGACTTATACAGGAACCTAATAAAATTGGAATCACCTCGTTTGGATGTATAAAACTCCAGATATGAATTTTACAAAAATAGCACAGAATCTGCTACACAGTGACCAGAGATGTGAGAGGGTGAGACTGACATGTGGGATCCGCTGGTCAGCGACACAGTGACAGGGGAGACGCTCGTCGCCGGCGAAACTCGACGACGGCGAGGTCTCGGTCGGATCTAAGGGCACCTACATGTTCCTCTCATCCAGACGGACTCAGTGACCTACTTTACCCGCGCTCTACTGGACCCTAGGGTGCTCGCCGTCGGGAATGGCGGAGCGGCGGCGCTGCGCGGCGTTACGCCGGCGGATCTAGGCAATGGCGATGCGGTAGAGCTTCACGCTGAGCATTAGTGAGCCAAGGGGAAGCGATAGGAACAAGAATGGAGGGAAATGGTGGAGCAGAGAGGCCTAGCCGCGTTGCTGGTGAGCTCGAGCGGAACTCCGGTGAGGGAGAACGGCTCGGAGCTCGGCAATGCCGCCTCACCTGTGCTCATTCAGTGGCCAAGGAGGTGACGCCGAGGTAGAGGAAGCTTTGGCGGAGCTTTTGGCGGGCTGGCTTGGCCGGAGGCGCGGTGGAGCGGCCGGAGAAGCTCGCCGAAACGCGGCGGAGCTCACCGAGGCGATGGCAGAGCGAAATGGGAGGCTCTGGTGGACTGGACGTCGCGTCTGAGGCATGGGGTGGCGTCGTGGCGTCCAAGTGAAGGCGTCGGGGCTGAAAGGCGGGGTCGCCGTCGACGTACGGCCGCCACGGGTCGTCCACGCATGGGGTGGACTGGACGTCGATTCAGTCGTCGTCGACCGTGTCTGAAACCGAAAGTTCACCGGCGTTGTACTCTCAGCTCAATCAACAGTTTTCGCTCAAACTTGATCCTTTGGACAGAGCTACAAGAGTTCTACAAGTTTGATTACACGAGCTCAGTCTAAATTGGTCTGGATTTCAAACTACAACGCTCCCAATCACCCTATGTTGAAACTGCCGATTCCTAGACTTAGCCAGATTTGGCTAAGTGTGAAATCAGCCCTAATTTTTGGCTTGAGAGCAAATTTTAGATGTGTTCCAAGCTTTTTCATAAAAAGTCATCAACATAACTTTTGTAGCTTATGAAATTCTCTACAACTTCGTTTCAGGTGTCATTTACATGCAAAGTCTCTAACATCAGTTTCATAAAACATCCTTGGAAAGAGGTCTAGGGGGACAATTAGGGCAACCTAGGGTTAACCATGACTTAGAGACACTTTTGGACAAAACCTTCAACATGAACTTTGTTCAAACTGATGTTCTAAACATAATTAAAGAATTTTGAAAGACAACATACACTTGTATGCATTGGTCACCCACTAAGGTCACTCAAAACAAGTCACACAAGCAATTTAATTACATGGTACATGTAGCAAATGGCATGTGATCATGGTATGATGCTCATGGGTGATCATGATGATGCTTATGTTGATGCAATGCTCATGGTTAACATGCAAGCTAACACTAGGAGTGTTACAACATGGGTCCATTTCCTCCATCAAAGAAGTGTGAGTACATCTTAGTGGCAGTTGACTATGTCTCCAAGTGGGTAGAGGCACTACCTTGCAAACATGCCAACAACATCAGTTCAAAGTGGATGTTTGAAGAAATTATATTTCCAAGATTTGGAGTCCCCAGATTAGTGATAAGTGATGGAGGAGCACACTTCATCGACAAACGCTTCAAGCAATATCTATCAAAACATGGAATCCGTCACAACGTCGCTACCCCCTATCATCCTCAGACAAGTGGCCAACCAGAGACTTCCAACAAGCAAATCAAGAATATTCTTCTGAAGACAGTGAATGAAATGGGAATGGCATGGAAAGACAAGTTACCCGATGCACTCTGGGCATACTGGAAAACATACAAGGCTCCAATTGGAATGTCCCCATACCAATTGGTGTACGGAAAGACTTGCCACCTACATGTTGAACTAGAATTCAAAGCACACTGGGCCATAAGGAGATGGAATATGGACCTAGATGTTGTTGGAGATCATAGAAGAATGCAACTATCAGAATTGGAAGAATGGCGAGAGAAAGCATATCACAATTCGAAGATCTACAAAGAAAGAGTCAAAAGGTGGCATGATAAGAGGATGAAGAAGAAGGAGTTCGCACCCGGAGATAAGGTATTACTTTTGAATTCCAGGGTGAAGCTTTTGGGGCATGGAAACCTCCGGAGTAAATGGGAAGGGCCATTCAAGGTAATCCATTCATCATCCCACGAAGCTATCACACTTCAAAATGACGAAGGTACGTTATTCAAGGTAAATGGTCAACGCCTTAAATTATTTTTAGAGCCCAATAAAGAATTAGAAGAAATAGACGTAGTCCATTTTTACCTTCCCATAGAGATTTAGAGCCCGACCTTTTTAATCTAACGTTTTTGGGTCATACATATATTTTACTAATTAGTTTTGCATCTAGAAACACGCTCGAGGAAGCGGGCCCACTGAGGGGCCAGACATAGGGCGGGCGCCCTGATCAAGTGGGCGGGCGCCCAGCTCCTGACCCCTCTCGGTCCTGATTTCCTCTGTTATGGAAAATACACTTTTGGTAATCCGAATAATCCCTCAGATGGAAAGTTTCGCACGCACATCGACGGGAACAACCCGAACAACCCCTAGAGGCACTTTTTGACCCCTATATAAACAGACCCCTAACGTCAGTTTTCAAACACCAATCCACCCAAGCCTTCTCTTCTTATTCAATTAGAGCTTGTTTAGTCCCTCGCTGCTCCAATGGCCAAAAAGTTCCACGATGATTGGGAAGTCATCCCCTTCAACCTCAACATGAAGCCTGAGGAAGACCCCGACGCCCGTGCTCTTGTCCTGGCCAACACAAAGCGACAGCAGAAGCCATGCCATTACACCAACGTAGCTCCACCCAGTCCTACCATGCTCAACCAGTTCTCACTGCACCGCCACAACCCCTACTCCTCAAGGGATCATCATCCACGAAGACCACCATCAAGGTGCCAACCGGCACGAGGATCCTTCCACCTAGACCCAATGAGAGGGTCGTTGGAGTCAAGACCAACCGGAGCGGTGAGATCAGCAGCATCCGCTACACTACGGAGGAGGAGAGGCCTTACTTCGAAGGGATTAGAGCAGCCAAAGTCCGTTTCATCCCTCCAAAGGCAGCCCCGAAGAATGCTCTCAATGCTTTTGAGACACCTCCCAAGTGTCGCAAGACTATAGTAGATATTGATGAGGACGTTCGCAGGCTAGACAGAGTCATCATAGACCTCCAGTCCAAGGTTAACTCCATCGCTAGGCAGCTCTCTAACCACAACACCGTTGTACTAGGCCTTAGGCATGATCTTGCTAGTGCCAATAAGAAGATCAAGGAATTAGAGCGCCGCTAAGTTATCTAGATTAGATCTTGAGGAAATGCATCTTAGTTATCTATCTTTAAATTTGGTTTAGGTTTACTATTATCATCAGTTTGCTACTATTATCGTCAGTTTGCTACTAGTTATTTGTAATAAATGTCTCAAGATTAATAAAGAGTATTAATATTATTATTATGTCTTGTGTGTCTCTACTTTATTTTTGTGCAAGAAAGCAGAAAACAAGTATGGGGGAGATCACTCGACATGCCAAACACACTTCGAGTACACCACTCCACGATTCAGGTACGCACTCTGCACACTTACTTTACACATATATATATTTTGGATTATGCAGAATACTGTTGCCGACATGATAAACTAAAAAGATTAAAATATTTCTAATCATAAGTAAACTCAATCTGTGATATGTCTTGAAACATGCAATTATTGAAAAATCATTTTAAAAACCCTGTGTTACTTAAGTCAATATGGAATGTGAGATGGTAGAGTATGAGTTTCTTATTCTTGATATCATCGTTGCTTGGAGAATTTATTTCAAAATCTTCAAAATTCTAGATACCATCCTCAGCGTTTTATATGCCTGATAAAGCTGAAAATATTAATTATGATTATAAAAGCTATCTACTCTGTATTGAGTTTGTTCAAAATGAGTTAGACACTTGTTGAGAGATTTATCATGCTCCTAAGATCAAGACATTTATTCAGAAAGATTCACTCTTCCGAAGTATTATTGCATTAGAGGCATGGGTTATGCAAAAATAAAGATATTTCGAGGAAATAAAAAGGAGCAAGTGCTCGATAACCTCGCAGAAAAAATGGACAAGTGTCTGGCAGTAGAATTAGGGTTACCTCGGTATCCACTTAAAAAAAAGAGAAAAAGAAAGAAAATGATAGCCAATGGTCCCTCTAATAAGCAATATACCAGCAAGAGTTGACAAGTTTTTAATTTCCAAAGTCTTTGATCTAAGAGTATGACATTCCCCTCCTCGGATCCCGTTTTGATCAGGCAATAAATGCAAAGTAAGTATGCTTGAGAATTTTTGCAAATTAAAATAGTCTTAGTGAGGTATATAAAAGATAAATGAGTGATCTGAAAGAACCTATGAGGATAAAGGTATGCTAACCTTCTTTTAAAAAATATACAAAAACTCCAAGTGACAGGATTGAGAAGAAAGGATCTTTACTCTTAACCATATACTTCCCTGACTATAGTACACAGTGGATTTTAACACCCTGCAAGTATGAAGAAAATGTTTTACAATGTTTTAACCCTAGATATTTTTCTTAACCATCCTTTTATCAAGGACGAGTAAAAGCCTAAGTATGGGGGTATTTGTTGACGGTTCTTAAGTATCAATTTTAATTATCAAATAAACAAGAGAAAGTACCAATATGCAAACAACACCTAGAATTAGGGTTTGATCTGACAGAATTCCACGAGATTTGTTGTTTATCTATTTCTGTAGGGGGTTATCAGGAAATAAGGAAGAAAGGCCCACATGTCAGGATTACATAGAGATATCAACGCACCGCGCAATTTTCTACCATCTAGAAGACTCCAGAAGCCACGGGAACGAACGGGAGGTCGAACGAGGCCTGGCCCAGGGCGCTCGCCCTGAGGACCAGGGCGCCCGCCCCCCTCTAGAATCCAATCGGGACTCTCTTCGCGGACCAAGCTCCACCGACCAAAAGGATCAAGGATAACTGTCCAATCAATGTCGGTTTGATCCAATGGCTCACGTTCACTTGAGGGGACTATAAAACCAGATGCCCTGGCCCCTGGAGGAGACAAGTTCATCATAGAGTTGAGAGGAGCCCTCCAAGGAATACCTCTCCTCTAAATAAAATTTCTTTTAGGCTTAGCATCCAATGTGAGTAGAATTAGATCTTCTAGTTTCTACTAGACTGAGAGAGATAGAGTGGAGGTGTAGATCGGAGGAAGCCCGGCCTGTCGGTATCTACTCCGAGGTTGTACCTACGGGATCAAGTTCTCCTAACCTGAAGCTTGCTCCTAGAGGATTCTTCAGTATTTCGACTTCTAAATTCTAGTAAGTTCTTGTTTTATTGTTCTTTGGTTTATGAGTTTACTTTAATCTCTTCGCGTAGAGTTTAGAGTAATCATCTCTAGTGTAGACGTGGTGTTTGGGCTAGGATACTCATAGATATTCCCTGACTAAGTAGACCATGGTAGTAGCGAGGAACGTGACATTTCCGAGTTACCTTTACAAACCATATCTCGTTAGCAGGAAGGATAGGGTTTATAGGTGCGGGTTGAACATCCTTTGTGGTGTCTAGATTCCGTAAGCTTCCCCAATAGAACAATAGATCATCCTTACCAAGGTTAGAAAGAGATTACGATTGTAGTCTTCTCTATTTATCACTCACATTGAGAAACATTCTTTGTAGCCTAAAGGTTTGTAGTAATAGACCAGGTTAGTCAGATGCACTATTTCTTCTAGTGGTAAAAAAATAAATATGATACTCTAGATAACATCCCGGGTGAAGTGCTCACCGATATCCGTGCGCTTGCGGATCAATTCCTTATTGCGTTCTCAAATATCAACAAGTACGGGAGTACTCAACAAGACTTACCGGGTAGAAAAAGAGGAGAACTTAGGAATGCAGGCTCAGGGTAGACAAGGGGTGGCTGAGCAAGGAGCCAAATTGTTTTGCTAAAAAGCTTACAAATAGTGCATCCTTACTTTCAAGTTTTAACCACGAATTCCTCTCCTCAAGAGGCCGAGGAGTTCGAGGACAGTCTATCTAGTTGCTTTTCATAGACAAGTCTGTAAATCCCTAGTCCTTAATAAAAGTATTATCCACCTAACGGCCATAGGTTCATGTCACTCTGAGTCTAGGAATTGGGATCCGAACCTCATAAGACATTTCACCCTTTTCCATTTTTCAACTTAGATGCATATTTAACTACGATGAGGGTCGAAGGAATTGAGTCTCCCAATCGGGGAGCAATGATGATTCGAATCGCTTAGCAATCCAGCTGGAGTTCCTAACCAGCCGACATATGTAGAACCAAATCTTGCATATGTCAACCCAAATCTAGCTCTCCCCAGATCTGACCAGGTTCGTGGCACCCGAGAGCACAGTGCTCCACCGTCCAGCCCATTTGCCAGGAGGGTACATGCTACTCTCGCCATCGCTCCATGCCCAGTGCGCGAGTAGCCGTTCTCGTCGAGGAATCACAAGACCGGGCTTACCGAGGGCAAGTGGCTAGTACTATCAATTCTCAACCCAGTAGGCTATCAACGGACCAGTAGGGGTTAACTAATATCAAGGTAGTAAATGCAACAAGTAGGTTACGCCCAATTCTCGACTACGTAATGCAGCATTTTCAATTCATAAGTGATAAAAGATTTAAAACATTCAAGGAGGGGTTAATGCATCCGGGGCTTGCCTTGATTGCAAAGCTGAGTGGGTTCCTCGGAGACTTCCCAAGTCTCGGATCCTACTTCCTCGAATGGAATACCGACATTGGGGTTCGGTTCAACGGTCGCTCCTTCGGTCACGTGCACTATACGCCAAATGATGGATGCTCATGATATGCTTATGACAATTATTTAAGAAGGACCGAGTCGAGTACAACTTTCCTTCTGGGTGCAAAAATAGGTTAAATAATAATTAGAGTTGTTTATCATTTTAGTGTTCTTACCCAAGAGGTTGCATCAGTAAATTAAGATTTCTCATAATTCATAATTATTCTTAATTAACTAATTATTAATCCTTTTTATCAAAATTAATTCTTAATTAAGTATTAATGACAGTAATTAAGTATTAATACCAAACAATAATTAAATGCCAAAGGTCATTAAGGATGATGACCTCAGGTCATCACACAATCCCAAAAACACTCAAATCCTAATTTGAGGAATTAAGCTAATTAACACTTAATTATTCTAGGATTATTACTAAATTACTAATTAAAGGTATATTAATATTTTATTCAAATATTATCCAACTGCCACCAAATTTTGTGTGAAGCCAGAGAATAATATTCAGAGGCATCCCACCAATTTTGGTGATTTTTGGACATATCAATAAATTATTAGAATTCATGGAAGTGTTATTTACTAAATAAAGGCTACAATTTTTATACATATATAAATTGCTAGAAAATAAAACCTAGCATTTGTCCTGTGTTCTACACACTGCATAGAACATATCCAAATATTTTCTCTATTTTTGGACCAGCAAACAATTTCCTACACAAATTCAAACATCAAGCATTTTTAAAACAAAAAGAAAAGGGAAAACATCACTGTGCTACTGCGGCCGGCCCGCTTAACCTCGGCCTAGGCCGGCCCACGCGCTTCCCGCATCACATGCGGGCTCCCTCCCTCTCGCGCGGTCACTGACAGGTGGGTCCCGCCCATCAAACCCTTCTTCCTCCTCTCGCCGCGGCTCCGGCGAGCCCCAGAACGCCGTCGGCGAGCTCCCGACCTCCGCGGTAGGGCGAGCTGGCACCCTTAGCTTCCCGCGCATCTCCTGAGGCGCTCAGACCACGCGCTACTCCCCCCTAATCCCATTGCCCGTGTCCATGGTGGACGGCAACGCTAACCGCGTGAGCACCAGCCACTACAAGCAAGTAAAGCGTGAACTGAAGAGCGCATAAGCATCAGTGGCTCACCGCGACTTCAATGAAGCAGAGAGCGACGGTAGAGAAGCTCGGAGCAGGTCTGGCCGCGGTGAGGTGTTCACGGCGGTGGTTTCAGCTGGAATTAGGGAAGAACGGCTCGGTTTGGGGCTACAAGGTGCTAGAGCTTGCGCTAGGGGGCACAAACGGTGGCTAAGATCTTGGCGAAGCTGTTGGCGTGCTCGGGTGGCTTGGAAGGGAAGCAGGCGAGGCGGATTTTGCAGGCGCAACAAGCTTGTCGGCGTTGAGCGGAAAGGAGAAAAACAAGGTGGTCGTGCAGTGTGGTAACTGTGGGGAAGGGATGAGCACGTCGGGGGATCGTCCACTTCATGGTGGGCTCGCACAGCGAAGCAGCTGCGTGGCTGGGCGCGTGGCGGCGTGCGCGAAGGCGGCGCCTGCCCGCCCTGCGGCCACGCTGGATAGGGGCTGGCGATCCTCATCGTGACACTGTAGCAATCCATATCCAACCATTTTTGTTTTTTTCCAAAATGCTCCCAAAATTTGAACTGAGGTAGAAATTCTGTCAAAACAAAAGTTGTGCACAATTTTGATGCTACAAAATATATTTAAGAGTCCAGAGCTAATTCTAACTAGAAAGATTTGAATTTGGACCAAACAGATGGAATTTCAAAATCCCAATTTGGGGAAATTCCAATTTGAATTGGGGCAAATTAGAATTTCCAAAATTACTTTTGATTTTTCTCAATAACTTGAAAAACTCCAATTATAAAAGTTGTTCATTTTGAGGAGCTCTACAACTTTCATGTTGGTCACCTTTCATGATTCCAAACAGATTTTGAATTAAGGATTCAAATTGGAAAAGGGGACAATTTTTGGAAATCTGTATTTTCAAAATTACTTTGAATTTTGTATTGAAACTTCAAAAACTAAAAACACCAAAGTTGTACATCTTGACAAGATCTACAAATTTGCTTTTGAACTCAACCTCAAATTTTGCATGGTTTTTAAATTGCACAAAAGGGGCAAAACTAGGGTTTTTTAAAATCAGGGTTTTCCCCCCTTCTTCTCGGAATCCTTCAACACAAGGGATTTCACAACCACGCTAACATCATTGCACAAGGCAAGCACACTGTAGTTCCCTAAACACAAGCAACCAAAGTAAACTTGTTTTAAGTTGGTGCATCAAGTTGTGCTTAACCAATATGCTATGCAATGCTTATGATGGCATGGTCCAGTTTTAGTAACCGTAACATCAGGGATGTTACACCTTGTCTCAATAGAAAAAAAATAATAGAGAGAGCACAATCAAATAAAGGAGCCATCTAGCCATCATACTCATACCACCTTTCCACATATATCTTGATTTCGAGCATGACACTACTCTTCCTCCGAGGATCTGAGGTTTTACTTCACAACATATGCAATGTAAGTATGCCATCCCATTGTTCCTACCTTGAGCTCCACATAAGCCTTTATTATAGTAGGATTACATAGACAAGGCAACTTACTCATATGCCTCGGTAAGGATTTATACATCACTTGAGTGACTTGAGAGAAACCGTATGAGGAACATTAAGATCTCTTTTGAAAAACTTAGCAAAAACCTCTGGCATGAAACTTGCTAAAGAATGAGAAAAGTAGATGTCCAGTCAAAGCTGTTCTCACTAGTAGAATCAGGCTCATAGCTGGCGCCCCCTTTTTATACCATAGGCGGTTCCAGTCACGACGCGCCTGTGGTATAAATGAGGCAGTGTCAGAGATCCCAGCCGCCTGTGGAAACCATTTATCACAGACGGATGACTTAAGCCAACGGCCAGTGTAAATGCTCCATTTACACTAACGGCTGGCTCCGCCTGTGATAAACGGTTTCCATAGGCGGTTGACTTAAGCCAACTGCTAGTGTAAAAGGAGCATTTACACTGGCAATTTGCTTAAGTTAACCGCCTGTGGAAACCGTTTATCACAGGCGGTTGGCTTAAGCAACCACCTGTGGTATCTCTGCATAAATACCCCTTCGTCCTCCCCGAGCAGAACAGTATCTCGCACACACCTTCCATTGGTGGCAATTTTAGAGTTCCACATTTCTCAAAATACAAGGGGGGAGGTTTTGATCTTCATTTCTGGGATGGAGGTTGCTAAAAAAGGTTAGTTTATGTCCCTATTGCCTCAATTTGCTCATTCTAGCTCAATTTGAGCCACCTTTTGGATCTAGGGTTTCACCATGAGTGAGAGAGAAGAATAGCTAGCTTCTTGTCTTCATTTGTTGATATGGTTAGATGGGGTTGTTTAATATGGTTGGATAATGCCTCTCAACATGTTTGCTTCTCAATTTAGCTAGTATTTACAAGATTAAACCAATGGTGTGTTCTTGTATATTTATGTACAGAGATAATTGTTGATTTTTCTTTTTTTAATTATATGGTAGTTAGGTTTTTTATTATCACCTTCCACATCATCTATCTATTTATAATGAATGTGTTGACACCATTTTTTGACACAAATTGGGTAAGTTAATGATGCTTGGATCGGCAGCTAGAGAAATAATGTCTGGCCGATAAGGAAGTTACCGATGGCCTATGATACCAATGACAAGGCAACAGGAGGAAGATATGGTTAAGTCCAGGAACAATGTTGATCGGCACCGATGGCTGATGTTGATGATTGTCGATACCGATGAGGGTGAAGGAAGACGTGGCGGTCGTCTGGAGGACAATGGTGGTGTGCCGATTACCCAGAATAGATAGATTGTTACTTTCCATAATTGTTAGAATTTATTTTATATACGAGTTCTGTTTGGTTTGGAATTAAAGTCCTAGTCGTATCTGGTTGTAACTCTTTAGGACAGAGTATAAATATAGGCCTAGTAGCGATGTAAAATAATCAATCAATATCATACATAAGTTTTATATCTACTTTTGCATCTACTTTTTTGATGACTTCGTCAACTCGCATCGTATATTTTATTTTACTTACGAGTTCTTAAGAATTCATTGAGTCATAGTCAACAGGTTCTCGAGTTCCATGTGAATACCTCTTGGCCGTGGTATCCGGGCGCATCGCTGTTGTCGGGACCAAAGTATTCGAGTTACCACCTTTGTTGGTTGTAAGGTCAAATCGGTTGGCACGCCTTAACATTGAATCGAGTATTAGCCCTTTATATTTGTAGATCCACTTTTGCATCAACACATCTTTTGGCATGCCCAGTGGGACAAATCTATCAACAAGATCAACATGACTACTAGTGAGCTCGATGCAGACAATGTCATTGCCGTGACGGAAGCTGATCATAGGGATGAGCAGAAGCAGGCTATGACAAGGGCTATGGAGGAGTACAAGCAGCTCTGCTAAAAGTCTTTCAACCTCAACAGGAGTGGTGAAGTAATCGAGAAGTAGGAGCTGCCGATGCCTCGGCAGATCACTTTTGAAGCCAATCCTGGTAAATTGCAAGATATGGTTGACAATGCTATTAATCGTGCTTTGAACAATCAATCCAGTGTGCTGTCCAATACTGTTTTCAATGTTGTGGCTAGAACTTTTAAAGAAGGACAGGCACCACCGTTATATGTCAGTCCGGCATACCATCAGCCTAGGTTATCATCGGTCACGGCTTCATCGGCTCCTCCGGTCGTTGCGGGTACGGAAGTCACTTCTTCCCCAAGCACATTAGGGATGACTAATGGGCAATCTACACCGATGAGGACTAATCCAGCGACATCAGAGGGATGGGTTCCACTCAATACAGATCTATCGGCATCGACAATGTCAGGATCTGTATTTCGGAATTGTCAAGTTCCTCCTAATTGGTGGGGATATGGTATGCCACTGGACTTTTTTGCGAATAGTTCTGGAACATCTCAGGTGGCTAACTTGGTAGGGAAAGCTCCTATGACATCGACACCACCAGTGTCGTCGATGACTCAAAATCCCTAGTATTCTACAACTACTACTGCAAGGCCTGTTACTGGGAATTTTCAAATGCCAACGTTCCAGATCCCTAATGCAAATTCATCGGCAGATCCATTGCCAACGCAGCAAAGGTTAATGACTCCGACAGGGTTTCTCAACCCAGCAATGACAGTCAATTATCAGCCATCGGTAGGACCTGTGCCGAGGAATGCTAATAATGGATGGATGTTGGCATTTCTTAGCGTCATTACTAAAAATAGACCATAGATCCATCCTTAGCAATGACACCAGAAATGTCGGGTGTTAGCATACCATAGCTGTCGCTACATCAGAGAGATATCCCAAGGCAACTCGAGGGCGCCAGCCTTAGCAGTGCAGTCTGGTAATAATAATTAGGAATGCCGGATTGGCCTTCCTAACCATCCTTACTTGCGATATGCAAAGTTGTGGCACTACGCTTGAAAGTGCACAAGGATTACAATCTTAAGTAACGGTACTTAGGTACGCCAATTGATAGTTCATGAATGAAGAAGTAATGTAACTAAGAGTGGACAGAACTATTATTGTAGCATTTCAACCCGTGAGTATTCAAGGGTGTCAAATTTATAATTCCCGTAGGAAGGCAAAGGGATCAAACATGGTGAAAACATGATTACTTATTGAATGCTTGGTAGACATAGAGTAAACAGCAATAAACATGATATTCAAGATAGTGGACACACATTGGATCAACCTCAAGGATAAAATAGAAGAGAAATAATAAATAAAGAATAAAGAAATAAATCTACTTGAGCAGGCATGGGTCACATATAACTATGCATAGAACTGCTAGCGGATCATCTAATTAGCAATAAATAGAGTTAGAACTAAGACTGAGATGAGGGGAGATCCCTGTTGACGGTCCTTAATGCTCATATTTAACCATCAACTAATCATGGAAAAGGAACCAAATGCAACTAACACCTAGACTTAGGGTTTTATCTGACAGAATTCCACGAGTTTTGGTGTTTGTCTATTTCTGCAGGGGGTTATCAGGAAATACAGAAGAAAGGCCCACACGTCGGGTTTACATAGAGATATTAACGTGCCGCGTAATTTTCTGCCATCTAGAAGACTCCAGAAGCCACGGGAAGGAAGCGGAGGCCGAGAGGACTCAGGGACAGGGCGCCCGCCCAGTTACAGTGTCCAAATCGGAGCCGTTTCGCGGACCACGCTCCACCGACCTAAAGGATCAAGGAAAACCGAGCGATTAATGTCGTTTTGATCCAACGGCCTAGATTCATCTGAAAAGACTATATAAGCAAGGCCCCCTGGCCCCTGGAGATCATACCTCTTCTACAGAATCAAAGCTAGGGTTTCAATTCTTCATCCAAGTAGAGAGGAT
Organism: Sorghum bicolor; assembly: GCF_000003195.3. NCBI lineage: Eukaryota > Viridiplantae > Streptophyta > Magnoliopsida > Poales > Poaceae > Sorghum > Sorghum bicolor. The sequence continues at coordinate 37,610,809 of NC_012877.2, read as the reverse complement.
CCCTCTAGTTCTTCTAGTTCTACCTCTAGTTCTTCTAGTTCTACCTCTAGTTCATCTAGTTCTAGTTCTAGTTCCTCTAGTTCTAGTTAGTTCTAGTTGTAATCTAGAAAATAGGGACAGAGAAGAGGAGAGCGGAGGAGGAGCCGGATCTATCAGATCTTCCTCAACATTGTACTTTTGCAGCAACTGGTTCGTTCTTCATCGTTCTCCAGGTTCTTCAATTCATAATCCTGAGTTCTTTAATTACTTTTATTTACATTCAAGTTATTTATTGGATTCCCGCTTGCATCAAGTGCTATAATCTTTGCAACATTAGAGTAGTAATTAATAGATTAGACATGGTGTTTAGTCTTGCAATTACCTGGAATTGTACCCAATCCTGCGGATTGTTGTGGTAGCCTTAGGGTAGTGACAGCCCTAACGGTCGACGTATTCCACCTTGTTCGGATCGGTGTTTGTAGGACCGCAGTCAGACCTTCCTAGCCCCCTTCTCATCTCTTTCTGTGGTTAGTGCTCTGATGTCCCAATATAGATAATCTTGAAGTAATTCTTGATTCTTAGATCAACTAGAGAACTCTCAGGAAACTTCCTCTCTTCCCACAAAAAAAAAATAATTATATAGTTATCCTTGGGCGATCTTAATTCTTAATTAGTACACTCACGTTCTCTGTGGAAAATCGATACTCTGGAATACTTCTGGGTGAAGGCTACATCAGTATCCGTGCACTTGCGGATTTTTCTGTTTGCGTTTAAAATACCCAACAAGCTTTCTAGCGCCGTTGCCGGGGAACGGTAGTTGTGCTAGTTTCGAACCAAGTCGCCGTGTATCCTTTTTCTTTTCCTTTTACCACACTCACCTTACCATTTTCACTATACCACATGGATTTCACTCCTATCTATAAATTCTTTGCTCCAAAGGGCGAGTTATTAGAGCCACCACCATCATCACATCCAATTCTTACAGATGGCTACGACCTCGGCCCTGATCTAATAGCCATGATTCAGGAGCAACCCTTCTCTGGGCAAGTAGATGAAGATCCATACACCCACCTTAGAGAATTCGAGCATTTGTGCTCTTGCCGATCTATTTCCGGCATGACACAAGAAACCATTAAATGGAAATTATTTCTGTTCTCCCTTTTAGGAAGAGCAAAAAAGTGGTATGCTCATTCTGTAGGAGGCGTTAATGGAAATTGGGATGAACTTTGGGACAACTTTTGTCTCGCTTTCTTCCCACTTTTTCGAATCGCTGACCTTAGAATCGAAATTCTTACATTCAAACAAAGAGAGAAGGAAACTTTAGGAGCAGCTTGGGCTAGGTTCACAAGCCTTAGCAATTCTGGTCCAAACCTTTCCCTGCCTGACCATGTACTATACTACCACATTTATCGTGGTCTAAACAAAGAAGCTGCTCTTCACCTCGACATTGCTTCAGGATGCTCATTCACACACAAACTCACAGATGAGGGGAGAGCTATCCTAGAAAGAATCCTTGAAAATACCCCTTACACAGGCATTTATGATGAGTTTCCTAAAGAAGAAAAAGAAGTCGAGCCTGATCCTAAACCAAAAGATGAGGAATTTGCAACCGAGTTAGAAATTCCACCTGACCCATCTATTAATTTGGTTGTAGAGAAACCTCCTGATAAGGGAATGCAAAACCAACTAAGGGATGATGAACCACCACCTTTAGAGCATCCCTTTGAATTCGAGGAAGACCTTTTTGAAGATTATGGAAACACCTCGAATTTTCCTATCCAAACACAACCTCTAGCAAGGACCACTCAATCCATTCTAAGAGTAGAATCTATTGACATAGAACACATCAAAAGCCTTTCGGCTATTATGAGTTACGAATGGCTAACAGAAGCAGAGCTGTCTCCTGAGGTAGCTCGGATCATCACTCCTTCAACCATTCTTCTATGCCAAATTAGAAGGTCCGATAGGAAGGTCCACTATAATCCATATGTTGGGATAAATGTTATTTCCAAGGAGTTAGCTGACACTCTTTATCCCAACAAGTCCATAACCCCATCTCAAAAACTTTTACAAAGTCCATCTAGATTAATTCTAGAAAGCCATGGGGTATTAAGGGCAGTTCCTGTTAGAATCAAGGACTCTGGAATATGTCTAGATTTTCACATTTTTGACATACCAGAGATTCCTCTCTTGATTGGCAGACCAATCATGAAACTTCTACAAGAACAACCACAACGAGGTCATTTAGACTTCAAGGTTGGGAATTCCACTATTGTTGTTCCTCTTGCTAGATCAATTAACACGATAGTGGAACCCAAACTTGCACCAGATCCTATTGAGGAGATCTTAATGCTGACTCAAGAGGAGATGGCCCAACCATTCTTTAATCATGAACACTTTGTTCAAGAAGAAGAAGAGTTGGTAGAACCCGTTGAGCTAGACAAAATGAACAACCTTCACCTCCTTCGATAGAATTAAAACCTCTTCCTTCTGGCCTTAGATATGTCTTCTTGCACAATAACCCAAAAACTCCAGTAATTATCAGTGACAAGCTTTCCGATTATGAAACACAACAACTTGTCACTGTTCTTGAAAGACATAGATCAGCATTTGGCTACTCTCTCGAGGATCTCACGGGCATTAGTCCCATTCTCTGCTCTCATCGTATCCCTATTGATCCTAATTTTACACCTTCAAGGGAACCACAACGGAGACTTAACAATGCTATGCGAGAGGTTGTTAAGAAAGAGGTCCTCAAACTCTATCGTGCTGGGATTATTTATCCTGTGCCACATAGTGAGTGGGTTAGCCCTGTCCAAGTAGTGCCAAAGAAACGAGGAATGGCAATCGTTAGGAATGAGAAGAATGAACTCATCCCTCAACGAATTGTCACTGGGTGGCGTATGTGTATTGACTATCAAAAACTCAACAAGGCTATGAAGAAAGATCACTTTCCATTACCCTTCATAGATGAAATGTTGGAACGGCTTGCAAACCACTCTTTCTTCTGTTTCCTTGATGGTTATTCTGGTTATCACCAAATCCCAATCCACCCAGATGACCAAGAAAAGACTACCTTTACATGTCCGTATGGAACTTATGCATACCGACGAATGTCGTTCGGATTGTGCAATGCTCCAGCTTCTTTCCAACGGTGCATGATGTCTATTTTCTCGGACATGATTGAGAAGATTGTCGGTGTTTTCCCCACGGGGGGTCACACCAACGAGTAAATTTGTATGCGTGCTCCCTTTTCCAGATGGTGATGCAAGAAGACACAGAGATTTATCCTGGTTCGGGCAAGAGAAGGCCCTACATCCAGTGGGGGAGAGAGATTTGTATTATCTTGCACCTAAGTGCTTGTACAGGGGTGAATACAGGCGTGGTATGGTGTGTGAGTTCTATTGCGTATGGGTGTAGCCTTGCCGTGTTCTATTCCTGAGTCCCCCCTTTTATAGTTTCAAGGAGAGTCCCAGGGTACATGCATAGGCGTCAGAATAGGAGTCGATAGCAGTATGGAGCGCTGACCTACTCGAGGCTTCCGTACCGGCACGGCTTCGAGCCGTCCCGTCTTAATAGGCCGGTGATGATTACGCGTGCCCCTGCATTCTGCTCTGCGCGCCGTCTTGTACTGGTTCTATGGACGCATGCTCGTACGGTTTGGCGGCAAATCCGGCGGAGTGGTTGCGGCGCGGCCAGTCGACGTCCGACCCGTCCCCAGGAAGGAACCATGTTAAGTCGAGGGTCGGACATCGTACGACGTCCTGATGTCGGAGCGCTGACCTTGGCTACCTCGAGGGGGTCTTGACTAGACGTGCCATCTTTGTTTCCCACGTACTGACATGCACTGGGCCGTTTGGCGGGGAAGGCTGCAAAAAGATCGATGGGACGGATGCCTGTTCCCTATCACGCCTCCCGTGACCCGTGTGTTAGGTGGGGAAGCATCAGGCGCATTTAATGCCCCGACTCGCGTGCGCGCGTCAGGCGGCGGGCGGCGTCCTTGCGCTCGACGCCTCCCGGTTCCCGTGAGTCTATTCCGTATTCGACGGTAACCAGAGCTCGATGCCTGATTGATTCGCTTGACGCTATTTCCGTCTTCGAGGCTGTGGCCGTCGAATGGCTGCGCATACGTACGGATGAAGCGTCGAATCGAGGGCCTCGTCCTACGTACGGATGACCTTGTTATATGCATCGGTGAGGGTACCCCTTGTTGATACCCTCGACAGTTGCCCCCGAGTCTCTATTCGAGTGCTGGCGCTCGAGTGGAGACTTTCGCTTTTACGGTCGAACTTCCGTGGGGGCGCGCGAGCGACCCCGCGGGGGTAGCCCCCGAACCCTTGAAGGAGTTTTTGACTCCTTCGAGGGTTATATTGCCTAACTCGCAGAAACGCTATCGACACCTGTGGTGGTAGGTTCTGATCGGCTCGTTTTGCATGGAGGTTTCGACGTACTCTCGATAGAGCGAGCGTCTTCCACCCCAGGTTGAGTTCCTAGCGGGCAGTCCAAGTGAGAACCTGTGCCCCTTTCGAGGGGGTCAGCTGTAGCCCGGAGGCGTTCTCATAAAGTTGGGTCGACGTGGTCGGGGATACCGGTCTCATTCGATAGAGTCCAGCGGCTCGATGCCTCCCGTCGGGGGGATTCCTCTCGACTGTCTCGACCCTACCTTGGATATCGCCAGCGAGTCTTCGAGGCGGGCCTCGATCTTCGACCGCTCGCTGGAGATCCCTGACTCTGGTGCTCGAGATCAGCTGTCGAACCCTTTCGGCGGGCCGGCCATCGACCTCTCGAGACTCTCGCGGGTACGACCCTTGGCTTTCCAGGGAAGGAAGTGGCCGTGACGGTTCACCTTTTTGCCCGTTGGGCGCGCCTTTTTAGGCGGATGACGTTACGACATTGTATCGGCGTGGAATTCGGAGCGCCCAGCCTATGAAGGGGGAAAGACTGTTAGGTAGCGCATTTATGGGGGGACGTTACCTCATTTCTCGGATTTGCCCGTTGGCGGATCTTGGCTTATAAATACGCCGCGGCACCGCTGCCGTTCTTTCTTCCGCCTCCCACCTTCACTCCTGCCTTAGCCTTCCTGCCGTCCTAGCTCTCCCGCCATCTCACGCGCACGCGGCCCCTCGAGCAGTAGCGGATCCACCGTCCCTCCGGCCGAGATGCCTGTAAGACTCGTCGCCGCCAACGACTGGCGCCCATCGTCGATGACGGAGCGCCGGTTGTTAGAGCTGGAGAAAGAGGGACTGCTGCGCCGCCGTACCTCGCTATCGTCGCCAGAGTGGATCGCGCCGCCGGCGAATCACAGGGAGCCCCAGCCGCCCGAGGGCTACGTGGTGTCCTTCGCCAAGTTCCACCGCCATGGGTTGGGTGCTCCCCCGAGTCGTTTCATGCGGGCGCTCTGCCTCCATTACGGGGTGGAGCTTCAGCACTTCTCCCCAAACGCCATCACCGTCACGGCGGTCTTCGCCGCGGTGTGTGAGGGCTATTTGGGGATGATGCCCCATTGGGAGCTGTGGCTCCACCTCTACAGGGGCGAGCTCTTCAACGCCCCCACTGGGACCACCGGCATGAGGAAACCTGTGCGGGCGGGTTGCCTCAATCTCGTGCTGAAGACGGGGAAGTCGGAGAGGCCGCGCGAGTAGATCCCGGTGGGACTGTCGACTAACCACGCCGGCTGGGATTCCCAGTGGTTCTACTTGAGGAACGACGACGACCTGCTGCCCGCCTACACCGGGCGTTTGATCACGGAGCGTCCGGAGAATTGGACGTACGGCGTCGTCCAGGCTCACCAATCTCGGCTCGACCCCCTTCTCGACGCCATGAAGAAGTTGCGCTCGGAGGGCTTGACCGCCGCCCTCGTCCTCTCGGCCGTCCATCACCGGAGAGTTCTCCCTTTGATGTCTCGGCCGTTGAGGATGGATGAGATGGGCCCTGGCATTTTATCTCGAGACCTCGAGGCGTGCCGGATGTCCAACGAGGCTCCGGCGGATGATGAAGTCGCGGCCCGAGTCAGGGCTGCAATTGCCGGCGATTTTCAGCCGAAGCATGTTAACGGCTTCCCCATGAGGCCAGACGCTGGCTCGATCGACCTAGTATGTTTTCTTCTCGCGCGCAGCCTCGATTCTGGGTTTCCTTTCTTCCCCTCTCTTTTTCTTTTCTGAGTCTGCCTTTATTTCGACAGGGACGGATTGACGTCCGGTCCTCGAGGCCTCCGGTAAAGGAGGACGAGGTTGATCGTGACAAACGGCGCCAATCCGCCGAAAAGCTAAAGTCCGCCAAGGACTCTGCCAAGAAGGGGGAGAAGAAGAAGAACCTCGACCGTCAGGCGTTAGAGGCGCGTCGAGCCAAATCCAGGCAGAGGGGGGAGCCTGAAGAAGAATCCCCCAACGACGATGATGACGACGACGACGACAGCGATGATTCCGAGGGGATGGCGTCACGCCTTGACCGAATCCTCGAGGGCCCGCCTCGAGGCAATGTCGATGCCCCCCGGACGGAGGTTCCAAAGGAGGTTCCGAGCGGACCTCACCACCCTCGGGCCGACACCCCTCCTGCGCCCAAGGCTGGTCAAGTCGTGTCGCGCCCTCCCCCGGCGCCTAGGGAGAGCGGTCGCTCTAGGCCCCAGGCGACGGGGCCACTGACTCGTGGGCGCGTCGCGGCTTCCGAGAAAGGAGAGGCCGGCCGCAGGAGCACCAGTCCGGGCGCCCGCCAGGCGGGAACTGACGTGCCAAGGCCAGCGCCTGCCCTCGAGGGGCCTGGAGTCCTGACACGGGGTGGCTCGAGGCCCACCGGTCGCGGCGGCGGGAGGCGAGCTGTTCTCCCTGTGGGGTAAGCCTTTTCGATGTTGTGGCTTTTGTCTTCCTCCTCTTCTGCCTTTCCTCATATGCTGATCTTTTCTCAGGCTAAAGCGGACCCTCGAGCAGGCCTGGCCGTCCATGGCGAAGAGGCTCAAAGCGGGAGCCGCCTCCAAGGAGCCAGGTTTGTGGCTTACTTTCGGGATCTGTGATGCTCTTGCACTAGCCATTGTAGTCACCGGTCTTTATTCTTTATTTTGTAGGCTCCTCCGACCCTAACCTCCAGTAGGCGCTGAGAGTGCTCCGCCTCGTTCCGAGCCTACCCCATCGCTGCCGGCGTGTGGTGAGGCGCCCCAGATGCAAGTGCTGGAGGGAGCCCCCGAGCCTCCTCGATTGGGGGTCGAGGGGGAACCCATCACCATCAGTGATACGTCTGATGGTAACGAAACGTCTGGAGGCGCTCGCCCTATGGAGGAGGAAACGTCGACCTCTCATGTTGCGGGACCGACTCCCTGGCCCGCCGGCCTCCGCACCCTCGAGGAGCAGAAGAAGAAGAGGGAGGAGGATGAAGAGCGGGAGCGCGAGGCGGCGCGGCAACCGCGGGAGCAGGGCTGCGGGTGAGAGCCGCAGGAGCACGAGGCGCAACAACTGCAACAGCAGCAGCAACAGCAATAGCAGCAGCAGCAGCAGCAACAGCAGCAAAAACAGCAGCAGCAGGGGGGCCAAGAGGAGGGACTGCTCGAGCCCCCGCCCCAAGGTCTGGCCCAGCCGGTACCGCCAGAGCCGCAAGGGCCCGGCGAGCAGGAAGAGGATCTGCTGGTGTACGGCCCCCCGACCCCAGCGTGGCTCCTCCCGAGGGCACCTGCCTCGATCCGGGCAGAGTCGGGGCGAGCGGATGGAGTGGTGGCGCTCGCCTGCATGATGCGCACCCCCACTGACCCCGAGTTCGAGATCAAGAGGACGATCTACGGCATGGACGGGATCGCCCCAGGGTTCCTCCGGGAGCGTCGGGCGTGAGAGGACCGCTTTCCCTCCGAGGAGGATGAGATCGGAACGTCGGGAACCAAGGACGGAACCTGGAAGACGGTGGACGACGACGGGCGGTTCCCATGCCTCGTCGACCTGTTCCTGCGCCATGGGGGCTCCCTTGAGACTGTCGAGGACCTCATCCGCGGCGTCAAGGCACGGGCCGACCGGGAGATGGAGCACTGGTGCCCCGATCGGATCCGCATCCGAGCTTCCCACGACCCGTCCGAGCCTAACATTTTCCTGGACGATAGGAAGGATGCGGAGAAGTGGGAACACGTCGAGGAGCTCCGCCTTTGGATGAAGCATGTGGTGGGGCTCCTCGCAGACGTCATCAACAACGGGCTCGGGCCGGCTTATTTCGTAAGTGCTTTTCGATCTTCAATCCTCATGGAGCCTTTCGGTTTTGTGCTCTAACCGTTCAATCCTTGGTTCGCAGGATATGAAAGAGACCTCCCGCATCAAGTCCAGTTTCATTCACGCCACGAGAGGCGGCTGGGAGCAGCTCCCCCTCCTTAAGGATCAACTCCTCGAGTCGCAGGAGAAGCTCCTTCAGGCTTACAAAGACCTCATAGCGCTCGAGGAGGAGAAGAAAGCAAGGGAGGCTGCCTTGGCCGAGGCTCGAGAGGCCTCAAGGAGGGTGGAGGAGGAGACGACGGTGCTGCAGGAGCGGACTCTTACGGTCGAGGAGGCCGCGTCCAAAGCCCGGGAGGAGGTCCTGTCCTATAAGAGCGTCATTGCAGACTTGGACAGGGAGAAGGGCCTTCTCAAGGCCGACCTGGACTCCCTCCGCGACTCCTTCCAGAAGATGAAGGTGGCGTAAGTGGATAGTGAGGTCGCCAAGGGTGCCGCCGAGGACGTAAAGAAGAAGGCCCTCGAAGACCTTGAGGCGGAGCGGGCTCGATCCCGCAGTCTCTCTGACGACGTCGAGCGTCTGAAGGGAGAATTGCTGGAGAAAAGCGGGGCCATTGCTCAGGCTGGCAAGGTGATCGAAGATCTCCGTGTTACCAATACTGAGCTGACGCGCTCCAACAGAGAGATCGAGAGGGCCAACACCAGATTGGTCGGTGAGAACACGGCCCTGGAGGAGAGCGTTCGAGGTTTGTTTACTTTGTCGGATTTGTTTTTCGAGGTGCGCTCGGTTTCTTCCTAAAGTTCCTTGTATTGGCGTTTGCAGGTCTTAAGGATGAACTCCTAGCCGCCCAAGTCGAGGCCCGTAATGCTAAGGCCCAGCTCGAGGCGGAGGTTGCTTTGAACCGTCGTGTGCGGACCGCGATAAGCGACCTCTCGACCTCTTGGGAGGTTGAGCCTATGGACGAGTCGAGGGAGGGAGCTCGAGGCGACGCACTGGTCGACCAGCTGTGCTACTTGGGCGCGACGCTGAGAGACCGAGTGCGGGACGCCCTCCACATCGGGGTGAAGCGGGCGATGGCAGTTGTCTGCTCGGGCTTCTCCTATGACATGGAGGTGGTGTCCCACGGCTTCGTCACCGACATCTCCAAGACCGACGCGGAGAACGAAGAGAGGCTCCACGCCTTGATCGACGACGCGGAGGCTCCAGGAGAGAGGTTGGCCAAGCTTTTTGAGCCTGAGGTGCTTCCTCCTGAGACTAGCTCGGGCGGAGGCGAGGGTGGTGAGGATCGTACCGCGGACTGAGGCCTGCGAGCCTGCTCGGGGCGCCTGGGGCCCCTTGTATGATACTTTATTAATTCAGCTGTTAGGTGATACAGTATCTTTTTGTGATTGTTAAATACTTGTTTGTCTTTCCGCTCGAGGTTCTTTTTGTTTCTCTTTGTTCCTGCATTTGTATCCCTTGCTCGATCTTTCGTCAAAAACAACCTCGATCACCTCAAGGGTGAGGAAGTGAGTAGAGTTTCCGTAGCCCGGGGGCGTGGGAGTTCTCCGGCTCGTTATCCCTCAGCCTTTGAGGGGCTCGAGGCGCCTTAGCTACTCGAACCGTGCAAGGTTTACTAAGTAAGAAAAGAAAATTTCTTTGGCTTTTTTGACGCTTAGGGGGGGAGTCGTCCCCCTGGTAGCCCCCGAGGGGGTGTTGACTATGATGGGTCATAGTCGGCGCCCCCTTCTAACGTCGAGATTATGACTTGTAAATCTTTCGGCGCAAAAAGAAGTTGCTCGAGGGAAAGACTTTATTTATTCATTCATTCGTTTACAAAGCCTTGGTACAAAATGTACATAGGAACATAAGTTTAGAACTTCTAGGGGTAGAATCGACGTAGCTGTTCGATGTTCCACGCGTTGGTGAAGACTGCCCCCTTCTCGTCCACCAACTTGTACGTTCCCGGCTTCAGGACCTCGGCCACCACATACGGGCCTTCCCAAGGTGGAGTCAGCTTGTGCCATCCTTGATTGCTTTGCCGGCGTCATAGGACAAGGTCGCCCACATTAAGGTCCCTTTTGCGCACATACTTGTCGTGGTAGAGTCGAAGTTTCTGCTGATATCTGGCAGAATTGAGGAGGGCCATGTCTCGAGCCTCCTCGAGTTGGTCTACCGCGTTTTCTTGAGTCTCCTTATTTGATTGCTCATTGTATGCCTTGAGTCGAGGTGACCCATATTCGAGGTCTGTGGGGAGGACAGCCTCGGAGCCGTAGACCATGAAAAATGGAGTGTACTTTGTGGCTCTGCTTGGTGTTGTCCTTAGACTCCATAGGACCGAGGAAAGCTCCTCGACCCATCTCTTGCCGAATTTCTTCAAACGATTGTAGATCCTTGGCTTGAGTCCTTGCAAAATCATGCCGTTGGCACGCTCGACCTGGCCGTTAGTTCGAGGGTGGGCTACCGCAGACCAGTTCACGCGGATGTGATGCTGATCGCAGAAGTCCAAGAACTTCTTGCCGGTGAACTGAGTGCCGTTGTCGGTGATGATGACGTTGGGAATCCCAAACCGATGGATTATGTCGGTGAAGAAAAGGACGGCCTGCTCGGAGCGGATGTTGGTGATGGGTCGAGCCTCGATCCATTTGGAGAACTTGTCAATGGCCACCAGCAAGTGGGTGTACCGTCCTTTCGCCTTTTGTAGAGGTGCTACTAAATCGAGCCCCCACACCGCAAACGGCCAGGTGATGGGGATCATCTGAATTGCGTGGGTGGGCAGGTGCGTCTGCTTGGCATAGAACTGGCACCCGTGAAACGAGCGTACGAGCTCGATGGCATCTGCCACGGCCGTCGGCCAGTAGAAACCTTGTCGGAAAGCGTTTCCTACGAGGGTCCATGGAGCAGCATGGTGGCCGCAAGCCCCCGAGTGTAGGTCCTCGAGGAGTTTTCGGCCTTCTTCCACGGTGATGCAATGCTGTAAGACCCCCGTCGGGCTTCGTCGATATAGCTCATTGTCTTCGCCATAGATCACATATGACTTGGCCCGTCGAGCGATACGATGGGCCTCTGACCGATCTTCTAGCAGTTCGCCGCGGATTAGGCAGTCGAGGTACGGTGTGCGCCAGTCGAATGGTCGACCCGGCTGCCGTGCTACTTCCATCACTTCAGCCGCCATCAAGAGTGTATCGACGGTGTTGGTTGGCTGGGCAGGAGCAGCGTCGATGCCAGCCCCCGAGCCTAAGTCGACGGATGGCTCGTGGAGATCTCTCGAGAACGCGTCAGGCGGCACCATGCCTCTAGTCGATGTGATCTTGGCGAGTTCGTCGGCTGCCTCGTTGTAGCGTCGGGCGACATGGACAAGTTCGAGACCATGGAATTTGTCCTCGAGTCGACGGACTTCTTTGCAGTACGCCTCCATTTTCGGGTCGTGGCAGCTCGAGGTTTTCATTACTTGGTCGATGACGAGTTGGGAGTCACCTCGGACGTCGAGGCGTTGGACTCCTAACTCGATTGCAATCTTGAGACCATTGACGAGGGCCTCGTATTCTGCGACCTTGTTAGATGCGGCAAAATGAATCCTGATTACATACCTCATGTGGACGCCCAAGGGTGAGATGAACAGCAGGCCGGCCCCGGCCCCTGTTTTCATGAGTGACCCATCAAAATACATCGTCCACAGCTCCGCCTGGACCTGAGTCGGGGGAAGCTGGGAGTCTGTCCATTCCGCGACGAAGTCTACCAGGGCCTGCGATTTGATGGCCTTACGAGGCGCATAAGTGAGAGTCTCACTCATGAGCTCGACCGACCATTTTGCTATTCTTCCCGTGGCCTCTTTGCTCTGGATTATTTCGCCTAAGGGGAAAGACGAGACCACCGTGATGGGGTGGCCAAGAAAGTAGTGCTGTAGCTTACGGCGGGCAAGGATTATGGCATAGATCAGCTTCTAGATTTGGGGATAACGTGCCTTGGTCTCTGAAAGCACCTCGCTGACGAAATAGACTGGCCTCTGGACTGGTAGCGCATGTCCCGCCTCCTGCCTTTCGACCACCACCGCTGCGCTGATGACCTGGGTCATCGACGCAACGTAGAGGAGCAGCGGTTCTGCAGGTCGAGGTGGGACGAGGACTGGTGCTGAGGTCAGCGTCTTCTTCAGTTTTTTGAGTGCTTCCTCGGCCTCGGGGGTCCAAGAAAAACGCTCGACCTTCTTCATAAGTCGATATAATGGTAACGCCTTTTCTCCTAGTCTTGAGATAAAACGGCTTAGAGCCGCCAGGCATCCCGTGACTCTCTGCACACCCTTGATGTCCCGGATCGGCCCCATTCTTGTGATGGCCGAGACTTTCTTGGGGTTGGCCTCGATGCCGCGCTGCGAAACAATGTAGCCCAAGAGCATGCCTCGAGGCACGCCGAAAACGCACTTCTCGGGATTGAGCTTGATCTGGTTGGCGCGCAAACAGCTAAAAGCGATCTCGAGGTCCTGGATCAGGTCCCCTCGCCGTTTTGACTTGACGACAAAAGCTTGTGGACTTCCTCGCGAATGATCTTGCGCTTCTCCTCATCGAATCGACGCAACCGCTGCTTCACTGGCTTGGAACCGACTCGAATCTCCAAGGAGTGCTCGGCGACTTCCCTCGGTATGCCTGGCATGTCCGAGGGACTCCATGCAAACATGTCGGCATTTGCACGGAGAAAGTCGACGAGCACAGCTTCCTACTTGGGGTCGAGGTCGGCGCTGATCGTCAGCGCCTTGCCGTCGGAGTTGTTGGGGTCGAGTGGGATCTTCTTGGTTCCTTCTGCCGCCTCGAAGCTGCCCGCGTGGCGCTTGGGCTCTAGAGCCTCAGCGGCCAGGGCCTCGAGCTTCGCGACGAGCTCAGTGGAGTTTTCGACCGCCTCCCCATACTCGACGCACTCGACGTCGCACTCGTACGCGTGCTCGAAGGAGGAGCTGACGGTGATGACGCCTTTGGGACCGGGCATCTTCAGCTTCAAGTAGGTGTAGTTGGGTATAGCCATGAACTTGGCGTAGCTAGGGCGTCCGATGATGGCGTGGTACGTGCCTCGGAATCCAACCACTTCAAAGGTGAGGGTCTCCTTCCTGAAGTTGGCCGCTGTGCCAAAGCAGACCGGTAAGTCGATTTGACCTACTGGCAGCGCCTTTTTCCCTGGCACGACGCCATGAAAACCGCCGGCGCTTGGTTGGAGCTTCCCTCTATCCATGCCGAGGAGGTCGAGGGTCTCGAGGTAGATGATGTTGAGGCTGCTGCCACCATCCATCAGCACTTTTGAGAGCCGTGTGTTGACGATGATCGGGTCGACGACGAGCGGGTAGACACCTGGGGCGACTACCTTGTCGGGGTGGTCCTCTCGATCGAAAGTGATGGGAGTGCTTGACCAGCTGAGGTACTGGGGCATCGCCATTCTTGCCGCGAAGACCTCGCGACGCTCCCTTTTGCGCTTCCTTGTGGTTAACTGAGTCGAGGGCCCGCCGTAGATCATGTAGCAGTCGTGGACGACGGGGAAGCCGTCGTCGTCTTTGTTGTCCTCCTTGTTGCCGCCCTTCTCTTTCTTGGAGTCGTCACGCGCATCTTTCTTGAACCCTAGACCGTCGAAATGCCTTTTCAGCATACGACAGTCCTTGAGTTTGTGGTTGGCGCCTCCCTTATGGTAAGGGCACGGCTCTTCTAGCATCTTGTCGAAGATGCCTCCATCCGGAGGACCTCGAGGTTTCTTTCACTCCATGGCGGCGACAAGATTATCGTCGGAATCCTCCCGCAGGAACTGCCGCGCTTTCTGCTTATTTTTATTCTTCTTGAGGCCTCGACTGGGGGTCCCGTCTTCATCGATGGGCTGCTTGCCTTTTCTTCCTTCAGAGCTGAAGAAGGCGCCGACTGCCTCCTCCCCTGCTGCGTAGTTGGCTACTACGTCCATCAGCTCATTGACGGTCTGAGGTCGATTACGACCTAATTCCCGCACCAAGTCTCGACTGGTGGTGCCAGAAACAAACGCTAAGATGACGTCGTGGTCAGGAATGTGCGGCAGCTCGGTGCGCTGCTTTGAGAAGCGTCGAGCATACTCTCGAAGTGTTTCTCCTGACTTCTGTTTGCATTTGCTGAGGTCCCATGAGTTCCCGGGACGTATGTAGGTTCCTTTGAAATTACCCTCGAAAACCCTGACCAGATCAACCCAGTTGTAGATCTGATCAGCTAGGAGTTCCTCGAGCCATCGACGGGCGGTGTCGGAGAGGAAGAGGGGTAGCTGTCTAATAATGGCTCGATCATCACCTCGAGCACCGCCTAACTGACAGGCCAGCCTAAAATCGGCCAGCCATAATTCTGGTTTGGTCTCACCATTGTACTTTGCGATGCTGGTCGGGGGTCGCAACGGACTGGGCAGGGGCGTGCTGTGGATCGCCCTGCTGAACACTCGTGGGCCTGGTGGCTCGGGGGCCACCCGATCTTCGTCGTTGTCGTACCTCCCACCGCGATGTGCACTGTAACCGTGCCGGCGGCGTCGATTCTCTTCGATGTCATGCCGCGCGTCGTGTCGACGCTGATTGTCGACGGGGAGAACGAGAGTGGTCTTTCTGCCTCGAGGGGGAGGCTGTTGATGGACTGACACCTCCTTTTCATTTTGAGGCTGCTCGTCGCGCTTTTCAGTGGCAGCTCCTCGTCGTCGAGAAGCTGAGCTTTCGGCTTGTTGAACTGCCGCCACCTGGAGCAGGGTCTGTACCTCGTCTCGAATGCGACGAGCCTGGGAGTTCGACGACTCTGGCATGTTGCGCAGCAGCATCGTTGCTGCCACTACGTTTTGGCCTGCTTGAGGGAAGCGGCTGACGGGCTGCTCTGGCTCTGCGTCTCCGACGATTTGTCGATGCACCTCTCGAGCACGCCTGCGAACACTACCGCCCCGCGGATATGGCAAGTCTTGCTCAAGGATTTGCTCAAGCAGGATGAGGCGCTCTCGGTCTTCGTCAAGCTTCATCTTGAGCTCTCGCAGCTATGCTAGCTGTGCAGCCTTGTCTTCTTGTGGAGGGGGGTCGAACTGCCCGTCGTTCCCAGGCATCCTGGGGTCTTCTCGTGCCGCGGGGGCCCGACCGCCCACGGCAGCATCTCGCGTCTCGTCGGTAGTTTCTATCGCCCCATCGATGTGATAGCATTCCCTTGTAGGGTCGTAGCTATCAGTTTCGGAGTCGGAGTCTGGTTCGGCGGCGTAGAAACATCCACGTCCCTCCTCCAGCAGCCGCTGCCTGAGTGAGGTGATCGTGTATCATCCGGGGCCTAGACGACGGAGGCCTCGTACCCGGGAAAGATCTGGCAGCTCGGACGCCGGCCGCTGCGCTTCAGTGTCATGTGGGAGGACCATTGGTCTTTCCACATATGTCTGGGCGTTTGGGCATATCGCTCTGGCGAGCGACGCCGCGGCGTTGTCCAATCCGAATGGCAGTGCCCTTCTTGGAGTGAACAACCCGTGTGGAAGCAGCCTAGTAGCGGTGGGGGAGAGCGCGTGGGATGCGTCCCCTCTCGTTGTTGTGCGGTGCTGAGCCATCGCGCTTGTTGCTTCGACACATGGCGCTGCCGACTTGTGGCCCGCTCCATGCTTCGCACGAGTTGTTGGTCGTGATGAAGCAGAGTGGCCGCAGTGGTGCTGTCCGCGCCTCTTCTTAGGCGGGGAGGCGTGGTGGTGAGGGCATCTCAAGGCCCTCAACTGTGCTGGCGCAACGCGGGCTCCTCCTGGTCCTCTGACCGAGAGTAAGATCATGTCGTAGCCGGAGCCCGTAGACATGAACTCGAGGTTCCCAAACCAAATCACCGTGGAGCGTGGAATCGGCGAGGCGAGAGTAGCCATTTGGAAAGGAGTGGGAAATCGATAAAAAAACACGCAGGACCCCTACCTGGCGCGCCAACTGTCGGTGTTTTCCCCACGGGGGGTCACACCAACGAGTAAATTTGTATGCGTGCTCCCTTTTCCAGATGGAGATGCAAGAAGACACAGAGATTTATCCAGGTTCGGGCAATAGAAGGCCCTACGTCCAGTGGGGGAGAGAGATTTGTATTATCTTGCACCTAAGTGCTTGTACAGGGGTGAATACAGGCGTGGTATGGTGTGTGAGTTCTACTGCGTATGGGTGTAGCCTTGCCGTGTTCTATTCCTGAGTCCCCCCTTTTATAGTTTCAAGGAGAGTCCCAGGGTACATGCATAGGCGTCAGAATAGGAGTCGATAGCAGTATGGAGCGCTGACCTACTCGAGGCTTCCATACCGGCACGGCTTCAAGCCGTCCCGTCTTAATAGGCCGGTGATGATTACGCGTGCCCCTGCATTCTGCTCTGCGCGCCCTCTTGTACTGGTTCAATGGTCGCATGCTCGTACGGTTTGGCGGCAAATCCGGCGGAGTGGTTGCGGCGCGGCCAGTCGACGTCCGACCCGTCCCCAGGAAGGAACCATGTTAAGTCAAGGGTCGGATGTCGTACGACGTCCTGATGTCGGAGCGCTGACCTTGGCTACCTCGAGGGGGTCTTGACTAGACGTGCCATCTCTGTTTCCCACGTCCTGACATGCCCTGGGCCGTTTGGCGGGGAAGGCTGCAAAAAGATCGATGGGACGGATGCCTGTTCCCTATCACGCCTCCCGTGACCCGTGTGTTAGGTGGGGAAGCATCAGGCGCATTTAATGCCCCGGCTCGCGTGCGCGCGTCAGGCGGCGGGCGGCGTCCTTGCGCTCGACGCCTCCCGGTTCGCGTGAGTCTATTCCGTATTCGACGGTAACCAGAGCTCGACGCCTGATTGATTCGCTCGACGCTATTTCCATCTTCGAGGCTGTGGCCGTCGAATGGCTGCGCATACGTACGGATGAAGCGTCGAATCGAGGGCCTCGTCCTACGTACGGATGACCTTGTTATATGCATCGGTGAGGGTACCCCTTGTTGATACCCTCGACAAAGATCATGGAGGTTTTCATGGATGATTTTACCGTCTATGGCAAAACCTTCGATCATTGCTTGGAGAATTTAGACAGAGTCTTGCAGGGATGTGAAGAAAAGCACTTAATCCTGAACTGGGAGAAATGCCATTTTATGGTTCAGGAAGGAATAGTGCTAGGACATAAAGTGTCCGAACGTGGTATAGAGGTGGACAAAGCAAAGATTGAAGTTATTGAAAAACTTCCACCTCCCACGAATGTGAAAGGAATCCGTAGCTTTTTGGGACATGTAGGGTTCTATAGATGCTTTATCAAAAATTTCTCTCAAATTGCTCGACCCCTAACTAATCTCCTAGCTAAGGACGCACCTTTCATCTTTAGTGATGAGTGTCATGAATCTTTTCAAACTCTTAAGAAAGCACTCATCTCAGCCCCGATCATCCAACCACCTGATTGGAATCTTCCTTTTGAGATCATGTGTGATGCTAGCGATTATGCGGTTGGTGCCGTTTTAGGACAAACCAAGGATAAAAAGCATTATGCCATATCCTACGCTAGCAAAACCTTGTCTGGACCACAGCTCAATTACACTACAACTAAAAAAGAGCTTTTGGCTGTTGTCTTTGCTATAGACAAGTTTAGATCTTGTATTCATCTATTCAGACCATGCTGCTCTCAAGTACCTCCTCACTAAGAAAGATGCTAAGCCTCATCTAATTCGATGGATTCTTCTTCTCCAAGACTTTGACATAGAAATCCGAGATACGAAGGGAGTTGAGAATTCCATAGCCGACCACTTGTCTAGGCTTCAATATAAGGAAACACATGATGAGCTTCCCATAAATGACTACCTAAGGGATGACACCCTGCTTAAGATAACACACGCAGATCCATGGTACGCAGACATTGTAAACTTTATAGTAAAAGGCTATGTCCCACCTGGTGCAAACAAAAGAAGTTACTTCACGATAGTCGTTTCCACCTTTGGGATGAGCCATATCTTTTCTGAGTCTGCGCTGATGGACTCTTGAGAAGGTGTGTTCCTATGGCTGAGGCTACTCAAATTATGGAAAGATGCCATGCCTCGCCATATGGAGGACACTATGGAGCATTCCGGACACATGCTAAAATTTGGCAAAGTGGCTTTTTCTGGCCAACGATGTATGAAGATACAAAGGACTTTGTCAGGAGATGCCACCGATGTCAAAAACATGGGAATTTCAACTCACGAAATGAAATGCCTCTCACAAATAATCTTCAAGTAGAACTTTTCGATGTATGGGGCATTGATTTCATGGGACCATTCCCTATGTCTGGGAATTGCGAGTATATCTTAGTAGCTGTGGACTACGTGTCCAAATGGGTAGAAGCCCTACCTTGTCGATCAGCTGATTCAAAACATGCCAAGAGAATGTTCCATGAAGTAATCTTTCCTCGTTTCGGTATAACCCAAATAGTTATAAGCGATGGAGGTTCCCACTTCGTCGACAAAATCTTCCGGAAGTACCTAGCCGATCATGGAGTTCGACACAACGTTGCAACACCATACCATCCTCAGACTAGCGGTCAAGCCGAAACATCTAACAAACAAATCAAAAATATTTTACAAAAGACCGTAGATGAGATGGGTAAAGGGTGGAAGGACAAACTTCCTAATGAACTTTGGGCATATAGAACTGCATTCAAAACACCCATAGGCATGTCACCTTATCAACTTATATATGGAAAAACTTGTCATTTGCCTGTGGAAGTAGAGTTTAAGGCTCATTGGGCACTCAAGAAATGGAACATGGATCTCCACCTTGCTAGCGAGAATCGTCTGATGCAACTATCTGAGCTAGAAGAATGGAGAGAGAAAGCCTACCACAATTCAATCTATAAAGAGAGAACAAAACGATGGCATGATAAGAGAATCAAGCACAAGGAGTTTAAGCCTGGAGATAAGGTTCTACTATTCAATTCAAGAGTTATGCTCTTTGGGCATGGTAAGCTATGAAGTAAGTGGGATGGACCTTACAAGGTTATTGACACTTCAACTCATGGAGCCATTACCATCCAAGACGACATAGGTAACACTTTTAAGGATTTTGAGGTTTAAGAAGAGTGAGACCAAACATGCAGGCCACAAGAGTGAACAACTATGTCAACATCTAGCTTGGGGGAGGCACCCCCACGTGTATCTAGATAAGTATTACTTTTTCTTTCTTGGTTTTATTTACTAGTATTCAGAAATAAATAAAAAAATAATGCATGATCATGAAACCAAATAAAGTTTTTCTTTTGAGTAATATACAATAGTTTTGTGTAATCCTGAGTTTTAAATAAAATAAAAAGAAAGTATGATACAAGTCTAGGTAATTGATAAACATGATATGAGAAGGTCTGAGCTACTATTTAACTTGTTCCAAGTTTTGCTAGAGTTCTGGAGATTTTATCTTTTGAAAATCTAAAAAAATTGAGATCTTGTTTGACATACTACCTAGAGGCTTATAAGATACGAATATTAAAACTGTGGGCACTTGCTTTGTTCAAGCCATTGTTAATTCTTGTAGTTTTGATTGAGAGAATTATCATGCTCCCAAGATCGAGATCTTTTTGTTTTAAAAATATAAAAGATTCACTCTTCCGAAGTATTATTGCGTTAGAGGCATGGGACTATGCAAAAAAATTTGATTCGAAAAAAAGAGAAGTGAGACGAGAGGTAAAAATGGACAAGTGTCCGATAGTAGAATTAGGGGTACTTGCTGCCCACTTGAAAAAAAAAGAAAAAAAAAGAAAAAAAAATAAAAAAAGGGGATAGCCCATGGTCCCTCTAATAAGCAATATGCAAGTAAGAGATGACAAACTTTTCAAAAAGGTCAAAGGTCTTGATCTAGGAGTATGACATTCCTCTCCCTTACTCCGAGCGTTGACATAGCAAAATGCAAAGTAAGTATGGTAAAACTTTTAAAGCTCTACTTATATATCTTTCGAGAAGAAGGCAAATGCCTCAATTTTATTTTGGAAACTTATAAAAAAACTCCAGAACAAAGGTAAGACGGAAAAACTTGAGACATAGTGCTTGACTTGATCGTTCTGTTTTTCAATCACTTAAGACCTCAGTGATAACTTAAAAACCCTATAGGAAGAGGCATAAAAGTAACCCCTGTTTTCTTGCTGATTTTAGCTTTGCTCAGGGACGAGCAAAGGTTAAGCTTGGGGGAGCTTGTTGACGGTCCTTAATGCTCATATTTAACCATCAACTAATCATGGAAAAGGAACCAAATGCAACCAACACCCAGACTTAGGGTTTTATCTGACAAAACTCCACGAGTTTTGGTGTTTTTCTATTTCTGTAGGGGGTTATCAGGAAATACGGAAGAAAGGCCCACACGTCGGGTTTACATAGAGATATTAACGTGCCGCGTAATTTTCTACCATCTAGAAGACTCCAGAAGCCACGGGAACGAAGCGGAGGCCGAGAGGACTCAGGGACAGGGCGCCCGCCCAAGTCCTTAGGGTGCCCGCCCAGTTACAGTGTCCAAATCGGACCTGTTTCGCGGACCACGCTCCACCGACCTAAAGGATCAAGGAAAACCGCGCGATTAATGTCGGTTTGATCCAACGGCCCAGATTCATCTGAAAAGACTATATAAGCAAGGCCCCCTGGCCCCTGGAGATCATACCTCTTCTACAGAATCAAAGCTAGGGTTTCAATTCTACATCCAAGTAGAGAGGATCCCTCTAGTTCTTCTAGTTCTACCTCTAGTCCATCTAGGTCTAGTTCTAGTTCATCTAGTTCTAGTTCTAGTTCCTCTAGTTCTAGTTCTAGTTAGTTCTAGTTGTAATCTAGAAAATAGGGAGAGAGAAGAGGAGAGCGAAGGAGGAGGAGCCGGATCTGTCGGATCTTCCTCAACATTGTACTTTTGCAGCAACTGGTTCGTTCTTCATCGTTCTCTAGGTTCTTCAATTCATAATCCTGAGTTCTTTAATTACTTTTATTTACATTCAAGTTATTTATTGTATTCCCGCTTGCATCAAGTGCTCTAATCTTTGCAACATTAGAGTAGTAATTAATAGATTAGACGTGGTGTTTAGTCTTGCAATTACCTGGAATTGCACCCAATCCTGCGGATTGTTGTGGTAGCCTTAGGGTAGTGACAGCCCTAACGGTCGACGTATTCCACCTCGTTCGGATCGGTATTTGTAGGACCGTAGTTAGACCTTCCTAGCCCCCTTCTCATCTCTTTCTGTGGTTAGTGCTCTGATGTCCCGATATAGATAATCTTGAAGTAATTTTTGATTCTTAGATCAACTAGAGAACTCTCAGGAAACTTCCTCTCTTCCCACAAAAAAAATAATTATATAGTTATCCTTGGGCGATATTGATTCTTAATTAGTACACTCACGTTCTCTGTGGAAAATCGATACTATGGAATACTTCCGGGTGAAGGCTACATCGGTATCCGTGCGCTTGCGGATTTTTCTGTTTGCGTTTAAAATACCCAACAATCCCCACAACTAGATACCCAGCCGATAGAGACTTTACAGAATTCCTATCGGAATACCTGATCATGGGGGAATGCAAAGGATGACAGAGCTGTGACTACTCTGCCATCTACCCCTCTACCCAAAAGATACCCGCACATCCACTGATTCCCGCTTACCTAAACATGTGTTCACGTAATTGGAAACAACTCCAAACCCCCACAGGCCCCACCCCTTCGGAGTGATAGGCTAGGCTAAGAGCAACAATCATAGCATAGTGAACCACCATACCATTCCTAATTCTAATCCTAATCATACTAATCTGATGAACAATGAAGAACAATGATGAACATATCAAGAACATAGCGCAAGAACTAAGAACTAGTTCATATACTATGAACATGATAAGAACACAACCATACTCTAGTTCATATGCATAATCATATAAAGATAAATAGAACTTGCTCATGGAAGAAGATTGAATATTATTCATACCAAGAAGATCCTTTCTTCCAAGGAGACAAGCTCTCCTTGCTAGCTCTTGCCTTGCTCTACTACTAATCTAGACTAAAGATACAAGTGAGTGGTGTGATGTAAATTGACTCCAAATGATGTGTGTTGAAAAGGGGGAGTGCCTCTCTTTTTATAGTGGAACTAGGACGGTTCGTCGCATCTAAATTTGGTAGTAGGTGAAACCGTCCTATGCATGGCGGCATGCAACCGCCTGAGAAAGATGGGCCCGGTTTACCGCCTCTAGGGGTGCGCCCACACCAGGGTGCGGCCAGACCCTGGGTGGGTCGCCCTGGCCACCGCCTTCGCGTAGTCGGTTTGGCTCTGGGCCTGGATCTCTCCCTTGGTTACGATCAGGCCCAGTTCTGCGTTGTTCGTGCCTTTCTCTATTTTCTTGGTTTGCGCATTTCTGAATACGTCTTTTGGTACTTTGTGCTTTCTTCGTGGTATGGCACATTTCCACTTGTTGCACTATAATTCCTGCAAAATATAATCACTATGGTACATGTGGAACTTGTTAGTAATAAAATGCATGTGTATATAATATGATTGCTTCTTCTCCTTTTGGATCAAGTTGGCAGTTTATGATTGGTCTATAATGACTGCCAACAAGTCCCCCAAGCTTAACCTTTGCTCATCTCGAGCAAATAATTAAGTATGGTTGTTGATCAGGAGTTGCTACTATGCCGATATAATTCAAGAGTACCATACCTATAACAAAGCATTCATTCGCAATTTAAATAAGCTGGCATGCTATCCACTCTTTACCTTGACTGTTCATTCGGCTTATAGCTTTTCCAAGTTCTTGGGTGGTTGTAAGATAGAATGGTTGTAACAGACTCACCATTCATTCATCCTTGATAGACCATCAATCTGGAGGTTTTATAAATTTTTGCAAAATAAATAAGTTCCTCGAATGATTCTCTCGATCGCTCAATGTGTATGAAATCCTCACCAAAGGCATTTGTGTTTGCCTTTATGACCTACCACTAAGGCTAAAAATGGAGCTTTGGGAAGGTATAAAGGTGGGAATACTTACGACACTTGTGTTGCTAAGTCAAAGCCCGGACCATGAGGAGATACAAGTCATACACCTTGATTGAGATGTGCAAGTGTGTGAAATTTTTGGTGGTAGTCCTATCTATATATTTTTGGTTACTCCTTGTATCATGACTCTCTTTATTTGAGGAAGACAATGAGAGAATGTAAACATATGGGCCCTAAAAAATGGATCATATATATATATATATATATTTCTGACAAGGATTTTGAATTTCCTGTCCATGCCCTTTGGATTTTCCTTCATTTTTTTCATGGATAACTGATGCCCACATGTTTCAAAGGGATCTCAAAGAGGAAAATGGAGAGATGTCATGACGGTGATGTAAGGAGTAAAATTGTGTATGGGGATGCGCAAACCTCAGGGTGAGAGTTTGGCATACTTATTTGGTGGAAGCTAAGGCGCAACTCTTTGGGCAAGAGTAGGCATATTTTTGGTGGATGGAAGGGTGCATGTTGTGCGCAACTTCTCAGTGTGAGAGTTGGCTTTATTTGGTGGGTGCGTGAATCTCATATCATGGGTGCATGACCATAATCTCACTCTAGGATACTTGGAATTTGACTCAACTCAAAGCGTCGCAAGCCGCATATGACTAAAGGTGTACAAACTACTACGCAAGTCATATGGCCTTGGTAGGTATTTCATAATTTTTGAGGAACTCTTTGTTTTGAATTTTTGAAAAGAAAACTCCAGATGTCAAGTTTCTCTTGGAACAAAGACATAGCAAAATCTATTTATACCATATCATGTCTCGCAACAACTTAGAAAAGGATCATGCATTTGCAACCCACAAGATTTCAAGTTCTCAGAATGAGAAATTTTTAGCCAACAAACTTAAATCTTGATGAACACTAAATAATAACTTAGATACTAGAGAATTATAGATAGAGCAACTATTCATCATTTCAACAGAAGAGAAACTAACATATCATAGCGCACATGAGAGTGGAATTTTTTTTGAAAGATGATGAAAAATTGCTGAAATTGAAATACTGAAATTAAGAACTAAAATTAAGTGCAAGAATGTAAGATACATGTTACCTCTTGTAGGGGTCCTCCCCCAAGCTAGCTCACTGCTGCGGTCCAAGGAAATGTCCCATGGATCGCAGGTAGGCCATCTATGCCTCGTGCCGGCGACAGCTTGCATCCTCAAGGTCGATGAAGCTCTGCTGGGTCTGCTGATGCCATTGGGTAGCAGTCTGGATGTGGGCATTCAGCGTACCTTGGATCTGCCTGTTCTGGAGCTCTAGTCCTCCCATGCGAGTGTTGAGGACGTCCAGTGTGACCTAAGGGCGAATAGGGGGTGGCATTCCCTCGGAATCTGAGGAGTGTCCTGGCTCGTGATGCCTGGATCACCCTGCCCCATATGCCTCTGGCTCGCTTGGGCCTGCGCCTCCGTGCGCCTACCAGCTCGACCCTCCTGCCTGCCAGCTTGAATCTCCAGCCTCGTAGGGGTGAGGAACGTATCCCATACCATATCCATACCCAGGGGTAAATCCGGGTGCAGGTATAGCAGGGGTCCATCCCATCCCTGGCATAGCTGGTTGTGGAGTGTGCTGTGCTTGCTGTGCGGATGGTGCTAGTTGTGCTGCCTGTGCTACCCTTGCTGCTTGTGCTGCCTACTCTTCTTGTTCCCTCCTCCGTGAGTTCCTGCGTGAAACAGAGCTCTTGCGTCCTCCTTCCCTCTCAATGAGGGTGAAGGTGAGTGATGGGGAATTATACAGAGCGAGATCCAGATTAGGTAACTGGATCTCGTTTGTATATCCTGGAAAATAATATAAAATCTTTTTACCTGTTTGGTCACGTTTAATCATATGTTATGCGAAAGATATGATTCATTAATCATGATGCGAGGAGTAGTGATGTAAATAATGGTATTAGCAGCATGGGGATCAGCACTTGCAGTAAGGTGAGTAATAAGAGATGTGCACATGATAGCAGTTGAAGTCTTAATGGAATGAAATCAATGATTAACAAGCTCAACAACAGGTGCAACCTTAATCTTTTTGAGCGCAGCATAAAGCAACTTCAACTCTATGTCACAAGTAAGATGCATATCATCTCTTGAAAAGAATGAACTAGTGATCCACTTATGGAGAAGCCTTAGAGTGGGGTGATGGATGTTGGCAGAATGCCCCTGAAACTTTCCAATGACATGTTGCCCCGAGATCAAATGCTAGAAAGCATGACGTTGGTAACCCCCGAGGGAGAAACCTAAGTCAATGGAGCACCGCTCGTGGAAACCCAAACGGTTGGCAAGATCCTACCAATAAATACCGAAATCTCTTCCAAAGCAACGGAAGGTAATACCATAATCGACAATTTGTAGAGTGCCCAAAATTTGGATCGTCAAAAGACATGACCCAAGCTCATGAACGGGGGCAACTCTACTCCAACCAATATGCTCGAAAACAGTATCAAACTCAACATCCATACCTATTTGGTGCAAGAATGCGGAGTCGAATGCCGGCAAATGGAGGAACTCACGTTCCTTCATGAGGTTTTATGCCCGCTCGCACTACAAGTCAATGAAGGGGGTGTCGGCCTCGTTAATGGCTTGGCCGTGTGGCTCCTCCTCCTATCCTCCATGTGCCAGCTGCTCGTTCCTTGCAGGGGTTGGTGGATCTTCCTCGCGTTGGCGACGGCTCCTTCTAAGCCCGAAAATTCTATTCATGGTGGACGAGCTAGCACAAGTGTACGGTGTTTTTGCTTGGAGAGGGAAGTGTGCAAGAGGTTTTTGATAGAATTTTCTTGCACTAAGCTTGTGGAGTATACTATGAAGCAAAGTGGAGCAAGAGAGTGAAGAAGGGAAGAGTAAAAAATGTGTGTGAGAGGGGTGAGGTGCTCCACCCGGGATCCTCTCTATTTATAGAGTTGATAGGAGGCGGGGGAGCGCCCCCCTCAACGGCTACTAGCCGTTGCCCAAAGGCTGAGGCCAGTAGGCCTTGGGCAGGGTGGGGCCGCACCCTGGTGCGCCCGCACCAGTGGTGGGCCCGCCTCTGCCCGGCCTTTTGGCTGTTGGCTCCAACGGTCACCCCAAACGTCTCTCTTGTTACGATCAGACTTGGTTCGAAATCTTGCTCTAGATTTTGATTTTCCACATATTTATTCAAAATATTTTTGGTTTTCAAAAATTATATAAAAATAAGATTTGGAAATGGGGAAAATCTATACTACCAGAAAATATTTTTTATAAGATTTTTAGAGAAACTTTATTTTTGACTAAAAATAAAACTATAGAAAGGGAAACTTATGGAAACTAAAAATAAAAACTTTCTATAAAAAGGGAAATTAAAACAAAATTTAAAGAATTTAGAAAGACATAATACCTAAACGGGGACACCTCCCCCAAGCTTGCTTGATGTCGTGGGCCCCCTTCAGATATCTTTATTGGGACACAAATAGCATAAAATTTATTTTTATTATATATAGTTTTATTTTTAGATACCTACCGAATGCCTTCGGCAAGGGCTCAACATTTGTAGTCCGTAGGTATTCCATGATAAGGATAGGCCCGGATGTACTCCTAGAGCCTGTCCCATGCTTCGGGTATGCACTCAAGTGAAGACTGCTGGAAGTTAGAAATCTTCCCCCTCAGAGCGCTGGTCCTACTCATGAGGTAGAACTTGGCGAGGAATGCCGTGGAGCACTTTTCCCATGTGTCAACAGCTTCCTTGTTTCGATAAAACCATTGTTTCGCCTTTCCGGCGAGGGAAAAGGGAAACAGATAGAGCCTGATGCTGTTCTGCGCGACGTCCTTGATGACGATGGTGTCGCACAGCTCAAGGAAGTTTTGAAGGTGGGCGTTGGCATCCTCCCTTGGTAGGCCACAAAATTGGCTTGCCTGCACCATAGAGATGACGTCAGTGCAGATTTCGAAGCTTCCATTCCCCATATTGACAGCGGGCCCAGTCAGCACATTGGCAACAGCGGGAGTGGAGTAGTCACGGAGTGTCTTGGCCATAGCGATTGGTGCGGTTGGTGCTGGAACGGTTGATTCGCTTGCCGGTTGCATAGCAGAAGAAGAGACGGTACGAACCCTTCTCTTCCTTAGTAGAGTTTCTGGATCACTGTGGAAGTTTGCCGGCAAGTTGAAACCGCTCATAAACTATCCTGTTTTCATTCCAATAAAAAGAGGAAGAAAATAGTAAAGTTATCCTGCTTAATCTATGGCTACCCATGCTTATTATGCAATCAATGTTTATGCAAGTATGATTTTTGCCTTCCCCGGCACGGCGCCAAAAATGCTTGTTGGCATTTCTTAGCGTCATCACTAAAAATAGACCATAGATCCATCCTTAGCAATGACACTAGAAATGTCAGGTGTTGGCATACCATAACTATCGCTACATCAAAGAGATAACCCAAGGCAACTCGAGGACGCCGGCCACAGCAGCGCAGTCTGGTAACAATAATTAGAAATGCCAGATTGGCCTTCCTAAATATCCTTACTTGTGATATGCAAAGCTGTGGCACTACACTTGAAAGTGCACAAGGATTACAATCTTAAGTAACGGTGCTTAGGTATGCCAATCGATAGTTCATGAATGAAGAAGTAATATAACTGCAAGCGGACAGAACTATCATTGGAGCATTTCAACCCTTGAGTATTCGAGGGTGTCGAATTTATAATACCAGTATGAAGGCAAAGGGATCAAACATGGTGTAAACATGATTACTTATTGAATGCTTGGTAGACATAGAGTAAACAGGAATAAACATGATATTCAAGATAGTGGACACATATTGGATCAACCTCAAGGATAAAACTGAAGAGAAATAATAAATAAAGAATAAAGAAATAAATCTACTTGAGCAGGCATGGGTCACATATAACTATGCATAGAACTACTAGCGGATCATCTAATTAGCAATAAATAGAGTTAGAACTAAGCTTGAGATGAGGGGAGATCCCCACAGCTAGATACCCAGCCGATAAAGACTTTACAGAACTCCTATCGGAATACCTGGTCGTGGGGGAATGCAAAGGATGACAGAGCTATCACTACCCTGCCACCTACCCCTCTACCCGAAAGATACCCGCACATCCACTGATTCCCGCATACCTGAACACCATGTTCACGTAATTGGAAACAACTCCTAACCCCCGCGGGCCCCACCCCTTTGGAGTGACAGGCTAGGCTAAGAGCAACCATCACAACACAGTGAACCATCATCCCATTCCTAATTCTAATCCTAATCATACTAATCTGATGAACACAAAAGAACAATGATGAACATATCAAGAACATAACACAAGAACTAAGAACTAGTTCATATACTATGAACATGATAAGAACACAACCATACTCTAGTTGATATGCATAATCATATAAAGATAAATAGAACTTGCTCATGGAAGAAGATTGAATATTATTCATACCAAGAAGATCATTTCTTACACGGAGACAAGCTCTCCTTGCTAGCTCTTGCCTTGCTCTACTACTAATCTAGACTAATGATACAAGTGAGAGGTGTGAGGTAAATTGACTCCAAATGATGTGTGTTGAAAAGGGGGGAGTGCCTCTCTTTTTATAGTGGAACTAGGATGGTTCGTCGGATCTAAATTTGGTAGTAGGTGAAACTGTCCTATGCATGGCGGCATGCAACCGCCTGAGAAAGATGGGCCCGGTTTGCCGCCTCCAGGGGTGCGCCCGCACCAGGGTGCGCCCGCACACTGGGTGGGTCCCCGTGGCCACCGCCTTTGCGTGGTCAGTTTGGCTCTGGGCCTGGATCTCTCCCATGGTTACGATCATGCCCAATTCTGCGTTGTTCGGGCCTTTCTCTATTTTCTTGGTTTGCGCATTTCTGAATCCGTCTTTTGGTACTTTGCGCTTTCTTCGTGGTATGGCACATTTGCACTTGTTGCACTATAATTCCTGCAAAATGTAATCACTACGGTACAAGTGGAACTTGTTAGTAATAAAATGCATCTGTGTATATAATATGATTGCTTCTTCTCCATTTGGATCAAGTTGGCAGTTTATCATTGGTCTATAATGACTGCTAACAATGGACAGGGCAGTTTGTCTTTCCACACGTGACACAATAAAATCATCAGGCTGCGGGATTCCAACAGGGACAGATGCAGGTTGGTTTTCAAAATCAAGGACCAGCCAATCAGCCGATGAATCTTGCTCAGTAGACTGGTGGCCAGCAACCGATGGCCAATGTTATGTTTCCTGGAGAACGTGCACCTTAGAGACACGTGGAAGTTTATCAGCAGGTGCCAGAGCCTAAACTCGTACATCGGTAGGATGCCAATGCCTATTGGGCCGATAAGATACAAGAGGTTATGAGAGATTAGATTGGGATAAAGCCCAAGGTTAATACTTACTCTTATCGGACACCATATCCTCCTACATACGATTTTATTCCTCTACCAAATCGGTACTAAGTGCTAGATTTTACTAAATTCTCTGGGCAAGATGACACATCAACTATTGAGCATGTTAATCGGTTCATCGTCCAGTGTGGAGAGGCTGCTAACAGGGATGATTTTAGAGTTCAATTATTTTCATCATCTTTGTTAGGATCGGCATTTACTTTGTTTATCTCGTTGCCTCCAAACTCAGTTATTATCGGGGCCGATATAGAAGAGCAGTTCCACAAATACTTATTTTCATGAGAAGAAGATTACCGATTTAGTGAGGTTGAGACAGTGCAATGAGAATCGGTTGAAAGCTTTGTGCAGAGGTTGCGGGATGTAAGAATAAATGTTACAGTCTGGTTCTGGATGATCGGCAGTTAGCCGATTTGGCTTTTCAGGGATTGTTGCCACACATCAAAGACAAATATGCTTATCAAGGGTTTGAAAGTCTGAGTCATTTGGTGCAGAGGATTTCTGATCAAGATATCAAGACTTTTGAACCTAGGAAGGCTTGGAATAAGAAAGTGTCATTTGTTGATGAAGCAATGAGTTCGGATTCTCATGAAGAACCAGTCATCGGCTTGGCAGAGTGGGTGAAAAACAAAAAGCCGATGTCGTGTCCTTTTGGCCAGAAAGAACCAGAGAAATTTGCTTTTGATATCACTAAAGCTGATAGGATATTTGATTTCTTGCTTTAGGAGGGGCAGATTAAATTGTCACTTAATCATGTGATTCCATCGGCAGAGGAGTTAAAGAAGATCAAGTACTGCAAGTGGCATAATGCAACATCACACAGCACAAATGAGTGCAAAGTGTATAGGCAACAATTGCAATCGGCTATAGAATCTAGGAGGATTAAATTCAATAATTCCAAAGCTCAGAAGCCGATGAGTCTTTGCCCTTTCCCTGCGAACATGTTGGATGCCAAAGGTAA
Organism: Sorghum bicolor; assembly: GCF_000003195.3. Lineage (NCBI taxonomy): Eukaryota > Viridiplantae > Streptophyta > Magnoliopsida > Poales > Poaceae > Sorghum > Sorghum bicolor. The sequence goes on along the minus strand of NC_012877.2, from coordinate 37,580,418 downwards.
GACTAAAGTCTTAACATCAGAAGCAGCTTTGAAGAACACATCGGTGGATCCCCTGCATCAGGTAACTACCAATGACGCCAAGGGCAAAGGCTTGATCCTAGAGGGTAGTAGATCTAGGAGACCTCCTCGATCTGGTATTATGATCACCCATAGGCGGCATCGAGAAACATGGCAGCAATGTGAAGATCGGTATCGCCGTCAGCAAGAGGATCGACACCGGGAGGAGGAAAGACACCGACAAGAATGGAATCGACATAAAGATCACTAGAATTGCCCGTTCTTCATTCATTGTTGGGAGCAAAATATCAAGCTACCGACCGTTAGAGACTGCCCTGAGTGCAATGGTTATAATCAGCATGATCGGTCAGATCGACGATTCGAGAATGATGGTCGATGCTTTAACGAGCCGATTAGGGGGAGGATGTCAGTCCATGATTGGCTGGTGGGCAAGCTTAGTGTGCATGATAGACTTGGTGGACGTATTGGTCATTTTTGAAGGAACCAAGAGGAGCTTGAAGATATGGCAAATGCACAGGTTCCCAATGAATTTATATTTTGTAGGGATGCTAACACTCATTGGGTGGAATCAAGGGAAGTTCGCTATCAACCAATACGGAAGACACAGCTTCCCCAATGGTGCCCAGAAGGATTAACAACGACACAAAAAAGGAGGATGCAGTGAGAACGTCAAGAACAATTGAATAGGGAAGAAAGTTCTTCTAAGTTTGAGAATCAGCAGCAATCGGATCCCAAAAGAGGGGGACCATCACCAGATGTTAACATGGTGTTTATGTTGCCGATGGATTTTCTTGCGCCCCTCGGCGATGATGGAGAGACAAGCTTCCCTGACCAGATAGCTCAGTTGGCTCTTGATCCGATGACAACTATTTTTGAGAAGCCTTCTGATGATGAAAGACAGCATCTTAAAGCTCTGTTTGTCAAAGGTAGGGTTGATGGGCAGCCAATTTCCAAGATACTCATTGACGGGGGAGCTACAATCAACATTATGCCATATGCAGTATATCGGAAAATTAGCAAATGAGATCAGAATTTGACCAAGACTGATATGATGTTGAAAGATTTTGAAGGGAATGTATCTCCAGTTAAGGGAGCTATATGTGTTGAATTGACCATCGGCAACAAGACTTTGCCGAGAACTTTCTTTGTCATTAGTGGAAAAGGTGCATATAATTTATTGCTGGGGAGAGATTGGATTCATGCCAATTGTTGTATTCCTTCTACAATGCACCAATGCCTTGTTCAGTGGGTAGGTGACAAAATTGAAATTGTCCCGAGCGATTCTTCATATGTCATTGCATCGGCAGAGTCAGATACCTATAAGAGGACCAGATGCATCTGAGGGGAAGTTTGGGAAAAAGATTTTCTTAAGGTTGCCGATTATGAAATTCCAACGATCCAAGCAGTCGGTTCTGATGAAGAGTTTTAATGGATAGGTTCACCAATGATGGAAAGCTAGGACAGGGGTTTACATCGGCTGATGATCTAGTAGAAGTAGATATAGGTAATGGTGATAAACCAAGGCCTACTTTTATAGTGCTAAATTAGATTCTGAATGTAAGCAGCAATTAATCGATTTGTTAAAAGAATATAAAGATTGCTTTGCTTGGGATTATACCGAGATGCCTGGTTTAGACCGATCAATTGTTGAACATCGGTTGCCTATTAAATCTGGATTTCGGCCACATCAACAACCAGCACGCCAATGCAATCCTAATATCCTTCCTGATATTAAGGCCGAAATATCCAAACTTATTGAAGCTAAGTTTATTCGGCAATGTCGGTATGCCGAATGGATTTCTAATGTTGTCCCTGTATATAAAAAGAATGGAAAGCTTCATGTCTGTATTGACTTTAGGAATCTCAATAAGGCCACACCGATGGATGGTTATCCTATGCCAGTTGCCGATCTGTTGGTTGATGCTGCAGCTGGACATCGAACTATTAGTTTCATGGATGGCAATGCAGGATACAATCAAATATTCCTGGCTGAAGAAGATATTCCCAAGACTGCATTTAGATGTCCTGGTCATGTTGGATTGTTTGAATGGATAGTCATGACTTTTGGCTTGAAAAATGCTGGTGCTACTTATCAGAGGGCTATGAATTTTATTTTTCTCGAGTTCATCGACAAGTTGGTAGAAATCTATATTGATCATGTGGTGGTTAAGTCTGGGGATTTCATAAAGCATCTAACTGATCTACGATAAGTGTTGGAGTGCACAAGGAAACATGGTTTAAAGATGAACCCTAATAAATGTGCATTTGGTGTATCGGCAGGACAGTTTTTTGGTTTTATGGTGCATCAAAGAGGAATTGAAATTAGTAGGAGATCTATTGTCAACAAAATAGTTGCTCCCACCAATAAAACTGAACTTCAGTCATTGATCGGCAAGATTAATTTTATCAGACGATTTATATCTAATTTGTCGGGTAAGATTCGTGCTTTTAGCCCTTTGCTTAAATTAAAAGCCGATCAGGAGTTTGTGTGGGGAAAAGAGCAGCAATTGGCCTTAGATAAAATCAGGAATTATTTGGCAAATCCTCCTATTTTGGTTCCACCGCAGCATGGAAAGCCCTTCAGATTATATTTGTCTACCGATGATGCGGTCATCTGTTCAGCTCTCATTCAAGAGTTTGAAGGGAAGGAACGTGTAATTTACCATCTAAGTAGAAGATTGGTGGATGCTGAAACAAGGTATTCGGCAATTGAGAAATTATTCTTATGCATGTACTTTTCTTGTGTCAAGTTGAGACATTACTTGCTATCGGCCGAATGTACTGTTATATGCAAAGATGACGTGGTCCGATATATGTTGTCAATGCCGATTATGAGTCGTAGGATCAGCAAATGGATACTGGCATTATCAGAATTTGATCTACGCTATGAATCAGCTAAAGCAGTTAAAGGGCAGATTATGGCCGATTTTGTAACTCAGCATTGTGGTGTAGTGGATGCTTTGGAAATTGTTCCTTGGACGCTTTTATTTGATGGATCTATGTGTGATCGGGGAGCAGGTATTGGTATAGTGCTGATTTCTCCTCGAGGGAAGAAGTATGAGTTTTCTTTACCGATTGCTGCCACATCAACAAACAATCAAGCTGAGTACCAAGTCCTAATAAAAGGGTTAGAATTATTAAAGGAGGTTCATGCTGATGTTGTTGAAATTTTCGGCGACTCTATGCTTGTTATAAATCAATTGGCTGGCAGTTATGAATGCCGAAGTGAATTTTTGATATAATATTATGAAAGGAGTATACAATTGTTGAGGGAATTCAGTGATTTCCGATTAGAGTATATTCCTCGGTTGCATAATGAAGAAGCTAACCGATTGGCTCAACAAGCCTCGGGATATTAGCCCATCTTGGAAATATTATCAGCAGCCAGTGCCGATGATTGGAGAAGAGAAATTATTGATTATTTGAAAGATCCATCCAAGAAAGTTGAGAGGTGTGTTAGGTTTGAAGCTACAAAGTATGTGCTCCTTGAAGAAGAATTGTATTATCGTACAATAGATGGGGTCTTGCTTGAATGTTTAAGTGATGATGAATCTAAAAGTTTGATGGGTGAAATTCATGAGGGGGTATGTGGAGCACACTAATCAGCTTTTAAGATGAAATGGATGATTAGAAGGAATGGATATTATTGGCCGACTATACTTGAAGATTGTTTTAAATATTTCAAAGGATGTCAAGGATGTCAGAAGTTTGGCAATATCCAAAGGGCACCCGCATCGGCTATGAATCCTATTATTAAACCTTGGCCGTTTCGGGGTTGGGCTATTGATCTCATCGGTTATCCGCCATCAAGTAAAGGGCATAAGTTTATCCTTGTTGCCCCTGAATATTTCACTAAGTGGGTTGAGGCTATTCCTTTGAAGAAAGTGACATCGGCTAATATGATTGATTTTGTAAAAGAGTATATTGTTTACCGATTTGGCATTCCCCAAACAATTAATATCGATCAGGGTACTATGTTTACATCAGGAGAGTTTGATGAGTTTACAATTGGTATGGAGATTAAAGTGTTGAATTCTTCTCCTTACTATGCTCAAGCTAATGGGCAGGCTGAAGCTTCTAACAAAGGAATTATTAAGCTCATTAAACGAAAGATTGAGGAAAATCCTAGGCGATGGCACACAGTATTAAATGAAGCCTCATGGTCATATCGGATGGCGTGTCATGGTTCAACCAAAGTATCACCCTATCATCTGGTGTATGGACATGATGCAGTGTTACCATGGTGTTGACACCGTTTTTCGACACGTACCTAGGGACCAGTAAAGTATAGATCGGCAGGTGGAGCAACGGTAACTAGTCTGCAGAAAAGTTGCCGATGAGGGTAGTTGCCGATGAAGAGACGATTGAATGTGACTAAGTCTAGAGGTGGTGACGTGTTCTTACCGATGATCAGTACTAGTGTTTGCCGATGGCCATAACAGGAAATCTGCCGATGACTCTGAAGGAAAATGTGGGGGTTGCCGATTGATCTGTGACGGTGTCCCGGTCGGTTACAAGGGGACAATTTTATGTTTTCCTTAGTTATTTAAATTTGTTTTGTATACGGATTCTGTTTAATTTGGAATTTGAGTTCTAGTCGTGTCTGATTGTAGCTCTTTGGGCAGGGTATAAATGTAGAGCCTAGGGCTAATGAAATATAGATGAATCAATCAAACACAAGTTTTTACTCATATTCCAGCATCTACTTTTTCGACGACTTCGTCATATTTTTCCTTTTTACTACGAGTTCTTAGGGATTCGTTGACTTAAGCTCGACGTATTCTCGAGTTCCGCGTGAATACCTCTTGGCTGTGACATCCGGGCGCATTGCTGTTGTCGGGACCAAAGTGTTCGAGTTATCACCTTTGCCGATAGTAAGGTCAAATCGGCTGGCACGCGTTAACGTTTGAATCGGGTATTAGCCCTTTGTGTTTGCAGATTAGCTTTTGCACCAACACATCTTTTGGCATGCCCAGTGGGACCGATTCAAGATCAAGATCAACATGGCAAATACCGAGTTCGATCTGGAGAACGTCATCCCCGTGACGGAACCCAACCTCAGGGATGAGCAGAAGCAAGCTATTGCAAAAGCCATGGAGGATTACAAGCAGCAATGTTTGAAGTCCTTCAGTATCAAAAGGAGCAGCGAAGTAAACCAGAAAGAAGCACTGCCGGCACCTCGGCAGGTTACTTTTGAAGCCAATCCTGATAAACTTCAATACATGGTTGATAATGCTATTAACCGTGCCTTGATCAATCAAGCTGGAGTGTTGTCCAATACGGTTTTCAATACCGTGGCTAGAACTTTCAAAGAAGGACAATTGCCACCAAATTATGTGGGCCCCGTCTATCATCAGCCGGGATCACCAGTGGTCATAGCTCCATCGGCTACAACAGCCGCTGTGGGTGCAGAGGTTACTTCTCCTCCAAGCACATTAGGGCTCACTAATGTGCAAACTACGCCAATGACGACTAATCCATCAACCTCAGATGAGCAAATCAAGCTTGCTACAGATCTACTCGCATCGGCAATGTCAGGATCTGTTCCTCCTAACTGGTGGGGTTATGGTATGCCCCCAGAGATGATGTTGAAGACGCCCGGCACGTCTCAAACGGCTGACATGAGAGGCAAGGCTCCTATGGCATCGGCACCTCCAAATCTGCCGATGAATCAGAGTCCCCAGTATACTACAACTACTACTGCAAGACCTTACACTAGGAATTCTCAAGTTCCAATGTTGCAGATGCCAAACGCATCGGCAGATTCAATGCCGACGCAACAGAGGTTTATGACTCAGCCAGGGTATGTCAATTCAATGATGATGCCCAATCTTCAGCCATCGGCAGGGTTCATGCCGATGAATGCTAAAAGTGGATGGACGGGGCAATTAGTCTTTCCACAGATGCCTCAACAGAATCATCAGGCTCCGGGGTTTCAACAAGGCCAGGTCCAGTCTGGATTCCAGAATCAAGGGTTGGCCAACCAGCCGATGAATCTTGGTCAACAGTTCGGTGGTCAGACGATCAACCCCATGTTCCATGCAGATCGTGCGCCTCAACGACACGTGGAAGTATATCAGCAGGCGCCAGATCCACAACCACCCCATCGACAACATGCCGATGCTTATTGGGATGATAAGATAGCCAAAGTGATGAGGGACCAATTTGGGATAAAACCCTTAGTCAACACTTACTCTTATCGGACACCGTATCCTCCTGCTTATGATTTGATTCCACTTCCAAATCGGTACAAGGTACCAGATTTCACTAAATTTTCTGGGCAGAATGATACATGAACTATGGAACATGTCAACAGGTTCATCATCCATTGTGGGGAAGCTGCGAACAGAGACGAATTGAGGGTTCGTCTATTTTCGTCATCTTTGTCTGGATCGGCTTTTACCTAGTTTATTTCGTTACCTCCTAACTCAGTGATCACTTGGGCCGATCTAGAGAAGCAGTTCCACAAGTACTTATTCTCTGGAGTTCATGAGAAGAAAATTACCGATTTAGTCAGGTTGAAGCAGTGCAATGATGAATCGGTTGAAAGCTTTGTGCAGAGGTTGCGGGAAGTCAAGAATAAATGTTATAGCCTGGTTCTGAATGATCGGCAGCTTGCCAATTTGGCTTTTTAAGGGTTGTTTCCACATATCAGAGACAAGTACGCTTCTCAAGAGTTCGAAAGTCTGAGTCACTTGGTACAAAGGATTTCTGACCAAGGTATTAAGCCTTTTGAGCCTAAGAGAGCATGGAAAAAAAAGGTGTCATTTGTTGATGAGGCAGCAAGCTCGGATTCTGATGAAGAGCTAGTCATCGGCTTGGCAGAATGGGTGAAGAACAAGAAGCCGATGTCTTGCCCTTTTGGGCATAAAGAGCCAGGAAAGTTTGCATTTGATTTTACTAAGGCCGATAGGATATTTGACTTTCTACCTCAGGAAGATCAGATCAAGTTGTCACCCAATCATGTGATTCCATCAGCTGAGGAATTGAAGAAGATGAAATATTGCAAGTGGCACAACACGAGTTCTCACAACACCAATGAGTGCAAGGTTTTTAGGCAGCAACTGCAATCAGGTATTGAATCTGGGAGAATCAAATTTGATAGTTCCAAAGCTCAGAAGCCGATGAAGATCAATCAACATCCTTTCCCAACAAATATGTAGAAAGTCAATGGCTATGATCGATATGACAGATCCGATCGGCGCTATCAAGATGATGATCGGCGATTTAATGGGCCGATTAGGGGGAGAGCGTCAGTTCATGATCAACTGGGGGTAGACTCCGTGTACACGATAGGCTTGGTGATCGTGTTGAATATTTTCCCTGGAACCAGGAAGAACTTGAAGAAATGGCCAATGTACGAGTTCCCGATGAGTTCATATTTTGTAGAGACGCTAATACTTATCGGATGGAGTCAAGGGAAAGTCGTCGCCCATCAGCAAGGCAGTCACGACTACCCTCATGGTGTCCAGAGGCGTTGACTAGGACACAGAAAAGGAGGTTGCAGCGCGAAAGACGAGAAGAGCTAAGCAAGGGCGAGAGCTCTGGCCAGTCTGGGGATCAGCAACAACCGGATCCTAAGGGGAAAGGGCCATCGGCAGGTGTTATCATGGTATTTATGTTGCCGATGGAGTTCCTTGTGCCATCCAGTGATGATGAGGAGTTGGAGTTTTCCGACCAGATAGCTCAGTTAGCTTTGGGTCTGATGACAGCTATCTTTGAAAAGCCTGCCGACAATGAAAGGCAGCATCTTAAAGCTCTGTTTGTCAAAGGAAGAGTTGATGGTCAGCCAATGACCAAGATATTAATTGATGGTGGGGCTGCTATCAACATCATGCCGTATGCAGTTTATCGGAAGCTTGGAAAGGAGATCAAGATTTGACCAAGACCGATATTATGCTAAAAGACTTTGAAGGAAATGTGTCTCCGGTTAAGGGGGCAATCTGCGTCGAGTTGACCATCGGCAGCAAAACCTTGCCGACAACCTTCTTTGTGATCAGTGGAAAAGGTGCTTATAATTTGCTGCTAGGGAGAGATTGGATTCATGCCAATTTTTGCATCCCATCTATAATGCACCAGTGCTTGGTTCAGTGGGTAGGTGACAAGATTGAGATTGTCCCGGGGGATTCTTCTTATGTCATTGCATCGGCAGAAGCAGACACCTATTAAAGGACTAGGTGTATCTCGGGGGAAATTTGGGAGAAGGATTTCCTCAAAGTTGCTGATTATGAAATTCCACTGATCCAAGCAGTCGGTTCTGATGAGGAGTTTTAATGGATAGATTCGCCGATGATGGAAAATTAGGCCAGGGGTTCACATCGGCCGATGATTTGGTAGAGGTAGATATAGGTAGTGGTGATAAGCCTAGACCTACTTTTATTAGTGCTAAGTTAAATTCTGAGTGTAAGCAGCAGTTAACCGATTAGTTAAAGGAATATAAAGATTACTTTGCTTGGGATTATACTGAGATGCCTGGTTTAGACTGATCGATTGTTGAACATCGGTTACCCATCAAGTCTGGATTTCGGCCACATCAACAGCCAGCGTGCCGATGTAATCCTTATATTCTTCCTGATATTAAGGCCGAAATAACCAAACTTATCGAAGCTAAATTTATTCGGCAGTGTCGGTATGCCGAGTGGATTTCCAATGTTGTTCCAGTCTACAAGAAAAATGGGAAGCTTCGGGTTTGCATTGATTTCAGGAATCTTAATAAAGCTACACCGATGGATGGTTACCCGATGCCAGTTGCCGATCTACTAGTCGATGTTGCGGCTGGGCATCGGATCATAAGCTTTATGGATGGCAATGCAGGGTATAATCAAATATTCATGGCTGAAGAAGATATTCTAAAGACTGCATTTAGGTGTCCTGGTCATGTTGGGTTGTTTGAATGGATAGACATGACCTTTGGTTTGAAAAATGCTAGTGCTACCTATCAAAGGGCTATGAATTTTATCTTTCATGAGTTCATCGGCAAGCTAGTGGAGATTTATATTGATGATGTGGTGGTTAAGTCTGGAGATTTCACAAAGCATCTTGCCGATTTACGAAAAGTGTTGGAATGCACAAGGAAACATGGTTTAAAGATGAATCCCAATGAGTGTGCCTTTGGTGTATCGGCAGGGCAGTTTCTTGGTTTCATGGTGCATTAGAGAGGAATTGAAATTAGTAGACGATCTATTGATGCTATCAACAGAATTGTTGCCCATACTAACAAGACTAAGCTCCAATCCTTGATCGGCAAGGTAAATTTTATCAGACGGTTTATATCTAATTTGTCTGGTAAAATTCGTGCTTTCAGTCCTTTACTTAAATTGAAAGCCGATCAAGAGTTCATCTGCGGGAGAGAGCAACAGTTAGCTCTAGATGAAATCAAGAGTTATTTGGTAAATCCTCCAATTCTGATTCCACCTCACCAAGGAAAGCCCTTCAGATTATATTTATCTACCAATGGGATGGTCATCGGTTCGGCTTTAATTCAAGAATTTGAAGGGAAGGAACATGTGATTTATTATTTAAGCAGGAGATTGATCGATGCTGAGACCAGGTATTCGGCTATTGAAAAATTATGTTTATGCCTATATTTCTCTTGCATTAAGTTGAGGCACTATTTACTATCGGCCGAGTGCACTGTTGTATGCAAAGATAATGTGGTCCGGTATATGCTATCTATGCCGATTATGAGTGGTAGGATCGGTAAGTGGATTTTGGCGCTGTCGGAATTCGATCCGCGTTACGAATCGGCTAAAGCAGTTAAAGGACAGATTATGGCTGATTTTGTGACTCAACATCGCGGTGCAGTAGAAACTTTGGAAATTGTGCCTTGGACGCTCTTCTTTGATGGATCCACGTGTGACCGGGGGGCAGGAATCGGTATAGTGTTAATTTCCCCTCGGGGAAGGAAGTATGAGTTTTCTTTGCCAATTGTTGCCACGTCGACAAATAATCAAGCTGAGTATCAAGCTTTAATTAAGGGGTTGGAATTGTTAAAAGAAGTTCGTGCTGACGCTGTTGAAATCTTCGGAGATTCTATGCTGGTTATAAATCAGTTAGCTAGAAGTTATGAATGCTGAAGTGAGGTTTTAATAACATATTACGAAAGGAGTATGCAACTGTTAAAGAAATTCAAAGATTTCCGATTAGAGCATGTTCCTCGATTGCATAACGAAGAGGCCAATCGGTTGGCTCAGCATGCCTCGGGATATCAGCCCATATTAAACACAATATCGGCAATCAGTGTCGATGATTGGAGAAAAGAAATCGTTGATTATTTAAAGGATCCATCCAAGAAAGTTGAGAGACGTGTTCGGTTTCAAGCCACCAAGTATGTGCTCCTCGAAGATGAGTTATATTATCGAATAGTCGATGGAGTCCTTCTCAAATGCTTAGGTGATGGTGAAGCTAAAAGTTTGATGGGAGAAATCCATGAAGGAGTGTGTGGAGCACATCAATCGGCTTTTAAGATGAAGTGGATGATCAGGAGAAATGGGTATTATTGGTCAACCATACTGGAGGATTGTTTTAAACATTTCAAAGGGTGTCAAGGGTGTCAGAATTTTGGCAATATTCAAAGAGCACCCGCATCGGCCATGAATCCCATTATCAAACCCTGGCCATTCCAGGGATGGGCTATTGACTTGATCGGCCAGATTTATCCACCATCTAGCAAAGGGCATAAGTTTATCTTGGTTGCTACCGATTATTTCACCAAGTGGGTTGAAGCTATTCCTTTGAAGAAAGTCACATCGGCCAACATGATTGATTTCGTGAAAGAGCATATTATTTACCGATTTGGTATTCCTTAAACAATTACTACCGATCAGGGTACCATGTTTACATCAGGGGAGTTTGATGAGTTTGCAATCGGTATGGGAATTAAGGTGTTGAATTCTTCTCCTTATTATGCTCAAGGTAATGGGCAGGCCGAGGCATCTAACAAAGGAATTATCAAACTTATTAAACAGAAGATTGAAGAAAATCCTAAGAAGTGGCATACGTTGTTGAATGAAGCTTTATGGTCATATCGAATGGCTTGTTATGGGTCGACCAAAGTTTCACCTTATCAATTGGTATATGGACATGATGCAGTGCTACCCTGGGAAATTAAGACTGGATCTAGGCGACTATCTTTTCAAAATCAATTGGCTGCCGATGACTATGCTACTTTGATAAAAGATGAGTTCGATGATTTAGCAGAGCATCGGTTAAGGGCTTTGATAAGTATAGAAGAAAATAAGAAGAGAGTTGCTAGATGGTATGATAAAAGGGTAAAGGTTAAGGACTTTGCCGATGGAGACTTAGTGTGGAAACTAATCTTATCGATCGGGACTAAAAGTTCAAGATTTGGGAAGTGGTCTCCCAATTGGGAGGGTCCTTATCGGATAAATCGATCCACTCCTGGCAATGCTTATATCTTGGAAACTCTCGAAGGAGTTGAGTTTCCTAGAGCGTTGAATGGCAAATATCTAAATAAATATTACCCGAGCATATGGGTCGATGCATAAAGGGTTTTAGTGCTGATAACACTCCTATTGGCTGGATTGAAATGTGCCGGGGACTAAGTACGATGTTTTAAGAGATGCCGATAACAGTCCTATCGGCTAGATCAAAATATCAGGAGTGTTTAAAAGAAAAGAGCAAAATATGCTGCCGATGAAGAGTTCACATGTTTAATAGAGCCTGGATCGTTGATATGGCGCGCAGACGGATCTGATCGGCTTCTTCTATCTCCTTCATGCCATCATCGGTAGAGCCCTCCACTGGCTTCAGTTTCTTCTTCATCTGCAGTGCCTTGCGGGCCTGGATGTTTCGCTCCTCTTCAAGAGTCTTTATTGCTTCAGGCAGCTGGCTTTCTTCCTGTTGGGCTTGGGACAGAGCTTCTTATACTTGTTTGAGTTCTGCCAACAGGGCTTCTCTCTGTGCCGATAGATCAGAGATCTTTTGCTTCAGCACGTCTCCTGAGGATTTCAAAAAGCCGATGCTCTTGTGCTTTTCATCGGAAGGAGCTTTACTTTCATCATCTCTTCTAAGAGTTGGGCGTGAGTAGCTCTATCGGCAAGGCGCTGAGCGGCCTTCTGATACTGAAGCTGCCGACTCTCCAAGTGAGCAGCCTTGAAGAGGATCTCTTCGGCATCGGCAGGAATTTGGCCTCTGAGAGCCTTGAACAAGGCCTTAGCAGGATCGGAGTCATCAATCAATTGGGTCGTATCTTGATGAAGGAGGGCCGACAAATCTTCCAACTTTGCTCTAATCTCTGCCGATGAGATTCCAACCGCTCGAGAAGAACTTGCTTCCTCACCTTCATCTTCAGAAATGTCGATGGCAAAGGAGAACAAGCTGTCAGGAGAGTCCTATTCCTGAAAAGGGAAGACAGAATAGGTTATTCTATGATCAAGTACTGATAACAATAAAAATAGAGATCGGGTAACTTACTTGTTTTAGAGCTATTTCTCGCCTCTGACTAGACGAGGTCGATGGAACCACAGGCTGATCGGTTGGAGTTGCCGATGAAACTATGTCAGCTGAAAGATTATCAGAAGTGATTAATAAAGTGGAAAAATAGGTTCATTGGCAATAAATGGAAAGTATGTTACCTTGAGGGGGTGCAGTACTTGTCTGAATCGAGGAGACTACCGATGCTATGATTAGACTTGCTGGATCGGCGGTCTGCTCGTGTACATCAGCCAATGTTTCTTCTGGCTGGAGTTCTTCCGTTTGAGGTTCTTCTTGTGGCTGAGGAGGAGATGGCACTTGTTGTATCTGAGCTTCTGGAGAAGAAGGGGATGATTCTACTGGGATCGGAGACCTTGGGGGAGGAGGAGGCGTTGCTGTTCTCTGGCGTTTCACTTGTGATCTGGTACCCTTGGAACCTTTTCTCTTCGGTTGAGTGGACTGGGGGGCATCGGCAGTCGTACTTCTGGTCTTTGCCGATGGGGATGTCTTCGTCCGCTTGGTAGTAATCTTTTTGAGACGCACACCCCGATGCATTATAGCAGCCAAGGTTGGAGCGTTGTTGCCGATCAAAGAGATCGGGCCCGATGGAAGGAGTTCAATCGGCCTACCACTCCTGCTGACTAATGGTGGTGTATCATCGACCTGTATATGACAAAGAAAGTAAGTTGCCAATGGAAAATGAAAGTGAAAGGATTGAAGCATCGGTATTAAAATACTTACAGTATTATCAGGGACTTTGTACTTGGGGTCGATCATGCCACGGTATGTGAGAGCCGATCTACAGAACAGGTGTTCTTTCCACTCTTCCCACCACTGTTTGTATGCCTGAGTGATGAAGAGAGCTGGGATCCAAGCCGATAGATCGACATTTGTATCGGCGTTTGGTAGAAGTTGAACTACCCTAATCCATTCCAAATTGCTAGTGATGGTCTCTCTCGGTTTTATCACATCGGCGTAGCAAAGTGCAATCGGTAGTTGGCCGAAAGCGAGTTGGTGAGCTAGTGCCGATGGGTAATAAAACTCATAGGTCAGATTGGAGGCTTTCCCACTACCAAAGAAGTTCACTGGTATGGCTCTTGCGGTGATAATTGCCATCATTATGTCACGGTCCTTGTTGAGAGCATCATTGAAAGGGTGGAAAGTCAAGGGGAATCTGGTGTTTGGATCTTCATAGGGCATCCATGCTCGTTGTTCTCTGGTCAGGCCCTCGTACAGAGTTTGAAAGAATCGGCTAACCTGGTCCTCGTTGCCACCAGTGCTAGGTAAGACTATGGCCGCTTCGCCAAAGTTCAAGGGAGAGCGAGTTGCCGATTCTTCTTCATACAGTTCATAATCTTCGGCTATGTCCCTAGGGAAGCGCTGTGCAAAGAGGTCGAATTCAAGGCGCTTGTGCATGTGGAGATTAAGCCACATGTTGATGAACCACTAAGGGCCCCCTAAGTTGCCGATAGGTTGGCCGAGCAGAAGTTTCCTGGCTACTTGGTGGAGGAGGTGATAAGCTAAGCCGAGCAAGTATCGGCCAAGAGGAAATCGGCCACCATTGGCTAGTCTTTCTGCTGCCGACAAGTAAACAGAAGTTGGTCTTGCCGATCGGCCACAGAATACAAATTTATCCAGCCACATGTTCAGAAAAGTGGTCTGTTCCTTTACATTGACAGGACCTGTTCTTCGGTACTTCTGAATGTACCCTGACCAACCACCGATAGCACGAGTTTCCACCTTAGCACTGGGTTTGGTGTCAAACAGGTGGGTGTTATCGGCAGTAGATATATCTAAGCCGATGAGCATAAATACATCGGCAAGTGTAGGAGAGGCAGGGCCATGGCCAAACACAAAAGCATTGAGTGTGTCTGACCAAAAGTATGAAGCGGCGATCAGCAGTGACTCATTCCTCTCCATATCGGCAAGGGACAACCTAATGCACTGGTCCAATTTTTGCTCACCCCATTGAACCTCATTTGAATGACTGACTCTCAAGAACCAATCGTTCCATCCCTTCGTAGGACTGGGCCAGGAACGAAAGGCATCCTTCCAAAGATCTAGGGAGAAAATTTCGGCTCTAAAAGGAACTCTGTTTGTCTCTGCGTTTATCAGATCGGTGGGATCTGGGTTTCCTAGCGGACCAAGGCATTGGAGGTGAGGTTGATCGGTAGGAATAATAATCTTACCGGCCAGATCCTAAAGGTTTGTGGGGGTAAAAGAAAGAACAAAAAGGAAAAAGAAGTATTCAGTAAAAGAAATCGTGGATGAACAGGAATACGGTAAAGATGGAGAAAAGAAGGGTAGTGAACTGACCTCAGGCACGGTGAAGTTGATAGCCATTTTCTTGCGAGGAAGAAGATCAAAGGCTTGGGAGATTGGTGAAGAAGGCCTTCGTTGAAGTTCTTGGAGTCCTCGGGTGGTGCCGCCGCCGTGAAAGTGGATTGTGGGCTATAGAATGGCAAGATGGAGAAGGAGTACCCGAGAAGGAAGTATTTATAGGACAAAAAGGGCAGGGGCAAATTTGAGTTATCTCTTTACCGCATCTGTGAAATCCGAGGGTGTTCAGGTGGATATGGTAACTGTTCACACGGTAATCAAAGGATTGTGCAGGTGATTTGACAGCAAGCGGTTACGATTTTGGAGATATTTCACTGTGCGGGATCTCCTGGTCGGTCCATCGGCAGTTCCCTCTAAAGGTAATATTGCCGATGGGCGCATAAAGTGGAAAGATCCGGTTCGGGAGGTTGAGGAATTCGAGGAATCTGTGGGAGAATCGGGCCGAGGTTGTTCAGATTTAACGGTCGGTTACAAAATTGGGAGAATTAATTGCGGAAAGGCATCATCACTGTAGAGAATTTTGGAGCATTAATGATTTTATACTCCAAAATTGGGGGGCATGTGTTGACACCGTTTTTGGACACGTACCTAGGGACCTGTAAAGTATAGATCGGCAGGTGGAGCAACGGTAACTAGTCTGTAGAAAAGTTGTCGATGAAGGTAGTTGCCGATGAAGAGACGATTGAATGTGACTAAGTCCAGAGGTGGTGACGTGTTCTTACCGATGATCAGTACCAGTGTTTGCCGATGGCCATAACAGGAAATCTGCCGATGACTCTAAAGGAAAACGTGGGGGTTGCCGATTGATCTGTGACGGTGTCCCGGTCGGTTACAAGGGGATAATTTTATGTTTTCCTTAGTTGTTTAAATTCATTTTTGTATACGGATTTTGTTTAATTTGGAATTCGAGTCCTAGTCGTGTCTGACTGTAGCTCTTTGGGCAGGGTATAAATGTAGACCCCAAGGCCTTGTAATGAAATATAGATGAATCAATCAAACACAAGTTTTTACTCATATTCCAGCATCTACTTTTTCGACGACTTCATCATATTTTTCCTTTTTACTACGAGTTCTTAGGGATTCGTTGACTTAAGCTCGGCGTATTCTCGGATTCCGCGTGAATACCTCTTGGCCGTGACATCCGGGCGCATCGCTGTTGTCGGGACCAAAGTGTTCGAGTTATCACCTTTGCCAATAGTAAGGTCAAATCGGCTGGCACGCCTTAACGTTTGAATCGGGTATTAGCTCTTTGTGTTTGCAGATCAGCTTTTGCACCAACACATGGGAAATTAAAACTGGTTCTAGACGGATGTTTTCTCAGGATCAGCTAACTGCCGATGACTATGCTACTTTAATGAAAGATGAATTCGATGCACTACAAGATTTCAACCCTTTTGCCACGCATTTTTGGTGCAACGACATTTATTCGGTTGCAAGAATGTGTGCTTTCACAACCATTTGTCATTTCGGTTGCGATAGATGGTTTTGTTGCCACGCAACTTGTATTGTCGCAATAAGTATGAAGATCGTTGCAAAAAGTAATAGTTGTTGCAACGCCATTGAGGAGGGTTGCAGGAAATTGTCACTCTTGCCACGATTTATTTCCTGTTGCGGAGAATTTTTTTGTCGTTGCAATACTAAGATGATGTTGCAACGCTTTTATACGTTGGTTGCATTTGTCTATGACTCTTGCTACGATGTTAATTCCGTTGCAGAGAGTTAAGTTGGCGTTGCAATACTAAGAATATATTGCAACACTTTTATTTATTGGTTGCATAAAGAAGTCACTTTTTGCAATGTAATCATGGGTCTTGCAAAAACTGGTTTTGTCTTTTCAGTACAAATATGAATTTGCAACGGTTTGTTCTTGGTTGCATTAATTGGTTACTATTGCCATGATTTTATTGTGGTTGCAAATAGTTTCTTGCCGTTGCAATACCAAGATTTGTTAGCACAATGGTCATATATACCAGGATTTGAACTCAGAACCCTTGGTAGACATAGAGGGATGTTTACCATCGCACTATAGTTGGTTTTATGTTTTCTTAAGCCATATAGTCGGGTTTTTATATATACTATAAAACTGTTTAGGTAAATAAAAGTAATAATTCGATCTATTAGGTACGGAGGGTCAGGTTGAGGTCGCGGCCTGTTTCATCGAGCGACGTCGTAGCCCTTCCCTATCGAAGGCTCGCCGCACGCTCGTGCTTTCTCCCATTGAGGGACGCCGCCCTTCTTCGCTAACAGGCTATGCACTCCTTCCCCTCGAGGCACACGCTCCTTCTTAGCCTTGAGTCGCGCACTCCTTCTTGCCCTTGAGGCACGCCGCCTTCCTTCATTTGCCGGCTGATCGTCCATCGTCAGAATCATCGACCAAGAAGAGATCGACCATCATCACGTACGTATGCTGGCATTATTGCAGCCATCATTGAATTTGCACGTGCATAGTCAGTACATCATGCAAGATAGAATAAATTAATTCTTACTAGAGGTACGGTAGATAATTTTATTTCGTTAATTAATTAATATAAAAAACATACAATGATCATTGTTTGTTTCCTTTTCCCTAGCTGATGTATCCCTTCAATTATCATGTTTATAGATATTTTATTTATGTAGGATAGTGAATTAATCTTGTGACATTTGGAAGATATATAATTAATGGCGCATGCTAGTGGTGACTGGAGTTGGCTATTATTGGCGGATCGGTCATCAGATGAGTGGCAAGCAGGACTCGAGAAATTTTTTGGTACAATTTTTGAAGGTACCTATGCATTAGAAACTGCATCGTGTCCATGTTTGAGGTGTCGTGGAGGTGTTTACAAAATAAGATCCAAGGTTGAGATTGACTTATTAACCAAAGGTTTTGACCAGAATTTTGTGAAAGAGAAACTTAATTCTCAACCTTGCAATGATATGGCTACATATGATGGTGCTGCAGATGACGCATCAGCAGGTAATGATCTGGTTTCTGCATTAATTAGGGCTGCGTCAGGTGGTAATGACAGAGAAGAGCCAAATGAGGAGGCAAAGAAATTCTTCGCATTATTGAAAGAAGCACAACAAGTGTTAGGTGAAGGCTCTCGGCTTACCAAGTTATCTTTCATGGTCAGGCTATTTCAGCTTAAGTGCATGAGTGGTTGGAGCAATAATTCCACAGGTCAAGCACTTGAATTATTCTCAAATGCGTTCCCTCCAGGACATTGTATCCTAGACACTTATGAGAAAGCAAGGAAGATTATACGTGACCTTTGGCTGACGTACATTAAGATCCATGCTTGTGTGAATGACTGTGTGTTATTCCGTGGGACTTTGCTGATATGGACACGTGCCCAACATGTTGTGAGAGTAGATGGAAGAACGACGACGGAAGATCTAATGAAGATGGCGACTCTAGCGAAAGTGCTGGGGCAAAAAAGAAGCGAACTCCTTGCAAAGTTCTACGGTATTTTCCACTTGTACCTCGACTGCAAAGATTATATATATCAGAGAAAACATCATCATTGATGCGGTGGCACAAGGAAGGACTGGTCCCTGATGGTCGTATGCGGCACCCAGCACACTCTTTGGCATGTTAGCATGTTAATGAAAAGTTTAAGAAATTTGATGAGGATCCACGTAATGTTAGGCTGGGACTTGCATCTGATGGCTTCAATCCATTTGGGATGTTGAATGTGAATTACACATGTTGGCCAGTAATACTGATTCCTCATAACCTGGCTCCTTGGTTGTGTATGAAACAACCTTATTGGATGATGTCGATGTTGATACCCGGGCCTAAATCTCCTGGAGTGAACATTGATGTTTATTTGAAGCCTTTGATCGATGAGCTAAAGGAGTTGTGGGTTGAAGGAGTAGAGTCATGGGATGAGAAGGAGAAGAAGAATTTTACTCTACGTACTCTTCTGCTTTGGACAATTAATGATTTTCCTACATATGCGATGTTATCTGGCTGGAGCACAAAAGGTAAGTTTGCTTGTCCATGTTGTCATAGGCATATTGATCACTTGTGGTTAAAATATGGTTCTAAGCATTGCTACATGGGTCATCGCCGATTTTTGCCCTTAAATCACAAGCTGTGAAGGAACAAGTTGAGCTTCAATAACAAGGCTAAAACCAGGGAAGCTCCAAAGCCACTGAATGGCACGGAGGTGAAGCGAGATTATGAGAGTTTTGAGCAAGTGACGTTTGGAAAGGATTCAATGAAGAGGAAGCTACGTGATGAAGAAAATAGGTGGCACAACTGGATGAAGAAGAGTATTTTCTTTGAGCTTCCGTATTGGGAATTGTTGCTTGTGCGACATAATTTGGATGTCATGCATATTGAGAATAGCATATGTGAGAGCTTAATGGGTACTTTGCTGCACTTACTAGGTAAATCCAAGGATAGTGAGAAGGCTTGACTTGATATGCAGCATTTGGGTATAAGAGAGGACCAGCATCCAGTGCTCGAAAAGGGTAAGTTCAAGTTGCCACCAGCTTTATATACTCTTGGCAAGGAGGACAAGGAAACGTTGTGCAAATTTTTACATGGTGTCAAGTTTCCTGATGGCTATGCCGCAAATATTAGGAGATGTGTGGACATCAACGGTAGCAAGTTATCGGGACTTAAGACTCATGACCTCCATGTGATCCTGCAGAAACTATTGCCCTTAGTCGTGCATGACATATTGCCTAAAATGTGGCCATCCCATTGATCGAGCTAAGTAGGTTTTTAATGCATTATATTCAAAGGTGTTGGAGCCTTCTGAAATTGATAAATTGAGCACTTCGATTAGGGAGACCCTTTGCCGGCTTGAGATGGTATTTCCACCTTCTTTTTTTGACATTATGATGCACTTCCCAGTTCACCTTGCTGATGAGGCTACACTTGGAGGCCCTGTGTGCTATAGATGGATGTACCCAGTTGAGAGGTACCTTCGTACTCTTAAAGGCTATGTGAAGAACAAAGCCCACCCTGAAGGTTCAATTGCAGAGGGGTATATATCTAAGGAGTGCCTCACGTTTTGCTCTCGTTTCTTTGAAAATATGGATACAAAGCTTAATCATGCAGAGCATCATGAAAGCGCTGCCGGTACTGAACCACCATCTGGTCTAAGTGTCTTTGCGCCCATTGACTACATCAGGAAAGGAAGTACCATGGAGAAAGTCGTTGATATCCATATACAGAAGATGAGGCATTACATATTAACCAATTGTGACGAGGTCGCTCCATGGATAAAGTAAGTTGTATTATATTTTTTTATTGTGTTCATGAATTTTTAAAATATATAATTTGAACCATATTTTTTATCCATGTTGTGGGATAAAGTGAGCATATGGAAGAGCTAAAGAATATCAGCGTTCGGAATGTTGATAGAAGACACAAGGAGGAGTTTGTATCATGGTTTCAGGAAAAAGTGAGTCATTTATTTATGCATTTTTTATTTAATTATATGGTATGTCGTATTTGTCATTTATTAGGTCCTAATATATTTTAAAAATGTTGGTAAATGCAGATCAGCACGTTACATGCAGAAACCCAAATTGATGACATGATTTATTATTTATCACGTGGTCCAAGCCATGTTGCTTGTGTTTTCAACAGGTGTTTTGCAAACGGCTTCCTTTTCCAGGTGTCTTCCGTAGAGAATTCATTAACCACTCAAAATAGTGGTGTACTTGTGAAGGGTGATGCAAGCACAGGAAACATGGACTGTATGGCGTGCTTAGGAAAATGATCTGCCTTGATTTTCATGGTCAGAAGGAAGTAATGTTGTTCCAATGTGAGTGGTTTGATGTCCCTAAATCAAGCACAACCAAATCTAGAGGGTACAATAAGGATGGATATGGGGTTGTCGATATTGATGTCACTCGGTTTAGGTATGCAGATGAACCCTACATACTAAGCACCCAAGCGGAGCAAGTGTGTTATATGAAACATGGGAAGAAATCAGATTGGTGTATTGTCGTAAGAGTGCAGCCTAGAAACATTTTTGACATGCCCGAAGGAGATGATACTGAGAAGTTGGGCGAGATGGATCTAGACTTAGTTGAAGTAGGACTGGAAGGCATGAATATTGAACAACGTAATGCAGAATTGACAAATTGGAGCAAGTCCGACCTTCAAGGGGTTAGTGTTCATGCATGTGTTACTGACCAGGCTATTGCAGAATTGACAAATTGGAGAAGAATCAGATGATGATTTATTTGTTTAATATTTCCTCTTTCACTACACCACAACACTTTTTTAGCGTCATATATCCGACGCTAAATCTTTTTTTTATCGTTGGATGTTCTGACGCTAAATATTGTTTATAGATCAAATGACGCTAATTCTAAATCTATATTTACCGATTCACTGTCTGACGCGATAGATATCCATATTTAACGTCGTAATATCTAACGCTAAAACCCTGCACAGTGTCACTCCATCTAACGCAAAAAACTTAAGTGGGTCCCACCTAGTGCATGAGCGCACCCAGGCAGCTTTGAGTCCCGTGCAAATTTTGTGAGTGGCCCGCAAAAATTTAGACCTAGCCCACTTCAGTATAGAAACCACAGATATTTTTTAGTGCCCCGCCGTTGGCCGCCCCATTCTCTCTCCCAATTCTCCTCAATTTACCCCCAAATCTGACTCTAAAAGTCTAGTCTGACGCTATATGTTTTTAGCGTCAGCACTTACTACGTCTGCAGAAGTCTAATGCTATATGTTTTTAGCGTCAGACAGCATGACGTTGTAGCGGCTTTCAGCGTCAGATCATCCGACGCCAAATCTGGTGTTGTGGTGTAGTGTTTCCAATAATGACTTTGTATTATTCAGATGTGGACTTATTATTTGTTTAACATTTTAGTATGGCACTACAAATGTATCCATGGTCCCAGCACAAGCAAAAGAGCCTCACAAGTTTGAGATAGAGACAACCAGCAAAAGCAAACCAACCATTATACTGGTTAATTCATCATCATGGCGGTCTTCTGAGTTAACATGAGTTCATTGACACATAAGAGCAAACCCATTCAGAACATTAGCATAGCCTAACTTAGCAACAACTAGCATAACATAACTTAGCAAGAACCAGCATAGCCTAACTTACCATGGACCAGAATGCACTAGCTACATTTATTTATACTACACCTGCATGCACTAGCTGGACATGTTTGCACTTCACCATGCACTCTACTCCTTTGGAACAAACTTCTTCTTGACCTGCCAGTACAGCTTCTCCATCCTCTT
Organism: Sorghum bicolor; assembly: GCF_000003195.3. Classification (NCBI taxonomy): domain Eukaryota; kingdom Viridiplantae; phylum Streptophyta; class Magnoliopsida; order Poales; family Poaceae; genus Sorghum; species Sorghum bicolor. The sequence goes on along the minus strand of NC_012877.2, from coordinate 37,558,409 downwards.
ATCATTGTCCTCCATTGCCCTCTTAAATAACTCGGTCAGGTCATCACAACATCCATCGTCGCTAGAGTCAGTGTAGAAAGCATAAGACGATGTTGGCGACTCAGTTTGTATGTTATCTGGGTCACACAGGAAACATTCACTCTCGAAAGATGATGTCTTGCTGGTCTGTTTGGAATAAAAATGTAATAATGGATCAGTACACTCAAAATATATGAAGCTATTGTGTACTATGACAAGATTTTATACAGATCAAGACACAGCAATGGCAAAAGTAGAAAAGATAGTAATCACTGAATCATACCATGGATTGTGCACATTTCACATAATGCAAGATGAAGAACATATTCTATCTGATTTTAGTGCTTGTATGTATGATTACGAGGACAAGGAAGCCTTTCAAGAAGCTCATAGTGGAAGGTGATCCAATAAACCAAACAACTTCATGTAGTTGTGGAATGTTCAACAGGACTGGAATATTGTGTGCACATAGTATAAAGGTTCTTGATCTGATGAATATAAAGATATTGCCAACATATTATGTGCTAAAGAGATGGACTAGAGATGCACGCAATGGCAGTATCCTAGATAGGCAAGGAAGAAATGTGGTAGAAAATCCAAAGCTAGAAGCTCAGCTTCGGTATAGGAACCTTTCCCACAAATTTCACAATATAGCATAATAGGAATCAGGACATTCTCTAAGAGAACGATTATTGCAATGATTTGAATTATCCCTGCTTGAAGGTCTCTTATGGAACTAGAAGTCTAAACCATCAGCATCTGAAAGATTTAAGGTTGGAATTCCTTCCTCTCTTGGAGAATTTTGGGGTATTGATGGTTTAGGATCGATAGCTAAAGTTTGGGATTGAAGTGGTTGTGATCTGGCTATCGAAACTTCTTCTTCTTGTCTAGGAACTAGTTCTTTCTCTTTCTCGGGGATATAAATGCTAGGAAACTTTCCACTCAATGAATCAAATAAATCCCTAGCTTCACTAGCAGGTAAGTGATAGAAGGATCATCTAGAGGTTGTATTCAAGGTTTGCTTATTTTCCCTACTGAGGCCCTCAAAAAAGTGAATTAGAAGAACTTCTTCTAGAATAGAAAGCTTTGGGCCAGTGAGAGTAAGGTTAATAAAGCGGTCCCATGATTTGCCAAGAGATTCTTCTTCCAGTTGTCTAAAAGAAATAATGTCACGCTGAAAATATTGAAAAAGAAAACTATTATATAACTCCTTCCAATCTCCATGAACACTCCCTACTTTGAGTTTGTACCAATGTCTAGCTTTTCCTGTTAAAGAGAACGGAAAGAGCTTCCATTTACGGGTCTCATCGGACATGCCTTCAAAGCGAAGGAGGTCACAAACTCGATAAAACTCTCTTAGGTGTGTGTATGGGTTTTCCTCATCTTCTCTAGAGAAAGGTTGTTTTTTAAGAAATTCTATGTATTCCGGGCTTATCTCAAAACTAGATGACATGATAGGCTTTGAAGATTTTGGTGGTTCGAGATGTGTGCCCGTAGGTCTATTAAACTGATAGATAGACATGTTTGCCTTCATGATAGACCAGAGATCAAGGATTAGATAAGAAGAAAGAATAGCAGAGATAAGGCAAAAGGATTAAAGGAAATATATATGTATATATATATATTTTTTATTATTTTTTTAGAAAATGATTAAGCTAGTTCGTAGTCAACTCAGCAACCGTCTCCCCGGCAACGACGCTAAAAATGCTTGTTGACACTTGCTAACACCACTTGAATACTAGGTTGTCATCCCCAGCATGGCACTAGAGTGTACTATGGTATATATACGCACATAGATAAATCCGCAAGCGCACGGATACTGTTGTAGCTTTTACCCGGTTAAAGGTTTTATCGTATCCACAGGGAAACGGGAGAACTGATCTACGCTCTAACTTAACCTAGATAGATAGGTAGGTGTAAATAGGTGAGATGGTAGAATTGAATATGAACAATATTAAAGGTAAGATAATAATGGGTGATAAGATGGGAATAGAGAGTAGAGCAATCTAATATATGGGCGATGGTAGGAGAATAGAGAGGATAACTATGGTTTCTCTACTTCAAAGAGGTATGTCTATGTCTGGGACGAACCACGTGATAAGAATACACCACAAAGGATGCTTATCCATAGGCCGATAAACCCTACCAGTCCTGCTAACGGGAGGAGGACTACAGGGGACCAACGTAACTGTCACCTACGCGGCCTACCACACGATCCGGCTAGACAGGGGATATCTAAAAGTAATCTAGATCTCAGCACCATGCTTACACCTATACAACAACTCTCACCTATAGCGTCCTATAGATTAAAGTACTCAAAAGAGTTGTGAACCAAAACATACATGGATAGTAATTACATAATGAAATAGAAGTAGATTACTAGAGTCATCCCATGAGCAAGCTTGATTAGAGCTTGATCATGGTTATGTACAACCAAAGGAAGAACCGACAGGCCGGCCTCTCCTCCAATCCTCCCTCGCTCTCCATCTCGCTACTATCTAGATCTACTCTAGTTTAGAGATGAGAGGAGAGCTCTCATCTCCAAACCCTAGCTTTTGCTTTGTCTATGAATAATGAATAAGGATGAAAGGGGTGCCTCCACCAGGGGCCAGGGGACCTGCTGATATAGTCCCCTCGAGTGAATTTGGGCCGTCAGATCAAATCGACATTGATTGAACGGTTATCCTTGATCCTTTAGGTCGGTGGAGGATAATCCGCGAGATTGAACATGATTGGCGGAAATAGTAGGGCGGGCGCCCTATCCCCGAGCCGGCTTGGCTTCCCGTTCGTTCCCGTGGCTTCTGGAGTCTTCTAGATGATAGAAAATTGCACGGCACGTTAATATCTCTATGTAAACCCGACATGTGGGCCTTTCCACCATATTTCCTAAAAACCCTCTGCAGAAATAGACAAACACCAAAACTCATGGAATTCTGTCAGATAAAACCCTAAGTCTGGGTGTTGGTTGCATTTGGATCCTTTTCTTTATTTATTTGATGATTATATTTGGTACTTAAGGACCGTCAACACCAGATAGGCTGGTTGTATACTTAAAATAAACTAAGATAGAAAGTAAATACTAGAAGTACACAAATGAAAGGCAACTAGAAGAAAGACTTACTAGAAGACAAGCATCCGCTCAGGCGCTCCTAGAAGAAGACTCCCGACAAGCCGAGACTCCTCCTCGGGGAACTCCTCACTCTCTTCCCTCTATTCTCATACTTAGCTAAGAGTAGCTCTTCCTACGATACATCATGCTTAACTAGGCTCTCTAAGGGGGTATTTATAGGGGGAGATGGAGTAGGGGATACTCCAGTGCCACGTCAGCGATCTGCGTTCTCCTTCTTCTCCATTGTTGGATCAAACCAACCTTGGAACTGCCATATGATCAATGGTTGGGAATTTCCATCACATGTTCATCATGGGGATGTCGATGGGAGTGAACCGACTCAAGGTGGGCCCACATGACAGGTCGGTTGATCGACCTATTGCCTCCATGTGGGCCCCACCAACCTTCTAGAAGATGCTGATGTTAGTGGGAGTGTGGACCAGGTGGTGGCCACCAAATGTAGGTCGGCCGACCTACACTTTGGGGGGTTGGCCCACCACCTTGCTCCACATGCTGTCCCCACTTGCCATCTTCAATGTTTTGTTGATATGTGGTGGTTTTGGTTCTTGATCATCTTTGCTTAATTTGAGCTGGATCAGGCTTGATTAGTGGTTGTTTGCACCTACATCCAAATAATAACATGTATATGTGGAACAAAGTGAATTGTACCTATGTCACTACTTAGTTGCTTGGTGTTATCCCCAAAACTTAACCTTTGTTGATGGTTTTAGTGGTCAAAAATCATACCTAGATGATAGGTAATGCTACTTAACTTGGGCTAAATAAAAGCAAGGAGGTTTATCTATCTAGTAGCTTAAGCTTTTATGCAAAAAGTGTCCAGCTATCCCACTATACAACCCTTCATGAGCCTTGAGTTCTCTTTTGTTTCAGGTTTATGACAGGTAAGTCTAGCTGAGAACATTCTCGTACTCAGGGTTTTATTCCCATGTTGTTTTGCAGATGGGCAGATGTACTACGGTTATTGCATCAACTGCTTGTACCTAGCAATGGGTGATGACTATACCAAGGGCATGGTCACTCTACCTCATCATTTGCTTTTGTGGAAATAATCAGACTCTGGCACTATAATGAACAAAGTGTCGTGTGGTTTTTGAAACTAAAATGCTTCTGCTACATTTGAACTTGGCTTGTAATAATTATCTTTGAACTCTGATGTAACTTCTAGAATGTTGTGGACTGGATGTAACTTATGCATGGTGATTGCTAAACTTATTATGATTTTGGCTGTGCGTACGGAAAAGGTTTGAAATCCCTCAAGATTTTGTGGACTACCGGGATTATATGGGCTTAAGCTTGATGGTTTGAGTGCGTAAATGGTCGCTGTTAGGCTTAATCTCTTATTCTATTACACACTATTGTTTCTATGACTGATTGATCTAGTGGTAGCTGTTGGCATCTCTTACGCCTCACCCACTAGGTGATCATCCCTAACACGATGTAAGAAATGCGGTTGTACTTATAATCATAGCACTTATAAAATATGAAACAAAAGTTATCCGCAAGCGCACAAATAAAATACTTCTGTTGTAGCATTTCACTAAGAAAAGTTCTAGGTATCATTATTTGTAATTTTACCACTCGGAGCTTCTAGAAGGGATCTAGAAGAGAAAATTGATATGGCTAAAAGAATTACAAATACATACTCTAGATACAAATCAATTAACCACTTCTATATAGATAATTGATATGGCTAAAAGAATTACAAATACATATCTAAACAGGGGTAAGGCAAATAATGGTGATAATAATAATGATGATAATGAGATAATTAATGATAGGGAACCCATAATTAGAGATGACTCGTAGGATCAAGTAGGGTAGAATAAAGTGATACGGTTAAAGATTTTAATTCCTAAGTTTACATCCTATCTACTAAGTCTTAGGGCTTCTATTGTACTCTTTATCATTTATAGCAAAAATTAATCTTCCATCTAAACATAAGGGACATTACTTCAGAGAATTAAATAACATAACAATCCTTCCACTACTACAAAATTTATTAATCGTGACCTTTCAAAATGGTCCTCAGAGGCGGGCAGTATTTTCAACGGCCTCAGTTAATGCCTAGCGTTAACTGAGGTGGTTATTTTTTATTAACTGAGGCGGTTATAGTCAACCGCCTTGTAAAATCTATTTACTGAGGCGGTTTTTCTAACTCAACCATCTCAGTTAATATTTATTAACCGAGACGGTTTTCCTAACGCAAAGGCCTCAGTTAATATATTAATCGAGGTGGTCATGTTATAAAGCCCGTCTCGATAAATCAAGCCCAACCCATAAGTCCACTTCAGGCCCACTACCATAGGCAATATATAAACGAAGTCTCATCTCAAACCCTAACTTCTCTCCCCATCCCCTCCCCTCCCGACCCGGCCGTCCCCTCCCCTCCACTCCACTCCAGCGAGTTGGAGCCCCCAGCCGCGACGGAGGCCACGCCCTCGGCAGCCAGCGTGCGGAGCTCGCCCGCGTCGGCGCGGACCACGCCTAGGAGGTGGTTCAAGACGCAGCGACGGGCACCCGCCCACGCGCCACAACGGAGGCCGCGACCTCGACAGCCAGCGCACGGAGCTCGCCCGCGTCGGCGCGGACCGCGCCTAGGAGGTGGTTCGGGACGCCGCGACGGGCACCCACCCACGCGCCGCGATAGAGGCCACGGCCTCGGTGGCCAGCGCACGGAGCTCACCCGCATCCGCACGGACCGCGCCCAGAAGGTGGTTCGGGACACCGCGACGGGCACCCGTCCATGCGCCGCGACGGTCGGCATGCGGCAGGAGGTGGTTCTAGCGTCGATGAAGGTAGAGAACCCTCTTTCTCACCATCTCCTTCACTCATCCCTCTCTCCCCCTCTTCATCTCCCTCACCCTTTCCATTTTTAGATCCTGTGGAGCAGAGGCAAATGCGGTGAAGCAGAGGCAGAGCGTGGGCATGGATCTAGCTTTGGGGTTGGGATTCGGTAGTGGATCTAGCCAGTGGGCTCGGAAATGGACTCTCCGGTGGGCTCTAGTTTTTTATTAAATTCATTAACTGTGGTGATCTTCCTTACTTGCCCATCGTGGTTAATCAATTAACCGTGGCGGGCATAGGCAACCGTTGTAGTTAAGCCACCATTAATGGTGACCTTTCATTCGCGGCAGTCACATGTGCCCGCCTCGGTTAACCAAAAACGACTGTCACAGTTAATAAATTTTGTAGTAGTGTTCCCCAAGTAACCAGGTTCTACTTAGCCTAGATTCAGAGAGTGGACTATATAGGACTCAACAAAGCTGTCACCTTCGCTATCTACCACATGGCTTAGAAAAAAGGGTGCATTCGCAAGTAAGTATAATCTAGACACCATGTCTACATTACCTCTACCACCTAATTCAATACGGAGTTGAACTAAGCGCTCTACGAACATATGTCTAAACTTATTATCAATCAAGACTATATCAAAGATAGAAGTAGAATAAGCTAAGAATAGAATAAATAGGAACATATGATATTAAAGTAGCACAAAGTCATAATTACAAGATATAATCATAAATATTACAAAATCTCCTTACGTCGATTTGGAATCCTAAGCCGTGCTTAACTCTACTTGTATCTAACTAGATCTAACCCTAAACTGAAGTGCAGATCTAATATTCTAATTGAGAACCCTAGCTTTGGCATTCTAAATGAGAGATCATCTGATCATTGATTCTTGGATTGCCTTAGAGGGGTCTACCCTTGCTTATATAGCATGGTGGGATGAACCGTAGTCCTTGGATCAAACCGTCATAGAACAAGGGTCAATATGCACCGTAGAGGTTGGTTGGAAGCCATCACGCGAAGCAAAGGTCACTTCCAGGGGGACCAGGCTGGCCGGCCTGGCTGGTGGCTGTCTGCCGCCATGCTCTCGTTTCGTTCCTGTGTCTTAGGTGTCCTCTAGAACCTTCTCATCAACTCTTGGGGAATTCTGACATGATTTGGTTTGGTTCCTGGGCTCCTACTCTTCCTCGGAATGTTGACATTAAGGACCGTCAATAGTAGAATATGACATGTTTGTGAGCTTGCACTACACCACAGCCCCAGAGTAACGTTGCACGATGGGTCATTATATATCGATATAGAGACGTCCCATCGGTCGTTACAGATCTATTGCGACACTTAACAGCTGACGCTGAATATGGTGTCGGTATAGGCTGTAGCGACCGACATGTTTTTAGCGACCGATGGTTTGATTATTCGATGAACAAATACCGACCAAAGTGTTGATGACATATATATGTTATACCGTCCAAAGTACCAAGGCTAATAGGAACTATACCAACTAATAATCAAACGCCATGATCACATGAGCCAAATAAATATTTTCAATCCTGCTTTATCAAATGCATCACTGTTTGACATTTTAAACATATATAGAAGCTCACATTCAATGTCAGACATAGAATAAGTCATAATAACAAAGGAGTATTTCATTCATGCCAAACAACTGGCACATTTAACAGCCATGGGTACAATGATGTTCGCAACAATGACATAAGTTTGCCTTGCACACACCACAACTAACATGCCCATGTTACAGCACAACTAACAAGTCTGCATTGCATACTACAACTAACATGCCCATGTGAGAACGCAACTAACAGGCATGTCCTTGGAGTTCTTTTCATAATCTAACATCATGCAACAAAGGAACCAACATCCATGAGCAAGCAGTACTTTACAAAATGGTATGGCATCCCATACACAGCAACATGGATCATCGATGTTTTGCCACCTCACAAAATGATCAGGTCACCACAAAATTATCAGGTCACATCTCCATCTGCTTCAGTGCGTTTTCTGGACATCCCCTCCTACAAGACCAACATACCACAAGTATGAGTAGTTTTTTAAAAAAATATCTCTAGATTAAACTTATATTAGTCTCACAAATAGAAGTTTGGTGAAAGTCATGTTGAGGAAAAAAAACATACCTGTAGACTGGGATGAATGTGATGTCATGCTAACCTTCAAATGTATGAAATATCAGTAATTAGACACTTTATTAACTTACCACATATGAATAAAAGAAACAAAGTCTTGTCTAGTCTATTACCCTGTTGTATGGCCACTGAACTGGCATTGACTTAGCATCAGCCAAAGTCTCAATGTCACCATAAGGGCGAGGTAGCATTGTATCCCTTTTGATCACAACCTTCACAACAACTTCACAAAATAGCCTTCCTAGAGCTTGGCCTCCTAGTACATTGGTTTGATTTGTTGAAATAACGACCGCCTTACCCACAATTTCTGGTCGCAACATGGCATATAATGTGACCTCCTTTCCAACCTACACAAATAGTTTATGGACTTGTCAGCAAAAAATAAACACATTTATAGAACTGTTAGAACTGAAAGCACCATTAGATTGAAGAAATTACAAGATCATCAGGTGAAACACGAGGGCCTTTATTCTTCCTTGTTGGGGCTGCATTCTTCATGGGACTGGTAGCGCTGCAGTCCATAAGTTGATTCTTTGATCCTCCCACAGCACTGTGCACAGAGGAGGCACTAGCACGTTGCGAAGATAGCGCAGGAGCAGGTTGCGTGGACAAGCCACCAGCACGATGTGTCGACGTGGACAGGCCAGCAGGATGCTGCGCGGATAGGCCAGCAGCACGCTGCACGAACTGGCCAGCAGCACGCTGCATGGACGGGGCATTAGCAGGCTGCGCGGATAGGTCAGTAGCATGTTGCGCGGATAGGCCAGCAGCACGCTGCGCGAACTGGCCAGCAGCACGCTGCATGGACAGGGCATTAGCAGGCTGCGCGGATAGGTCAGTAGCACTCTCAGAGAGGGCTGGAGTATGTTGATCAGATAGGGCAGGAGCATGAGGTGTAGGTAGGGCAGAAGCACACGCAGATAAGGCAGCAGCACGCTGTGTAGATAGGAAATTACCAAGCTGTGTAGATGGGGCAGCAGGAGGCCTACGAAGAAGCAAATAATCTTCTTGATTAGATTGTTCAGATTTATCATTAATATCTGGAAAAACCTCATCTTCAAATGCTTGACCATCATGTGCTTGTGCCTCATCAACATGTTCTTGAGACCTTGGACTCTACATAAACAAGACAAGAGAAGTCATAACATGTCACATTAATATCCAGTATAACATACATTCAATAATCAAGACTGAAGTAATTCTAAGTCGGGAGAAGACATTTACCACATGGCTCCGTGAGTTAGAACAGTTCTACGAGCTTATTTCCAAATTTCTTCTTTCCTGCAGTTGCTCTTCCAATTCTTGTATGCGTCGTTCAAGAGCGGCTTTGTCACTCTCAACCTTGTGACGAGCTAGAACTTCCATTTGTAGCCTTGTTTACTTGTAGCACCTCAAACCAGGGGTACCAATGTCTTGGGGATTTGGTCCTAGAACCAAAGCCCGAACACGCCCTCTTGGCTCCTTTTCTCCACAGGCAGCAGCAAAAACATCACCTTGTTGAATTGATCTTTCTGTCAACTCTGGGTGGGCTTCAGCAATTGATTTAAGTTTGTTCTAACAAAAAGGAAGTTGGATGTTATGCAAATATCAAATCAGTTATGAAAGATCAATTCAGCTACTGACTACAATTCTATTATGAAAGAACTTACAATTATTGGCACTGCTTGTTGGGTTGGAACTCCAGTTTTCCTTGTATGTGTTCTAATATAGACTTCATCTCTTCGAACCGGTCTCCCTAGCTGTACACTCTGAAATTGTTTGAATTCTGTGTTATAACGGCAGCAAAATAAATGCACTAAAATTCAATGCATCTTCTATACCATTTCATGCCTATAAGCAGCAAAGCTCTTGCTTCCAGAGGTATGATGTATCCCCAACTTGGCACGATTAGCTTTCGATATTTCCCTTCGAGCCTAGGATACAAACAGTTAGATTTTGCAAATATATTGAAGTACACAAGTCCAAATATGCATAGATAAAAATTATCTCACTTCAAATTCAGGAGAGGTCCAGTGCTTAATCAGAAACTTCCAGTCATTACCTTTAACTCTATCACCATGTTTTCGCTGCAGTTGCTCATTTGTTAATTTTTCATTAAAAAAATCTGCCTTCAAGGTAGACTTAAATTCCTTCCATTTCCTTGCAGCAGTGAGCAGAACCCAGTTTTTGGCCGCCTCATCAATGTCATAGATTTCCTATGTTTCATGAATAAAACACACCAAATCAGTCCTTAACACAATAATCTAAAGAGGATTGGGATGGAACCACCCACACTTCATGCCAAATCAGTATACATGTCAAGAGGACAGGGTAGGGGCATTACCTTTAAAGCTTCCCACACTTGGTTTTTCTTGTTAATATCAACAAGCCTCCAGTGTGAACAACCAACAGATAAACTCTTTCTCACTAGACAACCAATAAGACTAGAAAATTGTCTATAATAATCTCCAATAGGCTGTGCAAATTCATTGAGCATTATTGGGATCTTAGGCATGTTTGGTGTTCTTGCAAACAAGTTATCCATCCTTGTGATGCTTCTTGCTTTCCTCTTCTTTGGTGAAGTAGTATGATGATCTGTAGTAAACAATTTTAAATTAGAAACATGTAACATGAAATGATATTTGTGATGCAGCATGTAACACTATACAAGACCTTCATCATTGATTAAATCATCTCCATTTGGTTGATACTCAGGGTCTTCTTCTTCAATCAGCTGACTTGCAATTTCAGCCTGTCTTTGTGACCGGCGCAGATTGGGCAAATCAGCTGCTGCATCATTTGATTGGTGTGTTCTCTATAGAAAAAGGGACATAACACTATAAATAAAAGTTATCAATATGCAACAGAAATATGCAATGATTTTGTCTATCACCTTTGTTCTTTTACTAGATTGACCATTTTGTCCTAAGTTCAGCATTGGAGGCAGATTTAGAGATTGAAGCTTCTTGTTGTTCCCTGCAATTGTTTCATTTCGACATTTCTCATAAGGATTGACAGGGGCATCCTTACTGGTTCTCCTAGTTGTTGGCATGCTTCCTCCTATGAATGGACAAAAAACATAGCAATACTTGGAGGAAAACAATAAACACAATATGTGAGTCTGTAGCAACAATATACACAGAAAACTTACTTTCTAGAACCTTTTCTATCATTCTTTTTAGCAACAACAATACTATCTATGTCTGTTCTAATAGATGGGACAACCCCATTAATAATATCCACAGTCACATTGCCATTTATATTAGGCAGGTACACTAGGCCATTATCATTAGCAATGTGATCATCCTCCAAGTTATCAAAGTCACACACATCTCTTTGGACTGACTGAACAACAGCAACCCACTCAGTATCAACCCATCTATGTGGCTCTCGTGACTCTTAAGGCCAAATATCTTCCTCTCATTAACATGTATATTTTGACGTATATCAGAGGCGTATCCATCAGGAAACTTGACCCCCTTCAGGACTTGACAGAATAATTTCTTCTCATCGGGACTCATTGAGTATGGAGCTGGTGGTAAATAAAGTTGGCCATCCACTTCAATAGGGCGGAGATCACTTCTAGTACCTAGAGCTTGAAGATCCAAACGAGAATTCAAATTATCCTTGGATTTCCCTTCTGTGCCTAGGAATGTATTAACTAAGCTTTCACTCACATTTTTTCCTATGTGCATGAAGTCAAAGTTATGTCGCAACATCAAATCTTTCTAATAAGGTAGTTTAAACCATATACATCTCCTTTTTAGTATGACCAATGGCTCTCCTTCCTTACGTCTCTTGCTTGCTGGTTTCTTTCTAGAAGGATCTTTCCCAAAAATATGATTAATGTCTTTAGTGCACTCCAAAATCTGCTCCCCAGAAAGTGGAGTAGGTGCTGCCCTAAATTCAGTTTTACCATCAAACTTATTAGCATCAAACCTAAATGGGTGGTTTTCGGGCAAGAACCTGCGATGACCCATATAACAAGTCTTGCTACCATTCCCAAGCCTAAGTGAACATGTGTAGCTATGACAATCAGGACATCCAGCTTCACCAGATGTGACACACACGGACACATAGCCTAAACCAGGGAAGTCAGTAATAGTCCATAGTACTGCTGCCCTCAACTGAAAAAACTCCCCTTTCGAAGCATCGTATGTTCTAACTCCCTTGGTAAACAAATCTAATAGATCTTCAACTAGTGGCTGATAATAGACATCCATATCACTTCCAGGAGCTTCTGGACCAGGGATCAACAAAGAGAGGATGAAATTTGATTTCTTCATGCACATTGAAGGTGGAAAGTTGTAGGGAATACAAATACCAGGCCAAACACTATAAGTAACATTCATGGTCCTAAATGGATTGAAACCATCAGTGGCAAATGCTAAACGGATATTTCGGCTATCTTTAGCAAATTCTGGATGTTTCTTATCAAAGTCTTGCCATAGTAGAGAATCTGCAGGATGCCTAAGCAGACCATCCTTTTTTCGGCCTTCATCATGCCATCTCACTAGACTAGCTGTTTTAGATGATAGAAATAACCGTTGAAGACATTTCTTTATTGGAAAGTAGCGGAGAACCTTTTTAGGAACCTTATATACATGTTTTCCATCATGGGCCTTCCTTATTGATTTCCACCGAGAGGCCTTACATTTTGGACAGGAATCCAATCCCTCTTTATCCTTCCAAAATAGAATGCAGTCATTTTCACAGGCATGAATACTATTGTATCCGATTCCTATCGATTTCACCAATTTCTTAGCTTCATGAAAGTTTCTAGGTAGCATCGAACCCTTAGGTACTGCATCATTTAGTAGATCTAGTAGCAGGTTAAAACTCTTATCACTCCACCCACCAAGGAGTTTGGTGTGGAGTAACCTAATTAGGAAACGCAGCTGTGTATATTTCTTGCAACCTGGGTATAACTCTTTTTTATTCTCTGATACTAACTTTTTAATGGCAGCTAGCTCTACACAGGGCTCTAGATCTTCATTGTTGTGATCAAAATCCCCTCTGTCATCTATACCAGCAGCTAAATCTCTAAGGAAATCAGAGATGTTATCATCTTCGTCAGTCTCCTCCATAAGTTCAACACCATCATTTCCATGATTCAAATAAGAGCTAACTTCTCCATGTAAGGTCCATGTCCTGTACCCTTTTAAAAACCCATCACATATCAAATGCTCATGTACTTCACTTCCCTCTTTCCAAAATGAGTTAACACACTTTGTACAAGGGCATAATATCTTGCTTCCTACAGCTGAATTCTCAAATGCAAAAGCTATGAAATTGTTCACCCCTTGTTGATACATCTTGGTGTGCCTACATGCAGCTTTTAAGTTAATTCCTATGTTAACTGAAGATAGAACTTTTAGTCTTTCTAAAAACAGTGTTTGTACCTAGCATCATTATCGATCCATGATTTATCCATCCTTCTTTGTGAAATATCAAGCAACATTAGAAATGAACTATAAAATAAATAAATACCATAAGCAGCTTTAATTTAAACACGATTGTCGTGTTCATGATCTCAAACAATATTAAAAAAGATGGCATGTAGCTGCAGATAGAGGATCATACCGTTGCCACTTAGGCTTAAAGCTGGAGTAAACGGTCCTGTGGAGATTCTTTCAGCTACAGCACCAACTCAACAAGGCACCTATAGTGTGAGTACACATGACATAAGATGAGTACATGTACAAGTAGATTTGATTACCCTACATGTTGCATATTTCCTAAGGTGAATATCCATCACTTGAGAATGTAAAAATAAAAATTGGTGTTATTTAACATGGAGTTATGCGATCATTGAGAAAATGCTCCACTAGATCATATTTTTTTTTCTCCACATGTGCTTACAATAGTACAGGTTTGAGCATCTGGTGTAATAGTCAATCATCTAGAGTTCTCCACAATTGCTGAATTATACTCATATTTATCCCTCATCCACCGAAATTACAAATTATTTAATAAAGGGCTTGCCATTTACAACCACAGAATTACTACCTCCAGAAAATAAAAGGATCCATTCATAACTGTGTTTGTATCTGATCGTTTGCACCTAATAGCCTTCCTAACTGGATATGCAAACTATAAAGTATCCAGCCTCAAAGCCCAACTATAAATAAATTCTAAACTGAATCGAACCATCTAGAGAGCAAAACAGGGAATCGCTAATCCTTCCGTGCAGTGGAGCCCGGCCATCTTCCCGGACCCCGGCCGGTTCGACCCCGGCCATCTTCCCGTTCGGCTGCGGCGCGCGCATCTGCCTCGGGAACGAGTTCGCCAAGGTGGAGACGCTGGTGGCCGTGCACCACATCGTGACGCGCTTCAGGTGGATGCTCGCCGCCGGCTGCGACGGCAGCTTCTCTAGGTCGTGGAGGGGATTGGAGCAACGACTTGGAACAGGGAGGGGATTGGAGGCCGGGGGTACTTACGAACCGAGGGTGTGCTCCAGCTTGAACGAGCTCCTCGCTCCTCCGCCAGTCGCCAGTCGCGCCGCCGCCAGTCGCCTTCGCGCCGCCGTGTACGCGCCGCCACCAGTGCCTACGCGCCGCCGCCTCCTCTTCTCTATTTCGTGCGCACAGGAGTGGACGGCAGGAGGGGATAAGTTAGGGTTTGGGGCTCTTCTAAACGGGCCGGGTGCCGAAGGGGTACGGCCCTATTCCGACCAATGGTGGACACTCTTTGATGAACTGTCCCGACAAATCGTTGAACGATATAGCCCAAAATTTATAACGACCGATGCTCGAATGCCAAACAAATGTTTTCCGACAAATAATCGGTAGACATGGTATACCGACTGAATATTCAATGGTACTAGTTCATTTATAACGACACGTATGTGACGTTGTATTAGGGCTGTGGTGTAGTGTTGCAAGCCTAGTGTTGAATCTAGAACATAAGCTCATGATATATAATTCAACATGGTCAAGATAACCCTTATACTTCATGAGGTGTGAAAAAACTTGTCCTTGGTTCAAACAAAATTACATGTTCTAGGCAAGTGATCTAGATTGAATCATAATTTGACCCTCACTTTAATTGACTTAACTCTCACCAAAATTTGAACCTTTCTGGTCATTGATGACAAAGGAGGAGAAAAACAAAGATTGCTGGTGCAAAAAATTGCTTCTTGCTCAACAATCTCGGTGGCTCT
Organism: Sorghum bicolor; assembly: GCF_000003195.3. Taxonomy (NCBI): domain Eukaryota; kingdom Viridiplantae; phylum Streptophyta; class Magnoliopsida; order Poales; family Poaceae; genus Sorghum; species Sorghum bicolor. The sequence continues at coordinate 37,543,168 of NC_012877.2, read as the reverse complement.
CTGGTGTTCTAGACCTCCTCAGCCTCAACGCATGAGTTTGGCTTGGTGATTTTAAGTCTAAGGTGTGCCAGTCAATTTGACCTAAAATTGGCAAGGAAGAAGAATAAATGTCAAATTATAGAACCTACCGGTTGCTGCTGGACAGTTCCAAAAATATATGGCTCAAAGAAGCCATTGACCAAAGAAAATTGACTAGAAAGTCAACTCCAAATGATAATATAATGATAATACAACATGACATTTATTGTTCAATTGTTAAGTTACTTTTGAATATTATTGAGGGGTTGAGTTACGAACAGAAGTAACCAGATTGACTATTTAGTCGATACGTTGTATATGTACAGGATATAGTTTTCGTATATTTATCCCCTTATTCGTTAAATAAACATTAACTCATTAAAACTAGTCTAAAGGCCTGTGGATTTAATAAGTCACTTTCGTAAATATATTAAGTTTATATTCATCTGGTCTAAAAGCCAGCAGGCTTCAATAAACTCAACATAAATTACTAGTCTATTTAATGGTATAATTGGATTTACACACGTACGCTATTTGTTAAAGCTTAACTCAATCAGCTATTTAGGTGATACAAGGTCATGAAGCATGAACAAGATCTATTTACCTTGTCATAATCGAATTTGGTTTTTAGTACTAGATCAATTATATATAAATGAATATCTTGAACGCACAACATGTAACAATCAAGATCAACAGATTAGTTATCTTGGGTTTACTCGATAATTATTGTCTATTGGAGTTACTTTAGAGGTTATATTTAAAGCTTAAACAAATCTGTCAAATCTTCATTGGGCAAAATATTGATATAAAAAATGAAATATTAATCTTTGAACAATATTGACAACTTATTGAATCTACTACATTACCAATTTAATAGAGCCGATAACTAACTTAAATCCATTCTTTGTAAGAGATTGAAACAATGCAGCGTTACAAATAAGATCTAAGACGATAACCAGTTCAAATCAAATTTAACACGTGTTCAGATGATGCAGCCGTGATAAACTAAATGTGAATCGTGACAATACTTATAAGCAAATCAAAGGTCGATATCAACCGATGCAGCTCGATTTGTCGAAGATCTTGTCGAGATCTACTCTTACTCCTACTCCTAAGGTTGGTGGCCGGAGCCGAAATGGGTTTGTATATTAATTGTGTATCTCTTACAAGGATCGGGTTTCTAATATTTATAGCCTCGGAACCTAGCCATGTTTCATAATGTTACACGACTACTCAAAAAGGTAATCCAGACTCCAATTCCTTCCTTGTAATGAAACCCGACACGTCTTCTTGCGTCTTGCCTTGATTCGATATCCCCTGATCGACTATTTTCATTTGTGCTTCTGTTTAGTCGATCCACTATCCGGTCGTTCCTCCTTTCCATGAAGCAGGCCCACAGGCAATTTCTTGACTCGCTAAAATTTGGGACTAACACATGCCCCCCAATTTTGGGATAAAATTGATTTTATTCCAAAATTGCCAATTATCCAATCAAAACTGACTTGGACACGTTGATGACTCCGTTTCCTCCTCTGTCTTCCCTATCCGTCTTTCTTAAAAGCTAAGGTTTCCCTCCAAAGCAATTTCAGTAAAAAATTCAAAACCCACACAACTCGCAAGACCTCAACACGATCAACACCGTCCAATCGAGCCGTCAACTCGGCAATTTCTTCACTTCAATTGCGTCAATCGACAATATTCCTGAGGGATTTCCCCCCCTTTTGTTCCTTTTCAATTTCCCCGCTCTTGCGCTATTTTCATACCCTTACTTTTCTTTCAGGATCTTTAGAACCAGACCTTCATCCCTCTTGAAGACAACTTACACAAGATTTTCTTAGGCCTCATGGGCGACTCAAATCCAAGCAGGGCAATTATCGCCGAGACCAACAGAATCCCTTTCAAGCATTCCAATATGCTTCCAAATCTCAAGGATAAGAAAACCTCCATGAGGAACTAGCCATCAATCATCCTAGGCTTGAGGGACTAGCTGATCAAGGTATCGGCTAAGAAGAGAACAGATTGGGAAATTCGCAACTTGGACCAAGCATCTCCATATCTCTCTTCGATATCAAGAAGAACGAATCTATGCTCAGGGCTGCTTTCTTTTTCTGGTCCAGCACATACAACACCTTTTTCTACAGACAAGGCCTAATGTCTGCAACTCTAGCTGATGTTCACATGTTGACAGGTCTCAATATTACAAGACAGTAATCCCTTTAGTTTGCTGATAAAACCCTCCAACAGACTCGAGAGTGTGAGAACCGTAGGTTGGTCCCACTATATCACCACCTACAAGACTGACAAGAAAACTGTGATCGAAAGAGAACATATGGCTTTCTTGAATATGTGGTTGGATAGATATGTCTTCTATGGACAGGCCTATGATCCAACATCCAATTACCATGCTCTGGCAGAAAAAAATACCAGTCAACTCTGAAATTCCACTTGGGAAATTTCTTCTCAGAGCCCTATACAATCTTTTGAATAGAGTTTCCCAGCACTTAATGAAGAGTGAAGTTGTTCCAACAATCACAGGTCCTTGATGGCTGTTGCAACTGTGGCTCAACTTTCATCTTCACAAGTTGGTGGCCCCAGAGTTGATCAACTTTTCTTTCCCCTCTCTGGAATACTTAGAAGAGCAACTCCAGAAAAATAAAAAATGTCACCGATGCATGTCATTTGGTGAAGCAGCATCGGCTATTACTATTGATAGATCGACTACTGATTTCTTCAAACTCTTCTATAGAAATTCTCCAAAGGTAGCATTAGAGTGGTTTGTATACCTAGTTACCCTAGAATTTGAGCTTCATCATCATTCAGATTTCAGACCATCTATAGTGACCCTGAAGAATTTAAAATTCTAAGGCATCCGGTATGGCCAAGTCTACTACCAGTCGAAATCAGGAATGGCAGGGAGAAACCTCCAACCTCTTATGAGTTCTACTACCCTTCAGTAGTAGCTAGATAGATGGGCTTTGGTCAGCTACCCCCAACTCTGTTTTTTGCTAACAAACTAAAGCCAAGGGAAACCATCGATAACTCAATAGAGTTCAATAGGATTCTTCAGTTTGAACAAGCCCTACTGCTAGAAGCCATTAGTGGATGGGAATGTGTTCCCTTCACTTCCTTAGTCTTTGAACATTGATGGCAAGAGTAGAGTCAGCATATCTTTAGTGAAGCAGTATCTGTCTAGTGTTTCTCCTTAGACCCAAATTTCCAAGCAGATCTTGATTTATAATCTCATATATTTTGCTTTTAAAACTTTATACTTCATGATACATATGTATAATTTTATCTTTTTGCAAGATCCTGTAGGTCTAACTCCCCCACTAGTGGAATTATGACATATGGTGCCCTAATCCAAGGTTGGGCTAGAATGCACCTTCTTTGAAAACCCTGATGAAAAGGTTAGCATCAAACCTTCCCGATGATCAGTTGATCGCTAAACTAAAGAGAAAGCAATTAGCTATTTCCTAGAAGACAACCACAAAGAAGATCAAAGTTACTTCTTCTAAACAACTCAAATCTTTAGTTGATGTAGCCATTGAGGTAAACTTTCTCTAACAGAATAACCATGCATTACAACTATGCATCAACTAATTCTCAATCTTTTCTAGGATGCCGCTCAGAAACCTAATGATGAAAGGGAACCGGCACAGTCTGAACCTTTGGAAGGTATCTTTTTCCAGCAGTGATGAGGATGTCAACCCCAACCAGACATCACCCTAGAAATCTCTTCAGTTAATATCAATAACAGCTGATAGGATAAATCCTCTTATCTTCCCAAACATACTAATTTATTTTTATAAACTCAGGCCTTCAACTCCCTAAAGCAACCTCATCATCTATTCCTAGTCTCAATATAGTCTTAGTGGATCAGGTATGTTAAAACACTTATTCTTACTGATGAACACTAATTTTCTTATTCTTATACAAGGACAAGCTTCTTCACCCTATTTGCCATTTTCTCTAGATGAATATATTGATGAAGAAATAATCTTAGTTCTAGAATAAACACCTCCAATCAAACGTGATCATATCAAAGCCCAACTGCATAGGTTGATCACTCATCTTGAGCTAGATATTTCAACTTAATACATGATGTAGGGTTAGTCAGGGAAATTTTCAATCAAGTTAAAGATGACCTCCCTTCTTCCCTAAAAGAGATGATCAAACTAGCTACATACTTAGAAGGCAATGGCTCCAAGTTCTTCAGTGCTCAATCCAGACTTGCTGCTCGGGAAGCCCAGAAAAACTCCACTGCTGCTGAAGGACAATGCATCCAAGAGATTGTATTAGGCCGTGTTTAGCTCCCCACCCAAAAAATTTTCATCCATCCCATCAAAACTTTGGACACATGCATGGAACATTAAATGTAGATAAAAAAATAAATTAATTACATAGTTTGGTTGAAAAACACGAGATGAATCTTTTAAGCCTAGTTAGTCCATGTCTAGCCTTAAGTGCTACAATAACCCACATGTGCTAATGATAGATTAATTATGCTTAATAGATTTGTCTTGCAGTTTCCAGACGAATTATGTAATTTGTTTTTTTATTAATTTCTGAAAACCCCTCCCGACATCCTTCCGACACATCCGATGTGACACCCAAAAATTTTTCATCTCCAATCTAAGCGAGGCCCCAGTCAAGAAAACATTTGATCTCCTTAAAGAGTCCCCTGCTGAGATCCACAAAGAGTTGGCTACTCTTAATGAAGAATGAACACAACTATTAGCCAGACTGAAAGTTGTTGATGATACAATTAAGCAGAAATAAGAGGCTCTATCCAAGATCCCTGCATCTTTAGCCGATCAGAAGAAAATCATGGCATGTCTGAAGCTTAAGCTAGATAAAATTAAGCATGAAAAGAAAGCCAAGATTCTTGGATCAGCTAAAGAAGATCATCAACAAATAGCCAAAGTAGATAGCATTAGGCTTTCAGTTTTAAACACCATTAAGTCTATATTAAACATGTAATAAGTACTTTCTAGATTTGCTTCATACTTTGTAATTTGTCAGACTTAATCCATGTGTGCTTTGATTTGATTTCCGTTTGGCAATCTCTTTAAATAGACATAGCTCCACTGGAACTCTATAGACAATACCAACTGATTCGAGATATGCCCAAAATCTCATCGACAAAACTAGTCGATCCATCACTTAAATTCCTCGTGGTCACATTTAAGTCGATCAACTATCCTTAGCCACTCCATGTCCCTAACATAGCAGAGACGTTTTTACTTTCGCTGATCCACTTACCCCGAATAGAGGAACAGTCCTTAAGATTAGCTAATCCACTCCATCTAAGGAATAACTGCACGCCATTCTGCCATATACTTATCCCATTATAAATAATACCGATGCCCCCGAGGGAAAGAGCACACAACCATCAGTCTCCCATCTTCATCCTCTCAACCTTTAAGCCATTTTTCTTTCACAAACCCTAACTCACACCAATAGCAGACAATAGGGGTAAGCGTCCAGCATCACCTTGTTCCATCGATGAGGTGAACTTCGCGCAGCGCCGGTGGCTGAATAGGTAATCTAATTCATTCAATCTTTCATCTTGAATCATTACCTATTCCTTTATTCTTCTGTAGCCCTACCCCCGAGCTAATCTTGGGGCAAGTCCCAGTCATCCTGCTCATACGGCATCAGCATCCACCCTGCCCCCAGTAGCAGCATCATTTGAGGAGGCTGTTGTGAACCAGACAGCCAAGGCAAGCCAAGTGGCCTCAGAGCCGGTTGGCCATGAAAACGCCCCGGGCCATGACACTATCTTCGACAATGAAGATGCTTGTCTTAGAGTAGCCCAGAACCTCTACTATGAGGAGTGCAAGAGGTCCCACCACCTCCAGGAGCAGATCAACACCCTAGAGGCGGTGTTGGAGAACATTGAGGGGTCCTTGGCCCAAACCAAGGAACAAATGGTGGAGTCCGACACTGCAGTCATCAGTAAGTATATTCCTTTGCATCTTCTTTAGTCGATCAACCTTTTTGTTGATACATTTATTTTATCAATCATAGGACTCTAGGAGCAGTTCAACACGCTCACCCCCACCTTCAACACAGTCATCAGGATGGTGAATGCACGTGGGGAGACCCAGGTGGAGAATCTCCAGGATGTCCCCAACCACATCCAGGAGATCACTCTTCATGGCATCCGCTCAAGAGCAGCAAACGCACCGGTAGCAACCTAGCTCCACCATGGAGCCTAGCTTTCAGAGTCTCTGACTCCAAACTTCATCGAGGAGGGCAACGATGAAGGCTTCGAGGAGCTGGTAGAGAAGTTCGCCCTCTATGCTGATGCAGTAGCGTAGGTCTCGTCATTTGAAGACATCATTGCCTGTGTCTTCGGCGATGACGATTAGTTTTAGGTTTTCTTTATTTAGTTGATGTAATCCTCCCCATGAACAAGAACACTGCCCACCAAGGCAGTTTTATCTTATTTTGTTACTATCGGTCAACTATCTATCATTTCTATGATATTGCCCATTGAGGCAATCCAGTATGTCTTTGAATCAACAAAAACTCCTTTTCTATTCTTGATTTTTGCTCCTGTTGACACCTTTTTTGGGCACGTATCTTTTGACGCGTACCTGGGGTTAGTAAAGAATAGATTGGCAGATGAAGCAACGGTAATTAGTCTACAGGGAAGTTGCTGATGAAGAGACAGTTGAATATGACTAAGTCCAGAGGTGGTGACGTGTTCGTGCCGATTACCAGTATCAATGTTTGCCGATGGCCACAACAGGAGGTCTGCCGATGGCTCTGTAGAAAAGCGTGGAGATTGCCGATTGATCTGTGTCGGTTCCCCGGTCGGCTACAAGGGGGTAGTTTTATGTTTTCCTTAGTTATTAGAATTTGTTTTGTGTACGGGTTCCGTTTAGTTTGGAATTCGAGTCCTAATTGTGTTTGGTTGTAGCTCTTCAGATGGGCTATAAATGTAGACCCTAGAGCAATGTAATGAGAATCTATCAATCAATCAAACACAAGTTTTAACTCATATTCCAGCATCTACTTTTTCGACGACTTCGTCATATTTTCTTTTTACTACGAGTTCTTAGGAATTCGTCGACTTAAGCTCGGCGTGTTCTCAAGTTCCGCGTGATCACCTCTTGGCCGTGACATCCGGGCGCATCGCTGTTGTCGGGACCAAAGTGGTCGAGTTACCACCTTTGTCGATTGTAAGGTCAAATCGGCTGGCGCGCCTTAACGTTTGAATCGGGTATTAGCCCTTTGTGTTTGCAAATCAGTTTTTCACCAACACATCTTTTGGCACGCCTAGTGGGACAGATTCAAGATCTAGATCAATATGGCGAATACCGAGTTCGACTTGGAGAACGTCGCCCCCGTGACGGAAGCCAATCTCAGAGATGAGCAGAAGCAAGCTATTGCAAAAGCCATGGAGGACTACAAGCAGCAATGTTTGAAATCCTTTAGCATCAACAGGAGTGGCGAGGTGATCCAGAAGGAAGCATTGCCAGCACCTCCGCAGATTACTTTTGAAGCCAATCCTGGTAAACTTCAAGACATGGTTGACAATGCTATTAACCGTGCCTTGATCAATCAAGCTGGTGTGTTGTCCAACACGGTTTTCAATGCTGTGGCTAGAACTTTTAAGGAAGGACAATTGCCACCAAATTATGTGGGCCCTGCCTATCGTCAGCCAGGATCACCAGTGGTCACAGCTCCATCGGCTACTACGGCCGCTACGGGCACAGAAACTACTGTTCCTCCAAGCACATTAGGGATCACTAATGCGCAATCTACACCGATGATGACCAATCCGTCAACATCAGATGAGCCACTCAAGCTTGCCACAGATCTGTTGGCATCGGCAATGTCGGGATCTGTTCCTCCTAATTGGTGGGGTTACGGTATTGTTGATGTTCCTTAATGCTTACATTTAACCATCAACTAATCATAGAAAAGGATCCAAATGCAACCAACACCTAGACTTAGGGTTTTATCTGACAGAATTCCATGAGTTTTGGTGTTTGTCTATTTCTGCAGGGGGTTATCAGGAAATATGAAAGAAAGACCCACACGTCGGGTTTACATAGAGATATTAACGTGCCGCGCAATTTTCTACCATCTAGAAGACTCCAGAAGCCACGGGAACGAACGGGTGGCCGATCGGGCCCGGGGGCAGGGCGCCCGCCCAAGTCCCTTGGGTGCCCGCCCAGCTACAGTAACCAATCAGCTTCAACTTCGCGGATCGTGCTCCACCGACCTAAGGGACCAAGGAAAACCGTGCGATTAATGTCGGTTTGATCCGATGGCCCATATTCATCTGAAAAGACTATATAAGCAAGGCCCCCTGGCCCCTGGAGAGCATACCTCTTCTACAGAATCAAAGCTTGGGTTTCAATTCTTCATCCAAGTAGAGAGGATCCCTCTAGTTCTTCTAGTTCTACCTCTAGTTCATCTAGATCTAGTTCTAGTTCATATAGTTCTAGTTCTAGTTTCTCTAGTTCTAGTTCTAGTTAGTTCTAGTTGTAATCTAGAAAATAGGGAGAGAGAAGAGGAGAGCGGAGGAGGAGCCAGATCTGTCGGATCTTCCTCAACATTATACTTTTGCAGCAACTGGTTCGTTCTTCATCGTTCTCCAGGTTCTTCAATTAATATTTCCTGAGTTCTCTAATTACTTTTATTTACATTCAAGTTATTTATTAGATTCCCGCTTGCATCAAGTGCTCTAGTCTTTATAACGCTAGAGTAGTAATTAATAGATTAGACGTGGTGTTTAGTCTTGCGATTACCTGGAATTGCACCCAATCCTGCAGATTGTTGTGGTAGCCTTAGGGTAGTGACAGCCCTAACGGTCGACGTATTCCACCTCGTTCGGATCGGTGTTTGTAGGACCGTAGTCGGAGCTTCCTAGCCCCTTCTCATCTCTTTCTGTGGTTAGTGTTCTGATGTCCCGAAATAGATAATCTTGAAGTAATTCTTGATTCTTAGTTCAACTAGAGAACTCTCAGGAAACTTCCTCTCTTCCCACCAAAAATAATTATATAGTTATCCTTGGGCGATCTTGGATCTTAATTAGTACACTCACGTTCCCTGTGAAAAATCGATACTCTGGAATACTCCCGGGTGAAGGCTACATCCGTATCCGTGCGCTTGTGGATTTTTCTGTTTGCGTTTAAAATACCCAATAGGTATGCCCCCTGAGATGATGTTGAAGACTCCTGGAACATCTCAAGTGGCTGACTTGACAGGCAAGGCTCCTATGGCATCGGCACCTCCAAATCTGCCGATGAATCAGAGTCCCCAGTATACTACAGCTACTATTGTAAGACCTTACACTGGGAATTCTTAAGCTCCAACGTTCCAGATGCCTAACGCATCGGCAGATTCAATGCTGACGCAGCAGAGGTTCATAACACAGCCAAGGTATGTCAATTCAATGATGATGCCCAATTTCCAGCCATCAGCAGGGTTTATGCCGATGAATGCTAATAGCGGATGGACGGGATAGTTAGTCTTTCCACAGATGCCTTAGCAGAATCATCAGGCTCTACAGTTTCAACAAGGCTAAATTCAACCAGGGTTTCAGAATCAAGGGTTGGCCAACCTGCCGATGAATCTGTGTCAGCAGATTGGTGGTCAGATGGTTAACCCAATGTTCCATGCAGATCGTGCACCTCAGAGACACGTGGAAGCATATCAACAGGTGCCAGATCCACAACCGCCTCATCGGCAAGACGCCGATGCTTATTGGGCCGATAAGATAGCTGAAGTAATGAGAGACCAATTTGGGATAAAGCCCAAAGTCAACACTTACTCTTATCGGACACCGTATCCTCCTGCATACGATTTAATTTCACTTACAAATCGGTACAAGGTACCAGATTTCACTAAGTATTCTAGACAGGATGATACATCGACTATGGAGCATGTCAACAGGTTCATCATTCAATGTGGGGAAGCTGCTAACAGAGATGAATTAAGGGTTCGTTTGTTTTCATCATCTTTGTCTGGATCGGCTTTTACCTGGTTTATTTCGTTACCTCCCAATTCAGTAATTACTTGGGCCGATCTAGAAAAGCAATTCCACAAATATTTCTTTCCTAGAGTCCATGAAAAGAAGATCACCGATTTAGTCAGATTGAAGCAGCGCAATGATGAGTCGGTTGAAAGCTTTGTGTAGAGGTTGCGGGAAGTCAAGAATAAATGTTATAGCCTGGTTCTAGATGATCGGCAGCTAGCCGATTTGGCTTTCCAGGGTTTGTTGCCACATATCAGAGACAAGTATGCTTCTCAAGAGTTCGAGAGTCTAAGTCACTTGGTACAAAGGATTTCTGACCAGGATATCAAACCCTTTGAGCCCAAGAGAGCATGGAATAAAAAGGTGTCATTTGTTGATGAGGCAGCAAGTTTAGATTCTGATGAGGAGCCAGTCATCGGTTTAGCAGAGTGGGTGAAGAACAAAAAGCCGATGTCTTGCCCTTTTGGGCATAAGGAGCCAGAGAAGTTTGCATTTGACATTACCAAGGCCGATAGAATATTCGACTTTCTACTTCAGGAAGGGTAAATCAAATTGTCAACTAATCATGTGATTCCATCGACTGAAGAATTAAAGAAGATGAAATACTACAAGTGGCACAATGCAACCTCTCACAACACCAATGAGTGCAAGGTTTTTAGGCAACAGCTGCAATCGGCTATAGAATCTGGGAGAATCAAGTTTGATAATACCAAAGCTCAGAAGCCGATGAAGATCGATCAACATCCTTTCCCAACAAATATGTTGGATGCTAAGGGAAAAACCAAGGTCTTGACGTCGGAAGCGGCTGAAAGAAGTTCATCGGTAGATCCTCAACATCAAATTACTGCTGCCGATGCCAAAGGAAAGGGTTTGATCCAGGAAGGAAATAGCTCAGGAATGCCTCCCCGATCTGGCATTGTGATAACTCATAGAAGGCATCGGGAGACTTGGCAGCAATGTGAGGATCGGGATCGGCGCCAGTAGGAGGATTATCGTCGGGAAGAAGAAAGACGTCGACAGGAGTGGAATCGGCACAAGGTTCACTGGAACTGCCCATTCTTTATCCATTGCTGGGAACAGAATATTAAATTGCCCACTGTTAGAGACTGCCCTGAGTGCAATGATTACGATCTGTATGACCGACCTAATCGACAGTACCAGAAGGATGATCGACGTTTTAATGGGCCGATTAGGGGGAGAACTTCAGTTCATGATTGGCTGGGGGGCAGGTTCAGTGTGCATGATAGACTCGGTGACCGTATTGGATGCTTTCCCAGGAATCAAGAGGAGCTTGAAGAGATGGCAAATGCTCGAGTTCCCGATGAGTTCGTATTTTGCAGGGATGCCAATACCTTTCGAGTGGAGTCAAGGGAAAATCGTCGCCCATCGGCAAGGCAGCCACAACTTCCTCCATGGTGTCCAGAGGGGTTGACTAGGATGCAGAAAAGGAGGCTGTAGCGCGAAAGACGAGAAGAGCTAAACAAGGCGAGAATTCTGCCCAATCTAGAGATCAGCAGCAACCGGATCCTAATGGAAAAGGGCCATCGGCAGATGTTAACATGGTATTTATGCCGCCGATGGAGTTCCTTGCCCCATCCAGTGAAGATGAGGATCTGGATTTTTCCGACCAAATAGCTCAGTTGGCTTTGGATCCAATGACAACCATCTTCGAAAAGCCTACCGACAATGAAAGGCAGCATCTTAAAGCTTTGTTTCTCAAAGGAAGGGTTGATGGGTAGCCGATGACCAAGATACTTGTTGACGGTGGGGCTGCTATCAATATTATGCCATATGCAGTCTATCGGAAACTCGGGAAAGGAGATCAAGATTTGACGAAGACCGATATGATGCTAAAGGACTTTGAAGGAAATGTGTCTCCGGTTAAAGGGACAATATGTGTTGAGTTGACCATCAGCAGCAAAACCTTGCCGACAACGTTCTTTGTGATCAGTGGAAAAGGTGCATACAATCTGCTACTAGGGAGAAACTGGATCCATGCCAATTGTTGCATCCCATCAACAATGCACCAATGCTTAGTCCAGTGGGTAGATGACAAGATTGAGATTGTCCTAGGAGATTCTTCCTGTCGAGGGTATCAATAAGGGGTACCCTAACTGATGTACATAGCGAGAGCATCCGTACGTAAGTCGAGGTCGCCGACTCGATAGCCCCCCGGTCATATGCACGGTCATCGACGACCATAGCCTCAAACACGGAAAGAGCGTCGTGCGAATCGACTGAGGCTCAACTGCCGGCGACCCTCGAATATGGAAACAGGCTCGTACGAATTGAAAGGTCTCGAATACAAGACACCGCCCACCGCCTGACGTGGGCACGGTAACCAGGGCATTTAATGTGCCTGCCGCGTTCTCACCTAACCCGTCAGTCACAGGAAGCGTGATAGGGAACAAGCACCCGTCTTGTCGTTCTTTTGTAGCCTTCCCCACCAAACGAGCCAGAGTGTGGTAGGGCACAGGGAGTGGGTCGGAATGTCAAGTCAAGACCCCCTCGAGACGCCCAAAGTCAGCGCTCTACCCAGCAAAGCGTTGCACGGCACCTGACCCTCGAGTAGGCACGTTTCCTTCCTGGGGAAGGATCGGGCGACGAATGACACAACCTCAACCACCCCGACGTAGCTGCTACCATGACGTACAAGCACGCAACAGATAAACCGATCCAGGACAGTGCACAGGATCGGGATTCAGGGGCATGCGTAATCATCATCAAGGTACCGAGACAAGACGGCTCGAGGCCACGCCGGTACGGAGGCCTCGAGTAGGTCAGCGCGCCGCACCCCTATCGACCCCTACTCTGTCGCCTATGCATGTAACCTAGGCCTCCCCTTGGAACTATAAAAGGGGACGCTCAGGAGCGGATACGGGAGACAAGATACATGCAGTGGAGCAGCCACACTCCATCTCCATCCATACCACGCCTGTATTCACCCCTGTACAAGCACTTAGGTGCAAAATAATAGAAACTCCTCCCCCCCGCTGGACGTAGGGCTTTCTCTTGCCCGAACCAGGATGAATCTTTGTGTTTTTTCGTGCATCACCATCTGAAAAGGGGAGCACGCACTAGTTTTACTCGTTGGTGTGACCCCCCAGGGGGAAAACACCGACAGTTGGCGCGCCAGGTAGGGGTCCTGCGTGTTTTTCACCGATTTCCCATTTCTTTCCACATGGCCACTCTTGTTTTGCCGATTCCTTACTCCACGGTGATTTGGTTCGGGAGCCTCGAGTTCATGTCTACCGGTTTCAGCTATGACATGATCCTGCTCTCGGTCAAAGGAACGGGAGCAGCTCGCATTACACCCGCACGATTGAGGGCTCCGAGACGGCCTCGCCACCATGCCTCCCCACCCAAGAAGAGGCGTGGACAGCGCCACCACCACTCCTCTGCCTCCTCACGATCGCCAGTTCGTGCCAGGCGGGGGGAGACGTAGGAGCCGGCAGCCCCGCGCACCGAAACCGCGGGTATGACGGCCCGACGCCGCAAAGATCGCACAACAACAGTGGGAGACAGCGCGCCTTGCGCGCCCTCGTCCTCCACGACGCTACTCCCGCATGGGTTGTTCGCACCAAGAAGAGCGCTGCCGTTCGGCCTGGACAACGCCGCGGCATCGCTTGCCAGGACAATATGTCTAAACGCCCAGACGTATGTAGAGCGACCAATGGTCCTCCCACGCGACGCAGAAGCACAGCAACATGCGTCCGAACTGCCAGATTTCTCCTAGGTACGAGGCCTTCGCCGCCTAGGACCTGGGCGATACACAATCACCTCGCTTAGGCAACGACTGCTGGAGGAAGGACGTGGATGCTTCTACGCCGCTGAGCCGGATTCGGACTAAGAGTCCGACAGCTACGACCCTACTAGGGAATGCTTCCACATCGATGGGGCGGTAGAAACCACCGACGAAACACAAGACGCCGTCACCAGCGGTCGAGCCCCTGTAGCAAGGGAGGACCCCAGGACACCTGGGAACGATGGTCAAGTCGATCACCCATCGCAGGAAGACAGAGCCGCGCAACTTGCGTAGCTACAGGAGCTCAAAACAAAGCTCGACGAAGATCGCGGGCGCCTCGTCCTCCTCGAGCAGATCCTCGAACAGGACCATCCATACCCACCTGGCGGAAGCGTCCGCAGATGGGCTCGGGAAGTACATCGACAGATCGTCAGAGACGGGGAGCCTGAGCAGCCCGTCAGCCGTTTCCCTCGAGCAGGCCAGAATGTCGTCGCGGCGATGATGCTGCTACGCAATATGCCTGAACCGTCGAACTCCCAAGCGCGACGCATTCGAGACGAGGTGCAGACTCTCCTTCAAGTAGCAGCGGTTCAGCAGGCCGAGAGCTCGGCCTCTCGACATCGAGGAGTGGCCACGGAGAAGCGTGATGAGCTGGCCTAGAATGAAAAAGTGGTATCGGTCCATCAACAGCCACCCCCTCGAGGAAGGAAGACAGCGCTTGTCCTCAACCACCCCGTCGACAATCAACGGCAACACGACGCACGATGCGACATCGACGAACACCGTCGTCGTCGATATGGGGACGCAGAGGAGCGCGGTTACAGTGCCCACCGCAGCGGGCGGTACGACAGCGACGAGGATCGGATGGCCCCAGAAACGCTAGGTCCTCGCTTCTTCAGTAGAGCAATCTGCAACACGCCGCTTCCCATCCCGTTTCGACCCCCGACTAGCATCGCTAAATACAACGGCGAGACCAAGACAGAGTTGTGGCTGGCGGACTTCCGGTTAGCCTGTCAGTTGGGAGGCGCTCGAGGGGACGATCGAGCTATCATACGACAGTTACTGCTCTTTCTCTCCGACACCGCCTGTAGATGGCTCGAGGAACTCCCGGCCAACCAAATCCACAATTGGGTCGATTTGGTCAGAGTATTTGAGGGCAACTTCAAAGGGACCTACATACGACCCGGCAATTCGTGGGATCTCAGCAAGTGCAAGCAGAAGTCAGGAGAAACTCTCCGAGAGTATGCTCGACCCTTCTCGAAGCAGCGCACCGAGCTACCGCACATCCCAGACCATGGCGTCATCTTAGCCTTTGTCTCGGGCACCACCAGCCGAGATTTGGTGTGGGAATTAGGCCGGAATCGCCCTCAGACCGTCGACGAGCTAATGGACGTAGTGGCAAACTACGCTGTAGGGGAGGAAGCGGTCGGTGCCTTCTTCAGCTGCGAAGGAGGCAAAGGCAAGTCGCCCGCCAATGACGATGAGGGCCCCAGTCGAGGACCCAAGAAGAACAAGAAGAAGAAGAAAGGACGGCCGTTCCAGCGGGAGGCCCTGGACGACGATATCGTCGTCGCTATGGAGCGTAAAAGGCCTCGAGGGCCCCCAGAGGGGGCTATCTTCGACAAAATGCTAAAGGAGCCCTACCCTTACCATAAGGGAGGGGCAAACCACAAGCTCGAGGACTGCCGTATGATGAAGAGGCACTTCGACGGCCTGGGGTTCAAGAAGGACGACCAGAAGAAAGAGAAGAACGGCGACAAGGGGGACGACAAAGACGACGAAGGTTTCCCAGCGGTCCACGACTGCTACATGATCTACGGCGGACCCACGACGCAGCTAACCGCAAGGCAGCACAAGAGGGAGCACCGTGAGGTCTTTGCAGCAAGTATGGCAGTGCCCCAGTACCTCAACTGGTGAAACACCCCCATCACCTTCGATCGAGATGACCACCCCGACAAGGTAGTCGCCCCTGGCGTCTACCCGCTCGTCGTCGATCCCATCATCGTCAACGCCAGACTCTCGTAGGTGCTGATGGACGGCGGCAGCAGCCTGAACATCATCTACCTCGAGACCCTCGACCTTCTCGGCATAAACAGGGCGCAGCTCCAACCAAGTGCCGGGGGATTCCATGGTGTCGTACCAGGAAAGAAGGCGCTGTCGGTAGGTCGAATCGACTTGCTTGTCTGCTTTGGCACGGCGGCCAATTTCAGAAAGGAGGTTCTTACCTTTGAAGTGGTGGGATTCTGAGGCACGTACCACGCAATCATTGGGCGCCTGGGTTATGCCAAGTTTATGGCTATCCCCAACTACACCTACCTAAAGCTGAAGATGCCTGGGCCCAAGGGGGTCATCACCGTCAGCTCCTCCTACGAGCACGCGTACGAGTGCGATGTCGAGTGCGTCGAGTATGGAGAAGCCGTCAAGAACTCCACTGAGCTCACCTCAAAGCTCGAGGCCCTGCCTGTAGAGGCTCCAGAACCCAAGCGCCATGCGGGCAGCTTCGAGCCAGCAGAAGGAACAAAGAAGATCCTGCTCAACCCCAACGGCTCTGATAGCAAGGTGCTGACGATCAGCACCGACCTCGACCCCAAATAGGAAGCCGTGCTCGTCGACTTTCTCCGTGCAAACACCGACATGTTTGCGTGGAGTCCCTCGAACATGCCTGGCATACCGAGGGAAGTCGCCGAGCACACCTTGGAGATTCGAGCCGATCCTTGGCGGAGCGGGCCTCGACCTGAGCAGCCAGAAGCTCGTCCTTAAGCCCTGCGGAGACCGATGCATGAAAATTAGATGACACCAAAAAATACCTTGCTAAAAGAAGTATAAAGAAGCCTACCATGAATCTTCTCCTCCAGAGCAGTGTTTTGACCAACTAAATCGGTGTTGGCCCTCTCGATCTCCCTGTGAGAGCGGGCCAGGTCGGTATTGGCGACCCACAAGTCCTCGATCGCCTTGCCCGCCTACGTGATAGCTCCCTCCTTCTCCAGCAGCGCTCTCTTTAAACGATCAACGTCATAAGAAAGGCTGCGAGATCGAGCCCGTTCCACCTCAAGATCCTCGAGGGCCTTCTTCTTGACCTCCTCTGCGGCGCTCCGAGCAATCTCGCCCTTCACGCACTCTACCTTCATCTCTTGGAAGGCCTCTCGGGCAGAGGCGAGGTCAGCCTTGATAAGGACCTTCTCCTTTTCAAGATCGGCGGCTGCATCCTTATAGAATACGACCTCTTCTCGGGCCTTATATGAAGCCTCCTCGACCGTCACGGTCCGCTCCCTCAGCCGCGTGGCCTCTTCCGCCGCCTTCCTCGAGACCTCCCGAGCCTCGGCCAGAGCGGCCTCCCTCTCCTTTTTCTCCTCCTCGAGCGCCAAAAGCTCTTTGTAGGCCTTGAGGAGCTTCTCCTGCGACTCCAAGAGTTGGTCCTTGAGAAGAGGGAGTTGCTCCCAGCCACCCCTCGTCGCGTGGATAAAACTCGACTTTATGCGGGAGGTCTCTTCCAGATCCTGCGAGCCAGCAGTTGAACAGTAAGAATACAAAACCAAACGTCCTATGGTAACTAAGGTCCAAAGACGCTTATGAAATAAGCTGGACCGAGCCCGCTGTTGACGATGTCAGATAGGAGCCCCACCACGTGCTTCATCTAGAGGCTAAGCTCCTCGAGATGCTCCCACTTTTCAGCCTCCTTCTGATCATCCATAAAGATGTTAGGCTTGGATGGGTCGGTGGAGGCCCGAATGCGGATCCGACTGGGGTCCCAGTTCTCCATCTCCTCTTCCGTGCGTGCCTTACGCCCCGGATGAGCTCTTGGACGGTCTCGAGCGATCCCCCATGACACAAAAATAGGTCGATGAGGGAGGGGAATCGCCCGTCATCGTCTACCGTCCTCCAGGTCCCGGTCTCGCTGGCGCCACCGTCACCCGACGTCCCGGCTTTGTCCTCCCTGGCGGTGTTGGTGTCCTCCCACGGTCGTCGTTCTCAGACAAATCCAGGAGCAATCCCCTCGATGCCGTAGATCGTGCCCTTGATCTCAGATTGAGGGTCCACCAGAGTGCGCATCATGCAAGCGAGCGCCACCACGCCATCCACCCGCCCTGGCTCAGCCGGGATAGAAGCGGGCGCTCCCGGACGGAGCCACGCAGGGGTCAGCGGACCATAGACCGGCAGACCCTCCTCCCCGGTCTCAGCCCCCTGTGGCGACGGCGGCACTGGCTGGGACGGGCTGCGTGGCGGTGGCTTGAGCAGTTCTTCTAACTGCTGACTCTTCTACTGCTGCTGCCTCTGGAGCTCCCGCAGCTCCTGCTGCCGGTCCTACTCCAGCAGCTCCTCAAGCTGGTCCCCTTGTTGCCACCGCCCCTCCTCTCCTTCTCCTTCCTGCTGCGGCTGTTGCTGCCCTTCTTGCAGCTGTTGCTGCATCTCCCGCCCGTGCTCTTCCTCTTCCTTCTTCCTCTTCTCCTCGACGTAGTGGAGCCCGATGGGCCAAGGCGTCCGCTTCGCGACAGGGGAAGCCTCGACCTCCTTGTCCATGGAGCGGGCGTCCTTCGAGAGCCTATCACCAACGGACCCGTCACTTATAGTGATAGGATCCCCCTCGACCCTAGATCAAGGAGGCTCGGGGGCTCCCTCCTGCTTTTGAGGGCGAGGCGCCTCGACCCGCTTTGGCGACGGCGGGGTGGACTCCCCCCCCCCAATAGACGAGGCGGCGCGCTCTCGACACCCGTCGACGGCCGAGGATCGGAGGAGCCTATAAGCGCTCGAAAGCAAAAAGGCAGTCGCCATGATGATCGACATAAGGGTAACACGACTCCCATAATATCGGGAATGAACCGCTAACCTGAGTCTTTGGAGGCCGCTCCCACCTTAACTTCTTGGCCATCGAGGGCTGGGCCTGTTCGAGCGGCCGCTTCAACCTGAGGAAAGTGAAATAAGCATAAGAGAAGCCGTTACCCGAGAAAATGCAAAGACATCGGAAGGTAAGAATCATGACGTCGAAGATCTTACCCCACAGGAAGAGCGACCCGCCTACCAGCGCCTCGACCAGCAGGCCTCAAGCCACCCCGCGTCGAGGCTCCGGGCCCCTCATGAACGGGTGCAAGTCTCGGCTCGGTGTCTCCCGCCTAGCCAGCGCCTGGACTAGTACTCCCACGACCCGTTTCCCTCTTACTCGAGGCTGCAGCACGGCCATGGGTCAGCGGCCCCGTCGCCAGAGACTTAACCCGGTGGCCCGCCTTAGATGCGAGAGGAGGTAGGGGGCGGGGGACGGTCCGACCTTGCGCAAGCGCTGGGGGGTGTCGGCGCGAGAGCGGCGCGGAGATGACTCCCTCTGTTGACTCTCACGATGCCTGCTTGGCGCCCCCTTAGGGACTCCCATACTCGGGACGTCGACGCCGGTCTGAGGCGGGCCCTCGAGGATCCTGTCGAGACGGGACGCCATCCCCTCAGAGTCGTCGCTATCGTCGTCACCATCGCCGCCATCGTCCTCATCGGGGGATTCTTCCTCAAGCTCCCCCCTCTGCCTGGACTTCGCTCGACGAGTCTCCAACGCTTGTCGCGCGAGATTTTTCTTCTTTTCCTTCTTCTTTTCCGAGTCCTTTGCGGACTTCAGCTTCTCCACGGACTCGCGCCTCTTGTCGCGATCCACGTCATCCTCCTTCACCGGAGGCTTCGAGGATCGAGCGCCGATCGATCCCTGCACGAGCAAAGATAAGTCTTAAAGAAGGTCAAAGAAAATCGAGAATCGGAACCATAAATAGGAAAAGGACTTACCAGGTCAATCGACCCCTGATCGGGCCTCATAGGGAAGCCGTTGATGTGCTCAGGCTGAAAGTCGCCTGCAACGGCCGCCCTGACCCTGGCGGCGACCTCATCGTCCGCAGGTGCTTCATTAGACATTCGGCAAGCCTCGAGAACGCGAGACGAGACGCCAGGGCCCATTTCGTCCATCCTCAACGGCCGAGACATCAACGGGAGCACTCGTCGGTGATGTACGGCGGAAAGGACGAGCGTGGCCGTCAGGCCCTCCTCACGCAGCTTCTTCAGGGCGTCGAGGATGGGTTCCAGCCGTGGTTGGCGGGCCTAGACAACACCGTACCTCCAGTGGTCTGGGCGCTCTAAGCTCAAGTGCCCGGTGTAGGCAGGGAGGAGGTCGTCGTCGTTCCGTAGGTAGAACCATTGGTAGTCCCACCCGGCATGGTTCGACGTCAACCCCACCGGGATGTACTCACGCGGTTCCTCCGCCTTGCCAGTCTTCAGCACCAGGTTGAGGCACCCGGCCAGCACCGGCTTCCTCACCCCTATGGTTCCACTGGGGGCATGGAAGAGCTCACCCCAGTACAAGTGGAGCCACAGGTCCTAGTGTGGCATCATCCCGAGGTAGCCCTCACACACCGTGGCAAAAACCGCTGCGCTGGTGATGGCATTCGGCGAAAAATGCTAGAGCTCCACCCCGTAGTGGTGGAAGAGCGCCCGCATGAAACGACTCGGAGGGGAGCCTAGGCCGTGGTGGTGGAACTTGGCGAAGGAGACCACGTAGCCCTTGGGCGGCCTTGGCTCCCGGTGGTCCGCCGCCGGCACCATCCACTCTGGCCTCGACGACGAAACGCGGGGACGTAGGAGCCCCTCCCTCTCGAGCTCCAATAGCTGGTGCTCCATCATTGACGACGAGCGCCAGTCATCGGTGGCGATGAGTCTCACCGCCATCTTGAGGAGGAAGAAGAACGACTGAGCTACTGCTCGAGCGTGCGCGCGCGTGAGACGGTAAGGAGGCGGAGGCAGGAGCAAAGGCAGAAGGCTGAAGACGGAAGGAGTAACAATCAGGAGACCCAGGGATATTTATAGATGGCTGGCCACCAATGGACAGATCCGACAAATATGGTAAGTCCCCTAATAAATGCGCCGCTAAACGGTCCTTATCGATCTCACAGACGGGACGCTACGAATCCCGCGCCAGTATAGTGCCGCAACGGCTCTCGCCTAAAAAGGCACGCCCAACGGGCAAAAAGGCGTACCGCCGCGATCCTTTACTTCCCCTGTAAGCCAAGGTACGTACTCATGATAATGAGAATCTCGAGAGGTCGCAGGCTAACCCACCGAACGGGTTCGACAGCCGATCTTGAGTACCCGAGTCAGGGATGCCCAGCGAGCGGTCAAAAAACGAGGCCAGCCTCGAGGACTCGCTGGGGATATCCAAGGCAAGGACGAGACGGTCGAGAGGAATCCCCCCGAGGGGAGGCATCGAGCCACTGGACTCTATCGAACGAGACCAGTAACCCCGACCACGTCGACCCAACTTTATGAGAACGCCTCCGGGCTACAGCTGACCACCTCGAACGGGGCACAGGTTCTCACTTGGATTACCCGCTAGGAGCTCAATCTGGGGTAGATGGCGCTCGCTCCACCGGGAGTACGTCGCAACCCCAACGCGAAACCAACTAATCAAAGCCTCTAGCCCACCTTCCGCAACGAACATCAAGAGCGCTTCCGCAGATTGGGCAACATAACCCTCGAAGGAGTCAAAACTCCTCCAAGGGCTCGGGGGTGACCCCCGCGGGGTCGCTCGCACGCCCCCACGGAATCTCGACCAATAAGAAGAGCCTCTACTCGAGCGCAAGCGCTCGAATAGAGACTCAGGGGCTACTGTCGAGGGTATCAGTAAGAGGTACCCTAACTGATGTACATAGAGAGAGCAACCGTACGTAAGTCGAGGTCGCCAACTCGACGCCCCCGGTCGTACGCACGGTCATCGACGACCATAGCCTCGAACACGGAAAGAGCGTCGTGCGAATCGATTGAGGCTCGACTGCCGGCGACCCTCGAATACGGAAACAGGCTTGTATGAATTGAAAGGTCTCGAACACAAGGAGGCTGCCCGCCGCCTAACGCGGGCACGGAAACCAGGGCATTTAATGCGCCTACCGTGTTCTCACCTAACCCGTCAGTCACAGGAAGCGTGATAGGGAAGAAGCACCCGTCCTGTCGTTCTTTTTGTAGCCTTCCCCAGCAAAGGAGCTAGAGTATGGCAGGGCGCAGGGAGTGGGTCGGAACGTCAAGTCAAGACCCCCTCGAGACGCCCAAAGTCAGCGCTCTGCCCAGCAAAGTGTTGCATGGCACCTGACCCTCGAGTAGGCACGTTTCCTTCCTGGGGAAGGATCGGGCGACGAATGACAACACCTCAACCACCCCGACGTGGCTGCTACCACGACGTACAAGCGCGCAACAGATAAACCGGTCCAGGACAGCGCACAGGACCGAGATTCAGGGGCACACGTAATCATCATCAAGGTACCGAGACAAGACGGCTCGAGGCCACGCCGGTACGGAGGCCTCGAGTAGGTCAGCGCGCCGCACCCTTATCGACCCCTACTCTGTCGCCTATGCATGTAACCTAGGCCTCCCCTTGGAACTATAAAAGGGGACGCTCAGGAGCGGATACATGAGACAAGATACACATAGTGGAGCAGCCACACTCCATCTCCATCCATACCACGCCTGTATTCACCCCTGTACAAGCACTTAGGTGCAAGATAATAGAAACTCCTCCCCCCCGCTGGACGTAGGGCCTTCTCTTGCCTGAACCAGGATAAATCTTTGTGTTTTTTTTTGCATCACCATCTGGAAAGGGGCGCACACACTGGTTTTACTCGTTGGTGTGACCCCCAGTGGGAAAACACCGACACTTCCTATGTCATCGCATCGGCAGAAGCAGATACTTATGAAAGGACCAGGTGTATCTCAGGAGAGATTTGGGAGAAAGATTTCCTCAAAGTTGCCGATTATGAAATTCCACCGATCCAAGCAGTCGGTTCTGATGAAGAGTTTTAATGGATAGTTTCGCCGATGATGGAAAATTAGGCCAGGGGTTTACATCGGCTGATGATTTAGTAGAAGTAGATATAGTTAATGGGGATAAGCCTGGACCTACTTTTATTAGCGCTAAGTTAAATTCTGAGTGTAAGCAACAGTTAACCGATTTGTTAAAGGAATATAAAGATTGCTTTGCTTGGGATTATACTAAGATGCTAGTTTAGACCGGTCAATTGTTGAACATCGGTTACCCATCAAATCTGGATTTCGGCCACATCATCAGCCAGCTCGCCGTTGTAATCCTAGTATTCTTCCTGATATTAAGGCCGAAATAACTAAACTTATTGAAGCTAAGTTTATTCGGCAGTGTCGGTATGCTGAATGGATTTCCAATGTTGTTCCAGTTTACAAGAAAAATTGGAAGCTTCGAGTTTGAATTGATTTCAGGAATCTCAATAAAGCTGCGCCGATGGATGGTTACCCAATGCCCGTTGCCGATTTACTAGTTGATGCTGCTGCTGGGCATCGGATCATAAGCTTTATGGATGGCAATGCGGGATATAATCAAATATTCATGGCTGAAGAAGATATTCCAATGACTGCGTTTAGATGTCCTGGTCATGTTGGGTTATTTGAATGGATAGTCATGACATTTGGTTTGAAAAAACCTGGTGCTACTTATCAGAGGGCTATGAATTTTATCTTTCATGAGTTCATCGGCAAGTTGGTGGAAATTTATATTGATGATGTGGTGGTTAAGTCTGGAGATTTCACAAAGCATCTTGCCGATCCGGGAAAAGTATTAGAATGTACAAGGAAACATGGTTTGAAGATGAATCCTAACAAGTGCGCATTTGGCGTATCGGCAGGGCAATTTTTTGGTTTCATGGTGCATCAAAGGGGAATTGAAATTAGTAGGAGATCTATTGATGCTACCAACAAAATAGTGGCTCCTACCAACAAAATCGAGCTCCAATCTCTGATCGGCAAAGTAAATTTTATCAGGCGGTTTATTTCCAACTTATCCGGAAAAATTCGCGCTTTTAGTCCTTTACTTAAATTAAAAGCCGATCAAGAATTTATATGGGGAAAAGAGCAACAGTTGGCTCTAGATGAAATCAAGAATTATTTGACAAATCCCCCAGTCTTAATTCCACCTCAGCAAGGAAAGCCCTTCAGATTATATTTGCCTACCGATGGGATGGTCATCGGTTCGGCTTTGATTCAAGAATTTGAAGGGAAGGAGCGTGTGATTTACTATTTAAGTAGAAGATTGATTGATGCTGAGGCCAGGTATTCGGCCATTGAAAAATTATGTTTATGTCTATATTTCTCATGCATTAAGTTGAGGCACTATTTATTATCGGCCGAATGTACTGTCATATGCAAAGTCGATGTGATCCGATATATGCTATCTATGCCGATTATGAGTGGTAGAATCGGTAAGTGGATTATGGCACTATCGGAATTCGATTTGCGGTACGAATCGGCGAAGGCGGTCAAAGGACAGATCATGGTCGATTTTGTTACTCAACATCGGGGTACAGTGGAAACTTTGGAAATTGTACCTTGGACGCTCTTCTTTGATGGATCCATGTGTGACCGGGGGGCAGGAATCGGCATAGTATTAATTTCCCCTCAAGGAAGGAAGTATGAGTTTTTTCTGCCGATTGTTGCCACATCAACGAATAATCAAGCCGAATATCAAGCAATAATCAAAGGGTTCAAGTTGTTAAAAGAAGTTCATGCTGATGCTGTTGAAATCTTCGGGGATTCTATGCTAGTTATAAATCAATTGGCTGGAAGCTATGAATGCCGAAGCGAAGTCCTGATAACTTATTTCGAAAAGAGTATGCGATTGTTAAGGGAATTAAAAGATTTCCGATTAGAGCATGTTCCTCGGTTACATAATGAGGAGGCTAATCTATTGGCTCAACATGCCTCAGGGTATCAACGCATATTGAACACGTTATTGGCAATCAGTGCCTATGATTGGAGAAAAGAAATCATTGGTTATTTAAAGGATCCATCTAAGAAGGTTGAGAGGTGTGTTCGGTTTCAAGCTACCAAGTATGTGCTCCTCGAGGATGAATTATATTATCAAACAATTGATGGAGTTCTTCTCAAGTGTTTAAGTGATGATGAAGCTAAAAGTTTGATGGGAGAGATCCATGAAGGAGTGTGTGGAGCACATCAGTCGGCTTTTAAGATGAAGTGGATGATCAGGAGAAATGGGTATTATTGGCCAACCATACTTGAGGATTGTTTTAAGTATTTCAAAGGGTGTCAAGGATGTCAGAAATTTGGCAATGTTCAAAGGGCGCCCGCATCGGCCATGAATCCCATTATTAAACCTTGGCCGTTCCGGGGATGGGCTATTGATTTGATCGGCTAGATTTATCCACCATCTAGCAAAGGGCACAAGTTCATCTTGGTTGCTATTGATTATTTCAATAAGTGGGTTGAGGCTTTTCCTTTGAAAAAAGTCACATCGGCCAATATGATTGATTTTGTAAAAGAACACATTATTTACCAATTTGGTATTCCTCAAACGATTACTACCTGTTGATATTTGGTAACGCAATAAGGAAATGATCCGCAAGCGCACGGATATTGGTGAGCATTTCACCCGGGAGGTTATCCAGAGTTATCGTATTTATATTTTTACCACTCGGAGAAAGGATGCATCTGACTAACCAAATCTATTGCTACTATCCCTTTAGGCTACAAAGAATGTTTCTCGATGTGAGTGATGTATAGAGAAGACTACAACCGTAGTCTCGTTCTAACCTTTGTAAGGATGATCTACTATTCTATTGGGGAAGCTCACGGAATCTAGACACCACAAAGGATGTTCGACCCGCACCTATAAACCTACCCGTCCTGCTAACAAGATATGGGATACAAAGGTAACTCGGAAATGTCACGTTCCTCGCTAGTACCACGGTCCAGCTAGTCAGGGGATATCTATGAGTACCCTAGCCTAAACACCACGTTTACGCTAGCAATGATTACTCTAATACTCAACCGGAAGAGGATTAAAGTAAACTCATAAACCAAAGAACAATAAAACAAGAACTTACTAGAATTAGATGTCGAATTACTAAAGAATCTTAGAAGCAAGCCTCGGGTTAGAAGACTTGATCCCGTAGGTACAACTTGGAGTAGACACCGACACGCCGGCCTTCCTCCGATCTACACCTCCACTCTATCTCTCTCAATCTAGTAGAAACTAGAAGATCTATTTCTACTTACATTGGTTGCTAAGCCTAAAAAGAAATATTATTTAGAGAAGAGGTTTTCCTTCGAGGGCACCCCTCAATCTCTATGATAACTTCTTGTCTTCTCCAGGGGCTAGGGGGGTCTCCTTATATAGTCCTCCTCCTCTATGCATTTTTGGGTCGGTAGACGATGTGGTACTACATTATCCATGATCCATTAGGTCGGTGGAACATCGTGTGCGAAGAGAGTCCCGAACGGAGTCCAACAGGGGGCGGGCGCCCAGGTCCTCAGGGCGGGCGCCCTAGGCCTGGCCCCTTTCGGCCTCCGCTTCCTTCCCGTGGCTTCTGAAGTCTTCTAGATGGTAGAAAATTGCGCGGTGCGTTGATATCTCTATGTAATCCCGATATGTGGGCCTTTCTTCCTTATTTCCTGATAACCCCCTGCAGAAATAGACAAACACAAAAACTCGTCGAATTCTGTCGGATAAAACCCTAAGTCTGGGTGTTGGTTGCAGTTGGATCCTTTTTTTATTTATTTGATGATTATATTTGGTACTTAAGGACTGTCAACAACTCCCCCATGCTTACCCCTTGCTCGTCCCTGAGCAAGGATGAACTCAAGAGTTTCTGCAGTGGTTTCATGCCTTAAAAGTACACACGCATTCAAGCAAGATCTCATCTCTGAGTTAGAATAAACTGTTAAGACTTAAAACTTACTCATTTTACTTTTCACCGTGGGGCTTGTAACCGTCACTTGTGTCTTGAGCAGTTAAAAGATAGAACGGTCAAGTCAAGCGCTATGTCTCTTGTTCTTTGATTAACTATAGCTCCGGAGTTTTTGCAGATTTTCAAAATAAAACTCAGAGATTCCCTGTATGACTCTCTCTAGTCTCTCTTTTGTGGTATTTCTGGATCCTTACCGAGGCAGTAATGGTATATGCCTTCTCTCAAAGTATGTGATATTTTTGGTATGAGGCATAGTGATATTGCCATCTCTCTCACCCTACTCTAATAAGGTTTTGATATCTGGAGCTCATAGGTGGGAGACAGCTAACACATACTTACAAGACATTTATTGCATAGTCAAACCATGGATCCAGAGAAACAAGTCAATAAGTCAAATCAAGATGTGCATGTGTGGCGAATGAATGGTGTATGGTGATGATGGTGATAACAATGGTGAAAGTCTAATTCTAATTTTGCTCTTTTAAGGGGATACATACCTTTCTTGCACTTTGAAGCTTTTTGAGGAGAATGAGATGCTCTATATTTTCTTTTTCTTTCCTCTCAGGTGGGTATCTTGTACACCTAATTCTACTGTCGGACACTTGTCCATTTTTACCTCTCGTCTCACTTTTTCTTTTCTTCGAGGTTCCGGGCACTTGCCCCTTTTTATTTTCTCGTATTTTTCCTCTTTTTTCTTCTTCTCTTTTTTTTTATTTTTTTTTTATTTTTTAGAGCACTCATCTCCTGAAATAATATAGCAAGTTGTAGTAACCAAAATAACTGGAGCATTTATTTCACAGGGAATAACAGGGATTGGAAAATGTTTTTTGCTATTCTCTCCCGGATTAGGAGTAGAATAATTTTGGGTGAATCTGGAGATGGAAATGAGTGGATGTATGTGGATGCGTATTTCCGGAGTAGAAGCAGCATATATGAGTGAACATGCAAGTGAATCTTGATTTTAACCACATGACAAGCTCCTAATGGTCTACACAGCTTGACCACACTCAATGCTCATAAGTAGTAAAAAGTAAATGTGTGGCTCAAAGTCTAATAAGCATGTATATATGGCCGTGGTAGGAATTTAAACTCTCATCATACAGGAACTCATCATGTGTTATTTTAAAGATTTTCAAAGATAAAATTCTCCAGAATTCTAGCATCTCTAGGAACAGATAAACAGCAGCTCAACCTTCCCATGTCATATCCGTTAACGACTTAGACTTTAGATCAAGTACTCTTCCCACAAGTTCAGGTTTAGAGCAGGTTTAAATTATAACAGTTATGCCTAAACTTGAGAGAGATTTCAATTTTAAGAACTAGTCATGGAATAGCAACTATTCATCATTTCCATGTGAGAGTTTATCACGAGGGTTCATAGCAAACTTTATTTATTTATTTAGCAAACTAAGCAAAGATATATATATATATATATATATATATATATATATATATATATATATATAAAAGCACAAAAATCTTTATTTGGGTTTTCATGATTATGCATCTTTTATTATTTGAGTAAAGTATAAATGCGAGTAGAAACACTTAGCTGGATAAATGGGGGTGCTCTCCCCCAAGCTGGATTTTGACGTAATTTCTTCTGATGTAGCTAGTAGGTGGCGGAGGTGTATTTGAATGTCGGCAGCACCTTGACAACGATTAGGATGTCCCCCGTCTGCTAGTCTTCTTTGATCCTTGAATTCTGTGGAGCTCAAATAGACAACAAAGCTGTCAGTGTTTTCCCCACCGGGGGTCACACCAACGAGTGAATTTGTATGCGTGCTCTCTTTCCCAGATGGTGATGCAAGAAGACACAAAGATTTATCCTGGTTCGGGCAAGAGAAGGCCCTACGTCCAGCGGGGGGGAAGTTTGTATTATCTTGCACCTAAGTGCTTGTACAGGGGCGAATACAAGTGTGGTATGGAATGAGATGGAGTATGGGAGTTCTACTGCGTAGGAGTGTAGTGTTGCGTGTGTTATGTCTATTCCCGGGTCTCCCCTTTTATAGCTCCAAGGAGAGACTTAGGGTACATGTATAGGTGTCAGAGTAGGGGTCGATAGAGGCATGGCGCGCTGACCTACTCGAGGCCTCCGTACCGGCGTGGTCTCGAGCCGTCCCGTCTTGGTAGCTTGATGATGATTACGCGTGCCCCTGTACCCTGCTCTGCACGCCGTCTCGGGCTGGTTCACCGGTCGCACGCATGTACGGTATAGCGGCAGATCCGGCGGAGTGGCTGTGGTGTTGTCAGTCGACGCCCAACTGTTCACCAGGAAGGAATCATGTCTAGTCGAGGGTCAGACGTCGTGCAGTGCCTTGTTGTCTGAAGCGTTGACCTTGGTTGTCTCGAGGAGGTCCCGATTAGACGCTCCATCCCTGCTTTCTGCGTCCTGGTACGCTCTGGGTTGTTTGGTGGGGAAAGCTGCAAAAAGGATGATGGGACAGGTGCCTGTTCCCTATCACGCTTCCCGTGGCCAGCGTGTTAGGTGGGAAGGCGACAGGCGCATTAAGTGCCCTGTCTCTCGTCGCGCGTCAGGCGGCGGACGGTGTCCTTGCGCTCGACGCCTCCGATTCGCTCGAGCCTACTTCCATATTCGAGGCTGCGGCCGTCGATGACCGCACGGCTTATTAGAACGTCGAGTTGAGGGCCTCGATCTGTGCGCGGGCAATCTCGTTATGTGCGTCAGTTAGGGTACCCCTTACTGATACCCTCGACAGGAGCCCCCGAGTCTCCATTCGAGTGCTGGCGCTCGAGTGGAGTTTTTATTTTGCGGTCGAATTTCCGTGGGGACGCGCGAGCGACCCAGCGGGGGTAGCCCCCGAACCCTTGGAGGAGTTTTTGACTCCTTCGAGGGTTACATTGCCTAACTCTCAGAAACGCTATCGACACCAGTGGTGGAAGGTCCTGATTGGCTTGTTTTGTGCGGGGGTTTCGACGTACTCTCGATAGAGCGAGCGTCTTCCACCCCAAGGTGAGTTCCTAGCGGGTAGTCCAAGTGAGAACCTGTGCTCCTTTCGAGGGGGTCAGCTGTAGCCCAGAGGCGTTCTCATAAAGCCGGGTCGACGTGGTCGGGGATACTGATATCATTCGATAGAGTCCCGCGGCTCGATGCCTCCCGTCGGGGGGATTCCTCTCGACTGTCTTGACCCTACCTCGGACATCCCTAGCGAGTCTTCGAGTCTTCGATCTTCGACCACTCGCTGGGGATCCCTGACTCTGGTGCTCGAGATCGGCTGTCGAACCCTTTTGGTGGGCCAGCCTGCGACCTCTCGAGGCTTTCACGGGTACATCCCTTGGCTTACAAGGGAAGGAAAGAGCCGTGGTCGGTTCGCATTTTTGCCCGTTGGGCGCGCCTTTTTAGGTGGGAGGCGTTACGACACTGTGTTGGCGTGGAATTCGGAGCGCCCCACCTGTGAGGAGGGAAAGGACCGTTAGACGGTGCATTTATGGGGGGAGTTACCTCATTTCTCGGATCTGCCTGTTGGTGGACTGTTGCCTATAAATGTGCCTTGGCGTCGCCACTGTTCTCCCTTCTGCCTCCCGTCTTCATTCTCGCCTTAGCCCTCTCGTTGCCTTAGTTCTCTTGCTGTCTCACGCGCACGCGCACCCCCTCAAGCGGTAGCGGATCCACCGTCCTTCCATCCAAGATGCCTGTGAGACTCGTTGCCGCCGATGACTGGCGCCCGTCGTCGATGACGGAGCGCCGGTTGCTAGAGCTTGAGAGAGGGACTCCTGCGCCGCCGCACCTCGCTATCGTCGCCAGAGTGGATCGCGCCGTCGGCGGACCACAGGGAGCCCCAACCGCCCGAGGGCTACGTGGTGTCGTTCGCCAAATTCCACCGCCACGGCCTGGGTGCTCCTCCGAGCCGCTTCATGCGGGCGCTCTGCCTCCACTATGGGGCGGAGCTCCAGCACTTCTCCCCCGCCATCACCGTCGCGGCGGTCTTCGCCGCGGTGTGTGAGGGCTACCTTGGGATGATGCCCCACTGGGAGCTATGGCTCCACCTCTATAGGGGTGAGCTTTTCAACGCCCCCACCGGAACCACTGGCGTGAGGAAACCCGTGCGGGCAGGATGCCTCAATCTCATGCAGAAGATGGGGAAGACGGATAGGCCGCGTGAGTACATCCTAGTGGGGTTGTCGACTAACCACGCCGGCTGGGACTCCCAGTGGTTTTATCTGTGGAACGACGACAACCTCCTGCCTGCTTACTCCGGTCGCCTGATCACGGAGCGTCCACCGGACTGGACATACGGCATCGTCCAAGCTCATCAATCGCGGCTCGACCCCCTCCTCGACGCCCTGAAGAAGCTTCGCCTGGAGGGCTTGACTGCCGCTCTCGTCCTCTCGGCCGTCCATCACCGGAGAGTTCTCCCATTGATGTCTCGACCGTTGAGGATGGACGAGATGGGCCCTGGCATTTCATCTCGGGACCTCGAGGCGTGCCAGATGTCCAATGAGGCTCCGGCGAACGACGAAGTCGCAGCCCGAGTCAAGGCCGCAATTGCCGGTGACTTTAAGTCGGAGCACATTAACGGCTTCCCCATGAGGCCTGATGCGGGCTCGATCAATCTGGTATGCTCTCTTCTCATGCATGGCTTCGATTCTGGGTTTCTTTCTTCCCTTTTTCTAAGTCTACCTTTGTTCTGGCAGGGACGGATTGATGTTTGGTCCTCGAGGCCTCCAGTAAAGGAGGATGAGGTCGACCGCGACAAACGGCGCCAGTCCGCCGAGAAACTAAAGTCCGCCAAGGACTCTAAGAAGAAAGGAGAGAAGAAGAGGAACCTCGACCGCCAAGCACTAGATGCGCGTCGAGCTAAATCCAGGCAGAGGGGGGAGCCTGAGGAAGAATCCCCAAGTGACGATGATGGGGGAGATGGTGATGAGGACAGCGACGACTCTGAGGGGATGGCGTCTCGCCTCGACCGGATCCTCGAGGGTCCGCCTCGAGGCGACGTCGTCGCCCCATGAATGGAAACACCACAAGAGGGACCAGGCGGATCTCACCGCCCTCATGCCGACACCCCCCCGTGCCCGCGACTGGTCAGGTCGCCCCGCGCCCTCCCCCTGCGCCCAGGATGGGTAGCCATGGTAGGCCCCAGGCGATGGGGCCACTGACTCGCGGTCACGCCGCGGCCTCTGAGAAAGGAGAGACTGGCCACAGGAGCGCCAGTCCTGGTGCCCGCCAAGCGGAAGTTGCTGTGCCAAGGCCAGCGCCTATCCTCGAGGGGCCTGGGACCTTGACGCGGGGTGGCTCGAGGCCCACTGGTCGGGGCACCGGCAGGCGAGCTGTTCTCCCCGTGGGGTAAGCTCTTTGATGTTGTGACTTTTGTTCTCCTGTTCCTCTGCGTTTCCTCGTATACCGGTCTCTTTATGCTCGTTCCTTTTTTCTTAGATTAAAGCGAATGCTTGAGCAGGCCCAGCCTTCAATGGCGAAGAGGCTCAAAGCGGGAGCAGCCTCCAAGGAGCCAGGTTTGTAGCTTAATTCTGGGACTTGTGACGCTCTTATGTTGGTCATCATAGTGACCGGCCTTTATTCTTTGTTTCACAGGCTCCTCCGACTCTCAACCTCCGGCCGACGCTGAGAGTGCCCCGCCGCATCCCGAGTCTGCCCCGTTGCCGCCGACACTGGCCGAGGTCGCCTAGACCCAAGGGCAAGAGGGAGCCCCTGAGCCTCCCCGATCGGGGGTCGAGGGGGACCCCATTACCATCAGCGACACGTCTGGCGGCAACGAGACGTCTAGGGATGCCTGTCCTATGGATGAGGAGGCGTCAACCTCCCTTGCCGCGGGACGGACGCCCTGGCCTGCTGGTCTTCGCGCCCTCGAGGAGCAGAAGAAAAAGGGAGAGGAGGAGAAGCGGGAGCACGAGGCAAGGCGGCAGCCGCAGGAGCAGGGCTACCGACAAGAGTCGTAGGAGCTCGAGGAGCAACAGCAGCAGCAGCAGGGGGGCCAGGAAGAAGGACCACTCGAGCCCCCTCCTCACAGTCCGCCGCAACCTGTACCACCGGCACCGCAAGAACCCGGAGACCAGGAGGAGGATTTGCCGGTTTTCAGCCCTCCAACCCCAGCGTGGCTCCTTCCAGGGGCGCCCGCCGCGATCCCGGCAGAGTCGTGGCAGGCGGACGGTGTGGTGGCGCTTGCCTGCATGATGCGCGCCCCCGTCGACCCTAAGTCCGAGATCAGGAGGACGATCTACGGCATGGATGGAATCGCCCTAGGGTTCCTCCGGGAGCGTCGGGCGTGGGAGGACCGTTTTCCCTCTGAGGAGGACGAGATCGGGACGTCAGGGAGTAAAGACGGCACCTGGGAGACGGTAGACGACGACGGTCGGTTCCCATGCCTCGTCGACTTGTTCTTGCGCCATGGGGGCTCCCTCGAGACCGTCGACAACCTTATCCGCGGCGTCAAGGCGCGGGCTGACCGGGAGATGGAGAACTGGTGCCCCCATCGGATTCGTATCCGGGCTTCCACCGATCCGTCCGAGCCCAACATCTTCCTCGATGACCGGAAGGAGGCCGAGAAGTGGGAGCACGTCGAGGAGCTCCGCCTTTGGATGAAGCACGTGGTGGGGCTCCTGTCGGACATCATCAATAACGGGCTCGGGCCGGCTTACTTTGTAAGTGTTTTTCGATCTTTAATCCTCATGGAGCCTTTTGGTTTTGTATTCTAACTGTTCGATCCCCGACTCGCAGGATATGAAAGAGACCTCCCGTATCAAATCAAGCTTCATTCATGCCACGAGGGGTGGCTAGGAGCAGCTCCCCCTCCTCAAGGACCAGCTCCTCGAGTCGCAAGAGAAACTCCTTAAGGCTTATAAATATCTCATAGCGTTCGAGGAGGAGAAGAAGGTGAGGGAGGCTGCCCTGGTCGAGGCTCGAGAGGCCTCAAAGAAGGCTGAGGAAGAGGCCGTGCTGCTGAGGGAGCGGGCTCTAACAGTCGAGGAGGCTGCGTCCAAAGCCTAGGAGGAGGCCCTGTCCTACAAGAACGTCATTGCTTACTTGGACAAGGAGAAGGGCCTTCTCAAGACCGACCTGGACTCCCTCCGAGACTCCTTTCAAAGGATGAAGGTGGAGCACGTGAACGGCGAGATCACTAGGAGCGCCGCGGAGGAAGCCAAGAAGAAGGCCCTCGAAGACCTCGAGGCGGAGCAGGCTTGATCCCGCAGGCTTTCTGACGACGTCGAACGTCTGAAGGGAGAGCTGTTGGAGAAGAGTGGGGCCATTGCTCAGGCTGGCAAGGCGATCGAGGATCTCCGCGTTGCCAACACTGAGCTAGCACGCTCCAACAGAGAGATTGAGAGCGCCAACACCAGATTAGTCGGTGAGAACACAGCCTTGGAGGAGAGTGTCCGCGGTACGTTTCTGTTGCCGGATTTCCTTTTCGAGGTGTGCTTGGTTTTTTCTAAAGTTTTTTGCGTTGGCATCCACAGGGCTTAAGGACGAACTCTTGGCCACCCAAGTCGAGGCCCGCAATGCTAAGGCCCAGCTCGAGGCAGAGGTTGCTTTGAACCGTCGAGTACGGACGGCGATAAGCGATCTCTCGACCTCTTGGGAGATCGAGCCCATGGATGAGTCGAAGGAGGACGCTCGAGGCGACGCACTGGTCGACCAGCTATGCTACTTAGGTGCGACGCTGAGAGATCGGGTGCGGGATGCCCTCCACATCGGGGTGAAGCGGGCAATGGCGGTTGTCTGCTCAGGCTTCTCCTACGACATGGAGGTGGTGTCCCACGGCTTCGTCACCGACATCTCCAGGACCGACGCGGAGAACGAAGAGAGGCTCCACGCCTTGATCGACGACGCGGAGGTTCCTGGAGAGAGGCTGGCCAAGCTTTTTGAGCCTGAGGTGCTTCCCCCTGAGACTAGCTCGGGCGCAGGCGAGGGTGGTGAGGATCGTGCTATGGACTAAGGCCTGCGAGCCTGCTCAGGGTGCGTAGGGCCCCTTGTATAGTACTTTGTTAATCCTGTTTTCAAGTGATATAGTGTCTTTAAGTGGTTGTTATATGTTTGTCTGTCTTTTCTCCCGAGGCTTCTTTTCCTTCCTTTTTGCGCCTATGTTTGTTTTTTCTCACTTGGTCTTTTGTTCGAGGCGGTCTCGATTGCCTAAAGGGTGAGGGGACGAGTAGAGTTTCCATAGCCCGGGGGCGTAGGAGTTCTCGGGCTCATCGTTTCTCGGCCCTCAAGGGGCTCGAGGTACCTTTACTACTCAACCGTGTGAGATTATCGATAAGAACGAAAGGACTGCTAGATTTTTTCGATACTTTGGGGGGGTCACCCCCCTTGCTAGCCCCTGAGGGAGTGTCAACTATGATGGGTCGTGGTCGGTACTCCCTTCTATCGTTGACAGTTGTGGAAAAGTAAATTGCTCGAGGGAAAGACTTCATTTATTCGTACATTCATTTACAAGGCCTTGGTACAAAGCATACGTAGGAACATAAAGCTTTGAAATTCTAGGGGTAGAATCGACGTAGCTGTTCGATGTTCCATGCGTTGGTGAAGACCGCCCCCTTTTCGTCCGCAAGCTTGTATGTCCCTGGCTTTAAGATCTCGGCCACCACGTATGGGCCCTCCCATGGTGGGGTCAGCTTGTGGCGTCCTTGGTTGCTTTGTCGCCGTCGTAGAACGAGGTCTCCCACGTTCAAGTCCCTCCTGCGTACGTGCTTGTCGTGGTAGCGTCGAAGCTTCTGCTGGTATCTGGCAGAGTTGATGAGGGCCATGTCTCGAGCTTCTTCGAGTTGGTCGACCGCGCTTTCTTGGGATTCTTTATTTGATTGTTCGTTGTACGCTTTGAGTCGAGGGGACCCATACTCGAGGTCTGTCGGGAGAACGACCTCAGAGCCGTAGACCAAGAAGAATGGGGTGTATTTTGTGGCCCTGCTTGGCGTCGTCCTTAGGCTCCATAGGATCGAGGAAAGCTCCTCGACCCACTTCTTGCCGAATTTCTTCAAGCGATTGTAGATCCTTGTCTTGAGCCCCTACAAAATCATGCCGTTGGCACGCTCGACCTAGCTGTTAGTTCGAGGGTGGGCCACTGCAGACCAGTTCACACAGATGTGATGCTGATCGCAGAAGTCCAAAAACTTCTTGCCAGTGAACTGAGTGCCGTTGTCAGTGATGATGACGTTGGGGATCCCAAACCGGTGGATGATGTCGGTGAAGAAAAGGACGGCCTGCTCGGAGCGGATGTTGGTGATGGGTCGAGCCTCAATCCATTTGGAGAACTTGTCGATAGCTACCAGCAAGTGGGTGTACCCCCCTTTTGCTTTTTGCAGAGGCCCTACTAAGTCGAGCCCCCATACTGCGAACGGCCATGTGATGGGGATCATCTGAAGAGCGTGGGCGGGCAGATGTGTCTGTTTGGCGTAGAACTGGCACCCGTGGCATGAGCGTACGAGCTCGATGGCATTAGCTACGGCCGTTGGCTAGTAGAAACCTTGTCGGAAGGCGTTCCCTACGAGGGTCCGTGGAGCAGCATGGTGGCCGCAAGCCCCCGAGTGTAGGTCCTCGAGGAGTTTCCGACCTTCTTCCACGGTGATGCAATGCTGCAAGACCCCCGTCGGGCTTCGTCGATATAGCTCATTGCCCTCGCCATAGATCACATATGACTTGGCCCGTCGAGCGATACGGCGGGCCTTAGATCGATCTTCTGGTAGCTCGCAGCAGATTAGGCAGTCGAGGAACGGAGTGCGCCAGTCGAACGGTCGACTGGGCCGCTGTTCTACCTCCATCACCTCAGCTGCCATCAATAGTGCGTCGACGGTGTCGGTTTGCTGGGCAGGAGCGGCATCGACGCTAGCACCCGAGCCCAAGTCGACGGATGGCTCGTGAAGATCTCTTGAGAACGCGTCAGGTGGCACCGTGCCTCAGGTTGACGCGATCTTGGCGAGTTTGTCGGCTGCCTCGTTGTAGCGTCGGGCGACATGGACGAGCTCAAGGCCATGGAATTTGTCCTCGAGTCGACGGACTTCCTTGCAGTACGCCTCCATTTTCGGGTCATGGCAGCTTGAGGTCTTCATCACTTGGTCGATGACGAGTTGGGAGTCGCCTCGGACGTCAAGGCGTCGGACTCCTAGCTCGATGGCGATCTTGAGACCGTTGACGAGGGCCTCATATTCTGCGACATTGTTGGATGCAGCAAAATGAATCCTGATGGCGTACCTCATATGAACGCCCAAGGGCGAGATGAACAGCAGACTGGCCCCGGCTCCCGTCTTCATGAGTGACCCGTCGAAGTACATCGTCCATAGCTCCGACTGGACCTGAGTCGGGGGAAGCTGGGAGTCTGTCCATTCCGCGACGAAATCCACCAGGGCTTGCGATTTGATAGCCTTGCGAGGCGCATAAGTGAGAGTCTCACTCATGAGCTCGACCGACCATTTGGCTAATCTTCCCGTGGTCTCCCTATTTTGGATTATCTCGCCCAAGGGGAAGGACGAGACCACCGTGATGGGGTGGCCGAGGAAATAGTGTTGCAGCTTGCGTCGGGCGAGGATTACGGCGTATATTAGCTTCTGGATTTGAGGGTAACGCGTCTTGGTCTCCGAGAGCACCTCGCTATTGAAATAGACCGGTCTCTGGACTGGCAACGCATGCCCCTCCTCCTGCCTCTCGACAACCACAGCTGCACTGACGACTTGAGTCATTGAGGCAACGTAAAGGAGCAGTGGTTCCGCAGGTTGAGGCGGGACCAGGACCGGTGCCGAAGTCAGTGTTTTCTTCAAGTTTTCAAGGGCTTCCTCAGCCTCGGGAGTCCAAGAGAAACACTCGACTTTCTTCAGGAGCCGATATAATGGTAACGCCTTTTCTCCTAACCTTGAGATGAAATGGCTCAGCACCGCTAGGCATCCCGTGACTCTCTGCACGCCCTTGATGTCTCGAATCGGCCCCATTCTTGTGATGGCCGAGACTTTCTCGGGGTTTGCCTCGATGCCACGCTGGGAAACAATGTAACCTAGGAGCATGCCTCGAGGCACGCCGAAAACGCATTTCTCGGGATTGAGCTTGATCTGGTTGGCGCGTAGGCAACTGAAAGCGATCTCGAGATCCTGGATCAGGTCTCCTCGCCGCTTTGATTTGACGACGATGTCGTCGACATAGGCCTCGACCGTCGACCCTATGTGCTTGCCGAACACGTGGAGCATGCAGCGTTGATACGTAGCTCCCGCGTTTCGAAGCCCAAATGGCATGGTTACATAGCAATACATCCCAAAATGTGTGATGAAAGAGGTCGCGAGCTGGTCGGACTCTTTCATTTTTATTTGATGGTAACCAGAATATGCATCAAGGAAAGAAAGGGTTTCACATCCCGCAGTAGAATCAACAATTTGATCAATACGTGGTAATGGAAAGGGAACTTTCGGGCATGCTTTATTTAAACTCGTATAATCGACACACATCCTCATTTTCCCATTTTTTTTCTTAACTAGTACAGGGTTTGCTAACCAGTTAGGATGGTGAACCTCCTTGATGAATCTGGCCGTCAAAAGCTTGTGGACCTCCTCGCCAATGATCTTGCGCTTCTCCTCGTCGAATCGGCGCAACCGTTGCTTCACTGGCTTGGAACCAGCTCGAATTTCCAAGGAGTGCTCGGTGACTTCCCTCGGTATGCCTGGCATGTCCGAGGGACTCCATGCAAACATGTCGGCGTTCGCACGGAGAAAGTCGACGAGCACAGCTTCCTATTTGGGGTCGAGGTCTGCACTGATCATCAGCACCTTGCCGTCGGAGTTGTTAGGGTCGAGCGGGATCTTCTTGGTTCCCTCTGTTGGCTTGAAGCTACCCGCGTGGCACTTGGGCTCTGGAGCCTTAGCGGCCAAGGCCTCGAGCTTCGCGACGAGCTCGGAGGAGTTCTCGACCGCCTCCCCATACTCGACGCACTCGACGTCACACTCGTAAGCGTGCTCGAAGGAGGAGCTGACGGTGATGACTCCTTTAGGACCAGGCATCTTCAGCTTCAAGTATGTGTAGTTGGGTATAGCCATGAACTTGGCATAGCCCGGGCGCCCGATGATGGCGTGGTACGTGCCCCGGAACCCGACCACCTCAAAGGTGAGGGTCTCCTTCCTGAAGTTGGCCGTCGTGCCAAAGCAGACCGGTAAGTCAATTCGACCCACTGGCAGCGCCTTTTTCCCTGGCACGACGCCACGGAAACCGCCGGCGCTTGGTTGGAGCCGCCCCCTGTCGATACCTAGGAGGTCGAGGGTCTCGAGGTAGATGATGTTGAGGCTGCTGCCGCCATCCATCAACACCTTTGAGAGCTGGGTGTTGACGATGATGGGGTCGACGACGAGTGGGTAGACGCCCGGGGCAACCACCTTGTCGGGGTGGTCCTCTCGATCGAAGGTGATGGGCGTGCTCGACCAGCTGAGGTACTGGGGCACCGCCATTCTCGCTGCGAAGACCTCACGGCGTTCCCTCTTGCGCTGCCTTGCAGTCAACTGTGTCGAGGGCCCACCATAGATCATGTAGCAGTCGTGGACGGCAGGGAAACCATCGTCGTCCTTGTTGCCCTCCTTGTCACCGCCCTTCTCCTTCTTTGGGTCGTCGCGCGCGTCCTTTTTGAATCCCAGACCATCGAAATGCTTTTTCAGCATGCGACAGTCTTTGAGCTTGTGATTGGCTCCTCCCTTATGGTAAGGGCATGGCTCCTCTAGAATCTTATCGAAGATGCCTCCATCTAGAGGACCTCAAGGTCTCCTGCGTTCCATGGCGGCGACGAGATTGTCATCGAAGTCTTCTCATGGGAACTGCCGCGCTTTCTGCTTCTTCTTGTTCTTCTTGGGCCCTCGACTGGGGGTCCCATCTTCATCGGTAGGCTGCTTGCCTTTCCTTCCTTCACAGCTAAAGAAGGCACCGACCGCTTCCTCCCCTACTGCATAATTTGCCACTACGTCCATCAGCTCATCGACGGTCTGAGGGCGATTCTGGCCCAGCTCCCGCACCAAGTCTCGACTGGTGGTACCAGAGACAAAGGCCAGGATGACATCATGGTCGGGTATATGTGGCAGCTCGGTGCGCTGCTTCGAGAAGCTGTTGACGGTCCTTAAGTATCAAATTTAATTATCAAATAAATAAAGAAAAGGATCCAAATGAAATCAAGATCTAGACTTAGGGTTTTATCTGACAGAATTCCACGAGTTTTGGTGTTTGTCTATTTCTGCAGGGGGTTATCAGGAAATATGGAAGAAAGGCCCACATGTCAGGATTACGTAAAGATATTAACGTGCTGCGCAATTATCTCACATCTAGAAGACTCCAGAAGCCACGAGACCGAAGCGGAGGCGAAACGGGGCCTGACCCTGGGCGGCCGCCCAGTTGGTCAGGGCGCCCGCCCTGCCCCTGAGTCCAATCAGGACTCTGCTTCGCGGGAGATCTCCACCGACCTAAAGGATGAATCTAAACCATACAATCTATGTCGGTTTGATCCAAGGGCCCATATTCACTTGAAGGGACTATAAAACCAGACCCCCTGGCCCCTGGAGGAGAGAGCCTCTCAACCCTAATTCATAGTTCTTCAAGGGAGAAGAAGCCTCTGATCAAGATTAGAGCCACCACATCAATTAGATATCTAGATTAGCATAGCTACATAGGATTAGAACTAGAAGGAGTC
This sequence comes from Sorghum bicolor, assembly GCF_000003195.3. Taxonomy (NCBI): domain Eukaryota; kingdom Viridiplantae; phylum Streptophyta; class Magnoliopsida; order Poales; family Poaceae; genus Sorghum; species Sorghum bicolor. The sequence goes on along the minus strand of NC_012877.2, from coordinate 37,503,055 downwards.
AATCTTCGATTGGTTTCCGGATCTGTCAAGAGGATTCTTGGTAATTCTCTAATTGTGCTTCTAATTGCTTTCTAATTATCTTTGTTCTTCAATATTATGAATACGACTTTGTTCTACTTCAATATATTGCTTATGAATTTGCTCTACTTGCTTATATTCAAGATTATATTGTTCTTAGTTTATCATAGTTATGTACTTGGCTTAGTTAGATACGATCTATATACATGCTTAGGATCGTATAGCGTTTATCCATCGGATCCATGGGTAAATAATAGATATTGTGTAGGCATGGTGCTTATACCGTATTTATCTGCGATTGTACCCAATATGCCAGATCGTGGGGTGGTTCGTGATAGTGACAGCTTCATTGATTCTTATATAGTCCCCCTCTCATGTATTGGGCTGGCAGAGCAACATTATTACAGGGGAGGGATTGCTATGTTTCTCATATTCCTTGCTAATATCACTATGCATGGGCGTAGTCTTGTCTCACAATGATTGCTAAGTATGCTTGCACTAACTATGATAATGCTAGACTATATAGTTGAGAATAACTTAGGGAATATTCTTGTAGTTCGTTCTAATACCATGCTAATGACTTTTAGAGTATCTAATTGAGGTGCTTATCATATTTATTATGTGGCTAGATCAGATTAGTTATCCTTGTCACTATTATTATTTCATATATCTTTTATGTGACACTTATCTCTGTATGAAGAGTTAGATATAATGTTCTCAATTATACATGCAATGATAGATGCTCAATCTCATATTCTATTCTGTAATCAATATTGATGATTGCTAATCCCTTCCTAGTGGTAAAAATATAAATAACGATACCTGGAATACTTCCCGGTTAAAATGCTGCATCGGTATTAATCTGTGCGCTTACAGATCCCATTCATTATTTATTTAGAAGAGCAATTGCATATTTCAATACCGCGTCTCTCATGTCATGCTGGGGATGACAACTTGGCTTAAGTGGTGTGAGGGATAGGTTTGGCATTTTTGGCACTGTTGCTAGATTTAGAACTTAGTCTACTTTTAGTAATGATGTTAAGAATACCCAACAAGCATTTTTGGCGCCGTTGCCGGGGAAGGTTGATTACTAATCAGGAATAGAATAAAAGATTTTGAGTCATCATTCGCATCACTAATATGATTGAGCTTATCTATTCTCTCATACAGTTTTACCCCAATATTTTTCTATTTTATCTTATGCAGGGGAATGTATGAATAGAAGACATCTTCCAGGAAATTTTGTTGACAATCCTGAAGCATTATTCAAGAAGACGAGAGCCAAGATAAAGAAATCATCAACACTTCAGCAAGAAGCTTCATCCAATCAAGAAGATCACCGGAACTTGTCTTCGAGGTTCGAAGCCATGGCGAACAAATCAATCCGCGAGTTCTCAGCTCCCACTACGGACAACATCCGCACTGGACCTGCTGCAGAGATCGACGGCATCTTTGAGCTCAAGCCTGGACTTATTAACATGGTGCAATCCAACCAGTTCAGTGGGAAGGCACACGAAGATGCTAGTGCTCATTTACAACACTTCCTGGAGATTTGCAACACATTCACCATAAAAGGAGTTTCCAAAGATGCTATACTACTTCGCCTCTTCCCATTCTCACTATTAGGAAGAGCGAAGCAGTGGTTCTACGCTACAAAGGAGAAGAATACTACCTGGGCACTCTGCTCAACAAACTTCCTGGCTAAGTTCTTTCCCATGGGCAAGACCAATGCTCTCCGTGGGAAGATTACGAGTTTTCAGCAACAAAATGATGAATCTGTTCCTGAAGCATGGGAGCGCTTTCAAGACTACATCCTAGAATGTCCCCATCATGGAATGGAGAGTTGGCTATTGATGCAGACGTTTTATCATGGGCTCGGCAACAGTGCCCGAGAGACCATGGATGCTGCAGCTGGAGGAGCATTCTTATCACTTACTATACCACAAGCCACAGCTCTTGTGGAAAAGATGGCGTCCAACCAAAGCTGGAATGAAGAGAGGACCCAGACACGCAAAAGAGGTGGAGGTATGCATCAGCTGAAGGAGGTAGACATGTTGTCTGCAAAGCTAGACCTGCTCATGAAGAAGCTCGACGATAGAGCTGGAGACAAGAAAGAAGTTATGCACATCTACGACTCTCACATGACTTGTGAGGAGTGTGGAGACACTGGACACTCAGGCAACCACTGCCCTGAGATGCTTGAGGATGTGAACTACATCAACAACAACAACAACAACTACTACTACAACCGTCCTCAACAAAATCAAGGTTAGAATCAATAGAGGCCTAACTACTCAGGTAATTATCAAGGTAACAATTCTTACAACAACAATAATAATTTTCCACCTTTGAGAGAGTTAGTGTCTAATCAAGGAAAGCTAATGGATAACCTATCTAAGAAATTGGCATCTAATGATAAAATGCTAGAAAATATAAATAATAGAATGGATAATTTCTCTACTGCCATCAACAATCAAATTAGCTTTAATAAAATGATTGAATCTCAGTTAAATCAAATAGCTGCTGCTGTTCCTACTACTAACCCCGGTATACCATCACAACCGGAAGGATTAGAATCTGCAAATCTTGTGGACATGTTTGATGCAGGTAATTGGAGTAACCCCGTCACTGAATTTTCTACTGACCGTCTGCCGGTCAAGAGAGGCGATCCAGGACGCCCCGTCATCCCGATCTCCATCGGAATGGTGGACGTTCCAGAAGCACTCTGCGACTTTGGCTCCAGTGTCAACATTATACCCAGGGTACTCTATGAAAAATTCTTTACATATCCTTTATTAGAAACAACCATGTGTTTGCAGTTTGCAGATCAGACGATAACTTTTCCAAAGGGAATAGTGAGGAACCTTTGTGTCCGAGTTGGTACCTTATATGCCCCAGCAGACTTCGTAGTGGTAGAGACCGGAAATGATGAGAGAGCACCTATCATCCTAGGGAGGCCATTCTTGAACACCACGGGAGCTATCATCTACGCTACTGCTGCCAAGATCAGTTTCTACGTCAAAGGGAAGAAGGAGACATTTTTCTTCAAGAACAAGACTACACAAATTCAAGATCAATCCAGACGTGAATCAAGGAAGAGGACCAACAGGAGGAACAGGAACAAGCAAGTGTGGACCGGGTCAGCTAAGATGGTCACTGTAGTCCATGGAGGCCAAGATCACCAACTTAAGTCACCGTTTTTGACCAAGAAGGACGACCTAGGAATGCCAAGCATCTACTGCTCCATAAATGGATACAACTTCTACAAGACGATTTGCGACACCGGATCAGGCGTCAACATAATGGCCGCAGTCACTTATCGGCTCTTGTTCGGGACCATGCCACTAAGACCAACATACATTCAGCTCCAGATGGCAGATCAGACATTTCGAGAAGTTCAAGGAATAGTATCTGATGTCCCAGTCAAAATAGACGATCACTTTGTCTACACAGACTTTCAAGTTGTTGACATGGGAGAAGATGAATATGATCCACCCATCATCCTTGGAAGACCGTTCCTCAGCACCGTTAAAGCAATTATCTACATTGGAACCGGAGAAGTCCATATGCACTTCCCCTCAGAGAAGGTACGCCGTTATCTTACTGACCCTAACTATATCATTGAAGAATCTAAGCAGGTCAAAAAAAGACGCAACCGCAACCAGAGGAGGCAGATCATCAAGGACGGATGGGCAGACTATGAAGGAGAAGTTGTAAGGTCAGAAGACGTTGAATTTAAACAGAATTATCCAGAGGAGATCGAAGCCGAGTCAGGTATGGAAAATGAAGATAACTATACAAGAAGAGGAGGCGCTGCCGGAAGTACCGACTACGCCACCCAACGAACCTCAGGACAATTAAGAAATTGGAGAGTCCCGTTCGGAGGACTTAAAAACACCGAACGCCTTGCCAAGAGGTAAACTTGGTAGTTATCCTTTCCCTTTCAGTTATTTCAAATAGTTTACTTAGTTAATCATATTCACACTATCTTAAAAAGAAAATAAAAATGTTAAAAACTGTAAGCCCCATGTGAGTATACGAGTGGCATAAAACCCATAAGTACATTCACTGTGGTGGCATAAAAATAAAAATAAATATTTTTCTGCTTTATAAAATAAAAATATAAAAACAGGGAGTAATATTTATTAAGGAGTCTCAAGATAATAAATGCTAGATATTTATGCTAACACTTAATCAGTTCCACAAGCTTTGTTGTCTATTTGAGCTCCACAGAATTTAAGAATCAAGAAGACTAGCAGACGGAGGACATTCTAATCGCTGTCAGAATGCTGCTGACTTTCAAATACACCTCTACCACCTGCTAGCTACACCAAGAGAAATTACGACAAAATTCAGCTTGGGGGAGAGCACCCCCATTTATCACGATAAGTATTTCTATCTATCTTTATACTTATATTATTTTAGAATATTAAAATACACATAAACTATGGGAAAACCAAATAAAGATTTTATGCTTATATATATATCTTTTGCTTAGTGTGTTTAATAAATAAATAAAGTGGCTATGCTAATCTGTATCTAAATAAAACTCAAGCATGGATATGATGAATAGTTGCTCTGCCTAATTTGCAAATTTTAAGTTCTCTCTCAAGTTTAGATATAACTGTTATAATTTAAAGCTTGCTCTAGACCTAAACTTGTGGGATGAAAACTTGATCTGAAGTCTAAGTTGTTAACGGATACGATATCGGAAGGTTGAGCTGCTGTTTATCTATTCCTAGAGATGCTAGAATTCTGGAGAATTTTATCTTTGAAAACCTTTAAAATGTTGCATGATGAGTTCCTGTATGATGAGAGCTTAAATTCCAACCACAGCCATATATACATGCTTGCTAGACTTTGAGCCACACATTTAATATTTACTGCTTATGAGCATTGAGTGTGGTCAAGCTGTGTAGACCCTTAGGAGCTTGTCATGTGGTTAAATCAAGATTCAATTGCTCGTTCACTCATATATGCTACTTCTACTCCAGAAGTACCATCCACATATATCCACCCATTCCATCTCTAGAATCACCCAAAAATATTCTACTCCTAATCCGGGAGAGAATAACCAAAAATATTTCTGTTTTCCCCGTGTGAAATAAATGCTCAAGTTATCTTGTTACTACCACTTGCTATATTATCTCAAGAGATGAGTGCTCTAAAAAAATAATAATATACGAGGAAATAAAAAGGAGCAAGTGCTCGGAACCTCGAAAAGAAAAAGAAGAGCATCTCATTCTCCTCATAAAATTTCAAAAAGCAAGGAAGGTATGTATCCCCTCAAAAGAGCAAAGTAGAATTAGACTTTCACCATTGTTATCACCATCATCACCATACACCATTCATTCGCCACACATGCACATCTTGATTTGACTTATTGATTTGTTTCTTTGGATCCATGGTTTGACTATGCAATAAATGTCTTGTAAGTATGTATATTTTATCTCCCACCTATGAGCTCCAGATATTAAAGCCTTATTAGAGTAGGGTGAGAGAGAAGGCAATGTCACTATGCCTTATACCACAAATACTACATATCTTGAGAGAAGGCATATACCATCAATGCCTTGGTAAGGATCCAAAAATACCACAAAAGAGAGACCTGAGAGAATCATACAAGGAATTCCTGAGTTTTATTTGAAAATCTGCAAAAACCCCAGAGCTATAGCTGATCAAGAATAAGAGACATGGCCCTTGGCTAGACTGTTCTATCTTTTAACCACTCAAGACAGAAGTGACAGTTACAAGTCCCATGGTGTAGGTAAAGTAAGTAAGTTTTAAGTCTTGACAGTTTACTCTAACTCAGAGATGAGATCTTATTTAAAAGCATGTGTACCGTCAAATTTTTTTTTTAAAAAATATATATATATATATTGCAACAACTTATGATCCATAGCTGAGTCTATCTTTGCTCAGGGACGAGCAAGAGGTAAGCTTGGGGGAGTTTGTTGACGGTCCTTAAGTATCAAATTTAATTATCAAATAAATAAAGAAAAGGATCCAAATGAAATCAAGATCTAGACTTAGGGTTTTATCTGACAGAATTCCACTAGTTTTGGTGTTTGTCTATTTCTGCAGGGGGTTATCAGGAAATATAGAAGAAAGGCCCACATGTCAGGATTACGTAAAGATATTAACGTGCTGCGCAATTATCTCACATCTAGAAGACTCCAGAAGCCACGAGACCGAAGCGGAGGCGAAACGGGGCCTGACCCTGGGCGGCCGCCCAGTTGGTCAGGGCGCCCGCCCTGCCCCTGAGTCCAATCAGGACTCTGCTTCGCGGGAGATCTCCATCGACCTAAAGGATGAATCTAAACCATACAATCTATGTCGGTTTGATCCAAGGGCCCATATTCACTTGAAGGGACTATAAAACCAGACCCCCTGGCCCCTGGAGGAGAGAGCCTCTCAACCCTAATTCATTGTTCTTCAAGGGAGAAGAAGCCTCTAATCAAGATTAGAGCCACCACATCAATTAGATATCTAGATTAGCATAGCTACATAGGATTAGAACTAGAAGGAGTCAATCTTCGATTGGTTTCCGGATCTGTCAGGAGGATTCTTGGTAATTCTCTAATTGTGCTTCTAATTGCTTTCTAATTATCTTTGTTCTTCAATATTATGAATATGACTTTGTTCTACTTCAATATATTGCTTATGACTTTGCTCTACTTGCTTATATTCAAGATTATATTGTTCTTAGTTTATCATAGTTATGTACTTGGCTTAGTTAGATACGATCTATATACATGCTTAGGATCGTATAGCGTTTATCCATCGGATCCATGGGTAAATAATAGATATTGTGTAGGCGTGGTGCTTATACCGTATTTATCTGCGATTGTACCCAATATGCCAGATCGTGGGGTGGTTCGTGATAGTGACAGCTTCATTGATTCTTATATAGTCCCCCTCTCATGTATTGGGCTGGCAGAGCAACATTATTACAGGGGAGGGATTGCTATGTTTCTCATATTCCTTGCTAATATCACTATGCATGGGCGTAGTCTTGTCTCACAATGATTGCTAAGTATGCTTGCACTAACTATGATAATGCTAGACTATATAGTTGAGAATAACTTAGGGAATATTCTTGTAGTTCGTTCTAATACCATGCTAATGACTTTCTAGAGTATCTAATTGAGGTGCTTATCATATTTATTATGTGGCTAGATCAGATTAGTTATCCTTGTCACTATTATTATTTCATATATCTTTTATGTGACACTTATCTCTGTATGAAGAGTTAGATATAATGTTCTCAATTATACATGCAATGATAGATGCTCAATCTCATATTCTATTCTGTAATCAATATTGGTGATTGCTAATCCCTTCCCAGTGGTAAAAATATAAATAACGATACCTCGAATACTTTGCGGTTAAAATGTTGCATTGGTATTAATCTGTGCGCTTGCAGATCCCATTCATTATTTATTTAGAAGAGCAATTGCATATTTCAATACCGCGTCTCTCATGTCATGCTGGGGATGACAACTTGGCTTAAGTGGTGTGAGGGATAGGTTTGGCATTTTTGGCACCGTTGCTAGATTTAGAACTTAGTCTACTTTTAGTAATGATGTTAAGAATACCCAACAGAAGCGTCGAGCATACTCTCGAAGAGTTTCTCCTGACTTCTACTTGCACTTGCTGAGGTCTCACGAGTTCTCAGGCCGTATGTAGGTCCATTTGAAATTACCCTCGAAGACTCTAACCAAATCGACCCAGTCGTGGATCTGATTAGCTGGAAGTTCCTCGAGCCACCGACGGGCGGTATCAGAGAGGAAAAGTGGTAGCTGTCTGATGATGGCTCGATCGTCTCCTCGAGCACCTCCCAGCTGACAGCTAACCTGAAGTCTGCCAGCCACAGTTCTGGTTTGGATTCACCATTGTATTTTGCGATGCTGGTTGGGGGTCGGAACGGACTGGGCAGTGGTGTGTTGCGGATTGCCCTGCTGAACACCTATGGGCCTGGTGGCTCGGGGGCCATTCGGTCCTCGTCGCTGTCGTACCTCCCGCCACGATGTGCGCTGTAACCGCGCTCTTCCGCGTCCCCATGCCACCAGCGTCGATTCTCTTCGATGTCATGCCGTGCGTCGTGTCGACGCTGATCGTCGACGGGGACAACGAGCGTGGTCTTTCTTGCTCGGGGAGGTGGCTGCTGATGGACCGACACCTCCTTTTCGTTTTGAGCCGGTTCGTCGCACCTTACAGTGGCAGCACCTCGACGTCGAGAAGTCGAGCTTTCGGCCTGCTGAACTGCCGCCACCTGGAGCAGCGTCTGTACCTCGTCTCGAATACATCGAGCTTGGGAGTTCGATGGCTCTGGCATGTTGCGCAACAGCATTGTTGCCACCACTACATTCTGGCCTGCTCGAGGGAAACGGCTGACAGGCTGCTCTGGCTCTGCGTCTCCGATGATTTGTCGGTGTACCTCTCGAGCGCGTCTGCGGACACTTCCGCCAGGCGGGTAGGGCAAGTCTTGCTCGAGGATTTGCTCGAGCAGGACGAGGCGCTCACGGTCCTTGTCAAGCTTGGTCTTGAGCTCTCGTAACTGCGCGAGTTGCGCGGCCCTGTCTTCCTGTGGAAGCGGGTTGACCTGTCCGTCGTTCCCAGGTGTCCTGGGATCATCTCTTGCTGCAGGGGCTCGACCGCCGGCAGCCGCATCTTGCGTCTCGTCGGTAGTTTCTATTGCCCCATTGATGTGATAGCATTCCCTTGTAGGGTCGTAGCTATCGGTCTCGGATTCGGAGTCCGGCTCGGCGGCGTAGTAACATCCGCGTCCTTCCTCCAGCAGCCACTGCCTGAGCGAGGTGATCGTGTATCGTCCAGGGCCTAGGCGGCGGAGGCCTCGTACCCGGGAGAGGTCCGGCAGCTCGGACGTTGGCGGCCGTGCTTCAGAGTCATGTGGGAGGACCATTGGTCTTTCCACGTACGTCCGAGCATTTGGGCATATCGCCCTAGAGAGCGATGTTGCGGCTTTGTCCAACCCGAATGGCAATGCCCTTCTTGGGGTGAACAGCCCATGTGGAAGCAACCTAGTGGTGGGGGAGAGCGCTCGGGGCGCGTCACCTCTTGTCGTCGTATGATGTTGGGCCGGCATGCCCACGGTTCCGGTACGCGGCGCGGCCGGCTCCTGTGCCACCTCTTTCCTAGCACGAACTGCCGGTCGTGACGAGGCAGAGGGGTGACGATGGTGCTGCCCACGCCTCTTCTTGGGCGGTGAGGCATGGTGTCGAGGGCGTCTCGGGGCCCTCATTCGCACTGGCGCAACGCGGGCTCCTCCCGGTCCTTTGATCGAGAGCAAGATCATGTCATAGCCGGAGCCAGTCGACATGAACTCAAGGCTCCCAAACCAAATCATGGTGGAGCGTGGAATCGGCGAAGCCGGAGTGGCCATCTGGAAAGGAGTGGGAAATCGATGAAAAACACGCAGGGCCCCTACCTGGCGCGCCAACTGTCGGTGTTTTCCCCACCGGAGGTCACACCAACGAGTGAATTTGTATGCGTGCTCCCTTTCCCAGATGGTGATGCAAGAAGACACAAAGATTTATCCTGGTTCGGGCAAGAGAAGGCCCTACGTCCAGCGGGGGGGAAGTTTGTATTATCTTGCACCTAAGTGCTTGTACAGGGGTGAATACAAGTGTGGTATGGAATGAGATGGAGTATGGGAGTTCTATTGCGTAGGAGTGTAGTGTTGCGTGTGTTATGTCTATTCCTGGGTCTCCCCTTTTATAGCTCCAAGGAGAGACTTAGGGTACATGTATAGGTGTCAGAGTAGGGGTCGATAGAAGCATGGCGCGCTGACCTACTCGAGGCCTCCGTACCGGCGTGGTCTCGAGCCGTCCCGTCTTGGTAGCTTGATGATGATTACGCGTGCGCCTGTACCCTGCTTTGCGCACCGTCTCGGGCTGGTTCACCGGTCGCACGCCTGTACGGTATAGCGGCAGATCCGGCGGAGTGGCTGCGGTGTTGTCAGTCGACGCCCAACTCTTCACCGGGAAGGAATCATGTCTGGTCGAGGGTCAGACGTCGTGCAGTGCCTTGTTGTCTGAAGCGTTGACCTTGGGTGTCTCGAGGACGTCCCGATTAGACGCTCCATCCCTGCTTTTTGTGTCCAGGTACGCTCTGGGTTGTTTGGTGGGGAAAGCTGCAAAAAGGATGATGGGACGGGTGCCTGTTCCCTATCACGCTTCCCGTGGCCAGCGTGTTAGGTGGGAAGGCGACAGGCGCATTAAATGCCCTGGCTCTCGTGCGCGCGTCAGGCGGCGGACGGTGTCCTTGCGCTCAACGCCTCTGATTCGCTCGAGCCTACTTCCGTATTCGATGGTAGTTAGCGCTCGACCCCTGAGTGGTTCGCTCGACGTCTTTTCCGTCTTCGAGGCTGCGGCCGTCGATGACCGCACGGCTTATTAGAACGTCGAGTAGAGGGCCTCGATCTGTGCGCGGGCAATCTCGTTATGTGCGTCAGTTAGGGTACCCCTTACTGATACCCTCGACAAAAGCTTAGTGGAACTGGTTAAGTGTTAGCATAAATATCTAGCCTTTATCATGTTGAGCCTCCTCAATAAATATTACTTATTTAGCAGGATCATGCACTTATTATTTTTTATATTTTTATTGTAAGATGAAAACTTATTTATTTTATTTTTATGCCACCACAGTAAATGTACTTATGAGTTTTATGCCATGAGCATACTCACATGGGGCTTACTATTTTTTTTAACATTTTTATTTTCTTTTCAAGATAGCATGAACTTGATTAACTAAGCAAACTATTGAATAATTGAAAGGAAAAGGATAACTACCAAGTTTACCTCTTGGCAAGGCGTTTGGTGTTTTTAAGTCCTCCGAACGGGACTCTCCGTTTTCTCAGTTGTCCTGGGATTTGCTGGATGGCGTGGTCGGTGGTTCCGGTGGCGCCTCCTCTTCGTGTATAACTATCTTCTCTCTCTGACTCGGTGCTACGGTCTCCTCAGGACAGTTCTGTTCAAGTTGTATGTCTTCAGACCTTACCACTTCTCCTTCGTAGTCTACACATCCGTCCTTGATGATTTGCCTCCTCTGGTTGTGGTTGCGTTGTCTTCTTCTTGTCCTGACCTGCTTAGAGTCTTCAACTAAATAGTTAGGGTCAGTAAAATAGCGGCGTACCTTCTCAGAGGGGAAGTGCATGTGGACTTCTCCGGTTCCAATATTGATAATGGCTTTGATAGTGCTGAGGAACGGTGTTCCAAGGATGATGGGTGGATCGTACTCGTCGTCTCCCATGTCAATGACTTGAAAATCATCTGGAGCTGAATGTATATTGGTTGTAGGTGCATGGTTCCATGCAGGAGCTGATAAGTGACTGCGGCTATTATGTTGACGTCAGATCCGTTGTCGTATAGTGTTTTCTAAAAAGAGTATCTGTTGATTGTGCACTCAATGCTTGGAACACCAGGGTCGTCCTTCTTAATCAAGAAAGGTGACTTGAGTCGACGATCTTGACCACCTTGAGCTGCAGTGACCATCTTAGCTGACTCGGTCCACATTTGCTTGTTCCTGGTCCTCCTGTTGGTCCTCTTCCTTGGTTCTTGTCAGGATTGCTCTGAAATTTGTGTAGTCTTGTTCTTGAAGGAAAGTCTCCTTCTTCCCCTTGATGTAGAAACTGATCTTGGCAGGATTAGCGTAGATGACAGATCTGGTGTTTAGGAATGGCCTCCCTAAGATGATGGGTGCCCACTCCTCAGTACCAGTCTCTATCACCACGAAGTTTGCTGGAGCGTACAAGGTACCAACTCGGACACAGAGGTTCTTTAATATTTCCTTTGGGAAACTAAGTGTCTGATCTCCATTGTGTTTGTGCTCGTAGATCCTGGTTCTTCACTTGGTGGAATCTGGGAGTTGTAAAACTCCTTCAGGTATTGCTCGAAGTGTACCTGTTCATAGAGACAAGGCAGAGATCAAGTGCATGGGCCCTGTTGGTGGAAAACACCAACAGAACCAAAAGTGTATTTGTTCTTCTCTAACCTCAAGCATAGTGAGCAAGATAAAGTTGATGGGTCATGAGTGTAGCATTTAAAACATTTGTCAGATCAGATGGCTCAACCTAATGGATGATAGTCTATCTATTTTTATGTTTTGTTTATATCTTCCAAAGATTGAATGTGCAATATTTTAGCTTATATGATTAGGAGTGTGGGATCACGAAGGTAGTACTAAGAACAAAGATTAAAGACTAAACATGTTGAATTAATTGAGTTGGTTAATCTGGAGTTATAAATCATACATGTTTGTCTCTTTATTTATGTGAATGCTAGAACCAAGGAGAAGCTTATAAAAGCGATAGTCAAGTATCTTAAGGTGTTACCTTACTTGAAGAGTGACGGTACAGTATCACCTTGTGGAAGCTTCCCATTCGTAGAGGCTGTGTATCGTGTTTGTGGCACCCTCCAAGGATCATCTCTTATGAGCTACGTCTTTCTTGTGCAAATTGTTAAACTTCATGTGTCACTTTCTTTATCTCCAATGTGAGTTTATCTCAGGACTTCCCAGGTTGATATTGAAAGTTTTCCTGCAGGGGTTAGTCCAACAAAATATACCAATATCTACTCAAGTAGTTTTTAGTTCAGTAACCAAACTAGACTCCATGTCTAATCAGATTAAGGAAGGCTATTTAACCTAAGCACCATGCTTAATTTAAATGCCAATGGAAGTATGTCGAGTACTTCCAAACCAACACTTGCTAGTAAATAGACAAAGGTAGCATGACAGCATTTATAGAGATGTACTCAAGTGGAGATGAATTAGTGTGATTAGTACTTAACAAATTGAGCATCTCTCAAAGGTAGGGACAACCAACATAGCAACATGGCAAAGGATGTTTTTATGTAAAGTACTCCCCCAAGCTTGAATTTTGCGAAATTCAAGTTTGGATGAATTTAATTCAATGTTGCATGATGATTGGTTGGACATACCTTGTGCTTGTCATTCCTTGGATCTTCTTGCTCCAATCCTAGAAAGGTTAGTGACACGAATACCCGAAGGAATATTTCTACAATTATCTTTATATGCTCAATACACAAGGCAATGTTGCAAATAATTAGAAGTTCATGTCACAATCTGATAGGTGCTTGTTTTAGGACACTAAGCTTGTCCTTGGGAAACCATCAATCAACTCAACGAGATCTGCAATATTTATTATAGACATATGCATCGATAACCACCCTTTTAAAGTTTTTATAAATAGAAAGGAAGAGGGGGTTGGAGATCTCAAATGTGGTAAGGTTGGAGAGACCAATTGATTGGGGAGATGTTTTATATGAGCAAGGACTTGGTAAGGTATTTACAAAATAACTTCCATGCTCACTGTTGTTTCTCTCATTCTCAAACTCCAAGGATGATTCTTCATGAATGCTTAAAATTCCTCTAGGATTGTCTCTCAAGTTTGTTTTATCCATCCATTCAATGGTGATAGCACATGGATTTTTAATGCCCTCTAGCCATTGATGCTGCTCTTCTCGATCCTCCTTGTAGTCTTGGTGACTCTTATGAATGGGATGTCTAGAGAGATTCATAGGATTATCGGGAGGTTCAAGAGAAAGAGCGTAGTAGCAATTATTGGGCTCAAGGATGGGTTTGATAGCCGAATCATGGGGTTGAAGTGTTTGGAAATTGGCTATTGAAACTTCCTTTCCTTGTCTGGGAGATGATTCCTTCTCTATCTCTAAGATTTTTCTATGAAAACTAGTACAAGAAGGATGTCCACAAATGAAGACATACCTTCCTTTACTAATAGATAAAGAAAGAAAGACTCTACCAAAGGTTATATGATTAAGACCAATGTGAAAACATTGAGAAAAAACATGGTCTTGTAGGGCTAGGTCTAAACCAGAATTTATAGAAAGATTAACAGATTCCCTAGGTGTAGCTAAAAGTGCATTATCTTCTTGATTAAAAGATAGGACCTCAGCTATAGAAAAGGGTTGGTTTTGACCTATTGCAATCAACTCCAGACACAGATCATAATTAGGGGCAGGACTTGTTGACTCCCACGGTCTATGGCTGGTCTCCGAAGATGCAAATAATTCAATAATAGGTATGGAATTTGAGTTATCCATAAAGATAAAAATAAAAAGATAAAAGAATAAAAGTATAAAAGTATAATACAAGATAATAGCAAGACTCAAAGTTATCTCAGCAAACCATCTTTCTCCCCGGCAACAGCGCCAGAAATGCTTGTTGATATTTGGTAACGCAATAAGGAAATGATCCACAAGCGCACGGATATCGGTGAGCATTTCACCCGAGAAGTTATCCAGAGTTATCGTATTTATATTTTTACCACTGGGAGAAAGGGTGCATCTGACTAACCAAATCTATTGCTACTATCCATTTAGGCTACAAAGAATGTTTCTCGATGTGAGTGATGTATAGAGAAGACTGCAACCGTAGTCTCGTTCTAACCTTGGTAAGGATGATCTACTGTTCTATTAGGGAAGCTCACGGAATCTAGACACCACAAAGGATGTTCGACCCACACCTATAAACCTACCCGTCCTGCTAACAAGATATGGGATACAAACGTAACTCGGAAATGTCACGTTCCTCGCTACTACCACGGTCCATCTAGTCAGGGGATATCTATGAGTACCCTAGCCTAAACACCACGTTTACGCTAGCAATGATTACTCTAATACTCAACCGGAAGAGGATTAAAGTAAACTCATAAACCAAAGAATAATAAAACAAGAACTTACTAGAATTAGAAGTCGAATTACTGAAGAATCTTAGAAGCAAGCCTCGGGTTAGGAGACTTGATCCCGTAGGTACAACTCGGAGTAGACACCGACAGGCCGGCCTTCCTCCGATCTACACCTCCACTCTATCTCTCTCAATCTAGTAGAAACTAGAAGATCTATTTCTACTTACATTGGTTGCTAAGTCTAAAAAGAAATATTATTTAGAGAAGAGGTTTTCCTTCGAGGGCACCCCTCAATCTCTATGATAACTTCTTGTCTTCTCTAGGGGCCAGGGGGGTCTCCTTATATAGTCCTCCTCCTCTATGCGTTTTTGGGTCGGTAGACGATGTGGTACTACATTATCCTTGATCCATTAGGTCGGTGGAACATCGTGTGCGAAGAGAGTCCCCAACGGAGTCCAACAGGGGGCGGGCGCCCAGGTCCTCAGGGCGGGCGCCCTGGGCCTGGCCCCTTTCGGCCTCCGCTTCCTTCCCGTGGCTTCTGGAGTCTTCTAGATGGTAGAAAATTGTGCGGTGCGTTGATATCTCTATGTAATCCCGACATGTGGGCCTTTCTTCCTTATTTCCTGATAACCCCCTGCAGAAATAGACAAACACCAAAACTCGTGGAATTCTGTCGGATAAAACCCTAAGTCTGGGTGTTGGTTGCAGTTGGATCCTTTTCTTTATTTATTTGATGATTATATTTGGTACTTAAGGACCGTCAACACTACCGATAAGGGTACTATGTTTACATTAGGAGAGTTTGACGAATTTGCAATTGGTATGGGGATTAAAGTGTTGAATTCTTCTCCTTATTATGCTCAAGCCAATGGGCAGGCCGAAGCATCTAACAAAGGGATTATTAAGCTCATGAAGCGGAAGATTGAAGAAAATCCTAGGAGGTGGCATACGTTGTTGAATGAAGCTTTGTGGTCATATCGGATGGCTTGTCATGGGTCGACCAAAGTTTCGCCTTATCAGCTGGTGTATGGACACGATGCTGTGTTACCATGGGAGATTAAAACCGGATCTAGGCGACTATCTTTTCAAGATCAGCTGACTGCCGATGACTATGCTACTTTGATGAGAGACGAGTTGGATGATTTAGCAGGGCATCGGCTAAGGGCTTTGATGAGCATAGAAGAAAATAAAAAGAGAGTTGCCAGATGGTATGATAAGACGGTAAAGGCTAAGGAGTTTGCCGATGGAGACTTAGTATGGAAACTAATCTTACCGATCGGGACCAAAAGTTCAAAATCTGGGAAGTGGTCTCCCAATTGGGAGGGTCCCTAACGGATAAATCGATCTGCTCCTGGTAATGCCTTTATTTTCGAAACTCTCGAAGGAGTTGAATTTCCCAGGGCATTGAATGGCAAATACTTAAAGAAATATTATCCTAGCATATGGATTGATGCATGAAAGTTTAAGTGCCGATAACATTCCTATCGGCTGGATTAAAGTGTATCTAGGCCGGACTCAATGTTTTAAAAGGGTGCCGATAACAGTCCTATCGGCTAGACCAAAATGATCAGAAGTGTTTTGAAGAGAGAGCAAAGTACGCCGCCGATGAAGAGTTCATACATTCAGCAAGGCTCGGATGGATGATATAGCACGCAGACGAATTTGGTCAGCTTCTTCTATCTCTCTAATGTCTTCATCGGCAGAACCTTCCACCGGCTTCAGCTTCTTCTTCATCTGCAATGCCTTGCGGGCCTGGATGTTTCGCTCCTGTTCGAGAGTCTTGATTGCTTCAGGCAGCTGGCTTTCTTCTTGTTGAGCTTGGGACAGAGCTTCTTCCACTTGTTTAAGTTCTGCCAACAGGGCTTCTCTCTTTGCCGATAGGTCAAAAATCTTTTGCTTCAGCACGTCTCTTGAGGATTTTAGAATGCCGATGCTCTTATGCTTCTCATCGGCAAGGTGCTTTACCTTCATTACCTCCTCTGAAAGCTGGGCATAAGTGGCCCTATCGGCAAGGCGTTGAGTGGCCTTTTGGTACTGAAGCTGTCGACTCTCCAAGTGTGCGGCCTTGAAGAGGCTATCCTCGGCATCGGCAGGGATCTGGCCTCTGAGAGCTTTAAATAGAGCCTTGGCTGGATCAGAATCATCAACCAGTTGGGTTGTGTCTTGATGAAGGAGGGCTGATAGATCTTCCAGCTTTGCTCTAATCTCTGCCGATGAAATTCCAACTGCTTGAGAAGAACTTGCTTCCTCTCCTTCATCCTCTGAAATTTCGATGGCAAAGGAGAACAAGCTGTCGGGAGAATCTTGTTCCTGGAAGAAAAAAGGAGATAAGTTATTTGATGATGAAATATTAGTAAAAATAAAGAATGATAGTCAAATAGCTTACTTGCTTCAGAGCTATCTCTCGCCTCTAGCTAGTTGAGGCCGATGGTACCAGAGGCTGATTGGCAGGAATTGCCGATGAGACTATGTCAGCTGAAAATTAACAGGGGTAATTATAAAATGGAGAGGTAGGTTTATCGGTAGTGATTTCATAGAGGGTACATTACCTTGAGGGGGTGCAGTACTTGTCTGAATTGAGGAAACTACCGATGCTATGATTGAGCTTGCTAGATCAGCGGCCTGCTCGTGTATATCAGCCGATATTTCTTCTGGCTGAGGTTCTTCTGGCTGGGGTTCTTCTTGTGGTTGAGGAGGAGACAGTGCTTGTTGTGTCTGAGCTTCTGGAGAAGAGGGGGATGATTCTACAGGGATCGGTGACCTTGGAGGAGGGGGAGGCGTTGCTGTTCTCTGGCGCTTCGCTTGTGACTTGGTACTCTTGGGACCCTTTCTTTTTGGTTGGCTGGACTGGGGGGCATCGGCAGTCATACTTCTGGTCTTTGCCGATTTGCCAGTTTGCTAATACAACAATGAAAGTTTTGTGAGTACAAGTGTAACAGGGTATTGATGAGGTTCTGATTGAAATAATAAAAGTTGCCGATGAAGTTCCCGTGCTAGCTGATGTGTCCTGAAAGATTGTGTAAATGTAAGAATGGAATCGGTATAGGTTGAAGAATTCAAGAATTGACCTTAAAATCTTGTGCCAAAGCAGTGGCAGCTGCCGACGGGGATGTTTTCGCTCGTCTGGTGGTGATTTTCTTGAAACGCACACCCCGATGCATCAAGGCCACCAAGGTCGGAGCGTTGTTGCCGATCAAAGAGATCGGGCCCGATGGAAGAAGTTCGATCGGCCTGCCATTTCTGCTAACTGATGGTGACGTATCATTGACCTAAATAAAACAAAGAAAGTGAGTTGCCGATAGAAAATGAAAGTGAAAGGATCGAGACATCGGTTAAAATGCTTACAGTATTATCGGGGACCTTGTATTTGGGGTCGATCATGCCACGGTATGAGAGGGCCGATCTGCAGAACAAATGCTCTTTCCACTCTTCCCAGCACTGTTTATATGCCTGTTGACGGTCCTTAATGCTCACATTTAACCATCAACTAATCATGGAAAAGGATCCAAATGCAACCAACACCTAGGCTTAGGGTTTTATCTGACAGAATTCCACGAGTTTTGGTGTTTGTCTATTTCTGCAGAGGGTTATCAGGAAATATGAAAGAAAGGCCCACACGTCGGGTTTACATAGAGATATTAACGTGCCGCGCAATTTTCTACCATCTAGAAGACTCCAGACGCCACGGGAACGAACGAGAGGCCGATCGGGCCCGGGGGCAGGGCGCCCGCCCTCCCCCCTTGGGTGCCCGCCTAGCTACAGTAACCAATCAGCTTCAACTTTGCGGATCGTGCTCCACCAACCTAAGGGACCAAGGAAAACCGTGCGATTAATGTCGGTTTGATCCGACGGCCCAGATTCATCTGAAAAGACTATATAAGCAAGGCCCCCTGGCCCCTGGAGAGCATACCTCTTCTACAGAATCAAAGTTAGGGTTTCAATTCTTCATCCAAGTAGAGAGGATCCCTCTAGTTCTGCTAGTTCTACCTCTAGTTCATCTAGATCTAGTTCTAGTTCATCTAGTTCTAGTTCTAGGTCTTCTAGTTCTAGTTCTAGTTAGTTCTAGTTGTAATCTAGAAATTAGGGAGAGAGAAGAGGAGAGCGGAGGAGGAGCCGGATCTGTCGGATCTTCCTCAATATTGTACTTTTGCAGCAACTGGTTCGTTCTCCAGGTTCTTCAATTCATAATCCTGAGTTCTTTAATTACTTTTATTTACATTCAAGTTATTTATTGGATTCCCGCTTGCATCAAGTGCTCTAATCTTTGCAACATTAGAGTAGTAATTAATAGATTAGACGTGGTGTTTAGTCTTGCAATTACCTGGAATTGCACCCAATCCTGCGGATTGTTGTGGTAGCCTTAGGGTAGTGACAGCCCTAACGGTCGATGTATTCCACCTCGTTCGGATCGGTGTTTGTAGGACCATAGTCAGACCTTCCTAGCCCCCTTCTCATCTCTTTCTGTGGTTAGTGCTCTGATGTCCCGATATAAATAATCTTTGAAGGAATTCTTGATTCTTAGATCAACTAGAGAACTCTCAGGAAACTTCCTCTCTTCCCACCAAAAATAATTATATAGTTATCCTTGGGCGATCTTGGACCTTAATTAGTACACTCACGTTCTCTATGGAAAATCGATACTCTGGAATACTCTCGGGTGAAAGCTACATCGGTATCCGTGCGCTTGCGGATTTTTTTATTTGCGTTTAAAATACCCAACAAGCTTTCTGGCGTCGTTGCCGGGGAACGGTAGCTGTGCTAGTTTCGAACCAAGTCATCCGTGTATCCTTTTTCTTTTCCTTTTTTACCACACTCACCTTACCATTTTCACCACACCACATGGATTTCACTCCTATTTATAAATTCTTTGCTCCAAAGGGCGAGTTATTAGAGCCATCACCATCATCACATCCAATTCTTACAGATGGCTACGACTTCGGCCCTGATCTAATAGCCATGATCCAGGAGCAACCCTTCTCTGGGCAAGTAGTTGAAGATCCATACACCCACCTTAGAGAATTCGAGCAGTTGTGTTCTTGCCGATCTATTTCCGGCATGACACAAGAAACCCTTAAATGGAAATTATTTCCGTTCTCCCTTTTGGGAAGAGCAAAAAAGTGGTATGCTCATTCTGTAGGAGGCATTAATGGAAGTTGGGATGAACTTCGGGGCAACTTTTGTCTCGCTTTCTTCCCACTCTTTCGAATCGCTGACCTTAGAATCGAAATTCTTACATTCAAACAAGGAGAGAAGGAAACTTTAGGAGCAGCTTGGGCTAGGTTCACAAGCCTTACCAATTCCGGTCCAAACCTTTCCCTACCTGACCAGGTACTGTACTACCACTTTTATCGTGGTCTAAACAAGGAAGCTGCTCTTCACCTCGACATTGCTTCAGGAGGCTCATTCACACACAAACTCACAAATGAGGGGAGAGCTATCCTAGAAAGAATTCTTGAAAATACCCCTTACATAGGCATTTATGATGAGTTTCCTGAAGGAGAAAAAGAAGTCGAGCCTGATCCTAAACCAAAAGATGAGGACCTTGCAACCGAGTTAGAAATTCCACCTGACCCACCTATTAATTTGGTTGTAGAGAAACCTCCTGATAAAGGAATGCAAAACAAACTAAGGGATGATGAACCACCACCTTTAGAGCATCCCTTTGAATTTGAGGAAGATCTTTTTGAAGATTATGGAAACACCTCGAATTTTCCTATCCAAACACGACCTCTAGCAAGGACCACTCAATCCATTCTAAGAGTAGAATCTATTGACATAGAACACATGAAAAGCCTTTCGGCTATTCTGAGTTATGAATGGCTAACAGAAGCTGAGCTGTCTCCTGAGGTAGCTCGGATCATCACTCCTTCAACCATTCTTCTATGCCAAATTAGAAGGTCCGCTAGGAAGGTCCACTACAATCCATATGTTGGGATAAATGTTATTTCCAAGGAGTTAGCTGACACTCTTTATCCCAACGAGTCCATAACCCCATCTCAAAAACTTTTACAAAGTCCATCTAGATTAATTCTAGAAAGCCATGGGGTATTAAGGGCAGTTCCTGTTAGAATCAAGGACTCTAAAATATGTTTAGATTTTCACATTTTTGACATACCGGAGATTCCTCTCTTGATTGGCAGACCAATCATGAAACTTCTACAGGAACAACCACAACGAGGTCATTTAGACTTCAAGGTTGGGAATTCCACTATTGTTGTTCCTCTTGCTAGATCAATTAACACGATAGTGGAACCCAAACTTGAACCAGATCCTATTGAGGAGATCTTAATGCTGACTCAAGAGGAGATGGCACAACCATTCTTTAATAATGAACACTTTGTTCAAGAATAATGAACACTTTGTTCAAGAAGAAGAAGAGTTGGTAGAACCCATTGAGCTAGACAAAAATGAACAACCTTCACCTCCTTTGATAGAATTAAAACCTCTTCCTTCTAGCCTTAGATATGTCTTTTTGCACAACAACCCAAAAACTCCAGTAATTATCAATGACAAGCTTTCCGGTTATGAAACACAACAACTTGTCACTGTTCTTGAAAGGCATAGATCAGCATTTGGCTACTCTCTCGAAGATCTCACGGGCATTAGTCCCATTCTCTATAATCATCGTATCCCTATTGATCCCAATTCTACACCTTCAAGGGAACCACAACGGAGACTTAACAATGCTATGCGAGAGGTAGTTAAGAAAGAGGTCCTCAAACTCTATCGTGCTGGGATTATTTATCCTGTACCACATAGTGAATGGGTTAGCCCTATCCAAGTAGTGCCAAAGAAAGGAGGAATGACGGTTGTTAGGAATGAGAAAAATGAACTCATCCCTCAACGAATTGTCACTGGGTGGCGTATGTGTATTGACTATCGAAAACTCAACAAGGCTACAAAGAAAGATCACTTTCCATTACCCTTCATTGATGAAATGTTGGAACGACTTGCAAACCACACTTTCTTTTGTTTCCTTGATGGTTATTCTAGATATCACCAAATCCCAATCCACCCAGATGACCAAGAAAAGACTACCTTTACATGCCCGTATGGAACTTATGCATACCGACGAATGTCATTCGGATTGTGCAATGCTCCAGCTTCTTTCCAACGGTGCATGATGTCTATTTTCTCGGACATGATTGAGAAGATCATGGAGGTTTTCATGGATGATTTTACCATCTATGGCAAAACCTTCGATCATTGTTTGGAGAATTTAGATAGAGTCTTGCAGCGATGTGAAGAAAAGCACTTAATCCTGAACTGGGAGAAATGCCATTTTATGGTTCAGGAAGGAATAGTACTAGGACATAAAGTGTCCGAACGTGGTATAGAGGTGGACAAAGCAAATATTGAAGTTATTGAAAAACTTCCACCTCCCACGAATGTGAAAGGAATCCATAGCTTTTTGAGACATGCAGGGTTCTATAGACGCTTTATCAAGAACTTCTCTCAAATTGCTAGACCCCTAACTAGTCTCCTAACTAAGGATGCACCTTTCGTCTTTAGTGATGAGTGTCATGAATCTTTTCAAATTCTTAAGAAAGCACTCATCTCATCCCAATTATCCAACCACCTGATTGGAATCTTCCTTTTGAGATCATGTGTGATGCTAGCGATTTTGCGGTTGGTACCGTTTTAGGACAAACCAAGGATAAAAAGCATTATGCCATATCCTACGCTAGCAAAACCTTGTCTGGACCACAGCTCAATTACACTACAACTGAAAAAGAGCTTTTGGCTGTTGTCTTTGCTATGGACAAGTTTAGATCTTACTTAGTGGGGGCAAAGATAATCATCTATTCAGACCATGCTGCTCTCAAGTACCTTCTCACTAAGAAAGATGCTAAGCCTCGTCTAATTCGATGGATTCTTCTACTCCAAGACTTTGACATAGAAATCCGAGATAGGAAGGGAATAGAGAATTCTGTAGCCGACCACTTGTCTAGGCTTCAATATAAGGAAACACATGATGAGCTTCCCATAAATGACTACCTAAGGGATGACACCCTACTTAAGATAACACATGCAGATCCATGGTACGCAGACATTGTAAACTTTATAGTAAAAGGCTATGTCCCACCGGGTGCACACAAAAGGAAGTTGCTTCATGATAGTCGTTTCCACCTTTGGGATGAGCCATATCTTTTCCGAGTCTGCGCTGATGGACTCTGGAGAAGGTGTGTTCCTATGGCTGAGGCTACTCAAATTATAGGAAGATGCCATGCCTCGCCATATGGAGGACACTATGGAGCATTTCGGACACATGCTAAAATTTGGCAAAGTGGCTTTTTCTGGCCAACGATGTATGAAGATACAAAGGACTTTGTCAGGAGATGCCACCGATGTCAAAAACATGGGAGTATCAACTCACGAAATGAAATGCCTCTCACTAATAACCTTCAAGTAGAACTTTTCGATGTATGGGGCATTGATTTCATGGGGCCATTCCCTATGTCCGGGAATTGCGAGTATATCTTGGTAGCTGTGGACTACGTGTCCAAATGGGTAGAAGCCCTACCTTGTCGATCAGCTGATTCAAAACATGCCAAGAGAATGTTCCATGAAGTAATCTTTCCTCGCTTTGGTATACCCCGGATAGTTATAAGCGATGGAGGTTCCCACTTCATCGACAAAATCTTCCGGAAGTACCTAGCCGATCGTGGAGTTCGACACAATGTCGCAACACCATACCATCCTCAGACTAGCGGTCAAGCCGAAACATCTAACAAACAAATCAAAAATATTTTACAAAAGACCGTAGATGAGATGGGTAAGGGGTGGAAGGACAAACTTCCTGATGCACTTTGGGCATATAGAACTGCATTCAAAACACCCATAGGCATGTCACCTTATCAACTTGTGTATGGAAAAACTTGTCATTTTCCTGTGGAAGTAGAGTTTAAGGCTCATTGGGCACTCAAGAAATGGAACATGGATCTCCACCTCACTAGCGAGAATCGTCTGATGCAACTATCTGAGCTAGAAGAATGGAGAGAGAAAGCCTACCACAATTCAAGGATCTATAAAGAGAGAACAAAACGATGGCATGATAAGAGAATCAAGCACAAGGAGTTTAAGCCTGGAGATAAGGTTCTACTATTCAATTCAAGAGTTAAGCTCTTTGGGCATGGTAAGCTACGAAGTAAGTGGGATGGACTATACAAGGTTATTGACACTTCAACTCACGGAGCCATTACCATCCAAGACGACATAGGTAACACTTTCAAGGTAAATGGTCAACGCTTGAAAATCTATCTCGAGCCACAAAACAACATGGTAGAGGAACTTGATGTGATTGAGTTCATAGAATTCTCACATTAAGCTCTCATAAGCTCTAGACAATTACCTAACCCTTAACATGTTCCACAAGTTTTGTTGTCTATTTGGGTTGAGCAGGATTCTGAGGCTTAAGAAGAGTGAGACCGAACATGCAGGCCACAAGAGTGAACGACTATGTCAACATCCAGCTTGGGGGAGGCACCCCCACGTGTATCTAGATAAGTACTACTTTTCTTTCTTGGTTTTATGTACTAGTATTCAGAAATAAATAAAAAAATAATGCGTAATCATGAAACCAAATAAAGTTTTTCTTTTGAGTAATATACAATAGTTTTGTGTAATCCTGAGTTTTAAATAAAATAAAAAGAAAGTTTGATCCAAGACTAGGTAATTGACAAACATGATATGAGAAGGTCTGAGCTACTATTTAACTTGTTCCAAGTTTTGCTAGAGTTCTGGAGATTTTATCTTTTGACAATCTAAAAATTCAGAAAATCTAAAAATAAATGAGGTCTTATAAGATATAAATATTCAAACTGTGGGTACTTGCTTTGTTCAAGCCATTGTTAATTCTTGTAGTTTTGGTTGAGAGAATTATCATGCTCCAAAGATCAAGATCTTTTTGTTTTAAATATAAAAGATTCACTCTTCCAAAGTATTATTGCGTTAGAGGCATGGGACTATACAAAAATTTGATTCGAAAAAAAGAGTGAGACGAGAGGTAAAAATGGACAAGTGTCCGAAGTAGAATTAGGGGTACAAAGATACCCACCTGAGTGGAAAAAATGGACATGTGTCCGACAGTAGAATTAGGGGTACTTGCTGCCCACTTGAAAAAAAAGAGACTGAAAAAAAGAGAAAAAAAAAGAAAAAAAATGATAGCCCATGGTCCCTCTAATAAGCAATATGCCAGTAAGAGATGACAAACTTTTCAAAAAGGTCAAAGGTCTTGATCTAAGAGTATGACATTCCTCACCCTTGCTCCAAGCGTTGACATAGCAAAATGCAAAGTAAGTATGCTAAAAATTTTAAGCTCTACTTATATATCTTTCGAGAAGAAGGCAAATGCCTCAATTTTATTTTGCAGACTCATAAAAAACTCCAGAACAAAGGTAAGACAGAAGAAGTTGAGACATAGTGCTTGACTTGATCGTTCTGTTTTTCAATCACTTAAGACCTTAGTGATAAATTAAAAACCCTGTAGTAAGATGCATAAAACTAACCCATGTTTTATTGCTGATTTTAGCTTTGCTCAGGGACGAGCAAAGGTTAAGCTTGGGGGAGCTTGTTGACGGTCCTTAATGCTCACATTTAACCATCAACTAATCATGGAAAAGGATCCCAATGCAACCAACACCTAGACTTAGGGTTTTATCTGACAGAATTCCACGAGTTTTGGTGTTTGTCTATTTCTGCAGAGGGTTATCAGGAAATATGAAAGAAAGGCCCACACGTCGGGTTTACATAGAGATATTAACGTGCCGCGCAATTTTCTACCATCTAGAAGACTCCAGACGCCACGGGAACGAACGAGAGGCCGATCGGGCCCGGGGGCAGGGCGCCCGCCCTCCCCCCTTGGGTGCCCGCCTAGCTATAGTGACCAATCAGCTTCAACTTTGCGGATCGTGCTCCACCAACCTAAGGGACCAAGGAAAACCGTGCGATTAATGTCGGTTTGATCCGACGGCCCAGATTCATCTGAAAAGACTATATAAGCAAGGCCCCCTGGCCCCTGGAGAGCATACCTCTTCTACAGAATCAAAGTTAGGGTTTCAATTCTTCATCCAAGTAGAGAGGATCCCTCTAGTTCTGCTAGTTCTACCTCTAGTTCATCTAGATCTAGTTCTAGTTCATCTAGTTCTAGTTCTAGTTCTTCTAGTTCTAGTTCTAGTTAGTTCTAGTTGTAATCTAGAAATTAGGGAGAGAGAAGAGGAGAGCGGAGGAGGAGCCGGATCTGTCGGATCTTCCTCAATATTGTACTTTTGCAGCAACTGGTTCGTTCTTCATCGTTCTCCAGGTTCTTCAATTCATAATCCTGAGTTCTTTAATTACTTTTATTTACATTCGAGTTATTTATTGGATTCCCGCTTGCATCAAGTGCTCTAATCTTTGCAACATTAGAGTAGTAATTAATAGATTAGACGTGGTGTTTAGTCTTGCAATTACCTGGAATTGCACCCAATCCTGCGGATTGTTGTGGTAGCCTTAGTGTAGTGACAGCCCTAACGGTCGACGTATTCCACCTCGTTCGGATCGGTGTTTGTAGGACCGTAGTCAGACCTTCCTAGCCCCCTTCTCATCAATTTCTGTGGTTAGTGCTCTGATGTCCTGTTATAAATAATCTTTGAAGTAATTCTTGATTCTTAGATCAACTAGAGAACTCTCAGGAAACTTCCTCTCTTCCTACCAAAAATAATTATATAGTTATCCTTGGGCGATCTTGGACCTTAATTAGTACACTCACGTTCTCTGTGGAAAATCGATACTCTGGAATACTCCCGGGTGAAAGCTACATCGGTATCCGTGCGCTTGCGGATTTTTCTGTTTGTGTTTAAAATACCCAACAATGCCTGAGTAATGAAGAGAGCTGGGATCCAAGCTGATAGATCGACATCTGTATCGGCGTTTGGTGGAAGTTGCGCTATTCTGATCTACTCAAGGTTGCTGGTGATGGTCTCCCTCGGCTTTACCACATCGGCGTAGCAAAGTGCAATCGGCAGCTGACCGAAAGCTAGTTGGTGAGCTAGTGTCGATGGGTTGTAAAACTCATAGGTCAGATTAGAAGCTTTCCCACTACCAAAGAAGTTCACTGGTATGGCCCTTGGAGTGATAATTTCCATCATCACATCACGGTCCTTGTTGAGAGCATCATTGAAGGGATGAAAGGTCAAGGGAAATCTGGTGTCTGGATCTTCATAAGGCATCCATGCCCGCTGTTCTCTGGTCAGACCTTCATAGAGAGCTTGAAAGAATCGGCTAACCTGGTCTTCATTACTACCAGTGCCAGGTAAAACTATGGCAACTTCGCCAAAGTTCAAGGGAGAACGAGTTGCTGATTCTTCTTCATCCAATTCATAATCCTCTGCTAAGTCCCTGGGGAAGCAGTGTGCAAAAAGGTCAAATTCAAAGCGTTTGTGCATATGGAGACCAAGCCACATGTTGATAAACCACCAAGGACCCCCTAAGTTGCCGATGGGTTGACCGAGCAGAAGTTTCTTGGCTACCTGATGGAGAAGGTGATAGGCAGAACCAAGAAGGTATCGGCCAAGAGGAAATCGGCCACCATTGGCTAATCTTTCTACTGCCGAAAGGTAAACAGAAGTTGGTCCTGCCGATCGGCCACGGAATACAAACTTATCCAACCACATATTCAGGAAAGTGGTCTATTCTTTTGCACTGACGGGTCCTGTTTTCCGATACTTCTGAATGTACCTAGACCAACCACCGATAGCATGAGTTTCTACCTTAGAACTGGGTTTGGTGTCAAATAGATGGCTGTTATCGGCAGTGGATATGTCTAAGCCGGTGAGCATGAGTACATCGGCAAGTGTAGGAGAAGCAGGACCGTGGCCAAACACAAAAGCATTGAGCGTATCTGACCAGAAGTACGAAGCAGCAATTAGCAGTGACTCATTCCTCTCCATATCGGCAGGAGACAATCTAATACACTGGTCTAGCTTCCGCTCGGCCCATTGAACCTCATTTGAATGGCTAACTCTCAGAAACCAATCCTTCCATCCCTTGGTAGGACTGGGCCAGGAACGGAAGGCATCTTTCCAAAGATCTAGGGAGAAGTTTTCGGCTCTAAAGGGGATTCTGTTTGTCTCTGCGTTTATCAAATCGGTGGGATCTGGGTTTCCTAGCGGGCCAAGACATTGGAGGTGGGGTTGATCGGTAGGAATTACGATCTTATCGGCCAAATCCTAGAAATTTTTTAGGACAAAAGGAAGAACAAAAAGAAAAAGGGGTATTCAGTAAAAGGAATCGCAGATGAACAAGAGTACAGCGAAAGTGCGAAAAGAAAAAGGATGATGAACTGACCTCCGGGACGATGAAGTTGATGGCCATTCCTTCCTAAGGGAAGGAGAGATCAAAGGCTTTGAGGGTTGTTGGAGGAGATCCTTGTTGAAGTTCTCGGAGTCCTCGAGTGTTGCCGTTGCCAAGAAAATGGATTCGGGGCTACAGAATGAAAAGATGGAGAAGGAGTACTGGAGAAGGAAATATTTATAGGACAAAACGGGCAGGGGCAAATCAGACTTATCTCTTTGCCGCATCCGTGAAATCCGAGGATATTCAGGTGGATATGGTAACTGTTCGCACGGTAATCAAGGGATTGCGCAGGTGATTTGACAGCAAGCGGTCATGATTTTGAAGATATTTCACTGTACAAGATGTCCTGGTCGGTCCATCGGCAGTTCCTTCTAACAGTAATATTGCCGATGGGCGTATAAAGTGGAGAGATTCGGTTCGGGAGGTTGAGGAATTCGAGGGATCGGCAGGAGAGTCGGGTCAAGGTTGTTCGGATTTAACGGCCGATTACCAAATTGGGAGAATTAATTGCGGAAAGGCATCATTACTGCAGAGAATTTTGGAGCATTAATGATTTTATACTCCGAAATTGGGGGGCATGTGTTGACACCATTTTTGGGCACGTATCTTTTGACGCGTACCTGGGGTTAGTAAAGAATAGAACGGCAGATGAAGCAACGGTAATTAGTCTACAGGGAAGTTGCCGATGAAGGTGGTTGCCGATGAAGATGCAGTTGCATATGACTAAGTCTAGAGTTGGTGACGTGTTTGTGCCGATGACCAGTATCAATGTTTGCCGATGGCCACAACAGGAGGTCTGCGGATGGCTCTGTAGAAAAGCGTGGAGATTGCCGATTGATCTGTGGCGGTGCCCCGGTCGGCTACAAGGGGGTAGTTTTATGTTTTCCTTAGTTATTAGAATTCGTTTTGTGTACGGGTTCCGTTTAGCTTGGAATTCGAGTCCTAATCGTGTCTGGTTGTAGCTCTTCGGACAGGGTATAAATGTAGACCCTAGAGCAATGTAATGAGAATCTATCAATCAATCAAACACAAGTTTTTACTCATATTCCAGCATCTACTTTTTTGACGACTTCATCATATTTTCTTTTTACTACGAGTTCTTAGGAATTCGTCAACTTAAGCTCGGCGTGTTCTTAAGTTCCACGTGATCACCTCTTGGTCGTGACATCCGGGTGCATCGCTGTTGTCGGGACCAAAGTGGTCGAGTCACCACCTTTGTCGATTGTAAGGTCAAATCGGCTGACACGCCTTAACGTTTGAATCGGGTATTAGCCCTTTGTGTTTGCAGATCAGTTTTGCACCAACAGCTCCAAAGGCAATACTTATCATATCGGCTATATTCAGTTACAACTCTAAATTTTTACACTAAAGGCGATACTCACCATATCGGCTATCTCCAGTTACCAAGTACTCTGTTTCTTGTACTAAAGGTGACAATTAACATACTATCGGCTATTCAAATTTTAACTCAACCATCTCGATTAATAAGAGTAGATCAACCCAAACACTAGGGTAATACTTCTAGAAATATTTCCCATTGATAGCTCTAGGTATTCTTCTCCCTCCAAAGTTTTATACAAGTAAGCATTTCCAGGAGCAACTCTGGTAATCTGATACGGTCCTTCCCAATTAGGTGACCATTTACCAAATATGTTATCTTTAGTTCCAATCGGCAAAATTACTTTCCAAACCAGTTCACCTTCACTGAAATTCTTCTCTCGTACCTTTTGATTGTAGAACTTGGCAATTTTGATCTTGTGAGCCTTAATATTTTCCAGAGCTTTTAGCCAATGAAAATTTACATCGTCTAAGTTATCTAACATAAGATCCCTATAGTCATCGACTATTAACTTATCTTGTTGTGTTATCCTCCGAGAGCCTATACTAATATCCCAAGGCAATATAGGTTCATGTCCATAAACCAATTCATTTGGTGAACATTTAGTTGATCCATGAAAAGCCATCCTATAAGATCAAAGAGTTTCACTGAGTAATGAATGCCACTTCCTTGGATGTTCTCTGATCTTTTTCTTGATAATCTTAATGAGGATTTGATTAGAAGCTTCAGCTTGTCCATTGGCTTGAGCATAATAAGGGGATGAATTAATTAGCTTAAAACCTATAATGGTAGCAAAATCTTCAAATTCCTTAGATGTAAATATCTTCCCTTTATCAGTTGTAATAGACTCAGCAACTCCAAATCTATAAATAATATGCTCTCAAATAAACTCAATCACATTAGTTGATGAAGCCACTTTCAAGGGAATAGCTTCCACCCATTTGGTAAAATAATCTACAGCCACCAATACAAATTTGTGCCCTTTACTTGATGATGGAAAAAATTGGCCAATCAAATCTATTCCCCATCCTCTGAATGGCCATGACTTCACAACAATATTCATAGCCGATGCTGGAGTTCTTTGAATATTGCCAAACCTTTAGCATTCTTGGCATCCCTTATAATACTTGAAGCAATCTTCAAGCATAGTCGGCCAAAAATAACCTGCTCTCCTAATCATCCATTTCATCTTATGAGCAGATTGATGTGCACCACAAACTCCTCCATGAATCTCTCTCATTAAAACATTGGCTTTCTCTTGGTTAAGACACTTGAGGAGTACACCATCAACTGTTCTATTATATAGCTGATCATCAAGAAGAATAAATTTAAGAGCTTTATACCTCAATTTCCTAGACACTTGTTGTGATGGATTCTTTATATATTCAATGATATCTTTTCTCCACTCTTCCCCATCAACAACTTCATCAGCTAAAACTTCAATAATTTGCTCATACCCAGAAGCACTTTGAGCTAGTCGATTAGCTTCTTGATTCTGATTCCTAGGGATATGCTTCATAAGAATAGATGAAAAAGAATTAAGAAGCTCTCGGCATTCTTCATAATATTTTCTAAATATATCATCTTTGCATTCATATAAGCCGAGCAATTGATTAATCACCAATTGAGAATTGTTGACACTTGCTAACACCACTTTAATACTAGGTTGTCATCCCCAGCATGGCACTAGAGTGTACTATGGTATTTATATGCACACAGATAAATCCGCAAGCGCACTGATACCGTTGTAGCTTTTACCCGGTTAAAAGTTTTATCGTATCCACAGGGAAACGGGAGAACTGATCTACGCTCTAACTTAACCTAGATAGATGGGTAAGTGTAAATAGGAAATATGATAGAACTGAATAAGAACAATATTAAAGGTAAGATAACAGTGAGTGATAATATGGGAATAGAGAGTACAGCAATCTAATATATGGGCGATGGTAGGAGAATAGAGAGGATAACTATGGTTTGTCTACTTCAAAGGGGTATGTCTATGTCTGGGATGAACCATGTGATAAGAATACACCACAAAGGATGCTTATCCATAGGCCAATAAACCCTACCCGTCCTGCTAACAAGAGGTGGACTACAGGGGACCAGCGTAACTGTCACCTACGCGGCCTACCACACAATCCAGCTAGACAGGAGATATCCACAAGTAATCAAGGTCTAAGTACCTCGCTTACACCTATACTACAACTCTCACCTATAGCGTCCTATAGATTAAAGTACTCAAAAGAGTTGTGAACCAGAACATACATGATTAGTAATTGCATAATGAATTAGAAGTAGATTACCAGAGTCATCCCATGAGCAAGCTTGATTAGAGCTTGATCAGGGCGAAGTACAACCGGAGGAAGAACCGACAGGCCGGCCTCTCCTCCAATCCTCCCTCGCTCTCCATCTCGCTACTATCTAGATCTACTCTAGTTTAGAGATGAGAGGAGAGCTCTCATCTCCAAACCCAAGCTTTTGCTCTGTCTATGAATAATGAATAGGGATCAAGGGCTGCGTCCTCCAGGGGCCAGGGGGTCTGCTTATATAGTCCCCTCAAGTGAATCTAGGCCGTCGGATCAAACCGACATTGATTGAACGGTTATCCTTGATCCTTTTGGTAGATGGAGCGTAATCTGCGAAATGAGTCCTGATTGGACTCTGTAGCTTGGCGGGCGCCCTGCCCCCGAGCCAGCTCGGCTTCCCGTTAGTTCCTGTGGCTTCTGGAGTCTTCTAGATGATAGAAAATTGCGTGGCATGTTAATATCTCTATGTAAACCCGACGTGTGGGCCTTTCTTCCATAATTCCTGATAACCCCCTGCAGAAATAGACAAACACCAAAACTCATGGAATTCAGTCAGATAAAACCCTAAGTCTGGATGTCGGTTGCATTTGGATCCTTTTCTTTATTTATTTGATAGTTAAATTTGATACTTAAGGACCGTCAACAAGAATCACCAAAAATTTCAACACACTCGGTCTTTACCTCATGTAGAAGTTGAATTCCTTTAAGGAAAGCTTCATATTTAGCTTGATTTTTAGTAGATTTCAGTTTTATAGGAATAGCATATCCAAAACTCATCCCTTGTGGAGAAATTAACACAATATTAGCACCTCCTCCTTGCTTGTAGGTAGATCCATCAAAGAATAAAGCCCAATGGGTTAATTCAAATAGCACCATTTCCCCCTCTCGATGATGAGTAATAAAACCGGCTATAGCCTAACCTTTAACTAACTTAGCCGATTCATACCTCAAATCAAATTCTGATAATGCAAGAATAAGAATCCACTTACCAATCATCCCGTTTAAGATAGGCATAGACTACATATGTTTAATCACATCAAACTTGGACACTACTATGCATTCAGAAGACAACAAATAGTGATGAAATTTAGTGCATGAAAAATATAAGCATAAACATAGCTTTTTGATAGGAGAATATCTGGTTTCGAGATCCAATAATCTTCTACTCGAATAGAAAATTTCTCTTTCTTTTTCTTCAAATTCTTGCATTAAAGCCCATCCAATAGTATGGTCACTGGCTGCTACGTAAAACTTAAAAGGCTTCCCCTTCTGAGGAGGAATTAAAACTGGTGGAGATTTTATGTACTCCTTGATTTCTTCAAATGCCTTTTGTTGTTTGTTTCCCTACTTAAACTTTTGATCATTCTTCAATTTCAATAATATAGAGAGTGGCAAAATCTTAGCTGATAAGTTTGATATAAACCTTCTAACAAAGTTAAAATTGTCGATCAAAGATTGTAGTTTAGTTTTTAAAGTCAGAGGCACTATCTTACTAATTGCTTTGAAGCTCTTCTGTCCAACTTCAATCCCTTTCTCATGTACCATGAAACCCAAGAATTGTCCAGCTGATACTCCAAATGCACACTGATGTGGATTCATTCTCAATCCATTTTTTCTTGCACACATAAGAGTCTCCTTAAGGTCTTTCAAATGCTCTTGATACCCCTTGGATTTCACAACTACATCATCTATATAGATTTCAACAATTTTGCCGATCAACTCTTGGAGAATATAATTCATAGCTCTCTGATAAGTTGCACTGGCATTCTTGAGTCCAAAAGTCATAACCACCTACTCATACAAACCCAACGCAATAGGACAATAAAAGCAGTTTCATGAATATCCTCTTCTACCATAAGTATCTGAATATAACTAGCATTACCATCCATAAAACTAATTACTTTATGTCCTACTACTGCATCAACTAACATATCAGCAACAGGCATTGGATAAATATCCATGGGAGTGGCCTTATTTAAATCTCAGAAATCAATACAGACTCTTACTTTACCATTCTTCCTATATACAGGAACCACACTAGAAATACATTTAGCATACCGACATTGTCGAATAAATTTTGCTTCATATAACCGTGTGATTTCTGCTTTAACATCAGCCATAACTTCTGGTTTGATCCTTCTCGGGGCTTGCTTGAAAGGCTGATATCTAGGTTTAATTGGTAGTCGATGCTCAACTAACTTTTTATCAAGACCGGGCATCTCATAATATTCCCAAGCAAAACAATCTTTATATTCTTTTAGTAAAGCTATCAACTCTTGTTTATACCCAAGATCCAACTTAGCACTGACATATGTCGGCCTAGGCTTATCACCATATCCTATATCTACAGTTTCTAATTCATCATCCGACATAAACCCCCTGCCCATCTTGCCTTCGTCTTCATCGACTAAAGAGTCCATCAATTAAAACTCTGAGAGCTGATTGTTTGTATTGGCTATTGACCATCTTCGAACACCTTAATGATGTCTCATTCATACACTTTTCTAGAGAAACATTTCCTACCTTCAAAGTTCCACTCATCTGCTTCAGCATAAGAAATACTAATAGAAGAGTCAGTTGGGACCACTTCCACTTATCTCCAATCCACTGAATCAACCTTTGGTGCATGGTGGATGCAATACAACAATTAGCATGAATCTAATCTCACCCAAGAAGTATATTGTATGTCCCTTTAGCATCAACCACAAAGAAGGTAGTAGGCAAGCTCTTACTACGAACTGTTAATTCAACACACACAACACCCTTAGTCACAGAGATGTTACCACTAAAATCTATCAACCTCATATCAGTTGGACATAAATCTTCTACTTTTTTACCATGTTTTCTGATTGTCGAGTATGGCATCAGATTAACAGCTGCAAATCCATCAACTAACATCTTAGTCAATTGTTTTCCATCGAGGAATCTTTTGAGATATAATGCCTTAAAAGTGCAAATGTTTCTTAGGCTTCTCAAAGGTAGCATTATCTGTCTGACAAACCCATTGAGCCATAGCTACTTCTTCATCTGATTCTTCCTCATTATCATTAGCTCTAAACTCAGTAGGCAACATAAAAATAGCAGAAACTTTAGTTGGTGCCTTACCTTTGCCCTTATCAACTACCTGCTTGACTTGCCAGACTTTATGTCTCTTCTGATGCAATTCATCATTCCTTAGATGTTGAACTCTCCTTTTCTGACTTCTTGTAAGCCCATTTGGACACCATTGATTTTCCTGCCAAATATATTCTTCACCGCTTATTTTTTGACCAGCTATTTCTCCTTATCGGTGTTTTAACCTTGGGGGGCAACACCAACGAGTGAATTTGTTTGTGTGTTCTCCTTTCCGGATGGTGATGCAAGATAGACACAAGGGTTTATCCTGGTTCGGACAAAAGAAGCCCCTACGTCCTGTGGGGGGGGAGAGAGTCTATATTATCTTGCACCTAAGTGCTTGTACAAGGGTGCATACAAGAGAGATTCAATACATGTTCTAAGTCCTGACTGTGTGGGGTGGTGTATGCGAGTCTTGTTTTTTGTGTCTCATCCCATCTCGGCCTCAGCGTCCCCTTTTATAGTCCAAGGGGAGGCTCAAGGTTTCAGGGCATAGGCGCTAGAGTAGGCCTCGACACAGGTATGGCATGGGTCTACTTGAGGCTTCCATACCAGCATGGCCTTGACCCGTCTTGTTGTAGTGTACTTGGTGATGATGGCACGTGCACCTCCTAAGCTTATCTTCTGTATGCTGCCTGGTATTGGTAGTAAAGGAAATGGAACTTTTGGACATGCTTTATTTAAACTGGTGTAATGAACACACATCCTCATTTTCCATTGTTTTTCTTAACTAACACAGGATTAGCTAACCATTCGGGATGATGAACCTCCTTGATGAATCCAGCCATCAAAAGCTTGCGGACCTCCTCCCCAATGATCTAGTGCTTCTCCTCGTCGAAGCGGCGCAGGCGTTGCTTCACTGGTTTGGAGCCGGTTACGATCTCCAAGGAGTGCTCGGTGACTTCCCTTGGTATGCTAGGCAATTAGAGGGACTCCACGCAAACATATCCCCATTTGTGTGGAGAAAGTCGACGAGCACAGCTTCCTATTTGGGGTCGAGGTCGGCACTCATTGTCAGCGCCTTGCCGTCGAAGTTGTTGGGGTCGAGCAGGATCTTCTTGGTGCCTTCTACTGGCTCAAAGCTGCCTGCATGGCGCTTTGGCTTGGGTGCCTTAGCGGCGAGGACTTCGAGTTTTGAGGCAAGCTCGGTGGTGTTCTCGATAGCTTCCCCATACTCGACGCATTCGATGTCACACTCGTAAGCATGCTCGTAGGAGGAGCTGACAGTAATGACCCCCTTGGGTCGAGGCATCTTCAGCTTGAGGTAGGTGAAGTTGGGGATGGCCATGAACTTGGCGTACCCTGGTCGTCCGATGATTGCGTGGTAGGTGCCTCGCAAACCCACCACTTTGAAAGTGAGGGTCTCCTTCTTGAAGTTGGCTGTCATGTCGAAGAAGACCAGTAGGTCAATTCGACCCACAGGTAAGGCCTTCTTCCCTGGTACGACGCTGTGGAAACCTCCTGCGCTAGGTTGGAGCTGTGCTCTCTCGATCCCCAGGAGGTCGAGAGTCTCAAGGTAGATGATGTTGAGGCTGCTACCGCCATCTATGAGTACCTTAGAAAATCGAGTGTTGACGATGATAGGGTCGACGATGAGTGGATAGACACTAGGGCTGACAACCCAGTCGGGATGATCGTCACGGTCAAATGTGATGAGGGTGCTCGACCAGTTGAGGTATTGCAGCACTACCATCCTTGCCGCAAAGACCTCTCGATGTTCCCTCTTGCGTTATCAGGAGGTGAGCTATGTTGTGGGCCTGCCATAGATCATGTAGCAGTCATGGACTGTAGGGAACCTCTCATCATCCTTACTGCCGCCCTTGTCGTCACCCTTGTCTCTCCTTTGGTCGTCCTTCTTCAGCCCAAGGCTGTGGAAGTATTTCTTCAGCATACGGCAATCCTCGAGCTTGTGGTTGGCACCTCCCTTGTGATAAGGACAAGGCTCCTTGAGCATCTTGTCGAAAACAACCCCTTTTGGGGGCCTTGAGGCTTCTTGCTTTTGACCACGGTGACAAAATCGTCGTCGACGGCCTCACGCTTGTTCTGTCGTGCCTTCTTCTTGTTGTTCTTCTTGGCTCCTCTGCTGGGGCCCTCGTCGTCGCCACAGGCGCCTTTCTCTTGTGGCTCTCATGTCTGAAGAACACGTTGTTGACTCTTCTTAATGTCACTACCTAGGATTGTCAGCCTGTGGCACAACACTAGAAATGCTTGTGTGACACCAGAAGTGGCAAACGGTTTTACCGCAAGCAGACGGTGGTCAATGAAGCACTTCACCAGGAGTATTTCAGGTATCGTATTTTCCACGGGGAACGAGAAGTGGACTAACTAGACCAATTGAGTCATCGGATGATGATCAAAGGGATTAGGATTGGGTGGAGACGTATTTCTAGTATTTGGCTTCTGGCTAAGCTATCCTAAGTATACTTGAGAGTTAACTCCTTTCGTACTGTGGCCGATAGGTGAAAATGGTGTGGCAAAACACTTCCCTAGGCAGCTACCATGTAGGCCAACTATTATTTGCAACATGCCTAACAATACACTAAAGAGAACTCCTAATGTCCACCAGAGGCCTGTCACGCTTCGCTGTTGGCGTTCTTCAGGTGCGACAAGAAGTTCACAAGGGCAGACTTAGTCTAGACACCACGTCTACACTAATTCTACTACTTTAGACCAAGCTAAGGTTTCGAGCACTTAACACAAGGCAAAGCAATGTGTCAGTAGGCCGGTTGTATACTTAAAATAAACTAAGATAGAAAGTAAATACTGGAAGTACTCAGATGAAAGGCAAGTAGAAGGAAGACTTACCAGAAGACAAGCATCTGCTGAGGCGCTCCTGGAAGAAGACTCCTGACAAGCCGGGACTCCTCCTCAGGGAACTCCTCACTCTCTTCCTTCTATTCTCATACTAGCTAAGAGTATCTCTTCCTAAGATACATCATGCTTAACTAGGCTCTCTAAGGGGGTATTTATAGGGGAGAGACGGAGTAGAGGCGACTCCAGCGCCACGTCAGCAATCCGCATGACCTCCAGCATGCACCGTTAGACAAACCGACCTTGGAACCACCAATGATCAACGGTTGAGGATTTCCATCACATGTTCATCATGGGGACGTCGGTGGGAGTGAACCGACTCAAGATGGGGCCCACATGTCGGTCGGTCGACCTGCCCAATGATAGGTGGGATTGGTGTTGTCTTCTAGAAGGAATCCCATATCGGTTGGTGCAAACCAGGTGGCTGGATGGCCCCATAGTGGGGTCGGTCGACCCCACTTTGGTAGAACCAAAGGTTCATCTTCTGTAGGTGACTTCTTAGTAAAATTCTAAGCACAGTAGTGGTGCTGGGCCCACAAAGGTGGGGTCGGCCGACCCCACTACTGTTCCCATCTTTTGCACATTGTCTCGAGAAGCTCTGAGATTGACTAATGTGAAGTTGGTTTTCCAATTGGCCATTCTGGGGTGGTAGTCCAACCTTCATATAGAGCTTCTTAACCCTAAAAAGAAGTCGATTGCACACCTACATCCAAATGATAACATGTACATGTGGAACCAAGTTATTTGTACCTAGGTCACTATGTGTTTGGTGATTTTCTTCCAAAAAGAATGTATTGTTGACGGTTTTGATTGGGTAAAAATAGGGCTTATCTACTATCAACAAGAACCCCCACACTTAACTCTTTGTTTGTCCTCGAGCAAAGGTTAGAGGAAGAGAACCTATGATTATGACACTTTTAAGATATAAGCAAACACAAAGACTACTCAAGACATATCTTATTCAAGTGGCCCACCACCTACCCCTCTACCCGAAAAATACCCGCACATCCACTGATTTTCACATACCTGAACACCATGTTCACGTAATTGGAAACAACTCCTAACCCCCAAGGGCCCCACCCCTTCAGAGTGACAGGCTAGGCTAAGAGCAACCATCACAGCTGTTGACGGTCCTTAATGCTCACATTTAACCATCAACTAATCATAGAAAAGGATCCAAATGCAACAAACACCTAGACTTAGGGTTTTATCTGACAAAATTCCACAAGTTTTGGTGTTTGTCTATTTCTGCAGGGGGTTATTAGGAAATATGGAACAAAGGCCCACACGTCGGGTTTACATAGAGATATTAACGTGCCGCGCAATGTTCTACCATCTAGAAGACTCCAGAAGCCACGGGAAGGAAGCGGAGGCCGAACGGGGCCAGGCACTGGGCGCCCACCCAGTTGACCTGGGCGCCTGACCTCACATAGAGTCCAATCAGGACTCTCTTTCGGGATATTGCTCCACCGACCTAAAGGATCAAGGATAACCATTCCATCAATGTCGGTTTGATCCAACGGACCATATTCACTTGAAGGGACGATAAAACCAGACCCCCTGGCCCCTGGAGATCATACCTCTTCTACAGAATCAAAGCTAGGGTTTCAATTCTTCATCCAAGTAGAGAGGATCCCTCTAGTTCTTCTAGTTCTACCTCTAGTTCATCTAGATCTAGTTCTAGTTCATCTAGTTCTAGTTCTAGTTCCTCTAGTTCTAGTTCCAGTTAGTTCTAGTTGTAATCTAGAAAATAGGGAGAGAGAAGAGGAGAGCGGAGGAGGAGCCGGATCTGTCGGATCTTCCTCAACATTGTACTTTTGCAGCAACTGGTTCGTTCTTCATCGTTCTCTAGGTTCTTCAATTCACAATTCCTGATTTCTTTAATTACTTTTATTTACATTCAAGTTATTTATTGGATTCCCACTTGCATCAAGTGCTCTAATCTTTGAAACATTAGAGTAGTAATTAATAGATTAGACGTGGTGTTTAGTCTTGCAATTACCTGGAATTGCACCCAATCCTGCGGATTGTTGTGGTAGCCTTAGCGTAGTGACAGCCCTAACGGTCGACGTATTCCACCTCGTTCGGATCGGTGTTTGTAGACCGTAGTCAGACCTTCCTAGCCCCCTTCTCATCTCTTTCTGTGGTTAGTGCTCTAATGTCCCGATATATATAATCTTGAAGTAATTCTCGATTCTTAGATCAACTAGAGAACTCTCAGGAAAATTCCTCTCTTCCCACCAAAAATAATTATATAGTTATCCTCGGGCGATCTTGGATCTTAATTAGTACACTCATGTTCTCTGTGGAAAATCGATACTCAGGAATACTCCCGGGTGAAGGCAACATCAGTATCCGTGCGCTTGCAGATTTTTCTATTTGCGTTTAAAATACCCAACAAGCTTTCTGGCGCCGTTGCCGAGGAACGGTAGCTGTGCTAGTTTCGAACCAAGTCGTCGTGTATCCTTTTTCTTTTCCTTTTTTATCACACTCACCTTATCATTTTCACCGTACCACATGGATTTCACTCTAAGCATTAATGAGCATGGAATTTATTTCATAGTCACTTCATTTACTCCATGCTCATATGCAACATCTTCCCAATCCATTGGTTTTTCCAACATCACCACATTCGAGATCTCCAACCCCCTCATCCTTTCTTTTTATAAAAACTTTAAAAGGGTGGTTGTCGATGCATATGTCTATATTAAATATTGCAGATCTCGTTGAGTTGATCTTGATATAGGTTGGTGTTGGAGGGGAAACCACTTCACCAACATAAATTGATGGTTTCCCAAGGACAAGCTTAGTGTCCTAAAATAAGCACTGATCAGATCGTAACATGAGCTTTTAATTATTTGCAACATTACCTTGTGTATTGAGCATATAAGGATAATTGTTAAAAAAAAATTTCTTCGGGTATTCTTGTCACTAACCTTTCCATGATTGGAGTAAGAAGATCGGATGAATGACAAGCACAAGGTATGTCCAACCAATCATCATACAACATTGAATTAAATTCATCCAAACTTGAATTTTGCAAAATTCAAGCTTGGGGGAGTACTTTACATAAAAACATCATTTGCCATGTTGCTATGTTGGTTGTCCCTACCTTTGAGACATGCTCAATTTGTTAAATACTAATCACACTACTTCATCTCCACTTGAGTAGATCTCTATAAATGCTCTCATACCACCTCTATTTGCTTTAGTATATGTCTAGGTTTGGAGCAGTTTCATTTATCTCTTAATTAAGCTTGGTGCTTAGTTTAGGAATGATGATCTTACTTCTAAGGGGTTTTAAATTAAGCATGGTGCTTAGGTTAAAATGCCCTCCTGAATCAAATTAGACATGGTGTCTAGGTTGATTTTTAAGCCGATAGCATGATATAGTAGATA
This sequence comes from Sorghum bicolor, assembly GCF_000003195.3. Classification (NCBI taxonomy): domain Eukaryota; kingdom Viridiplantae; phylum Streptophyta; class Magnoliopsida; order Poales; family Poaceae; genus Sorghum; species Sorghum bicolor. Next base: position 37,462,044 of record NC_012877.2, on the reverse strand, counting down.
TGGGATATTTTGTTGGACTAACCCCTGCAGGAAAACTTTCAATATCGACCTGGGAAGTCCTGAGATAAACTCACATTGGAGACAAAGAGAGAGACGCATGAAGGTTAATAATTTACACAAGGAAGGCGTAGCTCACAAGAGATGATCCATGGAGGGCGCCACAAACACGATGCACAACCGCTAAGAATGGAAAGCTTCCACAAGGTGATACTGTACCATCACTCTTCAAGTAAGGTAACATCTTAAGGTACTTGATTATCACTTTTATAAGCTTCTCCTTGGTTCTAGCGTTCACATGAATAAAAGAGACAAACATGTATGATTTACAACTCTAGATTAACCATCCCAATCGATTCAACATGTTTAGTCCTTCCACCTTTGTGATCCCACACTCCTAATCATATGAGCTAAAATGTTGCACACTCAATCTTTGGAAGATATATTTTATAAAAAAAGAACATAAATATAAGTAGATTATCTTTCCATTAGGTTGAGTGATCTGATCTAACAAATGCTTTAAATGCTACACTCATGATCTGATTATCCATCAACTTTGTCTTGCTCACTATGCTTAAGGTTAGAGAAGAACAAATACACTTTTGGTTCTGTTGGTGTTTTCCACCAACAGGGCCCATGCACTTGATCTCTGCCTTGTCTCTATGAGTAGGTACACTTCGAGCAAAATATGAAGGACTTTTACAACTCCCAGACTCCACCAAGTGAAGAACCTAGATCTACGAGCTCAACACACTGGAGATACTGGACACTCATGCAATCACTGTCCTGAGATGCTTGAGGACGTAACTACTAGAGTAACCCCGTTGTGGAAGTAATTACTGACCTTCTGCCGGTCAAGAGAGACAATCCAGGGCGCCCCGTCATCCCGATCTCCATCGGCATGGTGGACTTCCTAGAAGCACTCTGCGACTTTGGCTCCAGCGTCAACATTATGCTCAGGGTACTCTATGAAAAAATCTTTACACATCCTTTCCTAGAAACAACCATGTGTTTGCAGCTTGCAAATCAAACACTAAGTTTCCCAAAGGGAATATTGAAGAACCTCTGCGTCCGAGTTGGTACCTTGTATGCCCCAGCAGACTTTGTGGTGACAGAGACTGGTACTGATGAGAGGGCACCCATCATCCTATGGAGGCCATTCCTGAACACCTCATGAGCTATCATCTACGCTAGTGCTGCCAAGATCAGTTTCTACATCAAGGGGAGGAAGGAGACGTTTTCCTTCAAGAACAAGACTACACAAGTCTCAGAACCAAGGAAGATGACCAACAGGAGGAACAGGAACAAGCAAATGTGGACTAAGTCAGCTAAGATGGTCACTACAGCTCAAGGAGGTCAAGATCGTCAACTCAAGTTGCCTTTCTTGATCAAGAAGGACGACCCTGGTGTTCCAAGCATCGAGTGCACAATCAACGGATTTTCTTTCAGAAGACACTCTACGACACCGGATCTGGCGTCAACATAATGGCCGCAGTCACTTATCAGCTCCTGTTTGGAACCACGCCCCTAAATCCGACATACATTCAGCTCTAGATGGCAGAACAGACATTCCGAACAGTTATTGACTTAGGAGAAGACGAGTTATGATCCACCCATCATCCTTGGGAGATCGTTCCTCAGCACCGTTAAAGCAATCATCTACATTGGAACCGGACAAGTCCAAATGTACTTCCCCTCTGAGAAGGTACGCCGCTATTTTACTGACCCTAACTATATAGTTAAAGACTCTAAGCAGGTCAGGACAAGAAGAAGATGACGCAACCGCAACCAGAGGAGGAAAATCATCAAGGACGGATGGGCAGAGTACAAAGGAGAAGTGCACTGAGGCAGGTGTGGAGAAAGAAGATAGTTATACATGAAGAGTATGCGCCGCCGGAACCACCGACTATGCCATCCAGCGAATCCCAGGACGACTGAGAAAATGGAGAGTCCTGTTCAGAGGACTTAAAAACACCGAACGCCTTGCCAAGAGAATTCAAGGATCAAAGAAGACTAGCAGACGGAGGACATCCTAATCACTGTCAGAGTGCTGCGGACATTCAAATACACCTCCGCCACCTGCTACATCAAAAGGAATTACGTCAAAATCCAGCTTGGGGGGGAGCACCCCCATTTATCCAGCTAAGTATTCTACTCATGTTTATACTTTACTCAAATAATAAAAAGATGCATAATCATAAAAACCCAAATAAAGATTTTGTGTTTATATATCTTTGCTTAGTTTGCTAAATAAATAAATAAATAAATTTTTCTATGAACCCTCATGATAAGCTCTCACATGGAAATGATGAATAGTTGCTCTGCCATGAATAATTCTCAAAATTGAAATCTCTCTCAAGTTTAGGCATGACTGTTATTAATTAAGATTTGCTCTAAACCTAAACTTGTGGGGAGAGTACTTGATCTAAAGTCTAAGTCGTTAACGAATACGATATGGGAAGGTTGAGCTGCTGTTTATCTATTCCTAGAGATGCTAGAATTCTGGAGAATTTTATTTTTGAAAATCTTTAAAATGTTGCATGATGAGTTCCTATATGATGAGAGTTTAAATTCCTACCTCAGCCATATATATACATGCTTGTTAGACTATGAACCATACATTTACTTTTTACTGCTTATGAGCATTGAGTGTGGTCAAGCTGTGTAGACCCTTAGGAGCTTGTCATGTGGTTAAATCAAGTTTCACTTGCACGTTCACTCATACATGCTGCTTCTACTCCGGAAGTACGCATCCACATATATCCACTCATTTCCATCTCCAGAATCACCCAAAAATATTCTACTCCTAATCCGGGAGAGAATAGCCAAAAACATTTCTGTTTTTCCCTTGTGAAATAAATGCTCAAGTTATCTTGGTTACTACCACTTGCTATATATTTCAGGAGATGAGTGCTCTAATAAAAAAAGGGAGAAAAAAGTATACAAGGAAATAAAAAGGGGCAAGTGTCCGGAACCTCAAAGAAAAAAAAGTGAGACGAGAGGTAAAAATGGACAAGTGTGCGATAGTAGAATTAGGGGTACAAGATACCCACCTGAGAGGAAAGAAAAAGAAAATACAGAGTATCTCATTCTCCCTAAAAGTTTCAAAAGAGCAAGAAAGGTATGTATTCCCTCATAAGAGCATAAGTAGAATTAGACTTTCACTATTGTTATCACGATCATTACCATGCACCATTCATTCGCCACACATGCACATCTTGATTTGACTTATTGACTTGTTCTTCTGGATCCATGGTTTGACTATGCAATAAATGTCTTGTAAGTATGTCTCCCACCTATGAGCTCCAGATATCAAAACCTTATTAGAGTAGGGTGAGAAAGAAGGCAATGCCACTATGCCTTATACCAAAAATACCACATACTTTGAGAGAAGGCATACACTATTACTGCCTTGGTAAGGATCCAGAAATACCTCAAAAGAGAGACTAGAGAGAGTCATACAAGGAATCTCTGAGTTTTATTTGAAAATTTGCAAAAACTCCAGAGCTATAGTTAATTGAAGAACAAGAGACATGGCGCTTGACTAGACCGTTCTACCTTTTAACTGCTCAAGACACAGAAGTGACGATTACCAGCCCCATGGTGAAAGGTAAAATGAGTAAGTTTAAATCTTAACAGCTTACCCTAACCCAGAGATGAGATCTTGTTTGAACGCATGTGTACCTTTAAGGCATGAAACCACTGCAGAAACTCTTGAGTTCATCTTTGCTCAGGGACGAGCAAAGGTTAAGCTTGGAGGAGCTTGTTGACGGTCCTTAATGCTCACATTTAACCATCAACTAATCATAGAAAAGGATACAAATGCAACCAACACCTAGACTTAGGGTTTTATCTGACAAAATTCCACAAGTTTTGGTGTTTGTCTATTTCTGCAAAGGGTTATCAGGAAATATGGAAGAAAGGCCCACACGTTGGGTTTACATAGAGATATTATCGTGCCGTGCAATTTTCCACCATCTAGAAGACTTCAGAAGCCATCCGAAGGAAGCGGAGGCCGAACGGGGCCAGGCACTGGGTGCCCGCCCTCACATAGAGTCCAATCAGGACTCTCTTTCGGGATATTGCTCCACCGACCTAAAGGATCAAGGATAACCGTTCAATCAATGTCGGTTTGATCCAACGGACCATATTCACTTGAAGGGACTATAAAACCAGACCCCCTGGCCCCTAGAGATCATACCTCTTCTACAGAATCAAAGCTAGGGTTTCAATTTTTCATCCAAGTAGAGAGGATCCCTCTAGTTCTTCTAGTTATATCTCTAGTTCATCTAGATCTAGTTCTAGTTCATCTAGTTCTAGTTCTAGTTCCTCTAGTTCTAGTTCTAGTTAGTTCTAGTTGTAATCTAGAAAATAGGGAGAGAGAAGAGGAGAGCGGAGGAGGAGCCGGATCTGTCGGATCTTCCTCAACATTATACTTTTGCAGCAACTGGTTCGTTCTTCATCGTTCTGCAGGTTCTTCAATTCACAATTCCTGAGTTCTTTAATTACTTTTATTTACATTCAAGTTATTTATTGGATTCCCGCTTGCATCAAGTGCTCTAATCTTTGAAACATTAGAGTAGTAATTAATAGATTAGACGTGGTGTTTAGTCTTGCAATTACCTGGAATTGCACCCAATCCTATGGATTGTTGTGGTTGCCTTAGGGTAGTGACAGCCCTAATGGTCGACGTATTCCACCTCGCTCGGATCGGTGTTTGTAGGACCGTAGTCAGACCTTCCTAGCCCCCTTCTCATCTCTTTCTGTGGTTAGTGCTCTGATGTCCCGATATAGATAATCTTGAAGTAATTCTTGATTCTTAGATCAACTAGTGAACTCTCAGGAAAATTCCTCTCTTCCCACCAAAAAATAATTATATATTTATCCTTGGGCGATCTTGGATCTTAATTAGTACACTCACGTTCTCTGTGGAAAATCGATACTCAGGAATACTCCTGGGTGAAGGCTACATCGGCATCCGTGTGCTTGCGGATTTTTCTGTTTGCGTTTGAAATACCCAACAACAGCACAGTGAACCATCATCCCATTCCTAATTCTAATCCTAATCATACTAATCTAATGAACAATGAAGAACAATGATGAACATATCAAGAACATAGCACAAGAACTAAGAACTAGTTCATATACTATGAACATGATAAGAACACAGCCATACTCTAGTTCATATGCATAATCATATAAAGATAAATAGAACTTGCTCATGGAAGAAGATTGAAAATTATTCATACCAAGAAGATCCTTTCTTCCACGGACAAGATCTCCTTATTTGAGACATGGCTAGATTTTATTTGAGACATGGCTAGATTTTTATTTGAGACATGGCTAGATTTTTTTCTTTCTCTTTTTTTCAACAGCAATGGACCTTCATGTGTCCACTTTTTTTACTAAGCATAGCCTTTGTGTCTCATCTTATAACCAATACTTAAAGAGAGATATTCTAAACCTTAAAACATGGTGCATGCATATGGTGGAAATAGATGGCATGTTTTTGCGTACTTCCAATGTAGAAGCAGCATATCTATGTGGTGTGTGTCTGATCTTGATCTTGGGACTATGACATAATTCTCAACTAGGGTCACAAGGTTTAACTAAACTCAACACAAGTACAAGTAGCATATATAGAAGGGTTTTGAACAAGGTATGAACATATATGGTTGTGGTAGGAATTCTCTTACTATTAAGGAGTAAGTGACACTATGGTTTTATGATATTTTCAAAAATAAATCTCTAAGCACTTTGAATAGAGAGGGTATGAAACATGAGCTAAGAACTATATCACAATTGCCAACAACCAAGTCAATATGATATTCCTATCATGATATGTGACCCACAAGTATAAGCATATGCAAGAATTAGACTTTGTGACACTTTTACCCTTTTAATGTCATGAATCATGTCACACTTTTAATGTCCTAAATCATAGATCCAAGTCTTTTTGTTTTTATTTTTGTTCTATTTTATCTTATAAAGCAAACAAGAGACAGAAGTAATAAAAATGAAAAAACAGAGAGGGAGTAGGAGTGGCAAACCAGTTAGAAGGCAGGTTGACGTTGAGTGGATGCTGAATGGTGGGTCCAAGGCTCCAAGGTGGTGTCGGCCGACCCCACTTGGGCTTGCCCATTGCTGCCATTTGAATTCCTATTGTTGATGATGTACCTCTGCAAGCTTCTGTTCCCGTTGGCCGTCAAAGAGGGGGTCAGCCAACCCCATGCTTAGGGTAGAATTGGTCGAGCCAACTTGCCTCACCATGTACTACGTCATGGTGTGTTTAGGAAATTCATAGACTTAGTTAGGGGGCCACTTGACCCCCCCACGCACTTGGATTCTTGAGCATTCTGAAATCCAAAGACATGGGAAACATCAAGTGCAGGGGTCCTACTGGTGGCAACACACCAACGGGACCAACTTGGGTCATGGGTAAGTAGCTAAAATCTTATCATCAATTTAATAGGGGAGCTTTCAATCTTGTGTACCATGGCGTAGAGCAATTTTAGTTCATCATCTTTTAGAGAGTCAGAAGAACCAGAAAAAAGATTGGTAGTAATCCAGAAATAAATTAAGCACAAGGTTGGATTGTGAATTTTAGAGGTTAAGAGAGTGGAGCAATCATCAAAATATACTCTTATTAAACCCAGGCATGGTAGTGTCTAAGTCAATTGTACAATCAAAGTCACAACCTAGAGCAGTGGTTAGAAGACCCCAAGTACAGCTACACTCTTGCCCACACATGTGAAATGTTATGAGTCAATTTTAGTGTGCATAAAAATTCTTTAGTGAGCACTTCTATACCAAGTTTAAGGTACTCACCAAAAACCTCCCAAACCAATGGTATTAAAATATCATTGAATTCCTTAGTCATACCTGTGCGGTCCACAAGGGCCAGGTCAAGGATGCTTGTATGGCAGAAACCGCTCTCCTTTAGGTTGTTGAACTTGATCAGCTCTTCCGTTGTTAATATGAGTTCATTCTTCAGGCTCCATTGCTCTTGGAGGAGGTTCGTAGAGAACCACTTGATGGTGACTCTCCCCTTCCTCCATCCTCTCATGGCTTCCCTCATTAGAATGATGAGAGCTTTGAGAACAACTCTCACCCCCTTTGGACTTCTAGAATCAGGAGAGGAATGCTTTCTCCATTTTCTTGCACAACACAGACAACCAAACTTTTTCCTACTTCTACTCCTATGCAAGACTAAATATTTTTTTGGTTTTTTTAAAAGGAAACTATCCTAATCTTGAGAAATAGCTTGCAACTAAGAAGAGAGGAGGGATTGTGAGCTCGAGATAATTTTGGTGGTTTTGGGTGTGGAATCGAGCTCACAATGCATGTGTATTTATAGGGGTAGAAGGTCAAGTGGTGAACACCCAAATGTGGGGGGCAGCCGACCTCCCCATAAGCACTATGTTTCAAAATTTTGAATCATGGCAGGGAATCTTGCAACATATATGAACTCTTTTCCAGAGATTGGCCAAGGGGTCGACTGACCCCTACCCTAAGCACTTTAGCACTTTTAATGATGTGGCATTACATGTTTACTAAAATAAAGCCTAGGCGTGGACAAGAAGTAAAGTTCTTTTATAAGAGTCCATTGCCTAGTGCTATGTGAAAGAGAAAAGATGATTTGCAAAAGTGGAGATATGCTTAAAGTGGTTGTCAGTGATCATAACAGCACTAGAGCATGTCTAGGACCACTTTGCAGGTTTAAGCTGCTGCATAGGTCCCAAACGAACCAATTCCTTTCAGACTTTGGCTTGTATGTCATGCATGGGATTCTAAAGCAGACTGCCAAAAGGGCAAGTCTTGGGGTCGACCGACCCCAACTTGAAAGCTCCAGGAGCATCCAAGTGCTGACCTCGACACATTGCATCAAGCCAAAGTGAAAGACTGCATTTGGGCCCAATGGTGGGGTCAGCCGACCCCACCTCTAGGTGATCCATAGGTCAAAGCTGTATTGCAAGTTGTTCTCAAGATTTTCATTTATTATTTCTAAGCATTTTGTTGAAGGGAAAATATGCAAAACTAAACTAAGCATGCAATCAGAAGGGAAATACAAGAATTGAAATGCAATGAGTAAAGATGGGATAAGTACTGATTTACCTTATCAGCAAGATCTCCATGCTTTTGGTTTATAGAGCAGGACCTCTCCATCTTGTTTATTGCTTGGGTGCTTCAGATGGCCCTAGAGATATGGACTAAGATTGCACCTCCTCTTGCCATACTTGCCTACCTTTGCCTTGAGGTTCTTGAAGGCATGGTATGGTTCTCCTTTAAGCACAATGGCCTCCATGGTGACCTCTAGTTTCGCAGCTAGTCTCCCTCATGATTGAAGGGGGCCTCACTGATAAAATTGATGACATTTGTGCTAGTGGGGACCACAAAAGGCTACTCAAGGTAACTCGGGAGGCATATAGGGGGCTAGAAGGTGTTGAGTTTGATACAAGGAGGATTGGGATGGAGAAGAAGAAGAGGGAAGGCCAAGGAAAGCTATTACCAAACATTACAAACTTGTTTTCACAAGAGTTGCAACTGGGAATAGTTTCTAAGTGCTGGCACGACACTCTGGGTCAGATTGGGGTTCCCAACTATGGGTCGCCCGACCCCACCTCGGTGGAAACCAAAGTTCACACTTCTCCCTCAACTCTCCCTTTCGTAGGACCACTTTCAAGATACTTGCATCCTATCAAGTTGGGGTCGCCTGACCCTTAGTTGTTTGGTGCAGAGCAAGCAAGTTCGGGTCCTATACTTTTTAGGTGATTAGAAGTGGTCTGGCCAAGTTTGAGCCATAGTGGGTACTAAGTCCAGGTCGACCGACCCCCGTTTGGAAGTTTTAGAGCGAACAGGTTTTGGGTTTGTACTTCCCCACATGTTATAGATGGTTTGGCCAAACATGGGCTTGGTTAGTCACTAAGATGGGGTCGCCCGACCCATAATGGAGGCTGCCCAAGACCAGTTTTGTCTTAAGGACTAAAATAAGTGTATTCATGCTATCCTAAAAGCCAATCCACACAAAATATATAAAAGAAGTTAAGACATGTAGATTTTAGTCTTGTTGAATCTTTAGTAAGGATGTGTTCTTAGCATGTCAACTTCTTCTATCAAGGATCAAACTCCTTGAAAACTCTTAAGAAGGTGGCCACTTACCTCGAAGATGATGAGTCATAGCATTGGCCCTTCTTAGTTGCATCGAAGTTCTCTTTGGCCAAGAAACTTGTCTTTGACCATGAGGATCTCAAGTTGTCTCCATGAATGATCTCATGACTTAGCCATAGAGATATTGATGTTCTTACTGCAGGGGTTAGTCCAAAAGTGCAACCATGTTCCATGCAAGTATGATTGGTTCAATAATCAAACTTAACTCCATGTCTTGTTTGATTAAGGTAGTCTATTTAACCTAAGCATCATGCTTAATTTAAAAAGACTATGGAGGTACTCACTCGAGTGATTAGTATAACCAAACCAAAGCATACTGACATAGAAAGAGGGAGCATGATAGGATAAACAAGATTCATTATACTAGAGACAAGATAATGAGTGATGAAGACAAAGTGGAGGATGAATGCATTTAAACAAATATGCTATGGTTAAAGTAAAAATAAATGAGTGATATGCATTAACATCTAGGCTTTAGATTTTCCCTGTGGCGTGGCCCATCCATAGAACATCATCATACTGACTATTAATGTCACAGAACCGACCAAATTATAAGAGTTCAAGTGCAGAAACGATCGCCAAGCAATCAAGTTTCCAAACTTGAGCCCATATAATCCCGGTAGTCAATTGAAATCACGAAGGACTTCAAACCAACTCGCAACAAACCAAGATCGTAATAGTTGAACATAAACACAGCGAATGTTACATAGCCATTCATTGCCGTCGAAGCGGCACCACATCGGAGTCATTAAGTTATTACAACCAAAGTTCGAAGTAGCGGAAGCAAAATAGTTACACACACTTGTTCAAAGTTCAGTTCACAAGTTTTTGGTTATTGCCAGAGTCTACACCATCCTTCCAAAAGCATCAGATACGAAGTTGTTAGAGAACCGTGCCCAACGGTTAGTCCTCATCCCCAGCGGGATGGAGACAGGTCTTGCAGAAACCGTCATAGAAGATGTCATCTGCAACAGGTGGGAATAAACCCAGAGTACGAGAATGTACTCAGCTAGACTTACCCTTCTAGTAAAACATAAAAGACACCAAGGATCATGCAAGGCTAAATATCAAGTGGAGCTGGTTGACTCAACTTTTGCCAAAAGCTTAACTTACAACTAAATTAAATTGAGAGCATTATATTTATTTATCATCAGCCTACCACTAGATTAGCACCTGTACTACAACACATCACTTGATTATTGCAAACAATAATAACCATATCAAATTCATCATATGTTCTTCTTGCTATCATCATTTCATGAACCAGGTTCATTAGTAGATGCTACGTTTGCTGCTGCTCTGTCAAGTTCTCACTAACCGGGAGAGACGGCGATTCGAATCGAATTCCTATCCAGCTGGAGGGTTATTCCTAGCACTCACCCAAGCATCCCCTGCCGGAGAGACAACGGGTCACCTTTGGTACGACTCAGAAATCGCGGCTCCGATCAGCGCCGCACTCCCAGGGCTACCACTCTGCCAGGGAGGTCAGGAATTTTAACTCACCTGCCTTTGGACTTACGCCAATGGTCCCCCGCACACCGCACTTCCTCCGGTAGTGCGCACTTTATACTTGCCGGTCTTCCGGCCTGAGTCATACTACTCGGCTTCGCGGTCGGAACGAGTTATCCGGCCAACTAAGTGTTAGGCATGCGTTCAACATGACAAGAGGACGTACAACGATCGGTCCTTAGCTGCCACAGACGGAGTTACTACAAACTTGCAAAACTCCGCCCGGCTTAAGTCAATTTAATCAGGTTCCATCCACGATAGCACATATAGACCATCGCGATCCGACATAACCCTATATCGCGCAGGTGACAGGATATCACCCCACTTCTACCGATTAAAGCATAGCTAAGCTGCTACTCGATCCTAACTCTACAACCAGGGTAGGATGAATTATCTAGACAAGGATAGATTAGAATGCAGCAAAAGTTTTATCACAACTCCTACACGTAATGCATCAATAGGTATAACATATTAAGTAAACTTTCGAAAATAAAGGGAGACTTAGAATGCTCCGGGGCTTGCCTTTCACGAACGACGCTGGCTCGTGATTCGGGCACGCAACTTCTTCTTCTGGCTCCTCGGGTCCGACTTGCTGGACCTCCACCTCTTGGCTGCCCTCCTGACCTTCGGGATTCGCCTGAAGATTGAAGGAAACTGCCACGTCCGGTGCACCTATTGCATGCTCGGTGAATGAGAAGATGTGCATACAAAAGAATGAATGCTTGATAACATAAGTAACTCACTGGACACTCATTTACGGAGCAAAAGTTATACAAGCTCACACAAGTAAACAAGTTAACTTAGCCCAAAACCTATCATGATACCCTTTAACAGCAAGCAACACAAAACAGGAGTAACTCAGCAAACAGATCATAACTAATGATAGACAGATCCAACAAACATAAGTAAAGACATTCTGAAAAGCTTATGAAATTGTCTACATCTCACCTTTAAACATGACAGCAAGATTCATACATTAAACCAGTCAATTAAACAAAATTCCAGGTTCTGTCCAAGAAAAACAGAGAGCACCTATTTCTGGAACCTAACTTGGAACAGCCATAACTTTTAAACTACTGGACCAATTTATTCCAAATTTAAACCACAGCTAGTTCAATAAGTTTACTACAACTTTGATTTAGACAAGTTGCCCAGAAAACCAAATTATCATTAAGCAAAAGTTAAATTTCTCCCTTGCTGTCCAGAACAGCCTTTAACCCTATAATTAATTATTTAATGACATGACCAAAACATAAACCATGCCAACCACATGGCTTATGAGCACAAGCACATTACAAGGTTGCCAGAACATCAGATGACAACCCCCAAACATTTACTTAACAAGGCATTTATTAATTAATTCTAGATAATAGCATAATCACAAGCTACTAGTCAAAGTGCTCAGAAAAATCTACAAAAATTACAGAAGCACAAAGATAGTATCAAAGTATCACCAGGGAAATTTCAGAGCAATTGCACATACCAAATTAAAGTTATGCATTTAACATGTGCCTAGGTGTTTACTTCATAAATTAAGAAACATGACTTATATGGTATCAAACAACAGATTTCAGATTATTTATATATGAGAAATACCATGAACAGGTTTACTACCAAAGTAGAGCACCAGCATAAGCACCAATTATTTTATATGATTTAATTAAAGAAACAAGCCACATTTCAATCATAAATTGCACATCAAAGCTGCAGTACACCAAAAATCATGAAATATTTACCAAAGAACTCTAATACCATACAGAGACTACCATAAAATTTTTAGAGTAAACTAAGCAGTATAACCAGAGATATGAATTTATCCATGAATAACAAGATTAAATACTTAATAAATATTTTCCCAGAAAACATGGTTCATTTTATATTTTTATTAAAAACTAGCAATCTCAAGGAATACCACAAAATTTGTTTCACAATTTTTGGATCTCCGAAACAGGAGATATGATTTTTGCAAGAAAGCCAAAAATCCAGATTTTGAATAAAAGAAAAGGAGGGAAGGAGAGTGACGCTGACAGTGGGCCCCAGCTGTCAGGGTCATCGTCCTCACGGCCGATGCGACTATCGCCGGCGATTTCTCCGCGACGGCGAGGTCTCCGGCCAAACCAAGGGCATCAGCATGATCCCCAAACCCTAGCGACTCGATTGACCCCCTTTTCCCCACGGCGGAGCAACCGGAAAGGGCTCGCCGTCGACGATGGCGGCTCGGCAGAGGTGCTCGGCGTTACGCCGGAGCCCTCAGGCCGGTAGAGCGCGACCTAAGGCCTTCTACAGCACCAGCGGACTACGGCGAAGCTTCCTAGGTACGCAGCTTGGCTTGGATTCTCGTGGAACACGCTGGCCACGAGAGCACCCATCTCCGGTGGAAGCACGGCGGCGCTGCGCACCGTGTCCGGCGACGGAGAGCTTGGTAGAGCAGCCACCAAGTGGCGCAAAAGCTCGCTAAGGACCTAAGCTACCTCTAGGACCTAACCAGAGACGACAAAAGGCTTCACAGGGCTCGGCATTGAGTTCGCCGGAGAAGATGGTCACGGCGACCCGATTTGGGGGAAGAAGGAAATGTCGGCTCACCGGTGGGTTTCTCGGCAAGTTAGAGCGTGGAGATTGGAGAGCGGTTCACGGTGGAGCTTTGGGTGAAGTTTGGTAGGCTGGGACGCAGCGAGGAGCGCGCACGAGCTCGCCGGAGTGAGCTCGCGACGGTGAGCTCGCTGCGGACGCTCTTCTGGCGAGTGGAGGCGTGAAAGGCGAGAGTGGACGCGTCCACTGCGTCCAGGGCGACGCCGTGGGGGTCATGCACACGAAGAGAGCTGACAAGCGGGGCCAGGAACGGTGTACGGGCGCCAAATGTCGACGGAGCTCTGCCGCCGGTTGGCCATGTCGACGAGCTCGGCTTCGATTCAGAAGAAACGATGACAGTGTGACAGAGCAACTTCACCGATGATTGTCTCCCAAACCAGCCCGAGTTAGAAGATGATGCAGTTGACAAAGTTGGAGTTCCAATCGAGTTCTACAACTTTGTCAATTGGAGCAAAAGCCAAATCGGCCTGGATTGAAAGATACAGAGTTTTCAAAATTGATCGAGCAAACTGGTTTCGTTCCAGGACTTAGAAAATTTTCTAAGTGTTGGAAACAGCCCCAAATCTGCCTTGTGGGTCACTTTTGAGCTATTTGTGGTCATTTTCATGAGATGGCCATAAAACAACTTTTGTTCCTTATAAAATGTGCTACAACTTTGATGTAGAAAGTTTTGACATGTAAACATTTTATGAAACACTTTTTAAAAGCCTAAGCAAAAGAGGTTTCTAGGGCCTATTTTCATAAGTATGACTTAAAGGCATATTTTGGAGAAGTGACCAACATGAACATTGTTCCCAAAGTCAAATTAAGCATAGATAAACTAATTACCAAGGCATTAAGCACAAACACAAGCATGGTTCACTCAAACATAAGCATAGGAAGCCTAATTAAGCAATTTAAAACACATTTATGCATAGAATGACATGGCTCAAGATAGATGATGATCATGATATGCTTTGAGTAGATGATGATGCTTATGCTATGCACATGATTAATGCAACCATAACACTAGGGTGTTACAGCTAAAGCCGATATATGAGCTGGGATGTTCCCGTTTGACATTCGACTACCACAAGCTAGACTAGGAGCCCGAATAGGTAGACAACAATAAAATTGTTGTCTATCTAGACTAGTCATGATGCCTGAATACAACTCAAAGACTAGGAGCTACCCAAGAAAGCACTAGATTTATGTAATATTAAGCAAACATGCAGTGGAAAGGATAAAAAGAAAAGAAAGGTAAAAGAAGGATAACTCGGACGACTTGGGTCTAAGTTAGATCAGCTACCGTTCCCCAACAACAGCGCTAGAAAAGCTTGATGACTCTTCTTAATGTCACTACCTAGGATTGTCAGTCCCTGGCATAGCACTAGAAATGCTTATGAGACACCAGAAGTGGCAAATGGTTTTACAGCAAGTGGACGGTGGTTAATGTAGCACTTCACCAGGAGTATTCTAGGTATCGTATTTTCCACGGGGAACGAGAAGTGGACTTACTAGACCAACTGAGTCGTTGGATGATGATCAATGGGCTTAGGATTGGGTGGAGAGGTATTTGTAGTATTTGGCTTCTGGCTAAGCTATCCTAAGTATACTTGAGAGTTAATTCCCTTCATACTGTGGCTGATAGGTGAAAAGGGTGTGGCCAAACACTTCACTAGGCAGCTACCATGCAGGCCAACTATTATTTGCAACATGCCAAACAACACATTAAGAGAACTCCTAATGTCCAGTAGAGGCCTGTCACGCTTCACTGCCGGCGTTCTTCAGGTGCGACAAGAAGTCCATAAGGGTAGACTTAGTCTAGACACCACGTCTACACTAATTCTACTACTCTAGACCTAGCTAAGGTTTCGAGCACTTCACACAAGGCAAAGCAATGTGCCAGTAGGCTGGTTGTATACTTAAAATAAACTAAGATAGAAAGTAAATACTGGAAGTACTCAGATGAAAGGCAACTAGAAGGAAGACTTACTAGAAGACAAGCATCCGCTGAGGTGCTCGTCGAAGAAAACTCCCGATAAGCTGGGACTCCTCCTTAGGGAACTCCTCACTCTCTTCCCTATATTCTCATACTAGCTAAGATTAGCTCTTCTGAAGATACATCATGCTTAACTAGACTTTCTAAGGGGGTATTTATAGGGGAGAGATGGAGTAGGGGCTACTCCAGTGCCACGTCAGCAATCCGCGTGACCTCCAGCATGCACCATTGGATAAACCAACCTTGGAACCACCATATGATCAACGGTTGGGGATTTCCATCACATGTTCATCATGGGGATGTCGGTGGGAGTGAACCGACACAAGATGGGGCCCACATGTCAGTCGGTCGACCTGTCCAATGACAGGTGGGACCGGTGTTGTCTTCTAGAAGGAATCCCATGTTGGTTGGTGCAAACGAGGTGGCTGGATGGCCCCATAGTGGGGTCGGTCGACCCCACTTTGGTAGAACCAAAGGTTCATCTTCTGCAGGTGAGTTCCTGGTGAAATTCTAAGCACAGTAGTGGTGCTGGGCCCACAAAGGTGGGGTCGGCCGACCCCACTAATGTGCCCATCTTTTGCACATTGTCTCCAGAAGCTCTGAGATTGATGAATGTGAAGTTGGTTTTCCAATTGGCCATTCTAGGGTGGTAGTCCAACCTTCATATAGAGCTTCTTAACCCTGAAAAGTAGTCGATTGCACACGTGCATTCAAATGATGACATGTACATGTGGAACCAAGTTATTTGTACCTAAGTCACTATGTGTTTGGTGATTTTCTTCTAGAAAGAATGTATTGTTAACGGTTTTGATGGGGTAAAAATAGGGCTTATCTACCATCAACACATGTCGACCGCTTCGTCGCCAGCCGCATAGTTGGCCACTACATCCATCAGCTCGTCGACGGTCAGCGGGTTATGGCATTCCAACTCCCCGCACCAAGTCCTTGCAGGTGGTGCCTGACACAAACGCCAGAATGACGTCGTGGTCGGGGATGTGTTTGACCTCGGTGCGTTGTTTGGAGAAGCGTCGAGCATATTCTAAAAGAGATTCTCTGGCTTTCTGCTTGCACTTGTTGAGGTCCTACGAGTTGCCTGGGTGGACATAGGTCCCTTTGAAATTTCCCTCAAACACCCTGACTAGGTCACCTAGTCATAGATTTAGTTAGCGGGGAGTTCCTCGAGCCACCTACAAGCGGTGTCAGAGAGGAAAAGCAGGAGCTATCGGATGATGGCTCGATCGTCTCCTCGAGCTCCTCCCAGCTGGCATGCCAGCCGAAAGTCCGCTAGCCATAGTTCTGGCTTAGTTTTGCCATTGTACTTAGCGATTCTAGTTGGAGGCCAAAGTAGATTAGGCAGTAGCGTGCTATGGATCGCCCAGACTCGAGGCCCCAGCAGCTCTGGAGTCATCCGGTCCTCATCACTGTCGTAGCATCCGCCGCGGTGAGCACTGTAGCCTCGCTCCTCAGCATCCCCGTGTTTGCGTCGTCGGTGCTTGTTGATGTCGTGGCGCGCGTCACGTGGCTCCCGGTTGTCGACA
Source organism: Sorghum bicolor (assembly GCF_000003195.3). NCBI lineage: Eukaryota > Viridiplantae > Streptophyta > Magnoliopsida > Poales > Poaceae > Sorghum > Sorghum bicolor. Next base: position 37,445,262 of record NC_012877.2, on the reverse strand, counting down.
AGGCGCTCCTGGATTGGGGCCGTCTTCTTGCCTTGAGGGGGAGGCTCCTGGTGGATAGAAACCTCTCTCCCATGTTGCGCCGGCTCGGGGCATTTTTCTGTGGCTGCCCCTCAACACTGGGAGGGTGAGCTTTCAGCTTGCTGGGCCGTAGTGGCGTGAAGTAAGCCTTGTACCTCATCTCGTATGCGGTGCGCTTGGGACTTTGAGGGCTCGGGCATGTTGCACAGCAACATAGTTGCCACTACTATGTTCTATCCTGCTCGAGAGAAACGACTGACAAGTCATTCCGGCTCTCCGTCCTCGATGATCTGCTGGTAGACTTCTTGAGCGTGACCTCGTGCTCCTCCGCCATGCGGGTGCACTTGATCTTGCTCGAGAGCGTGTTCTAGCTTGTCGAGGCGCTCCTAATCCTCGTCGAGTTTGGCCTTCAACTCGCACAGTTGTGCGAGCTGCGTGGCCTTGTCATCCTGAGGAGGGGGAGGGTCTAGCTGTCCTTCGTGCCTAGGAGTCCTAGGGTTCTCCCTGACCTCTGGGGCGGCGGCAGCGGCGGCATTGGCATCATCCTCTGTGTCGTCTGTGGTGGCCACAACTCCATCTACAATTTTGAAGCGCTCCCTCGTGGGGTCGTAGCTATCAGACTTAGAGTCGAGATCTGGCTCTGCGGTGGTGTAGAAGCATCCGCGCCACTCTTCCGCTAGCTGCTATCTCAGTGTGGTCACGGTGTAGCCTCCTGGTCCCAAGGGTCGAGGCCTGCGTATCTGCAGAAAGCCTGGGCTTTCAGCTGATGTAGGGACCTCTTGTTGCACTGTTACGCTACGTGCAAGGGCCTATGGCCGCTCCACGTGCGTGTTGGCGCTAGGATGGACTGTCCTGGCGAGGGATGTTGCAGCGTTGTTGAGGCTAAACGGGAGCGTCCGCCTGGTGGCGAACAAACCATGTGGCAGCAGGGTGGATGGCGGTGAAGGTGCACGGGGAATGGTGTTCCTTGGCACTGTCGAATGGTGGTTGCCCCTTGGCTGGCTGGCTCGGTCACTGTCTCGAAGCGCAGAGCTGACGGTCCCACAACCAGGGGGTCTAGCTGCCCTACACAGGGTGGTGATCACGCAACAGCCATGGGGCGATGGTGACGGTGCTGATCGCACCTCCTCTTGGTCGGGGAGGCATGGTGGTGAGGCCGACACGTGGCCTTCGATCGTGTGGGCACAATGCGAGCCCCTTCCGGTCCTCTGACTGAGAACAAGATCATGTCGTAGCCGAAGCTGGTGGACATGAACTCGAGGCTCCCAAACTAGATCACCATGGAGCATGGAATCAGTGAGATAGAGGTGGCCATCCGAAAAGAGGTGGAAAATCATTAGTGAAACACGCAGGACCCCTACCTGGCACGCCAACAGTCGGTGTTTTAAACATGGGGGGCAACACCAACGAGTGAATTTGTGTGCGTGTTCTCCTTTCCGGATGGTGATGCAAGATGGACATAAGGGTTTATCCTGGTTTAGGAAAAAGAAGGCCCCATGTCCAGCGGGGGAGAGAGAGTCTATATTATCTTGCACCAAAGTGCTTGTATAGGGGTGTATACAAGAGAGATTTGATATGGGTTCTAAGTCCTCACGGCGTGGGGTGGTGTATGCGAGTCTTGTTTTTTTCTCTCATCCTGTCTTGGCCTCAGTGTCCCCTTTTATAGTCCAAGGGGAGGCTCAAGGTTATAGGGCATAGGCGCTAGAGTAGGCCTCGATAGGGGTATGGCACGAGTCTACTCGAGGCTTCCGTACCAGCGTGGCCTCGACCCATCTTGTTGTAGTGTACTTGGTGTTGATGGCGCATGCACCTCCTGAGCTTATCTTCCATCACTCAACCCTTTTCTGAGAAGGAGCACGCAGGCTCGAGGGTCTGGCGGTTTATGCGGCGCCCGTGTACAAGAGCACTGACTTGATGGGACATTACGCCTGTTGCAACTGTACCTGTACATATCTTTCTCTGATTTTGAGGACAAAGCTAGGAAAAAACAGAATTTGACAGGCACATGATCCATCATCATGTTTCCTGTGCCTGCTAGGTTAGGTGGGAGCCTGTCAGTCGCATTAAATGCCCTGAACCTCGTACCAGCGGCAGGCGGCGGGATGCGCTTTTTGCTCTCGAGGCTAGCTGATTCGCTCGATGCCACTTCCGTAATCGAGGGTTGTCTAGCTCTGAGCCTTTAGTTGTTCGCTCGACCATATTTCCATAACCGAGACCAGGATCAATCATTGAGCGTGTCGTGGGTCGAGTTAGATCATCGATCAGCACGCTTTTATAGAGGGGGGTGTCGAGTCTGACTTGCAGGTTAGCTTTTTATCCTCTGTCAGGGATGTCTATTGGGGTACCATTTATTGACACCCTCGACACTCCTCTCAGCCAATCATGAGTATCTTCTATTTTTATACGCTGATTTATCCCTCCAAAATTTAATCGCTCATGTACGGGTCTCAAAGGATCAAGATGCCCAAGAGGGGGAGTGAATTGGGCTTCTCTAAAAATTTAAGCAACCTATAAGCTCCAATTCAACCCCTTGTGCCTAGTGTGACTAGAGAGCTACCGGATAAAAGTTTTGCAACTTAGTTCCTATCCTATTCTAGCATGGCAATTCTAGGAATGTAAAAACACAAAGTAAATGCTAGAAAGTAAAGGAGTAGTGCAAGAAAGTGCTCGGCGATGTTTTGCCGAGGTATCGGAGAGTCGCCACTCTCCACTAGTCCACGTTGGAGCACCCGCGCAAGGGTCTTGCTCCCCCTTGGTCCACGCAAGGACCAAGTGCTCGCTATGGGCTGATTCTTCGACACTCCGTCATGGTGAATCGCCCAAAACCGCTCACAAGCTTGACACGAGCCACCCACAAGAACTTCGGGCAGTCCTCGTGCCTCCAATCACCACCGAACCATCTAGGTGATGGCGATCACCAAGAGAAACAAGCAAAGAACTCTCACTTGACCCAAACAAGGAACTAGAGAGTGGTGGATGCACACTTGACTCTTGGAATTCAACTAGAGAAGGATTCTCACAAGAAATCTCTCAAATCTCAATCCTCTCTAGTCTATTGCTACTCTCTTGCTCCACAACAAGTTTCTTAGATGTTCAAATGGGCAGAGACCTCTCATGGACGACGTGGAGGAGTTTAAATACACCCCACTAAGTCCAAGGGTCGGCCAACCGGTTTCCACTAAAAACAGGGTCACCGGACGCTGTTGATGCTGCACCGCACTTCAACGGCTAACTGTACTGTCTCTGACAGGTCACCGGACGCTACTTCCCAGCGTCCGATGGCACCGTCCGGTGCTCCGGGGAGTTTTACAAACTCCCTAAGTTTAAGACCGGACGCTACCCGGTGCGTCCGGTGCTCGGGGCAGGTTTAGAACCTCCCTGGGTATGGGACCGGACGCTGCCCGGTGAGTCTGGTGCCAGCGTCCGGTGCCTAACCCTAAGCACCAAAGCTCTCCAACGGCTAAGGACCTCAACGGACGCACTCACAGAGTGTTCGGTGCCTACTTAGGCACCCTAACTTCGTCGAAACGCGACCGTTCCAAAATGAAGTTGGTTCCTCTCGATCTAAGGAATATCTTTGAGCTGCCTAGAGCTAGGTTTACCAAGTGTGCACCACACCTAAACCTAAAGCCTTGCCTAAGTCAAGCTACTAGATCAAAGCCCCTCTTAATAGTACGGTCAAAAGAAAACAAAGTCCTAAACTACTCTACGTGCCCTTCTTCACCATATGGCACTTAGACCTAGTCTAGTCTTGATGATGTCCATCCATCCTTTGAAAACCGAAATGATTTCCACTATTAAGTAGGCATGTACGTCCCTATTCATCGAGTACCTATTACCATGACCTCACTAAATGACTTTGCCTATGCAAAACACACGTTAGTCACAGTAATCAACATTGTCATTAATCACTGAAATCATTAGGGGCCTAGATGCTCTTTCAATCTCCCCCTTCTTGGTGATTGATGACAATAACCTCGAGTATGAAAGGAAATGAGGTTTTCAAATGACTTGGTTTCTATACGCATGAGTCAATAAGAACAAAAGGGATTAGGCATGCTTATATCAACTAACTCTATCATCCTGCATCCAAATATGTGAGATGTATACAACAGGATATCAACACATATGGCTCATAGTACATCAGAGTAAAAATGCGGAAGCAATGTAATATGAGCCAATCCACATGACATAAAGATATCACAGAGAAGCATAAGTCATGTCTCACAACCAGAAAAGTATCTCCCAAGAGTATCTCACACAAATGCAATGCATAAACGTAAATATGATGCAAGGAGTAGCAAACAAAAGTATCAAAAACCCAAAGCCCTCTCTAGCTCTAGCTCCCCCTAACTCTCATACTCTCAACTCTCTCCCCCTTTGGCATCAAGCGCCAAAAACCTAAGATGAAGGAGGTGGAGGCGGAGTAGTGGAGTCCCTCGGCACAGCCTGAAACTTTGTTGCGTCGTCTTATCCATTGGCCGTCGAGTCGGAGGAGATAGAGTGACCCTCTGAAGCTGCACGTGCTGGAGAAGCGGTCTGGGTCGGCTCTATAGGCTCTAAAGCTGTCACAGGCTGTGCGGGCTGCTCAAGTCCTGCTGACGAGGTTGGCATGGACTCTGTCGCTGTAGCTGACATCTCTGGTACGGTAGAGTAAGGTGCAAGCTACTCAGACGAAGCTACTGACAACGACAGGTGCTCAGTGGTGGTAACTGGGATCGTAAAAGCTGCAGGAGCCTGCAGGGGTGAAGGCGTAGGGTCACCAGTCAGAGCACTGTAAGAGAAACTGATGTGCTGGCCTGCCGATGAATCCAACACAAGCTATGACGCTGTCGCTGACTGAGCTGTAAAACCAGAGCGCAGAGGTGTGAACCGAGGCAACTGCTTAAAGCCAGAAGAGATGGCACCCTATGAAACCTAGTGCTGTGGCGTCAAGAATGGCTGACTCTGAGCAGGGAGCTGAAGCGGTGGCTGAGACTGACTCTAAGGCGCTGGGGTAGGAGGCCTGACTGACGAAGTGCCTGGGAGCTGTATCTGAGTAAGCTGAATCCCTGAGGCGGCCATAAGAGCGGCCATCATCGCCGTCTGCTGAGCCTAGAACACAAGCTGCTGCTCCTGGAAGGTCACAAGCTATATATCATCAACAAATACTACATACTTTGAGAGAAGGCATATATCATCACTGCCTTGGTGAGGATCCAGAAATACCACAAAGGAGAGAATTGGGAGAGTCATACAAGGAATCTTTGAGTTTTATTTGAAAATCTACAAAAACTCTAGAGCTATAGTTGATCCAGAACAAGAGACATGGCCCTTGACTTGACCATTCTATCTTTTAACTGCTCAAGACACAAGTGACAGTTTCAAGCCCCATGGTGGATGTTGACGGTCCTTAAGTATCAAATTTAATTATCAAATAAGTAAAGAAAAGGATCCAAATAAAATCCACATCCAGACTTAGGGTTTTATTTGACAGAATTCCACGAGTTTTGGTGTTTGTCTATTTCTGCAGGGGGTTATCAGGAAATACGGAAGAAAGGCCCACACGTTAGGATTACGTAAAGATATTAACGTGCTGCGCAATTATCTTACATCTAGAAGACTCCAGAGGCCACGAGACCGAAGCGGAGGCGAAACGGGGCCAGAGGCAGGGCGCCCGCCCTATCCTACTCGGCGCCCGCCCACCTCAGGAGTCCAAACAGGACTCTGCTTTGCGGGAAGTCTCCACCGACCTAAAGGATGAATCTAAACCATACAATCTATGTCGGTTTGATCGAAGGGCCCATATTCACTTGAAGGGACTATAAAACCAGACCCCCTGGCCCCTGGAGGAGAGAGCCTCTCAACCCTAATTCATTGTTCCATCAAGGGAGAAGAAGCCTCTGATCAAGATTAGAGCCACCACATCAATTAGACATCTAGATTAGCATAGCTATATAGGATTAGAACTAGAAGGAGTCAATCTTCGATTGGTTTCCGGATCTGTCAAGAGGATTCTTGGTAATTCTCTAATTGTGTTTCTAATTGTTTTCTAATTATCTTTGTTCTTCAATATTATGAATATGACTTTGTTCTACTTCAAGATATTGCTTATGACTTTGCTCTACTTGCTTATATTCAAGATTATATTGTTCTTAGTTTATCATAGTTATGTACTTGGCTTAGTTAGATACGATCTATATACATGCTTAGGATCGTATAGCGTTTATCCATCGGATCCATGGGTAAATGATAGATATTGTGTAGGCGTGGTGATTATACCGTATTTATCTGCGATTGTACCCAATATGCCAGATCGTGGGGTGGTTCGTGATAGTGACAGCTTCATTGATTCTTATATAGTCCCCCTCTCGTGTATTGGGCTGGCAGAGCAACATTATTACAGGGGAGTGATTGCTATGTTTCTCATATTCCTTGCTAATATCACTATGCATGGGCGTAGTCTTGTCTCGCAATGATTGCTAAGTATGCTTGCACTAATTATGATAATGCTAGACTATATAGTTGAGAATAACTTATGGAATATTCTTGTAGTTCGTTCTAATACCATGCTAATGACTTTCTAGAGTATCTAATTGAGGTGCTTATCATATTTATTATGTGGCTAGATCAGATTAGTTATCCTTGTCACTATTATTATTCCATACATCTTTTATGTGACACTTATCCCTGTATGAAGAGTTAGATATAATGTTCTCAATTATACATGCAATGATAGATGCTCAATCTCATATTCTATTCTGTAATCATTAGTGATGATTTCTAATCCCTTCCCAGTGGTAAAAATATAAATAACGATACCTGGAATACTTCCCGGTTAAAATGCTACATCGGTATTAATCTGTGCGCTTGCAGATCCCATTCATTATTTATTTAGAAGAGCAATTGCATATTTCAATACCGCGTCTCTCATGTCATGCTGGGGATGACAACTTGGCTTAAGTGGTGTGAGGGATAGGTTTGGCATTTTTGGCACCGTTGCTAGATTTAGAACTTAGTCTACTTTTGGTAATGATGTTAAGAATACCCAACAAGCAATTTTTGGCGCCGTTGCCGGGGAAGGTTGATTACTAATCAGGAATGGAATAAAAGATTTTGAGTTATCATTCGCATCACTGATATGATTGAGCTTATCTATTCTCTCATACAGTTTTACCCTGATATTTTTCTATTTTATCTTATGTAGGGGAATGTATGAATAGAAGACATCTTCCAGGAAATTTTGTTGACGATCCTGAAGCATTATTCAAGAAGACGAGAGCCAAGCTAAAGAAATCATCAACACTTCACGAAGAAGCTTCATCCAATCAAGAAGATCACCGGAACTTGTCTTCAGAGTTCGAAGCCATGGCGAACAAATCGATCCGCGAGTTCTCAGCTCCCACTACGGACAACATCCGCACTGGACCTGCTGCAGAGATCGATGGCAACTTTGAGCTCAAGCCTGGACTTATCAACATGGTGCAATCCAACCAGTTCTGTGGGAAGGCACACGAAGATGCTAGTGCTCATTTACAACACTTCCTGGAGATTTGCAACACATTCACCATAGCAGGAGTTTCCAAAGACGCTATACTACTTCGCCTCTTCCCATTCTCACTGTTAGGAAGAGCGAAGCAGTGGTTCTACGCTACAAAGGAGAAGAATACTACGTGGGCACTCTGCTCAACAAACTTCCTGGCTAAGTTCTTTCCCATGGGCAAGACCAATGCTCTCCGTGGGAAGATTACAAGTTTTCAGCAACAAAATGATGAATCTGTTCCAGAAGCATGGGAGCGCTTTCAAGACTACATCCTAGAATGTCCCCATCATGGAATGGAGAGTTGGCTATTGATGCAGACATTCTATCATGGGCTCAGCAACAGTGCCCGAGAGACCATGGATGCTGCAGCTGGAGGAGCATTCTTATCACTTACTATACCACAAGCCACAACTCTTGTGGAGAAGATGGCGTCCAACCAAAGCTGGAATGAAGAGAGGAGCCAGACACGCAAGAGAGGTGGAGGTATGCATCAGCTGAAGGAGGTAGACATGTTGTCTGCAAAGCTAGACCTGCTCATGAAGAAGCTCGACGATAGAGCTGGAGACAAGAAAGAAGTTATGCACATCTACGACTCTCACATGACTTGTGAGGAGTGTGGAGACACTGGACACTCAGGCAACCACTGCCCTGAGATACTTGAGGATGTGAACTACATCAACAACAACAACTACTACTACTACAACCGTCCTCAACAAAATCAAGGTTGGAATCAACAGAGGCCTAACTACTCAAGTAATTATCAAGGTAACAATTCTTACAATAATAATAATAATAATTTTCCACCTTTGAGAGAGTTAGTGTCTAATCAAGGAAAGCTAATGGATAATCTATCTAAGAAATTGGCATCTAATGATAAAATGCTAGAAAATATAAATAATAGAATGGATAATTTCTCTACTGCCATCAAGAATCAAATTAGCTTTAATAAAATGATTGAATCTCAGTTAAATCAAATAGCTGCTGCTGTTCCTACTACTAACCCCGGTATACCATCACAACCGGAAGGATTAGAATCTGCAAATCTTGTAGACGTGTTTGATGCAGGTAATTGGAGTAACCCCGTCAATGAATTCTCTACTGACCTTCTGCCGGTCAAGAGAGGCGATCCAGGACGCCCCGTCATCCCGATCTCCATCGGCATGGTGGATGTCCCAGAAGCACTCTGTGACTTTGGCTCCAGCGTCAACATTATACCCAGGGTACTCTATGAAAAATTCTTTATATATCCTTTATTAGAAACAACCATGTGTTTGCAGTTTGCAGATCAGACGATAACATTTCCAAAAGGAATAGTGAAGAACCTTTGTGTCCGAGTTGGTACCTTATATGCCCCAGCAGACTTCGTAGTGGTAGAGACCGGAAATGATGAGAGAGCACCTATCATCTTAGGGAGGCCATTCTTGAACACCACGGGAGCTATCATCTACGCCAGTGCTGCCAAGATCAGTTTCTACATCAAAGGGAAGAAGGAGACATTTTTCTTCAAAAACAAGACTACACAAATTCCAAATCAATCCAGACGTAAATCAAGGAAGAGGACCAACAGGAGAAACAGGAACAAGCAAGTGTGGACCGAGTCAGCTAAGATGGTCACTGTAGTCCATGGAGGCCAAGATCACCAACTTAAGTCACCGTTTTTGACCAAGAAGGACGACCCAGGAATGCCAAGCATCTACTGCTCCATAAATGGATACAACTTCTACAAGACGATTTGCGACACCGGATCGGGCGTCAACATAATGGCCGCAGTCACCTATCGGCTCTTGTTCGGGACCATGCCACTAAGACCAACATACATTCAGCTCCAGATGGCAGATCAGACATTTCGAGAAGTTAAAGGAACAGTATCTGATGTCCCAGTCAAAATAGACGATCACTTTGTCTACACAGACTTTCAAGTTGTTGACATGGGAGAAGACGAGTATGATCCACCCATCATCCTTGGAAGACAGTTCCTCAGCACCGTTAAAGCGATTATCTACATTGGAACCGGAGAAGTCCATATGCACTTCCCCTCAGAGAAGGTACGCCGTTATTTTACTGACCCTAACTATATCGTTGAAGAATCTAAGCAGGTCAGAAAGAGACGCAACCGCAACTAGAGGAGGCAGATCATCAAGGACGGATGGGCAGACTATGAAGGAGAAGTTGTAAGATCAGAAGACGTAGAGTTTAAAGAGAATTATCCCGAGGAGATTGAAGCACCAAGTCAGGTGTGGAAAATGAAGATAACTATACAAGAAGAGGAGATGCTGCCGGAAGTACCGACTACGCCACCCAACGAACCTCAGGACGATTAAGAAATTGGAGAGTCCCGTTCGGAGGACTTAAAAACACCGAACGCCTTGCCAAGAGGTAAACTTGGTAGTTATCTTTTCCCTTTCAATTATTTAAAATAGTTTACTTAGTTAATCATGTTCGTATTATCCTAAAAAGAAAATAAAAATGTGAAAAAACAGTAAGCCCCATGTGAGTATACGAGTGGCATAAAACGCATAAGTACATTCACTGTGGTGGCATAAAAATAAAATAAATATTTTTTCTGCTTTATAAAACAAAAATATAAAAATAGGGAGTAATATTTATCAAGGAGTCTCAAGATGAATAAAGGATAGATATTTAATGCTAACACTTAATTAGTTCCACAAGCTTTGTTGTCTATCTGAGCTCCACAGAATTTAAGAATCAAGAAGACTAGCAGACGGAGGACATTCTAATCGCTGTCAGAATGCTGCTGACTTTCAAATACACCTCTGCCACCTGTTAGCTACATCAAGAGAAATTACGTCAAAATTCAGCTTGGGGGAGAGCACCCCCATTTATCCCGATAAGTATTTCTATCTATCTTTATACTTATATTATTTTAGAATATTAAAATACACATAAACTTTGGGAAAACCAAATAAAGATTTTATGCTTATATATATATCTTTTGCTTAGTGTGTTTAATAAATAAATAAAGTGGCTATGCTAATCTGTATCTAAATAAATTTAAGCATGGATATGATAAATAGTTGCTCTGCCTAATTTGCAAATTTTAAGTTCTCTCTCAAGTTTAGATATAACTGTTATAATTTAAAGCTTGCTCTAGACCTAAACTTGTGGGATGAAAACTTGATCTGAAGTTTAAGTTGTTAACGGATAAGATATGGGAAGGCTGAGCTGCTGTTTATCTATTCCTAGAGATGCTAGAATTCTAGAGAATTTTATCTTGAAAATTTTTAAAATGTTGCATGATGAGTTCCTGTATGATGAGAGTTTAAATTCCTACCACAACCATATATACATGCTTGCTAGACTTTGAGCCACGCATTTACTATTTACTGCTTACGAGCATTGAGTGTGGTCAAGCTGTGTAGACCCTTAGGAGCTTGTCATGTGGTTAAATCAAGATTTCACTTGCACGTTCACTCATATATGCTACTTCTACTCTGGAAGTACCATCCACATATATCCATCCATTCCATCTCCAGAACCACCTGAAAATATTCTACTCCTAATCCGGGAGAGAATAACCAAAAATATTTCTGTTTTCCCCTTGTGAAATAAATGCTCAAGTTATCTTGTTACTACCACTTGCTATATTATCTCAAGAGATGAATGCTCTAAAAAAATAATACGAGGAAAGGAGCAAGTGCTCGGAACCTCGAAAGAAAAGAAAAAGTGAGACGAGAGGTAAAAATGGACAAGTGTCCGACAGTAGAATTAGGGGTGCAAGATACCCACCTGAGAGACAAGAAAAAGAAGAGCATCTCATTCTCCTCATAAAGTTTCAAAAGCAAGGAAGGTATGTATCCCCTCAAAGAGCAAAAGTAGAATTAGACTTCCATCACCATTGTTTTCACCATTGTTTTCACCATTGTTATCACCATCATCACCATATACCATTCATTCGCCACACATGCATATCTTGATTAAACTTATTGACTTGTTACTTTGGATCCATGGTTTGACTATGCAATAAATGTCTTGTAAGTATGTATACTTTATCTCCCACCTATGAGCTCCAGATATTAAAGCCTTATTAGAGTAGGGTGAGAGAGAAGGCAATGTCACTATGCCTCATACCACAAATACCACATATCTTGAGAGAAGGCATATACCATCACTGCCTTGGTAAGGATCCAAAAATACCACAAAAGAGAGACCTGAGAGAATCATACAAGGAATCTCTGAGTTTTATTTGAAAATCTGCAAAAACCCCAGAGCTATAGCTGATCAAGAATAAGAGACATGGCACTTGGCTAGACTGTTCTATCTTTTAACCACTCAAGACAGAAGTGACAGTTACAAGTCCCATGGTGGAGGTAAAGTAAGTAAGTTTTAAGTCTTGACAGTTTACTCTAACTCAGAGATGAGATCTTATTTAAAAGCATGTGTACCGTCAAAATTTTTAAAAAGATATTGCAACAACTTATGATCCATAGCTAAGTCTATCCTTGCTCAGGGACGAGCAAGAGGTAAGCTTGGGGGAGTTTGTTGACGGTCCTTAAGTATCAAATTTAATTATCAAATAAGTAAAGAAAAGGATCCAAATAAAATCCACATCCAGACTTAGGGTTTTATCTGACAGAATTCCACGAGTTTTGGTGTTTGTCTATTTCTGCAGGGGGTTATCAGGAAATACGGAAGAAAGGCCCACACGTCAGGATTACGTAAAGATATTAACGTGCTGCGCAATTATCTTACATCTAGAAGACTCCAGAAGCCACGAGACCGAAGCGGAGGCGAAACGGGGCCAGAGGCAGGGCGCCCGCCCTGTCCTACTGGGCGCCCGCCCACCTCAGGAGTCCAAACAGGACTCTGCTTTGCGGGAAGTCTCCACCGACCTAAAGGATGAATCTAAACCATACAATCTATGTCGGTTTGATCCAAGGGCCCATATTCACTTGAAGGGACTATAAAACCAGACCCCCTGGCCCCTGGAGGAGAGAGCCTCGCAACCCTAATTCATTGTTCCATCAAGGGAGAAGAAGCCTCTGATCCAGATTAGAGCCACCACATCAATTAGACATCTAGATTAGCATAGCTACATAGGATTAGAACTAGAAGGAGTCAATCTTCGATTGGTTTCCGGATCTGTCAAGAGGATTCTTGGTAATTCTCTAATTGTGTTTCTAATTGTTTTCTAATTATCTTTGTTCTTCAATATTATGAATATGACTTTGTTCTACTTCAATATATTGCTTATGACTTCGCTCTACTTGCTTATATTCAAGATTATATTGTTCTTAGTTTATCATAGTTATGTACTTGGCTTAGTTAGATACGATCTATATACATGCTTAGGATCGTATAGCGTTTATCCATCGGATCCATGGGTAAATGATAGATATTGTGTAGGCGTGGTGCTTATACCGTATTTATCTGCGATTGTACCCAATATGCCAGATCGTGGGGTGGTTCGTGATAGTGACAGCTTCATTGATTCTTATATAGTCCCCCTCTCGTGTATTGGGCTGGCAGAGCAACATTATTACAGGGGAGTGATTGCTATGTTTCTCATATTCCTTGCTAATATCACTATGCATGGGCGTAGTCTTGTCTCGCAATGATTGCTAAGTATGGTTGCACTAATTATGATAATGCTAGACTATATAGTTGAGAATAACTTAGGGAATATTCTTGTAGTTCGTTCTAATACCATGCTAATGACTTTCTAGAGTATCTTATTGAGGTGCTTATCATATTTATTATGTGGCTAGATCAGATTAGTTATCCTTGTCACTATTATTATTTCATACATCTTTTATGTGACACTTATCCCTGTATGAAGAGTTAGATATAATGTTCTCAATTATACATGCAATGATAGATGCTCAATCTCATATTCTATTCTGTAATCATTAGTGATGATTTCTAATCCCTTCCCAGTGGTAAAAATATAAATAACGATACCTGGAATACTTCCCGGTTAAAATGCTACATCAGTATTAATCTGTGCGCTTGCAAATCCCATTCATTATTTATTTAGAAGAGCAATTGCATATTTCAATACCGCGTCTCTGATGTCATGCTAGGGATGACAACTTGGCTTAAGTGGTGTGAGGGATAGGTTTGGCATTTTTGGCACCGTTGCTAGATTTAGAACTTAGTCTACTTTTGGTAATGATGTTAAGAATACCCAACAGTGGATGGTAATATGAGTAAGTTCAAATCTTAATAGTTTACCCAAACCCAGAGATAAGACCTTATTTGAAAGAATGTGTACCGTCAACTTTCTAAGGCATTGCAACAATTTCTGATCCATCACTAAGTCTATCGTTGCTCAGGGACGAGCAAGAGGTAAGCTTGGGGGAGTTGTTGACGATCCTTAAGTATCAAATCTAATTATCAAATAAATAAAGAAAAGGACCCAAATGTAACCAACACCCAGACTTAGGGTTTTATCTGACAGAATTCCACAAGTCTTGGTGTTTGTCTATTTCTGTAGGGGGTTATCAGGAAATATGGAGGATGTTGACGGTCCTTAAGTATCAAATTTAATTATCAAATAAACAAAGAAAAGGATCCAAATGAAATCAACATCCAGACTTAGGGTTTTATCTGACAGAATTCCACGAGTTTTGGTGTTTGTCTATTTCTGCAGGGGGTTATCAGGAAATACGGAAGAAAGGCCCACACGTCGGGATTACATAGAAATATTAACGTGCCGTGCAATTATCTTACATCTAGAAGACTCTAGAAGCGACGAGAACGAAGCGGAGGCAGAACGGGGCCTGGCCTAGGGCGCCCGCCCTAGGGACTAGGGCGCCCGCCCCGTGTTGGTGTCCAATCAGGACTCTCTTTCGGGATTACGCTCCACCAACCTAAAGGATCAATGATAACCGTTCAATCAATGTTGGCTTGATCCGACGACCCATATTCACTTGGAAGGACTATAAAACCAGACCCCCTAGCCCCTGGAGGAGGGGACCTCTCAACCCTAATTCATTATTCATCAAGGGAGAAGAAGCCTCTGATCAAGCCTAGAGCCACCACATCAATTAGATATCTAGATTAGCATAGCTACATAGGATTAGAACTACAAGGAGTCAATCTTCAATTGGTTTCCGGATCTGTCAAGAGGATTCTTGGTAATTCCCTAATTGTTCTTCTAATTATTCGCAATTTTCCACCTCTGAGAGAGTTAGTGTCTAATCAAGGAAAGCTAATGGATAACCTATCTAAGAAATTGGCATCTAATGATAAAATGCTAGAAAATATAAATAATAGAATGAATAATTTCTCTACAGCCATCAAGAATCAAATTAGCTTTAATAAAATGATTGAATCACACTTAAATCAAATAGCTGCTTCTGTTCCTACTACTAACCCCGATATACCATCACAACCAGAAGGATTAGAATCTGCAAATCTTGTACACATGTTTGATGCAGGTAATTGGAGTAACCCCGTCACTGAAGTTACTACTAACCTTCTGCCGGTCAAGAGAGGCGATCCAGGATGCCCCGTCATCCTGATCTCCATCGGCATGGTGGACTTGTTAGAGGCACTCTGCGACTTTGGCTCTAGTGTCAACATTATGCCCAGGGTACTCTATGAAAAATTCTTTACATATCCTTTATTAGAAACAACCCTGTGTTTGCAGTTTGCAGATCAGACGATAAGTTTTCCAAAAGGAATATTGAGGAACCTTTGTGTCCGAGTTGGTACCTTATATGCCCCAGCAGACTTCGTGGTGATAGAGACCGGTAATGATGAGAGGGCACCCATCATCTTAGGGAGGCCATTCTTAAACACCTCGGGAGCTGTCATCTACGCTAGTGCTGCCAAGATCAGTTTCTACATCAAAGGGAAGAAGGAGACATTTTCCTTCAAGAACAAGACTACACAAATCCCAGATCAATCCAGACGTGAATCATGGAAGAGGACCAACAGGAGGAACAGGAACAAGCAAGTGTGGACCGAGTCAGCTAAGATGGTCACTGCAGTTCATGGAGGCCAAAATCATCAGCTTAAGTCACCATTTCGGACTAAGAAGGACGACCCAGGAATGCCAAGCATCTACTACTCCATAAATGGATACAACTTCTACAAGACGACTTGTGACACCAGATCGGGGGTCAACATAATGGCCGCAGTGACCTATTGGCTCTTGTTCTAAAACCAACATACATTCAGCTCCAGATGGTAGATCAGACATTCCAAGAGGTTAAAGGAATAGTAACTGATGTCCCTATCAAAATAGACGATCATTTTGTCTACATAGACTTTCAGGTTATTGTCATGGGAGAAGACGAATACGATCCACCCATCATCCTTGGAAGACCGTTCCTCAGCACTGTTAAAGCAATTATCTTTATTGGAACCGGAGAAGTGTATATGCACTTCCCCTCAGAGAAGGTACGCCGCTATTTTACTGACCCTAACTATATCGTTGAAGACTCTAAGCATGTCAAAAAACGACGCAACCGCAACCAGAGGAGAGAAATCATCAAGAACAGATGGGCAGACTATGAAGGAGAAATGGTAAAGTTAAAAGACATTCAGTTTAAACAGAACTATCCTGAGAAGACCGTAGCACCGAGTCAGGTGTGGAGAGAGAAGATAACCATACATGAAGAGGAGGCGCTGCTGGAAGTACCGACTGCGCCACCCAACGAATCCCAGGACAATAGAGAAAACGGAGAGTCCCGTTCGGAGGACTTAAAAACACCGAACGCCTTGCCAAGAGGTAAATTGGTAGTTATCTTTTTCCCTTTCAATTATTTAAAATAGTTTGCTTAGTTAATCATCTTCGTACTATCCTAAAAAGAAAATAAAAAAAGTTAAAATACAGTAAGCCCCATGTGAGTATATGAGTGGCATAAAACCCATAAGTACATTCATTGTGGTGGCATAAAAATAAAATAAATATTTCTTTTCTGCTTTATAAAACGAAAATATAAAAAAATATAGAGAGTAATATTTTTTGAGGAGACTCAACATGATAAAGGCTAGATATTTATGCTAACACTTAATCAGTTCCACAAAGCTTTGTTGTCTATTTGAGCTCCACAAAATTTAAGAATCAAGAAGACTAGTAGACGGAGGATATTCTAATCGCTGTCAAGATACTGCCGACTTTCAAATACACCTCTGCCACCTGCTAGCTACATCAGAAGAAATTACGTCAAAATTCAGCTTGGGAGAGAGCACCCCCATTTATCCCGCTAAGTATTTCTATCTATCTTTATACTTGTACTATATTAAAATATAAATATACATAACTATGGAAAACCAAATAAAGATTTTGTGCTTATATATATATATATCTTTTGCTTAGGTTGTTTAATAAATAAATAAAGTGGCTATGCTAATCTGAAACTTAATAATAAAACTCTAGCATGGATATGATGAATAGTTGCTCTGCCTAATTTTTAAAATTTGAAGTTCTCTCTCAAGTTTAGACATAACTATTATAATTTAAAGCTTGCTCTAAACCTAAACTTGTGGGAAGAAAACTTGATCTGTTGTTAACGGATATGATATGGGAAGGTTGAGCTGCTGTTTATCTGTTCCTAGAGATGCTAGAATTGTGGAGAATTTTATCTTTGAAAATCTTTAAAATATTGCATGATGAGTTGCTGTATGATGAGAGTTTAAATTCCTATCACAGCCATATATACATGCTTACTAGACTTTGAGCCACATATTTACTTTACTGCTTATGAGCATTGAGTGTGGTCAAACTGTGTAGACCCTTAGGAGCTTGTCATGTGGTTAAATCAAGATTTCACTTGCACGTTCACTCACACATGCTGCTTCGACTCCGGAAGTACCATCCACATATATCCACCCATTTCCATCTCCAGAACCACCCAAAAATATTCTACTTCTAATCCGGGAGAGAATAGCCAAAAATATTTCTATTTTTCCCCTATAAAATAAATGCTCAAGTTATCTTGTTACTACTACTTGCTATATTATCTCAAGAGATGAGTGCTCTAAAAAAATAGAGACGAGGAAATAAAAAGGGGCAAGTGCCCACGTCGGAACCTCGAAAGAAAAGAAAAAGTGAGACGAGAGGTAAAAATGGACAAGTGTCCGACAGTAGAATTAGGGGTACAAGATACCCACCTAAGAGTAAATAAAATGAAATATAGAGCATCTCATTCTCTTCAAGAAGTTGAAAAAAATGCAAGGAAGGTATGTATCCCCTCAAAATAGCAAAAGTAGAATTAGACTTTCACCTTTGTTATCACCATCATCACCACATACACCATTCATTCGCCACACATGCACATCTTGATTTGACTTATTGATTTGTTTCTTTGGATCCATGGTTTGACTATGCAATAAATGTCTTGTGAGTATGTATACTTTATCTCCCACCTATGAGCTCCAGATATTAAAGCCTTATTAGAGTAGGGTGAGAGAGAAGGCAATGTCATTATGCTTTATACCACAAATACCACATACTTATTGAGAGAAGGCATATAGCATCACTGCCTTGGTAAGGATCCAGAAATACCACAAAAGAGAGATCTAAGCGAGTCATACAAGGAATCTCTGAGCTTTATTTGAAAATCTGCAAAAACTCCAGAGCTATAGCTGATCAAGAATAAGAGACATGGCACTTGATTAGACCGTTCTATCTTTTAACCACTCAAGAAAGAAGTGACGGTTACAAGTCCCATGGTGAAAGGTAAAGTAAGTTTTAAGTCTTGACAGTTTACTATAACTCAAAGATAAGACCTCATTTCAAAGCATGTGTACCGTCAATTTCAAAGGCATTGCAACAACTTCTGACCCATCGTTGAGATTATCCTTGCTCGGGGACAAGCAAGAGGTAAGCTTGGGGGAGTTTGTTGACGGTCCTTAAGTATCAAATAAACAAAGAAAAGGATCCAAATGAAATCAACATCCAGACTTAGGGTTTTATCTGATAGAATTCCACGAGTTTTGGTGTTTGTCTATTTCTGCAGGGGGTTATCAGGAAATATGGAAGAAAGGCCCACATGTCGGGATTACATAGAGATATCAACGTGCCGCACAATTATCTTACATATAGAAGACTCCAGAAGCCACGAGAACGAAGTGGAGGCGAAACGGAGCCTAGCCCTGGGTGCCCGCCTAGGAGACCAGGGCGCCTGCCCCCCTGAAGAGTCCAATCAGAACTCTCTTTCGGGATCAATCTCCACCGACCTAAAGGATCAAAGATAACCGTTCAATCAATGTCGGTTTGATCCAATGGCCCATATTCACTTGAAGGGACTATAAAACCAGACCCCCTGGCTCCTAGAGGAGAGAGCCTCTCAACCCTAATTCATTATTCCTCAAGGGAGAAGAAGCCTCTGATCAAGCCTAGAGCCACCACATCAATTAGACATCTAGATTAGCATAGCTACATATGATTAGAACTAGAAGGAGTCAATCTTTGACTGGTTTCCGGATCTGTCAAGAGGATTCTTGGTAATTCTTTAATTGTTCTTCTAATTATTCATCTTTGTTCTTCAATATTATGAATATGACTTTGTTCTACTTCAGTATATTGCTTATGACTTTGCTCTACTTGTTTATATTCAAGATTATATTGTCCTTAGTCTATCATAGTTATATACTTGGCTTAGTTAGATTGGATTTATATACATGTTTAGGATCGTATAGCGTTTATCCATCGGATCCATGGGTAAATGATAGATATTGTGTAGGTGTGGTGCTTATACCGTATTTATCTGCGATTGTACCCAATATGCCAGATTGTGGAGTAGTTTGTGATAGTGATAGCTTCATTGATTCTTATATAGTCCCCCTCTCGTGTATTGGTCTTGCAGAGCAACATTATTACAGGGGAGTGATTGCTATGTTTCTCATATTCCTTGCTAATATCACTATGTATGGGCGTAGTCTTGTCTCACAGTGATTGCTAAGTATGCTTGCACTAACTATGATAATGCTAGACTATATAGTTGAGAATAACTTAGGAAATATTCTTGTAGTTCGTTCTAATTCTATGCTAATGACTTACTAGAATATCTAATTGAGGTGCTTATCATATTTATATGTGGCTAAGTTATGCTTATCAGATTAATTATCCTTGTCACTATTCATTACTTAATATATCCTTTATGTGACACTTACCCCTGTATGAAAGAGTTAGATAAGTATTCTCAATTATACATGCAATGATAGATACTCAATCTCATATTCTATTCTATAATCAATATTGATGATTGCTAATCCCTTCCCAGTGGTAAAAATATAAATAATTTTAACCGGGAATACTTCCCGGTTAAAATGCTACATCGGTATTAATCTGTGCGCTTGCAGATCCCATTCATTATTTATTTAGATGAGCAATTGCATATTTCAATACCGCGTCTCTCATGTCATGCTGGGGATGACAACTTGGCTTAAGTGGTATGAGGGATAGGTTTGGCATTTTTGGCACCGTTATCAGAATTAGAAAACTAAGTCTACTTTTGGTAATGATGTTAAGAATACCCAACAATGACTTGTGAGGAGTGTGGAGATACTGGACACTCAGGCAATCACTGCCCTGAGATGCTTGAGGATGTGAACCACATCAACAATAACAACAACAACTACTACACTCGTCCTCAACAAAATGAAGGTTGGAATCAACAGAGGCCTAACTACTCATGTAATTATCAAGGTAACAATTCTTACAACAATAATAATAATTTTCCACCTCTGAGAGAGTTAGTGTCTAATCAAGGAATGCTAATGGATAACCTATCTAAGAAATTGGCATCTAATGATAAAATGCTAGAAAATATAAATAATAGAATGGATAATTTCACTACTGTCATCAAGAATCAAATTAGCTTTAATAAAATGATTGAATCTGAGTTAAATCAAATAGCTGCTACTGTTCCTGTTACTAACTCCGGTATACCATCACAACCGGAAGGATTAGAATCTGCTAATCTTGTAGACATGTTTGATGCAGGTAACTGGAGTAACCTCGTCACTGAAGTTACTACTGACCTCTGCCGGTCAAGAGAGGCGATCCAGGATGCCCCGTCATCCCGAGCTCCATCGGCATGGTGGATTTCCTAGAAGCACTCTGCGACATTGGCTCTAGCGTCAACATTATGCCCAGGGTACTCTATAAAAAATTCTTTACATACCCTTTATTAGAAACAACCATGTGTTTGCAGTTTGCAGATTGGACGTTAAGTTTTCCAAAGGGAATATTGAAGAACCTCTGTGTCCGAGTTGGTACCTTATATGCCCTAGCAGACTTTGTGGTGATAGAGACCGGTATTGATGAGAGGGCACCCGTCATCTTAGGGAGGCCATTCCTGAACACCTCGGGAGTTGTCATCTACGCTAGTGCTGCCAAGATCAGTTTCTACATCAAAGGGAGGAAGGAGACGTTTTCCTTCAAGAACAAGACTGCACAGAATTTAGAGAGTAATATTTATTGAGGAGGCTCAACATGATACAGGCTAGATATTTATGCTAACACTTAATCAGTTCCACAAAGCTTTGTTGTCTATTTGAGCTCCACAGAATTTAAGGATCAAGAAGACTAGCAGACGAAGGACATTCTAATCGCTGTGAGGATACTGCTGACTTTCAAATACACCTCTGCCACCTGCTAACTACATCAGAGAAATTACGTCAAAATTCAGTAAGGGGAGAGCACCCCCATTTATCCCGCTAAGTATTTCTATCTATCTTTATACTTATACTATATTAAAATATAAATATACATAACTATGGAAAACCAAATAAATATTTTATGCTTGTATATATATATATATATATCTTTTGCTTAGTTTGTTAAATAAATAAATAAAGTGGCTATGCTAAACTGAATCTTAATAATAAAACTCTAGCATGGATATGGTGAATAGTTGCTCTGCCTAATTTTTAAAATTTGAAGTTCTCTCTCAAGTTTAGACATAACTGTTATAATTTAAAGCTTGCTCTAAACCTAAACTTGTGGGAAGAAAACTTGATCTGAAGTATAAGTTGTTAACGGATATGATATGGGAAGGTTGAGCTGCTGTTTATCTGTTCCTAGAGATGCTAGAATTGTGGAGAATTTTATCTTTGAAAATCTTTAAAATATTGCATGATGAGTTGCTGTATGATGAGAGTTTAAATTCCTATCACAGCCATATATACATGCTTACTAGGCTTTGAGCCACATATTTACTTTACTGCTTATGAGCATTGAGTGTGGTCAAGCTGTGTAGACCCTTAGGAGCTTGTCATGTGGTTAAATCTAGATTCACTTGCACGTTCACTCACATATGCTACTTCTACTCTGGAACTACCATCCACATACATCCACTCATTTCCATCTCCAGAACCACCCAAAAATATTCTACTCCTAATCCGGGAGAGAATGGCCAAAAACATTTATGTTTTTCCCCTGTGAAATAAATGCTCAAGTTATCTTGGTTACTACCACTTGCTACATTATCTCATGAGATGAGTGCTCGTTAAAAAAAAGAGGGATACGAGGAAATAAGAAGGGGCAAGTGCCCGAAACCTCGAAAGGAAAGAAAAAGTGAGACAAGAGGTAAAAATGGACAAGTGTCCGACAGTAGACTTAGGGGTACAAGATACCCACCTGAGAGGAAAGAAAAAGAAAACACAGAGCATCTCATTCTCCTCAAGTTTAAAAGAGCAAGAAAGGTATGTATCCCCTCAAAAGAGCAAAAGTAGAATTAGACTTTCACCATTGTTATCACCATCATCACCATACACCATTCATTCGCCACACATGCACATCTTGATTTGACTTATTGGCTTGTTTCTTTGGATCCATGGTTTGACTATGCAATAAATGTCTTGTAAGTATGCATACTTTATCTTCCACCTTTGAGCTCCAGATATCAAAGCCTTACTAGAGTAGGGTGAGAGAGAAGGCAATATCACTATGCCTTATACCATAAATACTACATACTTTGAGAGAAGGCATATACCATCACTGCCTTGGTAAGTATCCAGAAATACCACAAAAGAGAGATCTGAGAAAGTCATACAAGGAATCTTTGAGTTTTATTTAAAAATCTGCAAAAACTCCATGAGCTATAGCTGATCAAGAATAAGAGACATGGCACTTGACTAGACTGTTCTATCTTTTAACTACTCAAGACGGAAGTGACGGTTACAAGTCCCATGGTGAAAGGTAAAATGGATAAGTTTTAAGTCTTGACAGTTTACTCTAACTCAGAGATGAGATCTTATTTAAAAGCATGTGTACCGTCAATTTTTAAAGGCATTACAACAACTTATGATCCATTATTGAGTCTATCCTTGTTTAGGGACGAGCAAGAGGTAAGCTTGGGGGAGTTTGTTGACGGTCCTTAAGTATCAAATTTATTTATCAAATAAACAAAGAAAAGGATCCAAATGAAATCAACATCTAGACTTAGGGTTTTATCTGACAGAATCCCACGAGTTTTGGTGTTTGTCTATTTCTGCAGGGGGTTATTAGGAAATACAGAAGAAAGGCCCACATGTCGGGATTACATAGAGATATTAACGTGGTGCACAATTATCTTACATCTAGAAGACTCCAGAAGCCACGGGAATGAAGCGGAGGCAAAACGGGGCCTCGCCTAGGGCGCCCACCCTAGGGACCAGGGCGCCCGCCCCCTGTTGGTGTCCAATTAGGACTCTCTTTCGGGATTACGCTCCACCGACCTAAAGGATCAAGGATAACCGTTCAATCAATGTCGGTTTGATCCAACGGCCCATATTCACTTGGAAGGACTATAAAACTAGACCCCCTGGGCCCTGTAGGAGGGGACCTCTCAACCCTAATTCATTATTCATCATGGGAGAAGAAGCCTCTGATCAAGCCTAGAGCCACCACATCAATTAGATATCTAGATTAGCATAGCTACATAGGATTAGAACTAGAAGGAGTCAATCTTCAATTGGTTTCCGGATCTGTCATCGAGAGGATTCTTGGTAATTCTCTATTATTCTTCTATTGTTCATCTTTGTTCTTCGATATTATGAATATGACTTTTTTCTACTTCAATATATAGTCCCCTTCTCGTGTATCGGGCTGGCAGAGCAACATTATTACAGGGGAGTGATTGCTATGTTTCTCATATTCCTTGATAATATCACTATGCATGGGCATAGTCCTGTCTCACAATGATTGCTATGTATAATTGCACTAACTATGATATGCTAGACTGTATAGTTGAGAATAACTTAGGAAATATTCTTGTAGTTCGTCCTAATTCTATGCTAATGACTTGCTAGAATATCTAATTGAGGTGCTTATCATATTTACTATGTGGCTAAGTTATGCTGATCAGATTAATTATCTTTGTCACTATTCATTACTTTATATATCCTTTATGTGACACTTATCCCTGTATGAAAGAGTTAGATAAATGTTCTCAATTATACATGCAATGGTAGATACTTAATTCTGTATTCCATTCTATAATCAACATTGATGATTACTAATCCCTTCCCAGTGGTAAAAATATAAATAACGATACGTGGAATACTTTCCGGTTAAAATGCTACATCGGTATTAATCTGTGCACTTGCATATCCCATTTATTATTTATTTAGATGAGCAATTGCATATTTCAATACCGCGTCTCTCATGTCATGCTGGGGATGACAACTTGGCTTAAGTGGTATGAGGGATAGGTTTGGCATTTTTGGCGCCGTTATCAGAAGTAGAAAACTAAGTCTACTTTTGGTAATGACGTTAAGAATACCTAACAGAGGAAAGGCCCACATGTCGGGTTTACATAGAGATATTAACGTATGCGGCAATTTTCTATCATCTAGAAGACTCCAGAAGCCACGGGAACGAACAGGAAGCCGAACGGGGTCGGGGACAGGGCGCCCGCCCTGCTACAGGAGCCAATCAGGCTCCGCCTCCCGGATTATGCTCCATCGACCTAAAAGATCAAGGAAAACCATGCGATTAATGTTGGTTGGATTAGATGACCCACATTCATTTGGAGGGGCTATATAAGCAGGCCCCATGGCCCCTAGGGGAGGCACCCCTTCATCCTTATTCATTATTCATAGACAGAGCAAAAGCTAGGGTTTGAAGATGAGAGCTCTCCTCTCATCTCTAAACTAGAGTAGATCTAGATAGTAGCGAGATGGAGAGCGAGGGAGGATTGGAGGAGAGGCCGACCTATCGGTTCTTCCTTCGGTTGTACTTCGCCATGATCAAGCTCTAATCAAGCTTGCTCATGGGATGACTCTGGTAATCTACTTCTTATTTCATTATGCAATTACTATCCATGTATGTTCTGGTTCACAACTCTTTTGAGTACTATAATCTATAGGATGCTATAGGTGAGAGTTGTAGTATAGGTGTAAGCGTGGTGCTTAGACCTGAGATTACTTGTGGATATCCCCTGTCTAGCCGGATCGTGTGGTAGGCCGCATAGGTGACAACTATGTTGGTCCACTGTAGTCCACCTCCCATTAGCAGGACTGGTAGGGTTTATCAGCCTATGGACAAGCATCCTTTGTGGTGTAATCTTATCACATGGTTTGTCCCAGATATAGAAATACCCCATTGAAGTAGAGAAACCATAGTTATCCTCTCTATTCTCCTACCATCGCCCATATATTAGATTGCTCTACTCTCTATTCCCCTATTATCACCCATTGTTATCTTACCTTTAATATTATTCTTATGCAATTCTATCATCTTTCCTATTTACACCTATCTATCTATCTAGGTTAAGTTAGAGCATAGATCAGTTCTCCCGTTTCCCTATGTATACGATAAAACCTTTAACCGAGTAAAAGCTACAATGGTATCCGTGCGCTTGCGGATTTATCTGTGTACATATAAATACCATAGTACACTCTAGTGCCATGTTGGGCATGACAACCTAGTATTCAAGTGGTGTTAGCAAGTGTCAACACTAGGCAAGCTAAGCATAGACTTTGGGCCTACACTACTTAGGACAAGATAGGTAGACAGGTAGTAAAGTCATGGAACAACTTATGCATCAACAGTGTCAAGCAACTCCTATTACTTAATCCAACAAAGTAAACCATCATGATATAACAAAGTAAGTTAGTAAGTGTAACAGAACCGACCAAATTATAAGAGATTAAGCCTAATAGTGACCATTTGCATAGTCGAACCATCACGCTTAAGCCCATATAATCCCGGTAGTCCGTGAAATCTCGAAGGATTTCAAACCACACATCGCATACAGCCAAGATCGTAATAAGTTTAGCGGCCGCCATCCATAAGTACATTCAGATTACATCATTCAGGAAACACATCGGAGTACTTAAGTTATTACAAACCAAGTTCTTCAAGTAGCGGAAGCTTCATAGTTCGAAATTACAACACACACGATAAGTCTGATACAGTGCCATAGTTTGGTCATTCCCACAAAAGCAAAGGAAGAGACAGAGTGACCATCGCCCTTGGTCTAGTCATCACCCATAGCCGGGTACAGACAGAGGATGCAATAACCATAGTACATTTGACCATCTGCAAAACAACATGGGAATAGAACCCTGAGTACGAGAAGGTACTCAGCTAGACTTACCCGCCATAAAACTTAAAATAAAGACTCATCAAGGATCATGAAGGCTATTTAGTGGGGTAGCTGACAACCATTTTGCAAAGACCGCAAGGTTTTATTACCCTAACCTACATAAATCTTTTCTTCTTTTAACCTGCTCAAGTTGAAAGTATCATTACCTATTATCTAGGTTTGCTCCTGTGCTATTACAAGCAAGTATGAGTCTATGATAATACCTCATCATAGAATTTCTTAAACCATTCATCATTATAACCCGAGTGTTCCATAGTCCTTACTACGAGGACGAAGCTCATGTCAAGTGCTCACTATCCACGAGCGATGGCGATTCGAATCGATTTCTAACAAGCTGGCGAGGTATTCCCCACACAAACCACACTCACTGATCAAGTCAGCTACAGATCACCGTATTACACTATCCAGGACCAATTCGCGGGTTCGGCAGGCACCGCCAGTACCCGAGGACCGTTCCGGCGACCGAGGTATCCAAGGTATACCAAGGTTGCGCGCCGCGCCCTCATCGTTCTCCTCAACCATCACCAATACAGCGCATGGCGACTCGATTCCCGGCCCGGATAGTGTTCAGGCTTCGCGGTCGGAACGACTTATCCTTCCAGCTAAGTGTGGGGCATGCGTTCAACATGACAAGAGGGCCGTCAACGATCGGTCCTTAATCGACACAGGCAGGGGCACCATGGTCAACCCACCATAAGACCCTGCCCGGTCTCCAAATTCATTCCACACTTGGTTATTCCTTTCCCCGAGCAACCAATGCTTAAACAAGCAGGTATCCACCTATGTCTCGCAGGTGACAGGGAATCACCCGACTTCTACCGAACTAAGCAAGCTAAGCATAGACTCCGTGCCTATCTACATAGGACAAGGTAGTTGAATGAGTAGAAATAACAAGGAGTACTCATGCAGCAACGGTATCAGGCAACTCCTATCACTTAATATGCACTACAGTAGAACAAGTATAGCACTTTATATAAGTTAGCGAGAATAGGGAGACTTAGAATGCTACGGGGCTTGCCTTTCTCAAACGTGCTGGGTCGGTGATCCGGACACTCTTGCAATTCCTCTCCGGGTTCCTGTGCTTCCGGAGGTTCCTGCTCCTGTATCTCCTCGGGTTCCTCGGGTCCCACTTCGTTCTCCTGCGAGCCTGTATGATGCATATATGCTCATGAGTAGTGTGTGAGATGCCCGAGTGGATGCTTGTAAGAGAGAGTGTCAAAGGAGTCATGTTATGACGCATAGGTGATGCACTTGGTCATGCTTATTACAAGGTAGTCAACATCATCCGGGAACAATAACTAAATTAAGCATCTGTTGCATTCTCTTCTACAGATATTTTTCAAATGCAACCAGCAACCCCCATGATGCTTCAAAGATACACCAAACCCAATATTCCATTCAACCTATATATATACACCCTTCATAGTTTTCTTTATTCATTTCTAAGCCCATTAAAAATCAAATGCAATTCTGTTCATCAATAAATTCCACAAAAATTACAGGAGACTACCAGCTAAGCATAAAGTCTACTGTAAATTTTTCATGATTTTTGGATACTTATTTTGAGCCACAAAAATTACAAGATTAATTAATAAGGCAAGTAAAATCACTCTACTGGGATACAAGTGTTAAACAACAGATTTCATATTTTTACAATTTGCATAATATCATAAGAAACACCCACAAAATTTTCCAGATTTATTGCATGACCCAATTAATTATTAAAAATCATAAATCACTGCCATGCAAGCATTTAAATTACCATAAATTCATTTATACACCAAATAATATGTACCCACTTTTTCCCAGTGAGCAACCACACATGCAAAGCCAACAAATCAAGTTTCACATTTTTTTGAGCCATATTTTATTTACTATGCATTTTCCAAGTTTAACAAAATCATGGATAAAATATATTCACACAGAAAAGTTACTCCAACATGACATGCAATTACATCAAACTGTAGATCTGGAAATATAGAGCACACCAAAATTTATTTCATTCAATTTGGAGCTGTAGAACTCAAGATATAGATTTTACAAACTTTAAATCAATTTCTGGAAAACACTTTTTCAAGAAAACCGACGAAAAATGCTACGCACACCCAGATCTACACCCACCGGGGTTCCCCTACGACTGACAGTGGGTCCCCGACCCCACCAGTCAGCGAGACCGAGAGGGAGCTCACCTCCGACGAGCGGATCTCGCCGGCGGTGAGGTCTCCGGCCACGGGGTGAGCACCAACGTGCTCCCCGCAGCAAGACGCACCCAGCGGTACCCTTGGATCGACTAGAGGACGGCCGGAACACCTCCGGCGAGCATGCATGGCGGCACGGCGGCGCTGCTCGCCGTGGCCAGGCTGCTCCGGCGCGGTAGAGCGTGCGCAAACGTCTCTCCGAGCTTCCTCACCTTCCTACCGACCTAGCGCAACAGAGAACGAGCGAAAAGAGGCAGGGAAACGCTAGATCCGTCGCGGCGGAGTACTCCGGCGAGCTCGGGGTAACTCCGGCGAGCGATTCACGGCGCTCGACGGACTCTCACCTCGGTAGAACGTTCGCACGAGCTTACCCTAGCGACGGCGAGTGCCCTGGTGCTCTCGGCGTCGAGCTTGAGGCTCTGGTGTGGCCGGCGACGAGCGGCGGAGCTCTCTCCGGCAATGGCGCGCGGAGGAGCGGCTGCTGCTGCGCGGTGCGAGCGGAGGAGGAAGGAGAAGGAGGGCGCGGGGGAGACAGAATGGAGGGAGTGGCCTGGGAGCCTGCGCCGGCGTCCCGACCAGAGGGGGTTGGAGGCCGGCCGCGGCGCGCCCAACGCCGGCGTACGGCCGCCACGTGGCCGGCGCCGGGTGGAGCAAGGCGGGCGCCGCGCGCGCGGGAGAGAGAGGAGGGGGAGCGGGCCGCGCTGCCCAGCTGGGCCAGAAGGGAGGCAGGTCGGCCCAGCAGCGCCTGCCCCCTTTCTCTTTTTTTTTGAAATTCTTTTCTCAATTTCTTTCTAAATTCATTTGGACCAATTTAAAATCATTTTCACCTCTTGCTCCCAAAAACAAAGTTGTTCCAAATCAAAAACTCTACAACTTTGCCTTAACAAGCAAGACCAAATTCCAAACAGAATTTGAATTACAAGTTAAAACTCAGTTCTAGGTTTTAAATAAATTCTTTTTGGATATTTTTGTATAAATCCCATTTCTCAAATTCCATATCTCCAAAAATTGCACAAAAATGTTCTTAATTCTTCTTACACATAAACCAACCTAGTTTGACTATTTCACAATTTTTAAAGCAAGCATCACATTTTAACAAGTTTAAAACTCATGAAATGATGCACATAAAATCATACTTGAAGAGAATGACATGCTTATGATGCTTCTGATTGATGAGGATGCTTATGCATTTCTTTGCCAAGGCTAAGTGCATGCTTAACACCTAGGGTGTTACAGCCCTTTCCCCCTTAGGGAAATCTCGTCCCGAGATTTTGGGGTTACTAACCATTTCTTATGAAATTTTGGATAAACTGTTTTTAAGTAATCCTCTGTTTCCCAAGTGGCATCCCTATCGTCATGATGACTCCACACCACTTTGTATGTTCGAACAACTCTGTTTCGGGTTACTCGCTCCTTGGTATCCACAATCCCCACTGGCTGCTCTTTGTACTCTAGGTCTGCTTTTATCTTGATTCCTCGAGGTTCAATTCTTTGCTCCGGTACTTTCAGACATTTCCGCAGTTGAGACACATGGAAGACCGGAAAGATCGAGCTCATCTCTTCAGGTAACTGAATCTTGTAGGCCACTGGGCCTTTCCTTTCTAGCACTGGGTATGGTCCCACATATCGGGGTGCAAGCTTGCTTCGAACTCGGAAACGTTGAATTTTCTTCATTGGCGTAACCTTGAGATACACATAGTCGCCTACTTTGAACTCAAGCGGCCTTCTCCTCTTGTCAGCATAACTCTTCTGTCGTGATTGCGCTGCTTGCATATGTTGCTGTATAATCTGCACCTTTTTCTCGGCATCATTCACAAAGTCGATACCATAGTATCTCCTTTCACCAGGTTCCACCCAGTTTAACGGAGTTCGACATCTCCGCCCATACAAAGCTTCGAACGGGGCCATCTTGATGCTCTCTTGATAACTATTATTGTATGAGAACTCAGCCAAAGGTAACCATGATTCCCACGATCCCTTGGACGATAGCACACAGGCCCTCAGCATATCTTCTAACACTTGGTTTAGCCTCTCTGTTTGGCCTGAAGTCTGGGGATGATACGCCGTGCTTCTTATCAAACTGGTCCCCAAACTCTTATGCATGCGCTCCTAGAAGTGAGCAGTGAACTGCGGTCCTCTATCCGATATGATGGTTTTGGGGATACCATGCAACTTGACGATCTCAGCCATATATATATCAGCATACTCGGGAGGTCTGTATGTGTTCTTGACTGGAATGAAATGAGCCGACTTGGTTAATCGATCTATGATTACCCAAATCGAGTCATTCCCCTTCCTGGTTGTCGGTAAGCCGGTGATAAAGTCCATACTGACCTCTTCCCATTTCCACTCCAGAACTGATAACGGTTGTAACAGACCTGCAGGTTTCATATGGATGGCCTTAACTCTGCAACACGTGTCACAACGGGCCACATAAGCGGCTATTTCTTTCTTCATCTTGGTCCACCAAAAGTGGGGCCTTAGATCTTGATACATTTTGCTGCTGCCAGGATGAATAGAAAGCTTAGAGAGATGGGCTTCATCCATGATGCGATTCTTCAACTCCCGATCTTTCAGGACCACTAACCGCTGTTGAAACCACAGTACCCCCTTCTCATCAACCCGAAACTGAGTCTTTGGGTCATCTTTGATCTTCTCTTTGATGTGGAAAATACCCTTGTCTGTTTTCTGACCTTCAATGACTTGACTCTCGAGTGAACAACTGAGTTGTATATGACATAAGACCTCAGGATGCATAAGATTGAACCCATCTTCAAACAACGGTTGAACCATTTGATAGTGCGGTTTGCGACTCAAGGCATCTGCGACCACATTAGCTTTGCCTGGATGATAGTGAACTTCCAAATCATAATCCTTGATTAGCTCTAACCACCGTCGTTGCCTCATATTCAGCTCGGACTGAGTGAAGATGTACTTCAAACTCTTGTGATCGGTGTAAATGTGACACTTATTTCCTAGCAGATAATGTCTCCAGATCTTCAAAGCATGTACCACTGCTGCTAACTCAAGGTCGTGCGTTGGATAGTTGACTTCATGCTTTCGCAACTGTTGGGAAGCATAAGCTATCACCCTGCCATCTTGCATCAACACACACCCCAGGCCACTCTTCGATGCGTCACAAAACACATCAAAAGGCTTCTCTATATTAGGTTGTGCCAGAACGGGAGCAGTGGTTAGCAACTTTCGCAAGGTGCGGAAGGCTAACTCACACCCTTCCGTCCAGACAAACTTATGGTCCTTTTGTAGCAAACTTGTCATTGGCTTAGCAATCTTGGAGAAGTCAGGTATAAAACGACGATAATACCCGGCCAGACCAAGAAAACTTCTAACTTCCGAGACCGAAGTTGGTGCCTTCCAGTCCATGAGTTCCTGCACTTTTGATGGATCCACAGCAATTCCTTCTTCAGAAAGAATGTGCCCTAGGAAAGGAACTTTCTTTAACCAGAACTCACACTTGCTGAACTTGGCATATAGCTGATGCTCTCGTAATCGTGTCAGCACGATTCTCAGATGCTCGGCGTGATCTTGCTCATTTTCTGAATACACTAGGATATCATCGATAAACACTACAACAAACTTATCCAATTCCGGCATAAAGACTGAATTCATCAGATACATAAAGTATGCAGGAGCATTTGTCAACCCAAAGGACATGACAAGATACTCGTACAACCCATACCTGGTGGAAAAAGCAGTCTTCGGGATATCTTGCGGACGAATCTTGATTTGGTGATACCCAGATCTCAAATCTATCTTAGAAAACACTCTTGCCTTGGATAACTGATCAAACAGGATTTCAATCCTTGGCAAGGGATACTTATTTTTGATTGTCACTGCATTGAGTGGACGATAGTCCACGCACATGCGCAACGACTGATCCTTCTTTTTCACAAACAACACTGGACAACCCCATTCCGACGAGCTTGGCCGGATGAACCCTTTTTCTAGTAACTCCTTCAGTTGCTTCTTCAGCTCTGCGAGTTCGTTTGGTGGCATCCGGTACGGCCTTCTAGATATTGGTGCTGTACCTGGTATCAACTCGATTGCAAACTCTACCTCCCTATCTGGGGGAAGTCCTGGTAATTCCTCGGGAAACACATCAGGGAACTCACAGACTACTGGAATCTGTGGTAAAGGGACCACGTGCGTAGCACAGGAGATGCTAGCAAAGTCAAGACGACGGGGCAGAGGTACTTGAAAAGAGTTACTGCCCTGTGGTTCTCTGAGAGATAACATCCTCTTTCCAGTATCTATGACAGCATCCCATTCTCTCATCCAGTTCATGCCCATGATAACATCCAAAACTAACCCAGGCATGACCACTAGATTTACCCGAAAAACTCGGCCACTTACATCCAGGGTTGCCCCTCGGACCACTCTATTGGTCAACACATCTGCCCCTGCTGAGCTGTTGCGGTAGCCATAGCCCAGATCTGTAACTGGTTGATTATGCTTTTGTGCAAATGCTTGGCTCATGAATGAATGTGATGATCCAGAATCAAACAAAACAACTGCAAGATGTTGGTTGACAGAAAACATACCAGCTGTTACCGGTTCTCCTTCCGAGATTTCCTCAATCGAGGTATGATGCACACGAGCTGGATAGGTTGGCTGCTGCCTTTTGGGGTAGGGACATTCCTTAGCAAAGTGCCCCATCTTGTGGCAGTTATAGCATGGACCCTTGGGCGCATTGTTGGCGGCAGGTGCTGCGGCTTGAATTGCCTTTGGCTTGGCAGGAGCTATCGCCACCTTGTACGGCTTCTGCTGGGTTGGATGCCCGGTGTTCCTTCTCTGCGGTGGTCGGAACCTAGCACCCGGGGCAGGAGGACGATACTGCTGTCGCCCTGCCACTGGTGCCCTAGACTGGGATGATCCTGCTTCAAAAGCCCTTTTACGTGACTTGGATGCACTGTAGTTGTTGTTATTGTTCTCTTGGGTCAGACAGTCACTGATATAGGCATTGAAAGTAGCCCTGGCCCCTGTACCCATGGTCTTCAGCATCTTTGGATTCAAGCCTCTCTGGAAACTAGCAATCTTCTTAGCCTCCGTGTTCACAAACTCAGGGGCATAGGGAGCGAGATTGTTGAAAGCGTGTAGATACTCCTTCACAGACTTCGTCCCTTGGGACAGCCTCATGAACTCCCCAACCTTCATTTCAACCACACCAGGAGGAATGTAATTTCCCCGGAAAGCGGTGGTGAAGCGGTTCCAGGTGATTGGTGTCCCCTCTGGGTAGGTGGTACGGTGATGGGACCACCAAATCCCAGCAGGTCCTTGCAACTGATGTGCCGCATACTCAGCCTTGAGTTCTTCTGT
This sequence comes from Sorghum bicolor, assembly GCF_000003195.3. NCBI lineage: Eukaryota > Viridiplantae > Streptophyta > Magnoliopsida > Poales > Poaceae > Sorghum > Sorghum bicolor. The sequence goes on along the minus strand of NC_012877.2, from coordinate 37,411,678 downwards.
CATTCGGAGAAGACGAAACTTCTGCTCCATGGTGTTGATCCACTCATCTGCTTCGAGAGGTTCCAAGGCCTCCTTAAAGATTGGTGGCTTGGTATCCATGAAGTCCTTGAACGAACTGTACTGGTTGACCTCCCGGACACCCTGATTATCTCCACGACGGGTGTTGTCAGCTATGTTGCGCAAAGCTTCTTCCATGTTGTGCTGCATCTGTTCCATGTTGCGTTGGCTCCCCAGAAACTGCGCAAAAAACACATCCGCAGTGTACGGGGGAGGTGGTGGTGGTGGTGTTGGTGCTCGGTCCTCATTCCGTTGAGCCCCACCTCCGGATGTACCTGCTCCAAGACCCGGATTGCTATTACCCCCGCCACGTGTTTGCACCATCTGCATACGCCAATGATAAGCAATCGTTAGGAGTTGCTATCAACCGGTAGAAAATGTGTAAAATCATGCCATACTGAATTTACTAAGGGAATAAATTCACACAATAAACAAAGGCACAACAACTCATCATCCACGCACAACATCACTAACAGATTACTTAACATGCACGCAACAAGGTTCGCGTACATCCAACTTGCCAGCATACATACACTGGACTTTCAACATAACTCGTAAGGTCTTACATAGCTCAGATCCAAAGTACACGACATGCCATGCAACATACAACACAAAAGGAGAAGGACTAGCTCTAGAGCCCTAGCATCTAGTCGCTATGATCACTGTCCATGCCAGAGCCATCCTCATCCTCGTCACCACTAGCAGCTGCTCCTATCTCGGGATCCGCGTCCATCTCGTCCTCAGAGTCTAGCTCCGCTGCTCCAGGCAGGTGGTGAGGGTGGAGCTGGTTATGCAGCTGGTGGATCTCCTCATGCAAGTTCTCATTGTACTCCTCGGCATTAGCTAGCTGCTGCTCTAGCTCTAGCTGTCGGGCCCTCAAAGTGTCCTCCTCGTGCCAGGCTTCATTCCTCTGTCCAAGCACATGGACTAGCATGCGCTCGCAGTTCCTGTGAGCAGTAGTCACCCTGTCCTTCTGCTCCCGCACTGCAAGAAGGTCCTGACTCAGCTCACTGTTCTTCTGGACTGCCTGGTCTCTCTCTCTGGTCACACGAGCCAACTCTGCCTGTAGCCTCTCAACCTCAGAGTCAAACTCACGCTACAACTGACGCTTCTCATCCTGGACGGTGAGAAGAGACCCGGACAAGCGACCCAAACAACGCTCCAGGCCTCCATAGGTCTTCATCAACGCGTACATGGCACTCATAGCTGCACTGTCACTGTGCTGGTCCTCATCCGCACTCCTCTCTAGAGCATTCACCTCGGACTGATCCCACACCGAAGTGTAAGGGTCACCCCGGGGAAACACCCCAGCGAAGGCGTGGGCCAGCTCCTGTGGAAACCTCTCCATGAGGTCCCTCAAAACTGCGAAAGCTGCCCTGCTGGCACCGTGGAAAGGCGTGACACCTCGGGACTCGTACACCCAACCGCCCCAAGCAGGGTCTCCTCCACTGGTAGGGACAACTGCCTCGATCGCCACCAGGGTCTCGTCACCAAGCGGCTCCTTATCCCAATAGTAGCGAGGCTCCCTTCCTTCGGGATACCCCATCGAACTGAGCACCCTCCAAAGCAAAGTGGGCATCCCAAACTCCTATAGGAACTTGCTCTTATGTCGCGAGCTCCTAGCTGCCAACGGACGGCGAGGGGCCCGCCCACCAGTGGACTTGCGAGCGGTGAGCCTAGTGCGTGCCATCTGCTGCAAATGGAATACCGTGGGTAAGAGCAAGGATTACCTTTATTTATTTCATTTAAAATTGGGACAGATTAAATTAAAGGGGAAAGTAAGCAATGATATGAAATGCACATGATGCATGTACGAACTTACGATCTCACAAACTTAGAAAACAAAGGTTAACACTAAGCGGTATACGCGGTGGCATACAACGTTCGCTCATAACGTAACTAGCGTTCTAATCGAGAACGTGGTTAGGGTACCTGCAGAAAACTCATTTCAGCCCACCCACAGTATGATCGTGCAGAACAAAATTTAAAACTATACACATCACAAACACAGACACCCGTCCATGCATGTGACGTGTCACTACCCACATCATCGCCCTAATGACGGCATCGCCTCTCAGGACGGAATTCCCAGCATGCGGTACTGTTCCCAAGACACACCAACATGTGTGCATGACACAGCACCTGACAACACTTCCCTAGACCGGCAGTGTATCCAATCATGCTCTCACAACTCCCACTTACCATGGCGTAGAGGAAGAATTGATCCATACATTACCACTCAAATGAATGGCACTCATACTATTGCACGCCGTATGAGCGACGAAATAAAAATATGATGCATTAACCCCCAAGTCAGTACTTAGCTAGCCACCTTAGAGTCCTTAACTGGGCATAAAGGATATGACCATGGCACACTAGATAATTTTCCCAAAACTTAGTTTAACACCTTGATCATTATTAATTAATTAATAAAATCTTTTACTAAACCGGTTTAGACTTTTGTTTAAAACGTACCTATGAACAGTAACTCGCTAAACCTGGCTCCGATGCCAGCTGTAACAGAACCGACCAAATTATAAGAGATTAAGCCTAATAGTGACCATTTGCATAGTCGAACCATCACGCTTAAGCCCATATAATCCCGGTAGTCCGTGAAATCTCGAAGGATTTCAAACCACACATCGCATACAGCCAAGTTCGTAATAAGTTTAGCGGCCGCCATCCATAAGTACATTCAGATTACATCATTCAGGAAACACATCGGAGTACTTAAGTTATTACAAACCAAGTTCTTCAAGTAGCGGAAGCTTCATAGTTCGAAATTACAACACACACGATAAGTCTGATACAGTGCCATAGTTTGGTCATTCCCACAAAAGCAAAGGAAGAGACAGAGTGACCATCGCCCTTGGTCTAGTCATCACCCATAGCCGGGTACAGACAGAGGATGCAATAACCATAGTACATTTGACCATCTGCAAAACAACATGGGAATAGAACCCTGAGTACAAGAAGGTACTCAGCTAGACTTACCCGCCATAAAACTTAAAATAAAGACTCATCAAGGATCATGAAGGCTATTTAGTGGGGTAGCTGACAACCATTTTGCAAAGACCGCAAGGTTTTATTACCCTAACCTACATAAATCTTTTCTTCTTTTAACCTGCTCAAGTTGAAAGTATCATTACCTATTATCTAGGTTTGCTCCTGTGCTATTACAAGCAAGTATGAGTCTATGATAATACCTCATCATAGCATTTCTTAAACCATTCATCATTATAACCCGAGTGTTCCATAGTCCTTACTACGAGGACGAAGCTCATGTCAAGTGCTCACTATCCAGGAGCGATGGCGATTCGAATCGATTTGTAACCAGCTGGCGAGGTATTCCCCACACAAACCACACTCACTGATCAAGTGAGCTACAGATCACCGTATTACACTATCCAGGACCAATTCGCGGGTTCGGCAGGCACCGCCAGTACCCGAGGACCGTTCCGGCGACCGAGGTATCCAAGGTATACCAAGGTTGCGCGCCGCGCCCTCGTCGTTCTCCTCAACCATCACCAATACAGCGCATGGCGACTCGATTCCCGGCCCGGATAGTGTTCAGGCTTCGCGGTCGGAACGACTTATCCTTCCAGCTAAGTGTGGGGCATGCGTTCAACATGACAAGAGGGCCGTCAACGATCGGTCCTTAATCGACACAGGCAGGGGCACCATGGTCAACCCACCATAAGACCCTGCCCGGTCTCCAAATTCATTCCACACTTGGTTATTCTTTTCCCCGAGCAACCAATGCTTAAACAAGCAGGTATCCACCTATGTCTCGCAGGTGACAGGGAATCACCTGACTTCTACCGAACTAAGCAAGCTAAGCATAGACTCCGTGCCTATCTACATAGGACAAGGTAGTTGAATGAGTAGAAATAATAAGGAGTACTCATGCAGCAACGGTATCAGGCAACTCCTATCACTTAATATGCACTACAGTAGAACAAGTATAGCACTTTATATAAGTTAGCGAGAATAGGGAGACTTAGAATGCTCCGGGGCTTGCCTTTCTCAAACGTGCTGGGTCGGTGATCCGGACACTCTTGCAATTCCTCTCCGGGTTCCTGTGCTTCCGGAGGTTCCTGCTCCTGTATCTCCTCGGGTTCCTCGGGTCCCACTTCGTTCTCCTGCGAGCCTGTATGATGCATATATGCTCATGAGTAGAGTGTGAGATGCCCGAGTGGATGCTTGTAAGAGAGAGTGTCAAAGGAGTCATGTTATGATGCATAGGTGATGCACTTGGTCATGCTTATTACAAGGTAGTCAACATCATCCGGGAACAATAACTAAATTAAGCATCTGTTGCATTCTCTTCTACAGATATTTTTCAAATGCAACCAGCAACCCCCATGATGCTTCAAAGATACACCAAACCCAACTTATTCCATTCAACCTATATATATACACCCTTCATAGTTTTCTTTATTCATTTCTAAGCCCATTAAAAATCAAATGCAATTCTGTTCATCAATAAATTCAACAAAAATTACAGGAGACTTCCAGCTAAGCGTAAAGTCTACTGTAAATTTTTCATGATTTTTGGATACTTATTTTGAGCCACAAAAATTACAAGATTAATTAATAAGGCAAGTAAAATCACTCTACTGGGATACAAGTGTTAAACAACAGATTTCATATTTTTACAATTTGCATAATATCATAAGAAACACCCACAAAATTTTCCAGATTTATTGCATGACCCAATTAATTATTAAAAATCATAAATCACTGCCATGCAAGCATTTAAATTACCATAAATTCATTCATACACCAAATAATATGTACCCACTTTTTCCCAGTGAGCAACCACACATGCAAAGCCAACAAATCAAGTTTCACATTTTTCTGAGCCATATTTTATTTACTATGCATTTTCCAAGTTTAACAAAATCATGGATAAAATATATTCACAGAGAAAAGTTACTCCAACATGACATGCAATTACATCAAACTGTAGATCTGGAAATATAGAGCACACCAAAATTTATTTCATTCAATTTGGAGCTGTAGAACTCAAGATATAGATTTTACAAACTTTAAATCAATTTCTGGAAAACACTTTTTCAAGAAAACCGACGAAAAATGCTACGCACACCCAGATCTACACCCACCGGGGTACACCTGCGACTGACAGTGGGTCCCCGACCCCACCAGTCAGCGAGACCGAGAGGGAGCTCACCTCCGACGAGCGGATCTCGCCGGCGGTGAGGTCTCCGGCCACGGGGTGAGCACCAACGTGCTCCCCGCAGCAAGACGCACCCAGCGGTACCCTTGGATCGACCAGAGGACGGCCGGAACACCTCCGGCGAGCATGCATGGCGGCACGGCGGCGCTGCTCGCCGTGGCCAGGCTGCTCCGGCGCGGTAGAGCGTGCGCAAACGTCTCTCCGAGCTTGCTCACCTTCCTACCGAACTAGCGCAACAGAGAACGAGCGAAAAGAGGCAGGGAAACGCTAGATCCGTCGCGGCGGAGTACTCCGGCGAGCTCGGGGTAACTCCGGCGAGCGATTCACGGCGCTCGACGGACTCTCACCTCGGTAGAACGTTCGCACGAGCTTACCCTAGCGACGGCGAGTGCCCTGGTGCTCTCGGCGTCGAGCTTGAGGCTCTGGTGTGGCCGGCGACGAGCGGCGGATCTCTCTTCGGCAATGGCGCGCGGAGGAGCGGCTGCTGCTGCGCGGTGCGAGCGGAGGAGGAAGGAGAAGGAGGGCGCGGGGGAGACAGAATGGAGGAAGTGGCCTGGGAGCCTGCGCCGGCGTCCCGACCAGGGGGGGTTGGAGGCCGGCCGCGGCGCGCCCAACGCCGGCGTACGGCCGCCACGTGGCCGGCGCCGGGTGGAGCAAGGCGGGCGCCGCGCGCGCGGGAGAGAGAGGAGGGGGAGCGGGCCGCGCTGCCCAGCTGGGCCAGAAGGGAGGCGGGTCGGCCCAGCAGCGCCTGCCCCCTTTCTCTTTTTTTTTTGAAATTCTTTTCTCAAATTCTTTCTAAATTCATTTGGACCAATTTAAAATCATTTTCACCTCTTGCTCCCAAAAACAAAGTTGTTCCAAAACAAAAACTCTACAACTTTGCCTTAACAAGCAAGACCAAATTCCAAACAGAATTTGAATTACAAGTTAAAACTCAGTTCTAGGTTTTAAATAAATTCTTTTTGGATATTTTTGTATAAATCCCATTTCTCAAATTCCATAGCTCCAAAAATTGCACAAAAATGTTCTTAATTCTTCTTACACATAAACCAACCTAGTTTGACTATTTCACAATTTTTAAAGCAAGCATCACATTTTAACATGTTTAAAACTCATGAAATGATGCACATAAAATCATACTTGAAGAGAATGACATGCTTATGATGCTTATGATTGATGAGGATGCTTATGCATTTCTTTGCCAAGGCTAAGTGCATGCTTAACACCTAGGGTGTTACAGTAAGAATTAGGGAGACTTAGAATGCTCTAGGGCTTGCCTCTCTCGAAGGTGCTAGGCTTGTGATCCGGGCACTCCTGCAGCTCTCCTTCCGGCTCTAGTCCTTCCGGAAGTCCCTGCACCGGGGTCTCCTCCTGCTCCTCGGGTTCTACCTTGTTCTCCTACGAGCCTGTATGATGCATATGTACACATAAGTGGAAGTGCAGGATGCCTGAGGTGCAATGCTATGCAAGAAGAGGCAGGATGCTCATGACATGGTGCTCAATTAGTATGTGCAGATCTCCTCTCCGGTAGAGAAGAGTCATGATGGATGAAACAAGAAACAATTACTACTAGGTAATCAACATCATCCAAGAACATGTACCCTAAACAAAATATCTATTGCATTCTCTTCTACAAGCTACTACTAAACCAGCAAGTTATCATAGTGCTTCAAAGATACACCAAACATATTTCATTTTATCTATTTCGTGCCTACCAAGGGTTTATTTATTTATTTCTTATTAAGCTTACAACAGTAGCATATATTTTTGTACCCCAATAAATTCTAAAAAAATTACAGCATGACACAGATCATCTATAAAGTCTACCACTAAATTTTTATAGCATTTGGGCAAAAAACACTGTCCACACAAAATTCACAAGTTCATTAATATAATTAAGGGAAATACACTACTAGTGTCAAAGTGTCAAACAACAGATTTCATATTTTTATAAATCACTTCATATCATAAGAAAGACTCACAAAAGTTTCTAGATTAATTGCATGATCCAATTATTTATTAAACATCATAAACCACTGCCATGCAAGCATTTAAATCAACATAAATTAATTTACACTACAAATAGTATGCAACACATTTTTCCCAGCAACTACCCATCCATGCAAAGATACTTAAACAAGAATCACATTTTTGTAAGGTATAATCTATTTACTATGCATTTCCTAAGAAATAGCAATAACATGTATTAAATAGATTTACACAAAAAAGATACTCAAACATGACATGCAATGGTACTAGACTAGAGATCTTGATTTCTAGAACATGTCAAAATTTATCTCATCATTTTTGGAACTATGGAACTCGAATTATGATTTTTACAAGATTTAAACAATTTTTTGTAAATCATTTTTCTAAAAACCAAAATTCAAATCCGCTGAGGTGCACCTGGTGCAGTGCACCCACCTGCCTCGCGAGCGACAAACAGGTGGGCCATGGGTGAAAGCCCAAGTTTGGTTTTGGTAATTAAAGACACCAAGTTGCTAATGCTTTGTGTTTAAGTGAATTTAGATAGACATAGCAACACTTGAGATGAAGGTGCATGGTGGCATGGAAAGGTGGCCACATGATCTCAAAGAGATGAAGCATGAAGGGGAAATCATGGTGATAGACGAGGAGTAAAGAAATCAAGGCAAAGGTATAAACATAGGGTTTTACTTTTGCCGGTCTAAGTTGAGTAGTGATTGACCGGGTTTAGGATAGATAGCCGACTATCAAGAGGAGAAATCATGGTCATCTCTCGAATCAAGTGCTACTAGGTCCTTATCTTGAGCATATGCATTAGGATCTAGTAAAGTGATAACTTAACTCCTTTGATGAAAATATTTGTGAAAAGCTAACACACATACACTTTGGTGGTGGACACTTGTTGGTGTTAGCACATTTAACACACATGCAAGCTCGGCGGGATTCGGCGCTTCTGAGAAAATTAAGTGTATATTTTCTATTGCGCCGATGGGAAACTTAGGGAAGTCGCGGGCGGACACAGTGCGCGGAGGCACTAGACGCTAACTTTTAGCATTCGGTGTGTTGTCAGAATCTGGCCTGAGCAGCAGAGCACACCGGACGCAGGGGGTCGGCTGTGTGTGTGTCCAGTGGTTGTTAGGGTCAGCCTTAATTTCTACGAGGGTTTCTAACAAAGCACCGGACGCACCGGAGTGGGTCCAGTGCTCAGCGTCCGGTGTGCGGGTGTTTTGCGACCCTCTCAGCGCATGGGTCCGGTGAGCACCGGACGCGTCTAGTGCTCCGAGTCTGGTGAGGTCGTGAGTTTGTAGACCTTTCTGCACACGTGACCGATGTCTACCGGACGCGTCTGGTGCTCACTTGGTCGCGTCCGGTGGTCCACGGGTGACCGTTAGAGTTTGACGTGCTAGATTCAAAGGTGGACACATGGCTAACTCTAGAGCACCGGACGCAGAGGGTTGAGCGTCCGGTGGTACCCTGCTGAGCATCTGGTGCCCCCGATTTCAGCCCAAAGAAAAAACCTACGGCTCTATTTGTTATGGGTCTTATAAGTAGAAGGTGGCCGACTTTGGGAGGCTCTCTCTTGCACATTTGATTACTCGAGGCATACATTGAGCTAGAGAATACTCCCTTCACTCATCTCCTTGCTTGATTGCTAATCCTAGTGTGATTGAGTGAGATTCAAGTGCATTGCTTTGAGAGTTGCATCTAGTGGCACTTGATTCTTGAGTTTGCCTTAGATTTATTGTTACTCTTGTGTGTTTCCCGACGCCCTATACGGCTTGGAGCAGCGATGGTGTTGTGCTCGTGATTGGAGATTGTTTTGAGCCGCACCAAGTGATTTGTGAGGGGTTCTTGAGCCTTCCCCGTGGGAGATCACAATTGGCTACTCTAGTGGATTGCTCGTGGCTTGGAGGATCTCCATCTTGTGAGTGGATGTGCGGCACCCACTGAGGATTTTGCTTTAGATTACTGTTGATATTTGGTAACGCAATCAGGAATTGATCCGCAAGCGCACAGATATCGGTGAGCACTTGAGGTTGTCCAGAGTATAGTATTTATATTTTACCACTAGGAGAATGCGTGCATCTGACTAACCAAATCTATTACTACTAACCTTTAGGCTACAACTACTATGATTTGATGTGAGCGATGTATAGAGAAGACTACGACTGCACCCTCGTTCTAACCTTGATAAGGATGATCTACTGTTCTATTGGGGAGGCTTACGGAATCTAGACACCATAGAGGATGTTCGACCTGCACCTATAAACCCTACCGATCCTGCTAACGGGATTATGGGCTACAAAGGTAGCTACGGTAATGTCACGTTCCTCGCTACTACCATGGTCCGGCTAGACAGGGGATATATATGAGTATCCTAGCCCAAACACCACGCTTACGCTAGTGATGATTACTCTAAACTCTACGCGAAGAGATTAAAATAAACTCATAAACCAAAGAATAATAAAACAAAGAACTTACTAGAATTTAGAAGTCGAAATACTGAAGAATCCTAGGAGCAAGCCTCGGGTTAGGAGACTTGATCCCGCAGGTACAACCTCGGAGTAGACACTGACAGGCCGGGCTTCCTCCGATCTACACCTCCACTCTATCTCTCTCAATCTAGAAGAACTAATTCTAATCTCACATTAGATGCTAAGCCCTAGGAGATTGGAACCCTAAAGGAACCTCTCTCTCTGAATCCTCTCTGGAAAATATGCTAATCAATAATGGGGATTGCCTTCTCTAGGGGCCTGGGCCCCTGCTTATATAGCCCTCTCAAATGAATCTAGGCCGTCGGATCAAACCGACCTTGATTGAATGGTTTTCCTTGATCCTTAGAGGTGGTGGAGCATAATCCGTGTGACGCATGCTGATTGGCCAGCAGAGGAGGGCGGGCGCCCTGCCTGTGGGCCCGCTCGGCCTCCTGCTCGTTCGTGTGGCTTCTGGACTCTTCTAGGCCGAGGAAAATTAGCGCACAAGTTAATATCTCTATGTAAACCCGACGTGTGGGCCTTTCCTAAATATTTCCTGATAACCCCCTGCAGAAATAGATAAACAACAAAACTCGTGGAATTCTGTCAGATCAAACCCTAACTCTAGGTGCTGCTTGCATATAGGTCCTTTTCCTTATTTATTTAATGATTAAAATTGATACTTGAGAACCGTCAACAAACTCCCCCAAACTTAGGCTTTTACTCGTCCTCGAGAAAAGGATGGTTCAGAAAATCATCTGGGGTTAAAACATTGTAAAGCATTCTTTTCATACCTGCAGGGTGTAGTAAAAAGTTCACTGTGTACTGTGGTCAGGGAATTATATGGTCGAAGTACAAATCCTTTCTTCTTCTCAAACCTATCACTTGGAGTTTTTGTATATTTTTGAAAAGAAACTTAGCATACCTTTATCCTCATAGGTGCTCTCATTTCACTCATTTATCTTTTTGCATATCTCACTGAGGCTGTTTTAATTTGCAAAAATTCTCAAGCATACTTACCTTGCATATATTGCCTGGTCAAAACGGGATCCGAGGAGAGGAATGCCATACTCTTAGATCAAAGATTTTGAAAATTAAAAACTTGTCAACTCTTACTGGCATATTGCTTATTAGAGGGACCATGGGCTATCATTTTCTTTTTATCATATTTTTATCATCTCAATTTTTTTTCTTTTTAGATGGATACCGAGGTATCCCTAATTCTACTGCCAGACACTTATCCATTTTTTTTTCTGCGAGGTTGTCGAGCACTTGGTCCTTTTTATTTCCTCGAAATTCATATTTTTGCATAGACCATGCCTCTAACACAATAATACTTCGGAAGAGTGAATCTTTCTGAATAAAAATATCTTGATCTTAGGAGCATAATAAATCTCTCAACAAGGGTCTAACTCGTTTTGAACAAACTCAATACAAAGCAGATAGCTTTTATTATCATAATTAATATTTTCTGGTTTAGCAGGCATATAAAACACTAAGGATGGTAGCTATATTTTTGAAGTTTTTAAAATAAATTATCCAAGCGACAAACATACCAAGAATAAGGTACTCATACTCTACCATCTCACATTCCACAGTGACTTGAGCAGCATAGGGTTTTAAAATGATTTTTCAATAATTGTAGGTTTTTAGGAAATATCACAGAGTGAGATTAATCATGATTAGAAATATTTTTATCTTTTTAATTTATCATGTTAGAGACAATATTCTGCACGGACCATGATATGTGTGTAAATAAAGCGTGTAGAGTATGTACCTGAATCGTGGAGTGGTGCGGTCGAAGTTCGTTTGGCATGTCGGGGTATCTCCCCCATACTTGTTTCCTGTTTTCTTGCATAAAATAAAGTGGAGACACACAAGGCATAATAATAATGATCTTTATTTATCTTGAGGCATTTATTACAACCGACTAATGAACAACAAACTTAATCTAATAATGAATCTAAACCGAATCTAATCGATGAATAACTAAGATACAAGCCTCAAGATCTAATCTGGATAGCTCAGTTGCGCTCTAACTCCCTAATCCTATTAGTAGCACTGGAAAGGTCATGTCTAAGTCCGAGCACATTAGTGTTCAAGTTAGCGATCTACCTATTAAGGAAGTTAACCATAGACTGGAGCTCCATAAGTAGCTTGTCTGCCCCTCGGACTTCCTGATCTAAATCGGCTATAGTCTTGCGGCGCTTAGGAGGTGTCTCGAAGGAGGTAAGGGCGTGCTTCGGGGCTTCCTTTGGTGGGATGAAGCGAACCTTCGGTGCTCTAACTCCCTCGAAGTAGGGCCTCTCCTCCTCCGTGGTGTAGCGGACGCTGCTGATCTCGCCGCTCTGGTTGGTCTTGACGCCTACAACCCGCTCATTGGGTCTGGGCGGTAGGATCCTCGTGTCGGCTGGCACCTTGACGATCGCCTCCTGCTTGGCTGATGGCCCCTTGAGAAGGAGGGGCCGCAGCAGTGTGGTGAGAACTGGTTTGGTGTAGTAGGATGGGGTGGAGCTGCGCTGGCGTGATGGCATGGCTGCTAGCTGTCGGTCTGTGTTGGCTAGGACGAGAGCGTAGGCATCGCGATCTTCCTTGGGCTTCTTGTTGAGGTCATAGGGAATGATCTCCAAGTCGAGGTTGAACTCATCGGCAATTGGAGCAGCGAGGGACTAAGCAAGCTCTAATTGAGGAAGGAAAGAATGATTGAATGAATTGGAGTTGAAAGCTGACGTCAGGGGTCTGTTTATATAGGGGTCAAAAAGTGCCTCTAGAGTTTTCCACGGGTTAATCCCGCCGCCATACTTGCGTAACAATCCAACCGTAGGGTCTTTTGGATACACATGAGTGAGATTATCATAACGGAAAAAGTTGGCGGCGAGGGGAGACAGGGGCAGGGCGCCCACCCTCATCCTCAGGGCGCCCGCCCTGGGCCTGACTCCTCTGCGGCCCCGCTTGCTCAAGCGTGTTTCTAGAAGTATTTTTATCCCAAAAAATATATACGTGGCCCAAAAATGTCAGATTAAAAAGGTCGGGCTCTAATTCTCCATCGGAAGGTAAAAATGTATCACGTCTATTTCTTCTAATTCTTTATTGGGTTCTAAAAATAATTTAAGACGTTGACCATTTACTTTGAATAACGTACCTTCGTTGTTTTGAAGTGTGATCGCTCCATGGGATGATGAATTAATTACCTTGTAGGGTTCTTCCCATTTACTCTAGAGTTTTCCATGCCCAAAAAGCTTCACCCTAGAATTAAGAAGTAATACCTTATCTCCGGGTGAGAACTCTTTTTTCTTGATTCTATTGTCATGCCATCTTTTGACTCTTTCTTTGTAGATCTGTGAATTGTGATATGTTTTCTCTCGCCATTCTTCCAATTCTGATAATTGCATCCTTCTATGATCTCTAGCAACATCTAGGTCCACATTCCATCTCCTTATGGCCCAGTGTGCTTTAAACTCTAGTTCAACAGGTAGGTGGTAAGTCTTCCCGTACACCAATTGGTATGGAGACATCCCAATCGGGGTCTTGTATGCTGTTCGATATGCCCAGAGTGCATTAGGTAACTTGTCCTTCCATGCCGTTCCCATCTCATTTACTGTCTTCTAAAGAATGTTCTTGATTTGCTTGTTGGAAGTCTCTACTTGGCCACTTGTCTGAGGATGATAGGGGGTAGCAACGTTGTGATGGATTCCATGTCTTGATAGATAGTGCTCGAAGCGTTTGTCGATGAAATGTGTTCCTCCATCACTTATGACTACTCTGGGGACTCCAAATCTTAGAAATATGATTTCTTCAAACATCCTCTTTGAATTGATGTTGTCGGCATGCTTTTATGGTAGTGCCTCTACCCATTTGGATACGTAGTCAACCGCCACCAAGATGAACTCACACTTCTTTGATGGGGGAAATGGACCCATGTAGTCTATTCCCTAGACATCAAAGAGCTCTATCTGAAGGTTATTGGTGAGTGGCATGACATCTCTTGTATTTATGTTTCTGTGCCTTTGACACGGCCCACAGCTTCTGATATATTGCTTCGTGTCTTCATACATTGTAGGCCAGTAGAATCCACACTGCCAGATCTTTGAATGTGTACGAAATGCTCCATAATGACCTCCATATGGTGATGAATGGCATCTATCGATGATCTTCCATCCTTCCTCAGTGGTCACACATCTCTTGAGTAAGCCATCAGAGCATACTCGGAAGAGGTATGGCTCATCGCGTATGTGTGAACGACTTTCTTGAATAAGCTTCTTCTTGATCGCTCCTGGTGGTACATACCCTGAAACCATAAAATTAACAATATCTGCATACCAGGGGTCAGAATTGTTGATTTCGTAGAGCATGTCGTCCCGAAGTGAATCATTGATGGGTGGTTCCTGTGGATTCTTAAAGTGCATTCTAGACAAGTGATCAGCAACAGAATTCTCTACTCCCTTTTTATCTTTTATTTCTAAGTCAAATTCTTGGAGTAATAAGATCCATCTAATTAAGCGAGGTTTAGCATCTTTTTTAGTGAGCAGATATTTCAGTGCAGCATGATCAGTGTAAACAATTATTTTAGCTCCAACTAAATAAGATCTAAATTTATCAATGACAAAGACAACAGCCAAAAGCTCTTTCTCAGTAGTTGCATAATTAAGTTGAGCTCCTATCAAAGTTTTACTGGCGTAAGTAATTGCATGATGCTTCTTATCTTTAGTTTGTCCCAAAACTGCCCCACAGCATAATCACTGGCATCACACATAATTTCAAAAGGCAACGACCAATCAGGGGGTTGAATGATTGGTGCAGAGATGAGTTCATTCTTTAATAATTCAAAAGCTATTAGACATGCATCATCAAATTCGATAGGAGCATCCTTGGCTAGCAAAAGAGTAAGTGGTCTAGCAATGAATGAAAAATCTTTTATGAATCTGTGATAAAAACCAGCATGGTGAAGAAAGCTTCGAATTCCTTTTATAGTCACGGGTGGAGGTAGTTGTTCAATTACTTCAATTTTAGCTTTGTCTACCTCAATACCTCTTTCAGATACTAGGTGTCCTAGCACTATTCCTTCCCTAACCATAAAATGACACTTTTCCCAATTAAGGACTAAGTGCTTTTCTTCACATCTTTGCAAAACCTTGTCTAAGTTTTCAAGACAACTATCAAAAGTTTTTCCATATACAGAGAAATCATCCATGAAAACTTCCATAATCTCTTCAATCATATCAAAAAATATAGACATCATGCATCTTTGAAAAGAAGCTGGTGCATTACATAACCCAAAGGACATTCTACGGTAAGCATACGTTCTATAAGGGCATGTAAAAGTGGTTTTACTTTGATCATCGGGATGGATCGGGATCTGATGGTACCCTGAATATACATCTAAGAAACAGAAGAACGAGTGGTTTGCCAACCGCTCTAACATCTCATCTATAAAGGGTAAAGGAAAGTGATCCTTTTTTGTGGCTTTGTTCAGTTTTCTATAGTCTATGCACATCTGCCACCCTGTGACGGTGCGTTGTGGAATTAGCTCGTTCTTCTCATTTGTAACAACAGTCATTCCTCCCTTCTTAGGCACAACTTGAACAGGGATCACCCACTCACTATGCGGCACAGGATATATAATCCCTGCATGCAACAACTTTATAACTTCCTTTTTAACTACTTCCCTCATCATGTTGTTAAGTCTACATTGGGACTCTCGAGAAGGTGAAACAGAAGGATCTATCGGAATACGATGAGTACAAATCATAGGACTGATTCCTGTAAGATCTTGGAGTGAGTAGCCAAAAACTGAGTGATGTTTCTCAAGAACGGTCATTAATCGTAGAGTTTGCTCCTGAGTGAGTTTATCACTAATGATCACAGGAAACTCTGGATTATTATTCAGGAAAGCATAGGTAAGACCGGGTGGTAAAGTTTTAGGCTCTATGGGTGGTCTAGGTGTTTCTGCAAACTCATCTAAGGGTTCAGGTTCAGAAGGTTCGGCCTCCACTTCTATGAAGAACGGGGCTTCTTCTTCTAAGTTTGGTTCATTCAAAAGCTCTAGAGACGCAGCCTTTACCTCTTCCATAGGATCAGGCAAAAGATAAGACTCGGTCTTATTATTCAAGGAATGAGAAATTGTTATAGGAAATTTAAAATCTGTCGGTGTTTTGACCCCGGGGGGTAACACCAACGAGTAAATTTGCGTGCGTGTTCCCTCTCCCAGATGGTGTTGCAAGAATGACACAGAGATTTATCCTGGTTTGGGCAAGAGAAGGCCCTACGTCCAGCGGGGGAGGAGATCTTCTATTATCTTGCACCTAAGTGCTTGTACAGGGGCGAATATAGGCGAATGTTGCTAAGGATTCTAAGTCCTAGGCGGTAGTGATGTGTGGGAGGTTGTTCTACGTGTGTCCCTTGTATCTCTTCCTCGGTGTCCCCTTTTATAGTTCCAAGGGGAGACCCAGGTTACAAGCCTTAGGCAATAGAATAAGCCTCGATAGGGGCGTGGCGCGCTGACCTACTCGAGGCCTCCGTACCGGCGTGGCTTTGAGCCGTGTTGTTACTGGGTACTTTGGTGATGATTGCGCGTGCTTCTAGGTTTGGCTCCTGTACACTGCCTCAGACTAGCTTAGGCGCGAGCATGCCTGTACGTCATTGCAGTGGTCACATCTAGAATGGTTGAAGCGCTGACTTTCATCGCCTGACCCTTCCCTGGGAAGGAACGTATTCGCTCGAGGGTCAATCACAGCGGATGGCATCATTGAGTGATGCGCTGACTCTGGGTGCCTCGAGGGATGCCGTGATGTGACATCTCAGCTGTCATACTATGCTGGGTTGTACTCTCGCTTATTTGGGGGATAAAGCTGCGAAAAGTGGAGATTGGACGGATGCTTGTTCCCTGTCACGTTTCCCGTGACTGTTGGGTTAGGTGAGAGCCTGCCAGGCGCATTAAATGCCTTGGCTCCTGTACCCGCGACAGGCGGCGGACAGCGCCTTTACGCTCGAGGCCTGTCGATTCGCCCGACCCACTTCTGTATTCGACGGTTGTGATTTAATCGAGCCTCTGTCGATTCGGACGACATTGTTTCCATGTTCGAGGCTATGGTTGACATCGAGCTTTGTTGATTACGTGTGAGAGCAGGGGCGTCGAGTTAGGGCCTCGACTTATGTGTGGATCCATTCGTTATGAGCGTTGGTTGGGGTACCCCTTACAAACACCCTCGGCAGTAGCCCCTGAGTCTCTGCTCGGGCACTTGCGCTCGAGTAGAGGCTCTTTTGTCGGTCGGGTTTCCGCGGGGGTCACGCGCGACCCCCGCGGGGGTAGCCCCCGAGCCCTTGGGGGGGTCTTTGACTCCCTCAAGGGCTATACTGCTTTTTCTAATGGGATTGCTTCCGATTTCCCGTTTCTCCAAAAGTCGTTTGTTCTTGAAGCGGGGCTTTGGACCCTTGCTGGCCGGTTTTGCCTTTTCGAGGTTGCGGTCGTGACTTACTCCCGGTGGAGCGAGCGTCACTGTCCTAGGGTGAGTTCCTATCGGGTAATCCAAGTGAGAACCTGCAGCCCAGAGGCGTTCTCATCAAAGCGGGGCTAGTGCGGTCGGGGTTTGTTGGGTATTTTAAACACAAACAGAAAAATCCGCAAGCGCACGGATCCCGATGTAGCTTTCACCCAAAAGTATTCCAGAGTATCGATTTTCCACAGGGAATGTGAGTGTACTAATTAAGATTCAAGATCGCCCAAGGATAACCATATAATTCTTTTTGGTGGGAGAGAGGAAGTTTCCTGAGAGTTCTCTAGTTAATCTAAGAATCTAGAATTACTTCAAAGACTATTTATTTCGGGACATCAGAACACTAACCACAGAAAGAGATGAGAAGGGGGCTAGGAAGCTCTGACTACGGTCCTACAAACACCGATCCGAACAAGGTGGAATACGTCGACCGTTATGGCTATCACTACCCTAGGGCTACAAAAACAATCCGCAGGATTGGGTGCAATTCCAGGTAATTGCAAGACTAAACACCACGTCTAATCTATTAATTACTACTCTAGCGTTATAAAGACTAGAGCACTTGATGCAAGTGGGAATCCAATAAATAACTTGAATGTAAATAAAAGTAATTAAAGAACTCAGGAATTATGAATTGAAGAACCTGGAGAACGATGAAGCACAAAACAGTTGCAGCAAAAATACAATGTTGAGGAAGATCCAACAGATCTGGCTCCTCCTCCTCTGCTCTCCTCTTCTCTCTGCATATTTTCTAGATTACAACTAGAACGAACTAGAACTAGAACAAGAGGAACTAGAACTAGATGAACTGGAACTAGAACTAGATGAACTAGAGGGATCCGCTCTACTTGGATGAAGACTTGAAACCCTAACTTTGATTCTGTAGAAGAGGTATGATCTCCAGGGGGCAGGGGGCCTTGCTTATATAGTCTTTTCAGATGAATCTAGGCCTTCGGATCAAACTGACATTAATCGCACGGTTTTCCTTGATCCCTTACGTCGGTGGAGCACGATCCGCAAAGTTGATCGTGATTTGTGGAAAAAGGTGGGCAGGCGCCCTGTCCCTGAGCCCTCTCGGCTTCCCGTGGCTTCTGGAGTCTTCTAGAGGATAGAAAATTGCGTGGCACATTAATATCTCTATGTAAATCCGACGTGTGGGCCTTTCCTCCGTATTTCCTGATAACCCCCTGCAGAAATAGACAAACACCAAAACTCGTGGAATTCTGTCAGGTAAAACCCTAAGTCTGGGTGTTGGTTGCATATAAGTCCTTTTCCATGATTAGTTGATGGTTAAATGTGAGCATTAAGGACCGTCAACAAGCTCCCCCAAGCTTAACCTTTGCTCGTCCCTGAGCAATGATGAACTCAAGAGTTTCTGCAGTGGTTTCATGCCTTAAAGGTACACATGCGTTTAAACTAGATCTCATCTCTGAGTTAGGGTAAATTGTCAAGACTTAAAACTTACTTGTTTTACCTTTTACCATGGGACTTGTAATTGTCACTTCTGTCTTGAGTAGTTAAGAGATAGAACGGTCTAGTCAAGTGCCATGTCTCTTATTCTTGATCAGCTATAGCTCTGGAGTTTTTGCAGATTTTCAAATAAAACTCAGAGATTCCTTGTATGACTCTCTCAGATCTCTCTTTTGTGGTATTTCTAGATCCTTGCCAAGGCAGTGATGGTATATGCCTTCTCTCAAAATATGTAGTATTTGTGGTATGAGGCATAGTGATATTGCTTTCTCTCTCATCCTACTCTAATAAGGCTTTTGATATCTGGAGCTCATAGGTGGGAGATAAAGTATACATACTTACAAGACATTTATTGCATAGTCAAACCATGGATCTAGAGAAACAAGTCAATAAGTCAAATCAAGATGTGCATGTGTGGCGAATAAATAGTGTATGGTGATGATGGTGATAATAATGGTGAAAGTCTAATTCTACTTGTGCTCTTTTGAAGGGAAACATACCTTTCTTGCTCTTTTGAAACTTTTTTTTGAGAAGAATGAGATGCTCTGTATTTTCTTTTTCTTTCCTCTCAGGTGCGTATCTTATACCCCTAATTCTACTATCGGACACTTGTCCATTTTTACCTCTCGTCTCACTTTTTCTTTTCTTCGAGGTTCCGGGCACTTGCCCCTTTTTATTTCCTCGTATTCACTTTTTTTAGAGGACTCATCTCCTAAAATAATATAGCAAGTGGTAGTAACCAAGATAACTTGAGCATTTATTTCATAGGGGAAAAATAGAAATTCTCTCCCGGATTAGGAGTAGAATATTTTTGGATGGTTCTGGAGATGGAAATGGGTGGATATATGTGGATGCGTACTTCCGGAGTAGAAGCAGCATGTGTGAGTGAACGTGCAAGTGAATCTTGATTTAACCACATGACAAGCTCCTAAATGTCTACACAGCTTGACCACACTCAATGCTCATAAGCGGTAAAAAGTAAATGTGTGGCTCAAAGTCTAGCAAGCATGTATATATGGCTGTGGTAGGAATTTAAACTCTCATCATACAGGAACTCCTCATGTGTTATTTTAAAGATTTTCAAAGATAAAATTCTCCACTAGCATCTCTAGGAACAGATAAACAGTAGCTCAACCTTCCCATATCATATCCGTTAACAACTTAGACTTCAGATCAAGTTCTCTTCCCACAAGTTCAGGTTTAGTGCAAGCTTTAAATTATAACAGTTATTTCCAAACTTGAGAGAGATTTCAATTTTGATAACTAGTCATGACAGAGCAACTATTCATCATTTCCATGTGAGAGCTTATCATGAGGGTTCATAGCAAACTAAGCAAAGATATATATAAGCACAAAATCTTTATTTGGGTTTTTATGATTATGCATCTTTTTATTATATGAGTAAAGTATAAACATGAGTAGAATACTTAGCTGGATAGATGGGGGTGCTCTCCCCCAAGCTAAATTTTGACGCAATTTCTTCTGATGTAGCTAGCAGGTGGTGGAGGTGTATTTGAATGTCAGCAGCACCCGGACAGCGATTAGGATGTCCTCCGTCAGCTAGTCTTCTTTGATCCTTGAATTCTGTGGAGCTCAAATAGACAACAAAGCTTTGTGGAACTGGTTAAGTGTTAGCATAGATATCTAGCCTTTATCATGTTGAGCCTCCTCAATAAATGTTACTCTCTTTAGTAGGATCATAAATCTATTTTTATAATATTATTTTTATAGGACAAGAATATATTTATTTCATTTTTACGCCACCACAGTGAATGTACTTATGGGTTTTATGCCATGAGCATACTCACATGGGGCTTACTATTTTTAACATTTTATTTTCGAGATGATATGAACCTAATTAACTAAGCAAACTATTTTAAATAATTGAAAGGAAAAAGATAACTACCAAGTTTACCTCTTGGCAAGGCGTTCGGTGTTTTTAAGTCCTCCGAACAGGACTCTCTGTTTTCTCAGTCGTCCTGGGATTCAC
The DNA here is from genome assembly GCF_000003195.3 of Sorghum bicolor. NCBI lineage: Eukaryota > Viridiplantae > Streptophyta > Magnoliopsida > Poales > Poaceae > Sorghum > Sorghum bicolor. The sequence continues at coordinate 37,391,008 of NC_012877.2, read as the reverse complement.
TGGATGGCGTAGTCGGTGGTTTCGGCAGTGCCTCTTCTTCGTGTATAAGTATCTTCTCTCTCCACACCTGACTCGGTGCTACGATCACCTCAGGACAGTTCTGTTCAAGTTGTATGTCTTCAGATCTTACCACTTCTCCTTCGTAGTCTACCCATCCGTCCTTGATGATTTGCCTCCTCTGGTTTCGGTTGCGTCGCCTTCTTCAGAGGGAAGTGCATGTGGACTTCTCCGGTTCCAATATAGATGATTGCTTTGATGGTGCTGAGGAACGGTCTCCCAAGGATGATGGGTGGATCGTACTCGTCTTCTCCCATGTCAATAGCCTTCAACCTTTCGGAATGTCTGATCTGCCATCTGGAGCTGAATGTATGTCGGTTTTAGGGGCATGGTTTCGAATAGGAGCTGATAGGTGACTACGGCCATTATGTTGACGCCTGACCCGGTGTCGCAAAGCGTCTTCTGGAAGTTGTATCCATTAATGGAGCACTGGATGCTTGGCATACCTGGGTCATCCTTTTTGGTCAAGAACGGTGACTTAAGTCGATGATCTTGACCTCCTTGAACTGCAGTGACCATCTTAGCTGACTCGGTCCACATTTGCTTGTTCCTGTTCCTCTTGTTGGTCCTCTTCCTTGGTTCATGTCGGGATTGCTCTAAGATTTGTGTAGTCTTGTTCTTGAAGGAAAACGTCTCCTTCCTCCCCTTTATGTAGAAACTGATCTTGGTTGCACTAGCGTAGATGACAGCTCCCGAGGTGCTCAGGAATGGCCTCCCTAGGATGATGGGTGCCCTCTCATCACTACCAGTCTCTATCACCATGATGTGTGGGCATAATGTTGACGCTGGTGCCAAAGTCGCAGAATGCTTCTAGGAAGTCCACCATGCCGATGGACATTGGGATGACGGGGCATCCTGGATTTCCTCTATTGACCGGCAGAAGGTCAGTAATTACTTCCACAATGGGGTTACTCCAGTAGTTACTTGAGTAGTTAGGCCTCTGTTGATTCCAACCTTGATTTTGTTGAGGATGGTTGTAGTAGTTTGTTGTTGATGTAGTTTACGTCCTTAAGCATCTCAGGGCAGTGATTGCCTGAGTGTCTAGTATCTCCAATGTGTTTGTGCTCGTAGATCTAGGTTCTTCACTTGGTGGAGTCTAGGAGTTGTAAAACTCCTTCATATTTTGCTCGAAGTGTACCTACTCATAGAGACAAGGCAGAGATCAAGTGCATGGGCCCTGTTGGTGGAAAACACCAACAGAACCAAAAGTATATTTGTTGTTCTCTAACCTTAAGCATAGTGAGCAAGACAAAGTTGATGGATAATAAGATCATGAGTGTAGCATTTAAAAAATTTGTTAGATCAGATTGCTCAACCTAATGGAAAGATAATCTATCTATACTTATATTTTTCTTATATATCTCTTCAAAAGATTGTGTGTGCAACATTTTAGTTCATATGATTAGGATTGTGGGATCACAAAGGTGGAAGGACTAAACATGTTGAATCGATTGGGTTGGTTAATCTAGAGTTGTAAATCATACATGTTTGTCTCTTTTATTCATGTGAACGCCAGAACCAAGGAGAAGCTTATAAAAGTGATAGTCAAGTACATTAAGATGTTACCTTACTTGAAGAGTGATGGTACAGTATCACCTTGTGGACGCTTTCCTTTCTTAGCGGTTATGCATCATGTTTGTGGCACCCTCCATGGATCATCTCTTGTGAGCTATGCCTTCCTTGTGTAAATTTTTAAACTTCATGTGTCTCTCTCTTTGTCTCCAATGTGAGTTTATCTCAGGACCTCCCAGATCGATATTGAATGTTTTCCTACAGGAGTTAGTCCAACAAAATATCCAATATCTACTATAGCATACTATTGGCTCAAAAATAAACCTAGACACAATGTCTAATTTGATTTAGGAGGGCATTTTAACCTAAGCACCATGCTTAATTTAAAATCCTTTGGAAGTAAGATCATCATTCCTAAACTAAGCACCATGCTTAATTAAGAGATAAATGAAACTACTCCACACCTAGACATATACTAAAGAAAATAAAGGTAGCATGAGAGCATTTATAGAGTTCTACTCAAGTGGAGATGAAGTAGTGTGATTAGTATTTAACAAATTGAGCATGTCTCAAAGGTAGGGACAACCAACATAGCAACACGGCAAAGGATGCTTTTATGTAAAGTACTCCCCCAAGCTTGAATTTTGCAAAATTCAAGTTTGGATGAATTTAATTCAATATTGTATGATGATTGGTTGGACATACCTTGTGCTTGTCATTCATCCGATCTTCTTGCTCCAATCCTGGAAAGGTTATTGACAAGAATACCCGAAGGAAATTTTTTTACAATTATCCTTATATGCTCAATACACAAGGTAATGTTGCAAATAATTAAAAGCTCATGTTATGATCTGATCAGTGCTTATTTTAGGACACTAAGCTTGTCCTTGGGAAACCATCAATTTATGTTGGTGAACTGGTTTCCCCTCCAACGCTGACCTATATCAAGATCAACTCAACGAGATCTGCAATATTTACTATAGACATATGCATCGACAACCGCCCTTTTAAAGTTTTTATAAATAGAAAGGAAGAGGGGATTGGAGATCTCGAATGTGGTGATGTTGGAGAGACCAAAAGATTGGGAAGATGTTGCATATGAGCATGGAGTAAACGAAGTGGCTATGAAATAAATTCCATGATTATTAATGTTTGGAGTGAAATCCATGTGGTATGGTGAAAATGGTAAGGTGAGTGTGGTAAAAAGGGAAACGAAAAAGGATACACCGATGACTTGGTTCGAAACTAGCACAGCTACTGTTCTCCGGCAACGGCGCCAGAAAGCTTGTTGGGTATTTTAAACGCAAACAGAAAAAACCGCAAGCGCATAGATACCGATGTAGCTTTCACCCGGGAGTATTCCAGAGTATCGATTTTCCACAGGGAACGTGAGTGTACTAATTAAGATTCAAGATCGCCCAAGGATAACTATATAATTATTTTTGGTGGGAAGAGAGGAAGTTTCCTGAGAGTTCTCTAGTTAATCTAAGAATTAAGAATTACTTCAAAGATTATTTATTTCGGGACATCAAAACACTAACCACAGAAAGAGATGAGAAGGGGGCTAGGAAGCTCTGACTACGGTCCTACAAACACCGATCCGAACGAGGTGGAATACGTCGAACGTTAGGGCTGTCACTACCCTAGGGCTACCACAACAATCCGAAGGATTGGGTGCAATTCTAGGTAATTGCAAGACTAAACACCGCGTCTAATCTATTAATTACTACTCTAGCGTTATAAAGACTAGAGCACTTGATGCAAGCAGGAATCCAATAAATAAATTGAATGTAAATAAAAGTAATTAAACAACTCAGGAATTATGAATTGATGAACCTGGAGAACGATGAAGAACAAACCAGTTGCAGCAAAAATACAATGTTGAGGTAGATCCGACAGATATGGCTCCTCCTCCTCCGCTCTCCTCTTCTCTCTCTCTATTTTCTAGATTACAACTAGAACGAACTAGAACTAGAACTAGATGAACTAGAACTAGAACTGGATGAACTAGAGGGATCCTCTCTACTTGGATGAAGACTTGAAACCCTAACTTTGATTCTATAGAAGAGGTATGATCTCCAGGGGCCAGGGGGCCTTGCTTATATAGTCTTTTCAGATGAATCTGGGCCGTCGGATCAAACCAACATTAATCACACGGTTTTCCTTGATCCCTTGGGTCGTTGGAGCACGATCCGCAAAGTTGATCGTGATTTGTGGAAAAAGGTGGGCGGCCGCCCTGTCCCTGAGCCCTCTCGGCTTCTCGTTCGTTCCTGTGGCTTCTGGAGTCTTCTAGATGATAGAAAATTGCGCGGCACGTTAATATCTCTATGTAAACCTGACGTGTGGGCCTTTCCTCCGTATTTCCTGATAACCCCCTGCAGAAATAGACAAACACCAAAACTCGTGGAATTCTGTCAGGTAAAATCCTAAGTGTCGGTGTTAGTTGCATACAAGTCCTTTTCCATGATTAGTTGATGGTTAAATGTGAGCATTAAGGACCGTCAACAGGGTTACTGGTCTTGTTCAATAGAGTCTAGTGGCTCGATGCCTCCCTCCGTGGGGATTCCTCTCGACCCTCTTGCCCTTGCCTTTGATATCCCCAGCGTGTTTTCGACGCAGGCCTCATTTTCGATCCCTCACCGGGCATCCCTGACTCTAGTACTCGAGGGCGACCGTCGAGCGTGTCTGGCGGGCCGGTATGCGTTCCCTCGAGGTTTTCATTGTGGTGCAAGCTCTATCTTGCAGGGGAAGGAAGAGCATTGGCGGTCCATTTCCTTGCCCGTTGGGCGCGCCTTTTTAGGAGAGAGACGTTGTGGCACGGTGCCGTTGTGGAATCCGTGGCATCTTGTGAGGAGGAGCAATAAGACCGTTAGGCGGCACATTTACTAGGGAGGTTACCATATTCGTCGGATCTGCCCGTTAGGTTTGGGCATATATAAATATCGCCGGATCCCTTGGCTGCTACCCCTTCTGCTTTCCGCCGTTGCTCCCGCCTTCATTCTTCTTTCCCTCTTGACTTGTAACGCACCCTCGAGCACGCAACAACAGAGCCGCCTCTCTCCTTCTGCCAAGATGCCGGTGAGACTTGTCGCCCCTGACGATTGGCACCCGTCGTCCATGACGGACCGTCGGTTCATGGATCTCGAGAAGGAGGGACTCCTGCGCCCCCGCATTTCCTCGTCGCGACCAGAGTGGATCGCGCCGGCGGTGGACCACCGGGAGCCGAGACCGCCCAAAGGCTATGTGGTCTCCTTTGCCAAATTTCATCGCCATGGCCTTGGCTCTCCCCCAAGCCACTTCATGCGGATGCTCTGCCACAACTACGGTGTGGAGCTCCAGCACTTCTCGCCAAACGCCATCACCGCCGTGGCGATTTTTGCCACGGTGTGTGAAGGTTACTTGGGGATGATGCCGCACTGGGATCTGTGGCTCCATCTGTATCGGGGTGAGTTCTTCCGCACCCCTAGTGGAGCCACAGGGGTGAGGAAGCCAGTGCGGGCCAGCTGCCTTAACCTGGTGCAGAAGACAGGCCAGGCGGAGGAGCCTCGAGAGTACATCCCGATTGGGCTGACGTCAAACCACGCCCAATGGGATTCCCAATGGTTCTACCTTCGTAACGATGACAACGTCTTCCCTGACTACACCGTGCGCTTGATCTCAGAGCGCCCGGAGAACTAGAACTACGGTGTCGTCATGACCCTTCAGTCGCGGCTCTGCCCCATCCTCGACGCCATGAAGACGCTGCGCGAGAAAGGTCTGACCGCCGCGGTCGTTCTCTCAGCGGTCCACCATCGACGGGTACTCCTGTTGATGTCTCGACCGCTGAGAATGGACAAGATGGGTCCTGGCGTCTCGTCTCGCGACCTCGAGGCATGTCGGATGTCCAACGAGGCGCATATGGACGAGGAGGTTGCCGCCAAGGTCAGGGTGGCTGTCGCCGGCAATTTTCAGCCCGAGCACGTCAATAGCTTCCCCATGAAGCCCGAGGAGGGCTACTGCAACTTGGTGAGTTCTTCTTATCGTTGTTACTCGATTTTCGACCTTTCCGATCCTCCCCGAGACTTACGCTTGCTCGGACAGGGATCGATCGTCGCTCGGTCCTCAAGGCCTCCGGTAAAGGAGGACGACGTTGATCGTGAGAGGAGGCGCGAGTCCGTAGAAAAGCAAAAGTCCGCAAAGGACTTGGAGAAGAAAAAAGACACGAAGAAGAACCTCAAGCAGAAAACGCTCGAGAAACGCCGCGCGAAGTCGATGCAGAAGGGGGAGTCCGAGGAGCACTCTCCTTGCGAGGAAGATGGGGACGAGGGCGACGACGATAGCGACGACTCAAAGGGGATGGCAGCTCGCCTCGACAGGATCCTTGAAGACCCGTCGTGAGCCGACGTCAATACCTCGCGGGCAGGGCTTCAAAGAAGTCATCAGGCGGTGCTCGCGACGGGCAACAAAAGGAGGCGTCGCGCGCCGCCCTCGTGGCGACTCCTCTTGCACCCGCGCGGGGCCGGGCCGTTTCCCTACCACAACCCCCTCCAGCGTTCGGAGCGGGCCACCGGGTTAAGACCATGGCAACGGGGCCATTGACCCGCGGCCGCACCACCGTGGCGGCCTCAAGTCAGAGGGAAGGAGGCCGTGGGAGCACTAGCCTCGGTGCTCGCCAGGCGGGAGGTGTGGAGCCGAGGCCCGCGCCTGCCTAGGAGAAGCCCAGGGTCTCGACGCGGGGTGGCTCGAGGCCGGCTGGTTGAGGGACCGATAGGCGGGTTGTTCTTCCCGTGGGGTAAGATTTTCACGTTGTAATTTTGTTTCCGATGTCTTGTGCCCCTGTTGGTTTCTGTTTCTCTTAAGCTATTCCACCTTTTTCCTAGGTTAAAGAGGCCGTTGGAACAGGCCCAACCCTCGATGGCCAAGAAGCTTAAGGTGGGGCCGGTCTCCATGGGCTCGGGTGAGCAATTTATTCTTCTTTTCGTAGTTCCGAGGTCGAATCGATCTACAGATAAATCACTTTGGGACTGACGTATTGCCTTGGGGTGTGCACAGGTTCCTCCGATCCTCGACCATCAGCGGATGTGGAGGAGAGCCTGCCTCAACCATGGGAGGGAGGCGACATCTCTGGAACCGCCTTGCCGTCACCGGGGCGGGTCGAGATGCCTCGTCCCCAAGGCCAAGAGGGAGGCCCCGAGCCTCCCCAATCTGGGGATGTGGGTGACCCTATCACCATCAGCGATGGGTCCGGTGGCGATCCGCTTTCGAAGGACGCTCGCACTACGGGCAGGAGGTCGAGGCCTCTCTTGTTGGGAAACAGACGCCGTGGCCTATCGGGCTCCACTCCATCAAGGAGAGGAGGAGAAAGCAAGAGGAAGGGCGTAAGGAAGGAGAAGAAGAAAAAGAAGAACATAGCCGCCTATAGGGGGAATTGCCGCAAGAGGCGCAGGGGCAGTAGCTGCTACAGGGGCAACAACAGCAGCTGCAGGTGGAGCAGCCGCAGCTGCAGTAGGGAGAGCGCCTCGAGGAACAGTTGGAGCAATGTCGGCAGCAAGAGCTGCAGGAGCTTCAACGGCAGCAACAGCAGCAGAGTCAGTAGCTGGAAGAGCTGCTTGAGCAGCGACCGCGAAGCCCGCGCCAGCTAGAGTCGCTGCCGTCGTAGGGGCTCGAGACCGGGGAAGAGGGTCTGCCGGTCTATGGTCCACCAACCCCGGTGTGGGTCCGTCCAGGGGGGCCAGCTTCCATCCCGGCAGAGCCTGGGCGGGAAGATGGTGTTGTGGCGCTCACTTGTGCCATGTGCACACCAGCGGACCCCCAGTCCGAGATCAAGGGCACGATTTATGGTATCGAGGGGATTGCTCCTAGGTTCCTTCGAGACCGACGGCCGTGGGTGGATCTTAGTACCATCGGGGAAGATGAGGCTGGGACCTTAGGCAGAGGCGATACTGGCGAGACCGGGACTTGGAGGTCGGTAGACGACGACGGGCGGTTCCCTTCCCTCGTTGACCTGTTCCTACGCAACGGGGGGTCGCTCGAGACCATACAAGAGCTCATCCGGGGCATCAAAGCGCACACGGAAGAGGAGATGGAGAACTGGGGCCCTAGGAGGATCCACCTTCGAGCCTCTACCTATCCAGAGGAGCCTAATATTATGATGGACGACCAGAAGGAGGCGGAGAAGTCGGAGCACCTCGAGGAGCTTCACCTCTAGATGAAGCACGTTGTGGGACTTATGTCTGACATCGTCAACAACGGGCTCGGCCAGGCCTATTTCGTAAGTATCTTTGGACCTTAGCTACTTGGGTACTTAGTCTCGTATTCTTATCGTTTGATTACCTGCTTGTAGGATCTAAAAGAGACCTCCCGCCTAAAGTCGGGCTTTATCCATGCGACGAGAGGTGGTTGGGAGCAGCTCCCTCTTCTTAAAGAGCAACTCCTCAAGTCGTAAGAAAAGCTCGTACAGGCTTACAAGGATCTCATGGCGGCCTTGGAGGAGAAGAAAGAGAGGGAGGCCGCCCTAACCGAGGCTCGGGAGGCCTCAGAGAAGGCGAAAGAGGAGGTCGTGTAGTTGAGGGAGCGGACCGCCTCAGTTGAGGAGGTAGCTTCCAAGGCCCAGGACGAGGCCGCGCGCTACAAAGGTGCGGCTGCCGAGCTTGACGAGGAGAAGAACCTCGTTAAGTCAGACCTCGCCTCTGCCCGGGAGGCTTATTGTGAGATAAAGGAGGAGTGTGTGAACAGCGAGATCGCTCGAAGCGCCGTGGAGGAGGCTGGGAAGAAGGCCCGTGAGGACCTCGAGGCAGAGCGAATCTGTTCAAGCAGCCTCTCTGACGACATTGACTTTCTAAAGAAAACACTGCTGGAGAAAGAGGGAGCCGTCTTACAAGCGGGTAAGATGATCGAGGACCTACGGGTCGCAAATACTGATCTGACTCGTTCTTATTAGGAGATCGAGAGGGCCAACACCAACTTAGTTGGTGAGAACACGACTCTTTAAGAAAGGATTCGCGGTAAGTTTTTCCATACTTTCGTGTTCCTTTTTCATAAGGTTTTTCTCTTGTGTTGTCTAACTCTCCTGTGTCGGTCTTTGTAGGGCTCAAGGATGATCTCCTGGCCACCTAGGTCGTCGCCCGTTCTACCAAGGCTCAGCTCGAGGGGGAGGTTGCTTTAAACAGTCGACTAAGGACTGCGATAAGCGACCTTTCGTCCTCCTAGGAGCTCGAGCCTGTGGATGAGTCGAGGGAGGCGGCTCAAGGCGATGCGCTGGTCGACCAGTTGTGCTACCTGTTGATATTTGGTAACACCATGAGTAAATGATCCGCAAGCGCACGGATATCGGTGAGCACTTCACCCGGGAGGTTATCCAGAGTATCGTATTTATATTTTTACCACTGGGAGAAAGCGTGCATCTGACTAACCAAATCTATTGCTACTACCCTTTAGGCTACAAACTATGTGACTCGATGTGAGTGATGTATAGAGAAGACTACAACTGCACTCTCGTTCTAACCTTGGTAAGGATGATCTACTGTTCTATTGGGGAAGCTCACGAAATCTAGACACCACAAAGGATGTTCAACCCGCACCTATAAACCCTATCGATCCTACTAACGGGATATGGGCTACAAAGGTAACTCGAAAATGTGACGTTGCTCGCTACGACCACGGACCAGCTAGTCAGGGGATATCTATGACTATCCTAGCCCAAACACTATGTTTACGCTAGAGATGATTACTCTAAACTCTACGCGAAGAGATCAAAGTAAACTCAAAAACCACAGAACAATAAAACAAAGAACTTACTAGAATTTAGAAGTCAAAATACTGAAGAATCCAAGGAGCAAGCCTTGGGTTAGGAGACTTGATCCCGCAAGTACAACCTCGAAGTAGACACCGACAGGCCGGGCTTCCTCCGATCTACACCTCCACTCTATCTCTCTCAATCTAGTAGGACTTGTCTACTCTCAATTGGATGCTAAGCCCTAAGTCTATGTAGAGGAAAGGTTATCCTTCGAGGGCACCTCTCAACTCTATAATGAACTTGTTCTCCTCCAGGGGCCAGGGGGTCTGCTTATCTAGTCCCCTCAGGTGAACGTGGGCCGTCAGATCAAACCGACATTGATTGAACGGTTCTCTTTGATCCTTTAGGTCGGTGGAGCGTAATCTGTGAGATTGAACGTGATTGGCCACAACACCTGGGTGGGCGCCCAAGGGGGGAGGGCGGGCGCCCTGCCACCCGGGCCCGCTCGGCCTCCCGTTCGTTCCCATGGCTTCTAGACTCTTCTAGATGATAGAAAATTGCGCGGCACGTTAATATCTCTATGTAAACCCGACATGTGGGCCTTTCCTCCATATTTCCTGATAACCCCTTGCAGAAATAGACAAACACCAAAACTCGTGGAATTCTGTCAGATAAAACCCTAAGTCTGGGTGTTGGTTGCATTTGGATCCTTTTCTTTATTTCTTTGATGATTATATTTGGTACTTAAGGATACATGCCTTAAAAGTACACATGCGTTCAGGCAAGATCTCATCTCTGAGTTAGAGTAAACTATTAAGATTTAAAACTTACTCATTTTACCTTTCACCATGGGGCTTGCAACTGTCACTTGTGTCTTGAGAAGTTAAAAGATAGAATAGTCTAATCAAGCGCCATGTCTCTTATTCTTGATCGGCTATAGCTTTGGGGTTTTTGCAGATTTTCAAATAAAACTCTGAGATTCCTTGTATGACTCTCTGAAATCTCTTTTTTTGTGGTATTTCTGGATCCTTTCCAAGGCAGTAATGGTATATGCCTTCTCACAAAGTGTGTGGTATTTTTGGTATGGGACATAGTAATATTGCCTTCTCTCTCACCCTACTCTAATAAGGTTTTGATATCTGGAGCTCATAGGTGGGATATAAAGCATACATACTTACAAGACATTTATTGCATAGTCAAACCATGGATCCAGAAGAATAAGTCAATAAGTCAAATCAAGATGTGCATGTGTGGCGAGTGAATGGTGTATGGTGATGATGGTGATAACAATGGTGAAAGTCTAATTCTACTTTTGCTCTTTTAAGGGGATACATACCTTTTTTTGCACTTTGAAGCTTTTTGAGGAGAATGAGATGCTCTACATTTTCTTTTTCTTTCCTCTCAGGTGGGTATCTTGTACCCCTAATTCTACTATCGGGCACTTGTCCTTTTTTACCTCTCGTCTCACTTTTTCTTTTCTTTCGAGGTTCCGGGCACTTGCCCCTTTTTATTTCCTCGTATTTATTATTATTTTTTCCTTTTTTTTACTAGAGCACTCATCTCCTGAAATAATATAGCAAGTGGTAGTAACCAAGATAAATCGAGCATTTATTTTACAGGTAATAGCTGGGATAGGATAATGTTTTTGGCTATTCTCTCCTGGATAGGAGTAGAATAATTTTGGGTGAATCTAGAGATGGAAATGAGTGGATGTATGTGGATGTGTACTTTCGGAGTAGAAGTAGCATGTGTGAGTGAACGTGCAAGTGAATCTTGATTTTAACCGCATGACAAGCTCCTAAGGGTCTACACAGCTTGACCACACTCAATGCTCATAAGCAGTAAAAAAGTAAATGTATGGTTCATAGTCTAATAAGCATGTATATATGGCTGTGGTAGGATTTTAAACTCTCATCATACAGGAACTCATCATGCAACATTTTAAAGATTTTCAAAGATAAAATTCTCCAGAATTCTAGCATCTCTAGGAATAGATAAACAGCAGCACAACCTTCCCATATCGTATCAATTAACGACATAGACTTTAGATCAAGTACTCTTCCCACAAGTTCAGGTTTAGAGCAAATCTTAATTCATAACAGTCATGCCTAAACTTGAGAGAGAATTTAATTTTGAGAACTAGTCATGGCAGAGCAACTATTCATCATTTCCATGTGTGAACTTATCATGAGGGTTCATAGCAAACTTTATTTATTTATTTATTTAGCAAACTATGCAAAGATATATATATATATATATATATATATAAGCACAAAAATCTTTATTTGGGTTTTTATGATTATGCATCTTTTTATTATTTGAGTAAAGAATCAACGCGAGTAGAAACACTTAGCTGGATAAATAGGAGTGCTCTCCCCCAAGCTAGATTTTGACGTAGTTTCTTCTGATGTAGCTAGCAGGTGGCGGAGGTGTATTTGAATGTCGGCAGCACCCTGACAGCGATTAGGATGTCCTCCATCTGCTAGTCTTCTTTGATCTTTGAATTCTGTGGAGCTCAAATAGACAACAAAGCTTTGTGGAACTGGTTAAGTGTTAGCATAAAATCTATTAGCCTTTATCATATTGAGATTTCTCCTAATAAATGTTACTCTCTTTAGTAGGATCATAAATTTTTTTTATATATTTTTATTTTTATAGGACAGGAATATATTTATTTTATTTTTACGCCACCACAGTGAATGTACTTATGGGTTTTATGCCATGAGCAAACTCACATGGGGCTTACTATTTTTAACATTTTTATTTTATTTTTGAGATGATATGAACCTGATTAACTAAGCAAACTTTTTTAAATAATTGAAGGGAAAAGGATAACTACTAAGTTTACCTCTTGGCAAGGCGTTCGGTGTTTTTAAGTCCTCCGAACGGAACTGTCTGTAACAGAACCGTCCAATTTATAAGAATTCAAGTGAATTAGCGACCACGGAGGCAGTCAAGCCGATGGACTTGAACCCATATAAACCCGGTAGTCCGACGAAATCTCAAAAGACCTCGATTCAACCAACATACAACCAAGATCGTACATGATCAAGCATCACCATCATAGATTACAACATTCATCACAGAACATAGTTTTACATCACATCAGAGTTTAAAAAGGTTATTACAAACCATAGCGGTAGCGGAAACAAAGTAGTTTTGAAGCAACACCAACTCAGTTTATAATACATGCCAGTTCCATGGTCAAGTCCCAGCAAAAGCACAACTGAAGATAAAGGAGGTGATCACGCCCATGATCTATTCATCATCCGCAGCTGGGTGATGACAGTTAGCGCAATAGCCGTGATAGACGACATCATCTGCAACAGGGGTAAATAAAACCCTGAGTACGAGAATGTACTCAGCTAGACTTACCCGTCATAACCCAGAAATAAAGTGACACCAAGGAGTATGCAAGGCTGATCTTTGTGGGCTGGTTTGACTCACCTTTTGCATAAAAGCCTTTGTTATAAGTAATTCATTTATCAGATTTCAGCAGCAAGTTCATTACTTAGCAACTATCCACTAGATTAGCACCTGCTCTAAGCATACACTTGAGTCTTTAAGCATTACAATAATAACCATATCCGGATTATCACATAGCCATCAACATTCTCATCATAACCATTAAGTTTATTTAGTGAGGTCTACGTTGCCGCTGCCCAAGTCAAGTTCTCACTATCCGGGAGAGACGGCGATTCGAATCGATTCCTATCCAGCTGGAGGGGTATTCCTAACACTCACCCAAGCATACTTCATGACGGCAGCTCGGATCACCTTTAGCACAACTCCGGACCAATTCGCGGGTCCGTACAGCGCCGCACGCCCAGGGACCGCCAATCTGCCAGGGTCAGGACTCTAACCTGACACCTCGGTCTTATGCCATTGACTCCCCGCACATCCTTACTACCAACCGGGGTGCGCACTTTAACCAGATCAGGGTATCCGGCCGGAGTTGCACTCGTAGGCTTCGCGGTCGGAACGACTTATCCGGCCAACTAAGTGATAGGCATGCGTTCAACATGACACGGGGACGTACAGCGATTCGGTCCTTAAACGACATAGACGGGGATAGATTCACACCCAAGACCTCCATGCCTTGTTGCTGCACTATCATCATCCCGCCCGGTCTCAAGTTCATTATTAGCTTATGGTTCATTCCACGATAGCAAATATAGCCAACCGTGATCATCATCCACCTAACTCTCGCAGGTGACAGGAAATCACCCGGCTTCTACCGAGCTAAGCATGGCTAAGCATTACTTCGATCCTGGACCTACTTTTGTAATGTTTAAGGTGGACAAGGTAGTCATTATGCAGCAAGGGTGTCATATCAACGCCTACCACTTAATGCAACAATATATAACCATAGTCACTTGATAGCTGAACATGATAATAAAATAGTAGGAGGCTTATAATGCTCCGGGGCTTGCCTTCAATGTAGGTAGAGGGACGGTGGTCAGGGCACTCCGGCAAATCCTCCTCCTCCTCAGCTCCTTGAGGCAGCTCCCCTTGCTGTCCTTCCGGCTCCGGCAACTCGAACTCCAGCACCGTTACTCCCTTGGGTACACCTATGTATGCATGACAAGGAGATGAATATAGAGAATGCACATATGATGTATGATGCCAAGATGGGGAGCCGAAGAGACATAAAACAAGGCGTAACATGAGTATAAACTTCGCAGATTAATTGAATCATGGAATAACAAGTAAGTGCACACTTCTTCTCTGTTAGAGAGACTAAATAGACAAGTTAACGAATTCTAGTTACTCCTACTCAGCCACTGGTTTAGTAAACAAACCAACTAGTCACAAGTTTCAGCCATAACTCAAGCATCTGTTAACCAAATTAAGCAAGTAAGTACTTTCTGGAAAGCTTAGCAAATTGTCTACAATTCACTTTTATACATCCCAGTATGATTCCCAACCGAAATATGCTAAAACATACAAAGTTTACTGGCTGCTCTGGAAATTCCAGAGAGCAAGCACTTCGCAGCAACTACTTGCAACATGCATAACTTTCAAACTACTCAACTAAATGTCATGAAATTTGGACACGAAGTAGATCAGTAAGTTAGCTACAAGTTTGTTGTAGACAAGTTTCCTAGAAAACACAATCTTCAAATAGTTCTTAATCAATTGCTATCAGCTATACAGAAATGCTCTAGGAAAGGCAAAAATAGCTAAAATAATATTTTGCACATATTAAGAATGTATCAAAGGAACAATCCAATTGCACCAGTAGATAGAACATATCTAAGAAACACCAGAAAACATCATGGCAAGGTCTAAAACTATTTCTATCATCACCTTTTCCATTTATTTAATTATTAAGGTGATTTAATGAACATATAATCCAAGTGTTCCAAAAATCCTAAGAAAATTACAGCGAGCTACTTATGATAACATAAGATCACTGTAAAATTTTCAGAACATTTGCACATACATATTGTGAGATACAAAAATAACAAGCTAACAAAGGCATGCAAGGCATAAATGTAAAACCCTATCAAAAAGTGTCAAACCACAGATTTCAGATTTTTCCTTGCTTTGTCTACTCATAAGTACAACACTCAGCAAGTTTCACCTCAAAAGGGGCTATAACCTATTTATGAAAAATATCATAAGAAGCTCCTATTAAAGCAAGAATTATTTTTAACTTCTTAACCAGGCTTCCAAAAATCCTGAAAAATTTATCAGAGCCTATTCATAACATAAGTAACAACTCCCTATATTTGCATGGCCAGCAGATCAACAGATCTCAAGATATAACTTCCAACTGAAAATCCAAGATTAATTTATATCTTTTTATTTCTGCAAAAACATGGCATGTTTCATATTTTTATTAAAAACTAGACTTATGCTGGAACCTAACAAAATTGGAATCACCACATTTGGATCTCTAAAACTCTAGATATGAATTTTACAAAAACAGCATAGGATCTGTAACAACAGTGACCCAGAGGGAGTGAACCGAGAGACTGACATCCGGGACCCACGCGTCAGTGAGACGGGGACAGGGGAGATGCTCGTCGCCGGCGAAGCTCGACGACGACGAGGTCTCGGCCGGATCTAAGGGCATCTACGTGTCCCTCTCATCAAGGCGACTCTGTTGACCTACTTTACGCGCGCTCTACTGGACTCTAGGGTGCTCGCCGTCGGGAATGGCGGAGCGGCGGCGCTGCGCGGCGATACGCCGGCGGATCCAGGCAATGGCGACGCGGTAGAGCTTGCGGACGAGCAAGAGCAGCTCAAGGCGAAGCTATAGGAAGAAGAATCACGGCCAGAGGTGAACCAGAGAGGTCTGGCCACGTTGCCGGTGATCCCTGTGAACTCCGGGAGGTGAAGCTCGCGACGGAGATGACAATGTGACCTCACCGGTGCTCGGCTAAGGGAATGGAGTGGACGTCGAGGTAGAGGACGTCGAGGCGGAGCTCTGGGCGGGCTGGCTTGGCTGGAGACGTGGTGAAACGGCTGGAAGAGCTCGCCGAAGCGCGGCGGAGCTCCCTGAGGCGACGGCGGAGCGGAATGGGAGGCACTGAGCGAGTGGAGAGCGCGTCTGAGGCGTCCACTCGGTGCGTGGCGACGTGGAGACACCGTGGGAGCTGACAGGCGGGGTCGTCGACGGCGTACGGCCGACACCTGGCCGGACACGCGGCGGCGGACCGTTTCTGACGAAACTGAATCATTCAGTCGTCGCCAACAGTGACTGAAACCCGAACTTTGTCAACGTTTTACTCTCAGCTCGATCGATGGTTTTGGCTAGGATTTGATCCTCTGGACAGAGCTACACGAGCTCTACGACTTTGATTACAAGATCAAAGTATAACTCGGTCTGGATTTCAAACTACAAGGCTCCCAATCACCCTTGGTCGAAACTGCGTGATCCAACACTTAGCCAAATTCGGCTAAGTATGAAATCAGCCCTGATTTTTGGCTTGTGAGCAATTTTTGGATGTGTTATATGCTTTTTCATAAAAAGTCATCAACATAACTTTTGTAGCTTATGAAATTCTATACAACTTTGTTTCAGGTGTCAAAGACATGCAAGGTCTCTAACACCAGTTTCATAAAACATCTTTGAAAGGAGGTCTAATGGGTCAATTATGCCATTCTAGGTTTAACCCTAACCTAGGGGCATTTTTGGCCAAAACCCTCCACATGAACTTTGTTCCAAATGATATTCTAAACATGATTGAAGTATTTTGGAAGACAATGTACACTTGTTTGCATTGGTTACCCCTTATAGTCACTCAATTCAAGTCACACAAGCAATTCAATCATACATGGTATACATAAGATGACATGTGATCATGATAGATGCTTATGAATGAGCATGATGATGCTTGTGTTGATGCAATGCTCATGGTTAACATGCAAGCTAACACTAGGAGTGTTACAGCCCTCCCCCTTACAAAAATCTCGTCCCGAGATTTGAAAGACGTACCATATTTCGTAGAATGAGGGATAAGTTACTTGTAAATAGTCTTCCCTTTCCCAAGTGGCATCTCTCTCATTTTGACGGTTCCACAAAACTCTAAACAGTTTGATCACCTTCCCTCGAGTAACTCGTTCTTTGACATCAAGAACTTGTACCGGCTTTTCTTCATAGGATAGGTCTGACTGCAACTTGATATCTCTTGATTCAACTCTCTCTTCGGGCACCCGAAGACACTTCTTAAGTTGAGACACGTGGAATACAGGGAAAATAGCTCTCATTTCGGGAGGTAGTTGTACTTTGTAAGCTACCTTGCCACTCTTCTCAATGATTTGGTAGGGACCTACATATCTAGGGGCAAGCTTTCTTTTAACGTCGAAGCGATTCACTCCTTTCATGGGTGATACTTTTATGTACACAAAGTCACCTATTTCGAATTCAATTGGCTTTCTTCTTCGGTCAGCATAGCTTTTCTGCCTAGCTTGGGCAGCTCTCATGTGTTGTTGGATAACGAGAACTTGCTTTTCGGCTTCCTTGATAAAGTCGATTCCGTAGTATCTCCTTTCGCCGGGTTCGACCCAGTTTGGAGGAGTTCTACATTTGCGGCCATACAAAGCTTCGAAAGGGGCCATTTGGATACTCTCTTGATAACTATTGTTGTACGAGAATTCAGCTAAGGGTAGCCATTTCTCCCATGCACCCTTGGAAGATATAACACATGCCCTCAACATATCTTCTAGAATTCGATTCACACGCTCAGTCTGACTGGAGGTTTGAGGATGATAGGCTGAACTGCGAACCAACTTTGTACCAAGGAGTGAATGCAGATGCTCCCAAAAGCGAGCAGTGAACTGAGGACCTCTATCAGAAATAATAGTGCGAGGCACTCCGTGCAATTTAACTATCTGAGAGAAGTACAACTCAGCATAGTCGGATGGTCGGTATGTAGAGTGTACGGGAATAAAATGAGCTGACTTGGTCAAACGGTCAACAACCACCCACATGGAATTGTGTCCTTTTTGCGTAAGGGGAAGTCCAACAATGAAATCCATGCTGATTTCTTCCCACTTCCAACCTGGAATTGACAATGGTTGCAATAAACCTACAGGTTTTAGGTGAACTGCTTTTACTCTGCAGCAAGTATCACACCTAGCAACATAAGCTGCTATCTCTTTCTTCATTTTGGTCCACCAGAAGCGAGGTCTCAAGTCTTGGTACATTTTGCTACTGCCCGGATGAATGGACAACTTGGAAGAATGAGCTTCTTCTAAAATTTTGTTGCGTAGGTCACGGTCTTTGGGTACAACTAGTCGATCGTCAAATCACAGTACACCCTTCTCATCTACTCGGAAATGCTTGGTGTCTTGCTCTTGCATTTTTCTCTTGATATGAAAAATACCAGGATCAGATTTTTGGAGCTCTATGATTTGACTTTCTAATGAGCAACTGACTATAATGTTGTGCAAGACCACAGGATGCAATAAATTGAAGCCTTCCTCTAGGAGAGGTCTAACATGTTGTTTCCGGCTGAGAGCATCGGCTACAACATTGGCTTTGCCTGGATGATAGTGCACTTCTAAATTGTAGTCTTTTATCAATTCCAGCCATCTTATTTGTCTCATATTTAACTCGGGCTGAGTGAATATATATTTGAGGCTCTTATGGTCAGTGTAAATGTGACAAAGGTTACCCAACAGATAATGTCTCCAGAGCTTCAATGCATGTACAACTGCTGCTAACTCTAGATCATGAGTAGGGTAGTTGGCTTCATGTTTCCTCAGCTGTCGAGAAGCATAGGCAATAACTCGGCCTTCTTGCATAAGTACACAACCTAGGCCAGTGCCAGATGCATCACAAAAGACATCAAATGGCTTTTCAATGTTAGGCTGTGCCAGAACAGGAGCGGTGGTCAGCAAATGGCGTAAAGTGGTGAAAGCAACTTCACACTCCTCGGACCACACAAACTTCACATCTTTTTGCAGTAGCTTGGTCATAGGCTTAGCTATTTTGGAAAAGTCTGGAATAAAGCGCCGATAATATCCAGCTAGACCGAGAAAAACTCCGGACTTCGTGCACTGAAGTCGGGGCTTGCACCTTTGACGGGTCAACAGAAATACCCTCTTCGGATAAAATATGGCCTAGGAAAGGCACTTTCTTCAGCCAAAACTCGCACTTGCTGAACTTGGCATAAAGCTGATGTTCTCGCAATCTAGTGAGTACAATCCGAAGGTGCTCCTCATGTTCTTGTGCATTTTCAGAGTATACCAATATATCATCGATGAACACCACCACAAACTTATCCAGTTCAGGCATGAACACCGAATTCATCAGGTACATGAAATGAGCAGGGGCATTAGTCAGACCAAAGGACATGACTAAATACTCATACAACCCATACCTGGTAGAGAAAGCCGTTTTAGGAATGTCTTCAGGTCGGATCTTGATTTGATGATACCCAGATCTCAGATCAATTTTGGATAATACTTTGGCCTTGGCTAATTGATCAAACAGGATATTAATGCGAGGTAATGGATACTTGTTTTTAATGGTCACGGCATTCAGCGGACGATAGTCTACACACATACGTAGAGACTTGTCCTTCTTCTTGACAAAGAGAGCCGGACAACCCCATGGAGAAGAACTAGGCCGAATAAGACCTTTCTCTAGGAGTTCTTGCAATTGCTTTTTCAACTCTGCCAATTCATTGGGTGGCATTCGGTATGGCCTTCTAGAGATAGGTGCGGTACCCGGAATTAGATCAATTTTAAACTCGATGTCCCTGTCCGGTGGCAACCCGGGCAGATCCTCTGGAAAGACATCTGGAAACTCACACACTACCGGAATCTCTGCCAAAGTGAGTGGTCGAATGGCATTGGCAGCATGACGAATGTCATCATTCTTGGGAAGCTGGACTAAGAAGGCTTCTTTGCTATCAGGCTCCCGCAACATGACTACTCTTGTGGAGGTATCTATTAACACCCCATGCCTGCTCATCCAATTCATTCCCAGAATAACATCTATCCCTAGGCCTGGCAGTACGACTAAATCTGCTGCATAATTACGCCCTTCTATGGCAATATGAACATCCCTCACTACTTGATTCGTAGCAATTTGATTACCAGCAGCACTAATGCAAAATTTTCCACTATCAAGGTCAATGACATGTTGCCCATGCTTAGATGCGAATGCTTGACTCATAAATGAATGCGAAGCTCCAGAATCAAACAAGACAACTGCAGGGTGTTGATTTACAAGGAACATACCAGCAGTGACTGCTTCACCTTCCGGGATTTCTTCAACCGTGGTGTAGTGCACACGACCAATACGGTTATTGCCTCCAGCCGCAACATTTCTCTTAGGATAAGGGCAATCTCTCGCCCAATGACCAACTTGTTTGCAATTGAAGCAGGGGCGGTTATCAGGAGGATTTTTGGGACCTCCCTGACCCGTGGCACCCCTTGGGAGAGCAACTGTGAAGGACTTGCGAACTCCTGTCTTCACATTAGACTTTTTCTGTGGCGGCCTGTACCTTGTCACAGCATTGGGTGGGCGATAGGCCGGCTTACTTGCCACTGGAGCCTTGGACTGTGAAGCACCTGCCTCATAGGCCCTCTTGCGGTTCTTGGACGCGGCATACACAGCATTGGAGTTCTCTTGAGTCAATGCATCACTCCCAAACTCATTAAAGGTGGTACTCTTGTTACCAGCCATGTTCTTGGACAACTTGGGTCCCAACCCTCTCTTGAAACTAGCGAGCTTCTTGACTTCGGTGTCAACCATCTCAGGAGCATAGCGAGACAAGTTATTAAAAACATGAAGATACTCAGTTAAGCTTCTAGTGCCTTGCGTCAGGTTCATGAACTCAGTATGCTTGATAGTCATTAAGCCTTGTGGGATATAAGTGTTCCTAAAAGCAGTTTGGAACTGGTTTCAGGTTACAACAGCATTGGCGGGCAAGCTAGTCCTGTAATGACTCCACCAAACACCTGCTTTGCCCTCCAACTGGTGGGCTGCATATTCCGCCTTTAGCTCTTCGGTTAACCTTAGCAAACGGAATTTTTGTTCAAGGGTGTTGATCCACTCATCAGCTTCTAGAGGTTCAACAGCCTCCTTGAAAAGCGGCGGCTTGGTATCCTGGAAATCCTTGAAACTGCTGTAATGATTTGCCTCTCCGCCTTGGCGGGCATGGCGACCACCCCGGTTCTGCTGCGCCATAGTTTGCATTGCCTCATTGAGCATTCGCTGGCCCTCAACAAGAGCTGCCAACAGCTCAATCGGCGTAGGCGGGGGAGGAGGTGGTGGTGGCGGCACCTCGTTCTGACCGGAGCGAGTATTGCGAGCCATCTGCACAAGGCATACCAAGCGATTGTTTCAGGCGACAGATATAATTGTCATGAACTTCAATTGCTGCCATACGGAATTTAATGAAGTAAATTCACATAAATTGAGCCGCAATAATCCATGTACAATAAGAAAATATCTTCCATGACACTTGGTTATTCTCGCGATCAATCACAGCCACAATTTCTCAAAGATTAAAGACATTGCAGAGAATTATTTAGGCTCAACATAAAACATGGAGCATCACAAATAAGTGCATAGGGTTACATAGAGTCATTGCCACAACTTAAGGGTTTACAGGAGGGGCACCATGGCCAAATACATAGAGTCTCAACTAAATTTCAGATTACATGTCCATTACACACAAAGAGATGGAACTGATACATGATCATGGAATTATTGCTAAGTTACATATCTTCCTCAGATTCTCCATTAGAGATGATGCCATCACCCTGATCTTCCTCACTAAGAGCTTCTTCATGATTAAAAGGGGCTGGTTGTGGGATAGGATTTATGATATTATTTAAGCGATGGACATCTAACTGCAGCTCAGCAATTCTAGTAATCAGCTCTTCCTCTCTCATTTCAGCATGGAACAAGGCTCTAACTCTAGCAGCTTCTCTATTTTCAGCCAAGCGCATAGCCTCATCTCTCTCTCTAGTCATTTGCATCATGCGGGCTTGTGCTTCATTGCGCTCTCTAACTGCGTTTGCAACTTGATTGCGGCGGGCTTTCAAAGCTGTATGATAGTTTTGGATTTCAGCTTGGGCATCCATAAAAGCCTTGCGGTGCTTACGCACGCGCTTGCGCAGCTTGCGCTGCCCAACTTGTGCTTGTTGAAGCGCTAGCATGGCATCTATGTAGGTGTCCTGGCGCACATAGTACAGCTTAAGTACTGCTAGCATGGCGCTCATGGCAGGGCTAGAGCTATATCCTAGCAAGATTTCTCTCGTCTCTAAGGACTCATTCCCTATCTGGGACACAAATGTGTCAGTCACACTCACTCTGGGAACGGATCCCGCTGGACCATTCACTAGCTCATCACCATGCTCTTGGCAAATCTCTAGCAAAACCTCTAGGGCTGCTACTTGGGCACCCTCCCAAGGAGTTTGGCCATCACAGTCAACTATCCAACCTAGCCACTGTGGGTTATTTGGACAAGGGGGAACTGTAATTTGGACATCTACCCAAGGTAAGGCCCCTGCATGCTCAGACTCGGTCCAAGTGTACTTAGGTGGTTCTTCATATCCAACTGAACTCAGCACCCTCCACAACAAAGTAGGAGTGCCAAACATGTCCAGGAAAGTCTCACTTGCGTGCGGGGCTGCCATCTGTAGAAAGACCACATTTGAGTACGGGTGATTAATTACAAGGAGAGATGAAGAAATATATTTTCAGAATTTAATACCCAAGTAGTGCATAAAGAATATATGAATGATTCATGATGCATGCACGTTCCATACGTCCTTTCCAAACCTAGAAGAAAGTTCTAACGGTATAGTCGGTGGCATACATACGTGCACTCTTTATACGCAACTACACGGTCTACACGTTTTGTTGTTAGGGTACCTGCAGAAGATTTCATTTCAGCCCAGCCCCACAATAGTATAAGTGCAGAAATGTAGTTCCAAACATCATCAATCAAGCTAGGTACTCCGATATATATTCCCAAACATATATCGCAGCACACTACCCATTTTGGATACATCCACCTATACATCAAATATGTATACATGGCTGCACCTACTACCCACAATTAAGTACCTTTATATATACATATGTGAAACATGTAAATATTCCAGTAACCACAGCTAACACTCCCCTAGACCGACGGTTAGACGGTCATGCTCTCACAGCTCACACTTACCGTAGCGTAGAGGCATATAGATCCATGCATTACCACTCAAGCAAGTGGCATCAATACAATTTCACGCCGTATGGACGACGAAAGAAAACAAACAAGCTTACCATGGCATAGAGGTATGTGATCCATTCATTACCACTTAAGTAAGCGGTATCCATATAATTACACGCCATATGGACGACGAAAGGAAAAACTCCCATGTTAGTAATATTAAGCCACCTAGAAGTCCTTATATGGGCATAAAGGGTATGACCACTGGCATGGTATAAGTTATCAAAACATTTTTAAAACAGTCCTACATATAGCCTAATTTTGCCAAATTAGCTTGAAAAACCAAATTCATTTGTTTTTAAATACATCTATGATGGTTAAATGCTTAATCTTGCTCTGATACCAGCTGTAACAGAACCGTCCAATTTATAAGAATTCAAGTGAATTAGCGACCACGGAGGCAGTCAAGCAGATGGACTTGAACCCATATAAACCCGGTAGTCCGACGAAATCTCAAAAGACCTCGATTCAACCAACATACAACCAAGATCGTACATGATCAAGCATCACCATCACAGATTACAACATTCATCACAGAACATAGGTTTACATCACATCAGAGTTTAAAGAGGTTATTACAAACCATAGCGGTAGCGGAAACAAAGTAGTTTTGAAGCAACACCAACTCAGTTTATAATACATGCCAGTTCTGTTGAGGGTATCGGTAAGGGGTACCCTCAGCGATGCACATTATGAGATTGCCGGTACGAAGGTCGAGACCCTTAATTCGACGCTCTAATCTTACGTATGCGCCGCCATCGACGGTCGCAGCCTCGAAGACGGAAATAGCGTCGAGCGAATCGGTTCAGGACTCGAGCGACGACTGCCGTCGATGACGGAAGCGGGCTCGAGCGAACCGAGAGGCGTCGGGCGCGAGGACACTGTCCGCCGCCCGACGCGCGCACGCAGGCCGGAGCATTAAATGCACCTGACGCTTCCCCACCTAACACACAGGTCACGGAGGGCGTGATAGGGAGCAAGCTTCTGTCCCATCGTTCTTTTTGCAGCCTTCCCACCGAACGACCCAGGGCGTGTCAGGACGCAGGAAACAAGGATGGAACGTCTAATCGGGACCCCCTCGAGACACCCAAGGTCAGCGCTCCAGATACCAGCATATTACACGGCGTCCGACCCTCGACCAAACAGGGTCCCTTCCCAGGGACAAGTTGGGCGTCGACTGACTTCATCACAGCTACCCCGTCGGGTCCGCTCCCATACCGTACAAGCATGCGACCTCAGAACCAGCACAAGGCGGCTGGCAGGGCAGAACACAGGAGCACGCGTAATCATCACCGAGCTATCAAGATGGGACGGCTCGAGGCCATGCCGTACGGAAGCCTCGAGTAGGTCAGCGCTCCATGCGGCTATCGATCCCTACTCTAACATCTACGCATGTACCCTGTGTCTCTCCTTGGAGCTATAAAAGGAGAGACTCGGGAATAGAAGAAGAGGACATCACAACACAAGAACACACACACACGTAGTAGAGCTACACACTTCATACCGCGCTTGTATTCGCCCCTGTACAAGCACTTAGGTGCAAGATAATACAAACTCTCTCCCCCCGCTGGACGTAGGACCTTCTCTTGCCCGAACCAGGATAAATCTCTGTGTCTTCTTGCATCACCATCCGGAAAGGGGAGCACGCGTACAAATTTACTCGTTGGTGTGACCCCCCGGGGGAAAAACACCGACAGTTGGCGCGCCAGGTAGGGGTCCTGCGTGTTTTTCACCGATTTCCCACCACTTTCCGGATGGCTACTCTTGCCTCGCCGCTTCCGCGCTCCACGGTGATTTGGTTTGGGAGTCTCGAGTTCATGTCTACGGGCTCCGGCTACGACATGATCTTGCTCTCAGTCAAAGGACCAGGAGGAGTCCACGTTACGCCAGCACGGTTGAAGGCTCCGAGACGCCCTCACCACCACGCCTCCCCGCCTAAGAAGAGGCGCGGGCAGCACCACTGCGGCCCCTCTGCTTCAGCACGACCAACAACTCGTGCAAGGCAGGATGTGGGCCACAAGTTGGCAACACCGTGTGACCGAGCAACAAGCACGACGACTCGACACCGCACGACGACGGGGGGAGACGCGTCTCGCGCGCCCTCCCCCACCGCAACTAGGCTACTTCCACACGGGTTGTTCTCTCCAAGGGCGGCACTGCCGTTCGGGTTGGACAACGCCGCGGCGTCGCTCGCCAAGGCGATATGCCCAAACACCCAGACGTACGAAGAAAGACCAATGGTCCTCCCACGTAGCTCTGAACCGCGGCGGCCGGCGTCCGAGCTGCCGGACCTTTCCCGAGTACGAGGCCTCCGCCGTCTAGGCCCCGGGCGATACTCGATCACCTCCCTCAGGCAACGATTGCTGGAGGAAGGATGTGGGCGTTTCCACGCCGCCGAACCGGACTCCGACTCCGAGACAGACAGCTATGACCCTACGAGGGAATGCTATCACATCGACGGGGCGGCAGAAACCACCGACGAGACACGGGATGCTGCTGCGGGTGGTCGAGCCCCCGCAGCGCAAGAAGACCCCAGGACGCCTGGGAACGACGGACGGCTCGACCCTCTTCCTCAGTAAGATAGAACTGCGCAGCTCGCGCAGCTGCGGGAGCTCAAGATGAAGCTCGACGAAGATCGCGAGCGCCTCGTCCTGCTCGAGCAAATCCTCGAACAAGACCTGCCCTACCCGCCGGGCGGAAGTGTCCGCAGACGCGCTCGAGAGGTACATCGGCAGATCGTCGGTGACGCAGAGGCGGAGCAACCTGTCAGCCGTTTCCCTCGAGCAGGCCAGAATGTAGTGGCAGCGACGATGCTGCTACGTAACATGCCAGAACCATCAAGTTCCCAGGCCTGACGCATTCGAGATGAAGTTCAGACATTGCTCCAGGTGGCAGCAGTTCAACAAGCCGAAAGTTCGGCATCTCGACGACGAGGAGCTGCCACAGAGAAGCGCGACGAACAGCCTCTAATCGAAGAGGAGGTGTCTGTCCAGCAACAACCTCCCCCTCGAGGTAGAAAGACCGCTCTCATCCTCCCTGCCGACAATCAACGTCGACACGACGCGCGACACGACATCAAAGAAAATAGACGCCGCCGGCACGGAGACGCGGAAGAACGTGGTTATAGCGCGCATCGCGGTGGGAGGTACGACAGCGACGAGGACCGGGTGGCCCCCGAGCCACCGGGCCCGCGGGTGTTCAGCAGGGCGATTCGCAGCACGCCCCTACCTAGTCCATTTCGACCCCCAACCAGCATCGCGAAGTACATTGGAGAAACCAAGCCAGAACTATGGCTGGCCGATTTCAGGCTGGCTTGTCAGCTAGGTGGCGCTCGAGGGGATGATCGAGCCATCATCAGACAGCTACCCCTTTTGCTCTCCGACACCGCCCGTCGATGGCTCGAGGAACTCCCTGCCAATCAGATTCACAACTGGGTTGATCTGGTCAGAGTCTTCGAGGGTAATTTCAAAGGGACCTATATACGGCCAGGGAACTCGTGGGACCTCAGCAAATGCAAGCAGAAGTCAGGAGAGACTCTTCGGGAGTACGCTCGACGCTTCTCGAAGCAGCGCACTGAGTTGCCACACATCCCCGACCACGACGTCATCTTGGCGTTTGTCTCGGGCACCACCAGTCGAGACTTGGTGCGGGAATTAGACCGCAATCGACCTCAGACCGTCGACGAGCTGATGGACGTAGTAGCTAACTACGCGGCAGGGGAGGAGGCAGTCGACGCCTTCTTCAGCTCAGAAGTAAGAAAAAGGCAAGCAGCCCGTCGATGAAGATGGGACTTCCAGTCGAGGCCTCAAGAAAAATAAAAAGAAGCAGAAAGTGCGGCGGTTCCACCAGGGAGATTCGGGTGACGACCTCGTCGCCGCGATGGATCGAAAGAAGCCGCGAGGCCCTCCGGAGGGAGGCATCTTCGACAAGATGTTGGAGGAACCGTGCCCTTACCATAAGGGAGGCGCTAACCACAAACTCAAGGACTGTCGTATGCTGAGAAAGCATTTCGACGGTCAGGGGTTCAAAAAAGATACGCGTGAGGACTCCAAGAAGGAGAAGGCAGGCGGCAAGGAGGACAACAAAGATGACGACGGCTTCCCCGCCGTCCACGACTGCTACATGATCTATGGCGGGCCTTCGACTCAGTTAACTGCGAGGCAGCGCAAAAGGGAGCGTCGCGAAGTCTTTACAGCAAGAATGGCGGTGCCCCAGTACCTTAGCTGGTCGAGCACTCCCATCACTTTCGACCGAGAAGACCACCCTGACAAGGTAGTCGCCCCAGGCATCTACCCGCTCGTCGTCGACCCCATCATCATCAACACCCGACTCTCGAAAGTGCTGATGGATGGTGGCAGCAGCCTCAACATCATCTACCTCGAGACCCTCGATCTCCTCGGCATCGATAGAGGACGCCTCCAGCCAAGCGCCGGCGGTTTCCATGGCGTCGTACCAGGGAAAAAGGCACTGCCAGTAGGTCGAATCGACCTACCGGTCTGCTTCGGCACGGCGGCCAACTTCAGGAAGGAGACCCTCACCTTTGAGGTGGTTGGGTTCCGAGGCACGTACCACGCCATCATCGGGCGCCCGGGCTACGCCAAGTTCATGGCTATACCCAACTACACATACTTGAAGCTGAAGATGCCTGGTCCCAAAGGCGTCATCACTGTCAGTTCCTCCTTCGAGCATGCATACGAGTGCGACGTCGAGTGCGTCGAGTACGGGGAAGCGGTCGAGAGCTCCACCGAGCTCGTTGCAAAGCTCGAGGCCATGGCCGCTGAGGCTCCAGAGCCTAAACGTCATGCGGGCAGCTTCGAGGCGGCGGAAGGAACTAAGAAGATCCCGCTCGACCCCAACAACTCCGACGGCAAGGTGCTGACGATCAGCACCGACCTCGACCCCAAATAGGAAGCCGTGCTCGTCGACTTCCTCCGTGCAAATGCTGATATGTTTGCATGGAGTCCCTCGGATATGCCGGGCATACCGAGGGAAGTCGCCGAGCACTCCTTGGAGATTCGAGCCGGTTCCAAGCCAGTGAAGCAGCGGTTGCGCCGATTCGACGAGGAAAAGCGCAAGATCATTGGCGAGGAAGTCCACAAGCTTTTGACGGCCGGATTCATCAAGGAGGTTCATCATCCTGACTGGTTAGCGAACCCTGTATTAGTTAAGAAAAAGAATGGGAAAATGAGGATGTGTGTCGATTATACTAGTTTGAATAAAGCATGTCCAAAAGTTTCCTTTCCATTGCCACGCATTGATCAGATTGTCGATTCTACCGCGGGATGTGAAACCCTTTCTTTCCTTGATGCTTATTCTGGTTACCACCAAATAAAAATGAAAGAGTCCGACCAGCTCGCGACCTCTTTCATCACACCTTTCGGGATGTATTGCTACGTGACCATGCCATTTGGGCTTCGAAACGCGGGAGCCACGTATCAACGTTGCATGCTCCACGTATTTGGCGAACATATAGGCTCAACGGTCGAGGCCTACGTCGACGACATTGTCGTCAAGTCAAAGCAACGAGGAGACCTGATCCAGGACCTCGAGGTTGCCTTCAGCTGCTTACGCACCAGCCGGATCAAGCTCAATCCCGAGAAGTGCGTTTTCGGCGTGCCTCGAGGCATGCTCCTAGGGTATATTGTTTCGCAGCGCGGTATCGAGGCCAACCCCGAGAAAGTCTCGGCCATCACGAAAATGGGGCTGATCCGAGACATCAAGGGTGTGCAGAGAGTCACGGGGTGCCTGGCGGCTCTGAGCCGTTTCATCTCGAGACTAGGAGAAAAGGCATTACCATTATATCGACTCCTGAAGAAGGTTGAGCGTTTCTCTTGGACCCCCGAGGCCGAGGAAGCACTCGAAAAACTGAAAAAGACGCTGACCTCGGCACCAGTCCTGGTTCCACCTCAACCTGCGGAGCCGCTGCTCCTCTACGTCGCGTCGACGACCCAGGTCGTCAGCGCGGCGGTGGTGGTCGAAAGACAAGAGGAGGGTCACGCGCTGCCAGTCCAAAGGCCAGTCTATTTCGTCAGCGAGGTGCTTTCGGAGACTAAGGCGCGTTACCCCCAAATCCAGAAGCTGATCTACGCCGTGATCCTTGCCCGCCGCAAATTGCAGCATTACTTCCTTGGTCATCCTATCACGGTGGTCTCTTCTTTCCCCTTGGGCGAGATAATCCAGAGCAAGGAGGCCACGGGAAGGATAGCAAAGTGGTCGGTCGAGCTCATGAGCGAGACTCTCGCTTACGCGCCTCGAAAGGCCATCAAATCGCAAACCCTGGTAGACTTCGTCGCGGAATGGACAGACTCCCAGCTTCCCCCGACTCAGGTCCAGGCGGAGTTGTGGACGATGTATTTCGATGGGTCACTCATGAAAACTGGGGCCGGGGCCGGCCTGCTGTTCATCTCACCCTTGGGCGTCCACATGAGGTATGTAATCAGGATTCATTTCGCCGCATCTAACAATGACGCAGAATATGAGGCCCTCGTCAACGGTCTTAAGATCGCTATCGAGTTAGGAGTCCGACGCCTCGACGTCCGAGGTGACTCCCAACTCGTCATCGACCAGGTAATGAAAACCTCGAGTTGCCATGACCCAAAGATGGAAGCATACTGCAAGGAGGTGCGTCGACTCGAAGACAGGTTCCACGGCCTCGAGCTTGTCCATGTCGCCCGACGCTACAACGAGGCAGCCGACGAACTCGCCAAGATTGCATCTACCAGAGGCACAGTGCCGCCTGATGCATTCTCAAAGGATCTTCACGAGCCATCCGTCGACCTAGGCACGGGGGCTGGCGTCGACGCCACCATCGCCCAACCAACCAATGTTGCCGATGCGCTCTTGACGGAGGAAGAGGTGATGGAAATAGAACGACGACCGGGTCGACCATTCGATTGGCGCACACCGTTCCTCGACTGCCTTATCCGCGGAGAGTTGCCAGAAGACAAGACAGAAGCTCGTCGTATCGCTCGACGGGCCAAATCATATGTGATCTATGGCGAAGACAACGAGCTATATCGACGGAGCCCGACGGGGGTCTTACAACGTTGCATCACCATAGAGGAAGGTCGAAAACTCCTCGACGACCTGCACTCGGGGGCTTGTGGCCACCACGCCGCCCCACGGACCCTTCTAGGAAACGCTTTTCGGCAAGGCTTTTACTGGCCAACGGCCGTGGCGGATGCCATCGAGCTCGTACGCTCGTGTCATGGGTGCCAATTCTACGCCAAACAGACGCACCTGCCCGCACACGCTCTTCAGATGATCCCCATCACCTGGCCGTTTGCGGTATGGGGGCTCGACTTAGTAGGCCCTCTACAAAAGGCGAAAGGAGGGTATACCCATTTGCTGGTAGCTATCGACAAGTTCTCCAAATGGATCGAGGCTCGACCCATCACCAACATCCGCTCCGAGCAGGCCGTCCTTTTCTTCTCCGACATCATCCATCGGTTTGGGATCCCCAATGTCATCATCACCGACAACGGCACCCAGTTCACTGGCAGAAAGTTCTTGGATTTCTGCGATCAGCATCACATCCGTGTGAACTGGTCCGCAGTAGCCCACCCTCGAACTAACGGCCAGGTCGAGCGTGCCAACGGCATGATTTTGCAAGGACTCAAGCCAAGGATCTACAATCGATTGAAGAAATTCGGCAAGAAATGGGTCGAGGAGCTTTCCTCAGTCCTATGGAGCCTTAGGACAACGCCAAGCAGGGCCACAAAATACACCCCGTTCTTCATGGTCTACGGCTCTGAAGCTATCCTCCCCACAGACCTCGAGTATGGGTCACCACGACTCAAGGCTTACAACGAGCAATCGAACAAAGAGACTCAGGAAAACGCGGTCGACCAACTCGAGGAGGCTCGAGACATGGCCCTCCTCAACTCTGCTAGATATCAGCAGAGACTCCGACGCTACCACGACAAGCACGTGCGCAGGAGGGACCTCAACGCAGGCGACCTTGTCCTACGACGCCGGCAAAGCAACCAAGGACGCCACAAGCTGACCCCACCTTGGGAAGGCCCGTATGTGGTGGCCGAGGTCCTTAAGCCAGGAACGTACAAATTGGCAGACGAAAAGGGGGCAGTCTTCACCAACGCATGGAACATCGAACAGCTACGTCGATTCTACCCCTAGAAGTCCTAGATTTACGATCCTACTTTTTGAACGAGGACTTTGTAAATGAACGCATGAATAAATAAAGTCTTTCCCTCGAGCAGCTTCTTTCTGTACCAAAAATAGTTACGAGTTATAGTCTCGACGTCAAAAGGGGATGCCGACCATGACCCATCATAGTCCGCACCCCCTCGGGGGCTACCAGGGGGACGACCCCTCCCCAAGCGTCGAAAAAGCCAAGAAATTTTCTTTTCTTGCTTGGTAAACCTTACACGGTTCGAGTAGCTAAGGCACCTCGAGCCCCTCAAAGGCCGAGGGATAATGAGCCGGAAAACTCCCACGTCCCCGGGCTACGGAAATCGAGTTTGTTTCTGACGAAAGGTCGAGCAAGGGATACAAACGTAGGAATGAAGAGAAACAAAGGAACCTCGAGCGGAAAGACAAATAAGCACAACTGAAGATAAAGGAGGTGATCACGCCCATGATCTATTCATCATCCGCAGCTGGGTGATGACAGTTAGCGCAATAGCCGTGATAGACGACATCATCTGCAACAGGGGTAAATAAAACCCTGAGTATGAGAATATACTCAGCTAGACTTACCCATCATAACCCAAAAATAAAGTGACACCAAGGAGTATGCAAGACTGATCTTTGTGGGCTGGTTTGACTCACCTTTTGCATAAAAGCCTTTGTTATAAGTAATTCATTTATCAGATTTCAGCAGCAAGTTCATTACTTAGCAACTATCCACTAGATTAGCACCTGCTCTAAGCATACACTTGAGTCTTTAAGCATTACAATAATAACCATATCCGGATTATCACATAGCCATCAACATTCTCATCATAACCATTAAGTTTATTTAGTGAGGTCTACGTTGCCGCTGCCCAAGTCAAGTTCTCACTGTCCGGGAGAGACGGCGATTCGAATCGATTCCTATCCAGCTGGAGGGGTATTCCTAACACTCACCCAAGCATACTTCATGATGGCAGCTCAGATCACCTTTAGCACAACTCCGGACCAATTCGCGGGTCCGTACGGCGCCGCACCCCCAGGGACCGCCAATCTGCCAGGGTCAGGACTCTAACCTGACACCTCGGTCTTATGCCATTGACTCCCCGCACATCCTTACTACCAACACGGTGCGCACTTTAACCAGATCAGGGTATCCGACCGGAGTTGCACTCGTAGGCTTCGCGGTCGGAACGACTTATCCGGCCAACTAAGTCATAGGCATGCGTTCAACATGACACGGGGACGTACAGCGATTCGGTCCTTAAACGACACAGACGGGGATAGATTCACACCCAAGACCTCCATGCCTTGTTGCTGCACTATCAACATCCCGCCCAGTCTCAAGTTCATTATTAGCTTATGGTTCATTCCACGATAGCAAATATAGCCAACCGTGATCATCATCCACCTAACTCTCGCAGGTGACAGGAAATCACCCGGCTTCTACCGAGCTAAGCATGGCTAAGCATTACTTCGATCCTGGACCTACTTTTGTAATGTTTAAGGTGGACAAGGTAGTCGTTATGCAGCAAGGATGTCATATCAACGCCTACCACTTAATGCAACAATATATAGCCATAGTCACTTGATAGCTGAACATGATAATAAAATAGTAGGAGGCTTATAATGCTCCGGGGCTTGCCTTCAATGTAGGTAGAGGGACGGTGGTCAGGGCACTCCGGCAAATCCTCCTCCTCCTCAGCTCCTTGAGGCAGCTCCCCTTGCTGTCCTTCCGGCTCCGGCAACTCGAACTCCAGCACCGTTACTCCCTTGGGTACACCTATGTATGCATGACAAGGAGATGAATATAGAGAATGCACATATGATGTATGATGCCAAGATGGGGAGCCAAAGAGACATAAAACAAGGCGTAACATGAGTATAAACTTCGCAGATTAATTGAATCATGGAATAACAAGTAAGTGCACACTTCTTCTCTGTTAGAGAGACTAAATAGACAAGTTAACGAATTCTAGTTACTCCTACTCAGCCACTGGTTTAGTAAACAAACCAACCAGTCACAAGTTTCAGCCAAAACTCAAGCATCTTTTAACCAAACTAAGCAAGTAAGTACTTTCTGGAAAGCTTAGCAAATTGTCTACAATTCACTTTTAGACATCCCAGTATGATTCCCAACCGAAATATGCTAAAACATACAAAGTTTACTGGCTGCTCTGGAAATTCCAGAGAGCAAGCACTTTGCAGCAACTACTTGCAACATGCATAACTTTCAAACAACTCAACTAAATGTCATGAAATTTGGACACGAAGTAGATCAGTAAGTTAGCTACAAGTTTGTTGTAGACAAGTTTCCCAGAAAACATAATCTTCAATTAGTTCTTAATCAATTGCTATCAGCTGTACAGAAATGCTCTAGGAAAGGCAAAAATAGCTAAAATAATATTTTGCACATATTAAGAATGTATCAAAGGAACAATCCAATTGCACCAGTAGATAGAACATATCTAAGAAACACTAGAAAACATCATGGCAAGGTCTAAAACTATTTCTATCATCACCTTTTCCATTTATTTAATTATTAAGGTGATTTAATGAACATATACTCCACGTGTTCCAAAAATCCTAAGAAAATTACAGCAAGCTACGTATGCTAACATAAGATCACTGTAAAATTTTCAGAACATTTGCACATACATATTGTGAGATACAAAAATAACAAGTTAACAAAGGCATGCAAGGCATAAATGTAAAACCCTATCAAAAAGTGTCAAACCACAGATTTCAGATTTTTCCTTGCTTTGTCTACTCATAAGTACAACACTCAGCAAGTTTCACCTCAAAAGGGCTATAACCTATTTATTAAAAATATCATAAGAAGCTCCTATTAAAGCAAGAATTATTTTTAACTTCTTAACCAGGTTTCCAAAAATTCTGAAAAATTTATCAGAGCCTATTCATAACATAAGTAACAACTCCCTAAATTTGCATGGCCAGCAGATCAACAGATCTCAAGATATAACTACCCACTGAAAATCCAAGATTAATTTATATCTTTTTATTTCTGCAAAAACATGGCATGTTTCATATTTTTATTAAAAACTAGACTTATGCTGGAACCTAACAAAATTGGAATCACCACATTTGGATCTCTAAAACTCCAGATATGAATTTTACAAAAACAGCACAGGATCTGTAACAACAGTGACCCAGAGGGAGTGAACCGAGAGACTGACATCCGGGACCCACGCGTCAGTGAGACGGGGACAGGGGTGATGCTCGTCGCCGGCGAAGCTCGACGACGACGAGGTCTCGGCCGGATCTAAGGGCATCTACGTGTCCCTCTCATCAAGGCGACTCTGTTGACCTACTTTACGCGCGCTCTACTGGACTCTAGGGTGCTCGCCGTCGGGAATGGCGGAGCGGCGGCGCTGCGCGGCGATACGCTGGCAGATCCAGGCAATGGCGACGCGGTAGAGGTTGCGGACGAGCAAGCGCAGCTCAAGGCGAAGCTATAGGAAGAAGAATCACGGCCAGAGGTGCACCAGAGAGGTCTGGCCACGTTGCCGGTGATCCCTGTGAACTCCGGCGAGGTGAAGCTCGCGACGGAGATGACAATGTGACCTCACCGGTGCTCGGCTAAGGGAATGGAGTGGACGTCGAGGTAGAGGACGTCGAGGCGGAGCTCTAGGCGGGCTGGCTTGGCCGGAGACGCGGTGAAACGGCCGGAAGAGCTCGCCGAAGCGCGGCGGAGCTCCCTGAGGCGACGGCGGAGCGGAATGGGAGGCACTGAGCGAGTGGAGAGCGCGTCTGAGGTGTCCACTCGGTGCGTGGCGACTTGGAGACGCCGTGGGAGCTGACAGGCGGGTGTTGGGTATTTTAAACGCAAACAGAAAAATCCGCAAGCGCACGGATACCGATGTAGCCTTCACCCGGGAGTATTCCAGAGTATCGATTTTCCACAGGGAACATGAGTGTACTAATTAAGATCCAAGATCGCCTAAGGATAACTATATAATTGTTTTTGGTGGGAAGAGAGGAAGTTTCCTGAGAGTTCTCTAGTTGATCTAAGAATCAAGAATTACTTCAAGATTATCTATATCGGGACATCAGAGTACTAACCACAGAAAGAGATGAGAAGGGGGCTAGGAAGGTCTGACTACGGTCCTACAAACACCGATCCGAACGTGGTGGAATACGTCGACCGTTAGGGCTGTCACTACCCTAGGGCTACCACAACAATCCGTGGGATTGGGTGCAATTCCAGGTAATTGCAAGACTAAACACCACGTCTAATCTATTAATTACTACTCTAGTGTTATAAAGACTAGAGCACTTGATGCAAGCGGGAATCCAATAAATAACTTGAATGTAAATAAAAGTAATTAAAGAACTCAGGAATTATGAATTGAAGAACCTAGAGAACGATGAAGAACGAACCAGTTGCTGCAAAAGTACAATGTTGAGGAAGATCCGACAGATCCGGCTCCTCCTTCTCCGCTCTCCTCTTCTCTCTCCCTATTTTCTAGATTACAAC
This sequence comes from Sorghum bicolor, assembly GCF_000003195.3. Taxonomy (NCBI): domain Eukaryota; kingdom Viridiplantae; phylum Streptophyta; class Magnoliopsida; order Poales; family Poaceae; genus Sorghum; species Sorghum bicolor. The sequence continues at coordinate 37,355,403 of NC_012877.2, read as the reverse complement.
TAGAACTAACTAGAACTAGAACTAGAAGAACTAGAACTAGAACTAGATGAACTAGAACTAGATCTAGATGAACTAGAGGTAGAACTAGAAGAACTAGAGGGATCCTCTCTACTTGGATGAAGAATTGAAACCCTAACTTTGATTCTGTAGAAGAGGTATGATCTCCAGGGGCCAGGGGGTCTGGTTTTATAGTCCCTTCAAGTGAATCTGGGCCGTCGGATCAAACCGACATTGATTGAACGGTTATTGTTGATCCTTTAGGTCGGTGGAGCAATATCCCGAAAGAGAGTCCTGATTGGACTCTGGCTGAGGGCGGGCGCCCAGGAAAGGAGGGCGAGCGCCCTGTCCCTGTGTCCTCTCGGCCTCCGCTTCGGTCCCGTGGCTTCTGGAGTCTTCTGGATGATAGAAAATTGCGCGGCACGTTAATATCTCTATGTAAACCCGACGTGTGGGCCTTTCTTCCGTATTTCCTGATAACCCCCTGCAGAAATAGACAAACACCAAAACTTGTGGAATTCTGTCAGATAAAACCCTAAGTCTAGGTGTTGGTTGCATTTGGATCCTTTTCTATGATTAGTTGATGGTTAATTGTGAGCATTAAGGACCGTCAATAAGCTCCCCCAAGCTTAACCTTTGCTCGTCCCTGAGCAAAGATGAACTCAAGAGTTTCTGCAGTGGTTTCATTCCTTAAAGATACACATGCGTTTAAACAAGATCTCATCTCTGGTCAGAGGAAACTGTTAAGATTTAAACTTACTCATTTTACCTTTCACCATGGGGCTTGCAACCGTCACTTGTGTCTTGAGCAGTTAAAAGATAGAACGGTCTAGTCAAGCGCCATGTCTCTTGTTCTTTGATTAACTATAGCTCTGGAGTTTTTGTAGATTTTCAAATAAAACTCAGAGATTCCTTGTATAACTCTCTCTAGTCTCTCTTTTGTGGTATTTCTGGATCCTTACCAAGACAGTAAAGGTGTATGCCTTCTCTCAAAGTATGTGGTATTTTTGGTATGAGGCATAGTGGTATTGCCTTCTCTCTCACCCTACTCTAATAAGGTTTTGATATCTGGAGCTCATAGGTGGGAGACAGCTAATACATACTTACAAGACATTTATTGCATAGTCAAACCATGGATCTAGAAGAACAAGTCAATAAGTCAAATCAAGATGTGCTTGTTGTTGGGTATTCTTAACATCATTACCAAAAGTAGACTAAGTTCTCTAAATCTAGTAACGGTGCCAAAAATGCCAAACCTATCCCTCACACCACTTAAGCCAAGTTGTCATCCCCAGCATGACATGAGAGACGCGGTATTGAAATATGCAATTGCTCTTCTAAATAAATAATGAATGGGATCTGCAAGCGCACAGATTAATACCGATGCAGCATTTTAACCGGGAAGTATTCCAGATATCGTTATTTATATTTTTACCACTGGGAAGGGATTAGAAATCATCACTAATGATTACAGAATAGAATATGAGATTGAGCATCTATCATTGCATGTATAATTGAGAACATTATATCTAACTCATCATACAGGAATAAGTGTCACATAAAAGATGTATGAAATAATAATAGTGACAAGGATAACTAATCTGATCTAGCCACATAATAAATATGATAAGCACCTCAATTAGATACTCTAGAAAGTCATTAGCATGGTATTAGAACGAACTACAAGAATATTCCCTAAGTTATTCTCAACTATATAGTCTAGCATATCATAGTTAGTGCAAGCATACTTAGCAATCATTGCGAGACAAGACTACACCCATGCATAGTGATATTAGCAAGGAATATGAGAAACATAGCAATCACTCCCCTGTAATAATGTTGCTCTGCCAGCCCAATACACGAGAGGGGGACTATATAAGAATCAATGAAGCTGTCACTATCACGAACCACCCCACGATCTGGCATATTGGGTACAATCACAGATAAATACGGTATAAGCACCACGCCTACACAATATCTATCATTTACCCATGGATCCGATGGATAAACGCTATACGATCCTAAGCATGTATATAGATCGTATCTAACTAAGCCAAGTACATAACTATGATAAACTAAGAACAATATAATCTTGAATATAAATAAGTAGAGCAAAGTCATAAGCAATATATTGAAGTAGAACAAAGTCATATTCATAATATTGAAGAACAAAGATAATTCGAAAACAATTAGAAACACAATTAGAGAATTACCAAGAATCCTCTTGACAGATCCGGAAACCAATCGAAGATTGACTCCTTCTAGTTCTAATCCTATGTAGCTATGCTAATCTAGATGTCTAATTGATGTGGTGGCTCTAATCTTGATCAGAGGCTTCTTCTCCCTTGATGGAACAATGAATTAGGGTTGAGAGGCTCCCTCCTCCAGGGGCCAGGGGGTCTGGTTTTATAGTCCCTTCAAGTGAATATGGGCCCTTGGATCAAACCGACATAGATTGTATGGTTTAGATTCATCCTTTAGGTTGGTGGAGACTTCCCGCAAAGCAGAGTCCTGTTTGGACTCCAACAGGGGGCGGGCGCCCAGTAAGACAGGGCGGGCGCCCTGCCTCTGGCCCCGTTTCGCCTCCGCTTCGGTCTCGTGGCTTCTGGAGTCTTCTAGATGTAAGATAATTGCGCAGCACGTTAATATCTTTACGTAATCCTGACGTGTGGGCCTTTCTTCCGTATTTCCTGATAACCCCCTGCAAAAATAGACAAACACCAAAACTCGTGGAATTCTATCAGATAAAACCCTAAGTCTGGATGTGGATTTTATTTGGATCCTTTTGTTTACTTATTTGATAATTAAATTTGATACTTAAGGACCATCAACAAACTCCCCCAAGCTTACCTCTTGCTCGTCCCTGAGCAAGGATAGACTTAGCTATGGATCATAAGTTGTTGCAATATCTTTTTAAAAATTTTGACGGTACACATGCTTTTAAATAAGATCTCATCTCTGAGTTAGAGTAAACTGTCAAGACTTAAAACTTACTTACTTTACCTCCACCATGGGACTTGTAACTGTCACTTCTGTCTTGAGTGGTTAAAAGATAGAACAGTCTAGCCAAGTGCCATGTCTCTTATTCTTGATCAGCTATAGCTCTGGGGTTTTTGCAGATTTTCAAATAAAACTCAGAGATTCCTTGTATGATTCTTTCAGGTCTCTCTTTTGTGGTATTTTTGGATCCTTACCAAGGCAGTGATGGTATATGCCTTCTCTCAAGATATGTGGTATTTGTGGTATGAGGCATAGTGACATTGCCTTCTCTCTCACCCTACTCTAATAAGGCTTTAATATCTAGAGCTCATAGGTGGGAGATAAAGTATACATACTTACAAGACATTTATTGCATAGTCAAACCATGGATCCAAAGAAACAAGCCAATAAGTTTAATCAAGATGTGCATGTGTGGCGAATGAATGGTATATGGTGATGATGGTGATAACAATGGTGAAAACAATGGTGAAAACAATGGTGATGGAAGTCTAATTCTACTTTTGCTCTTTGAGGGGATACATACCTTCCTTGCTTTTGAAACTTTATGAGGAGAATGAGATGCTCTTCTTTTTCTTGTCTCTCAGGTGGGTATCTTGCACCCCTAATTCTACTGTCGGACACTTGTCCATTTTTACCTCTCGTCTCACTTTTTCTTTTCTTTCGAGGTTCCGAGCACTTGCTCCTTTTTATTTCCTCGTATTATTCCCTTTTTTTTAGAGCATTCATCTCTTGAGATAATATAGCAAGTGGTAGTAACAAGATAACTTGAGCATTTATTTCACAAGGGGAAAACAGAAATATTTTTGGTTATTCTCTCCCGGATTAGGAGTAGAATATTTCCAGGTGGTTCTGGAGATGGAATGGATGGATATATGTGGATGGTACTTCCAGAGTAGAAGTAGCATATATGAGTGAACGTGCAAGTGAAATCTTGATTTAACCACATGACAAGCTCCTAAGGGTCTACACAGCTTGACCACACTCAATGCTCATAAGCAGTAAATAGTAAATGTGTGGCTCAAAGTCTAGCAAACATGTATATATGGCTGTGGTAGGAATTTAAACTCTCATCATACAGGAACTCATCATGCAACATTTTAAAAATTTTCAAGATAAAATTCTCCAGAATTCTAGCATCTCTAGGAACAGATAAACAGTAGCTCAACCTTCCCATATCTTATCCGTTAACAACTTAAACTTCAGATCAAGTTTTCATCCCACAAGTTTAGGTCTAGAGCAAGCTTTAAATTATAACAGTTATATCTAAACTTGAGAGAGAACTTAAAATTTGCAAATTAGGCAGAGCAACTATTTATCATATCCATGCTTAAATTTATTTAGATACAGATTAGCATAGCCACTTTATTTATTTATTAAACACACTAAGCAAAAGATATATATATAAGCATAAAATCTTTATTTGGTTTTCCCATAGTTTATGTGTATTTTAATATTCTAAAATAATATAAGTATAAAGATAGATAGAAATACTTATCGAGATAAATGGGGGTGCTCTCCCCCAAGCTGAATTTTGACGTAATTTCTCTTGATGTAGCTAACAGGTGGCAGAGGTGTATTTGAAAGTCAGCAGCATTCTGACAGCGATTAGAATGTCCTCCGTCTGCTAGTCTTCTTGATTCTTAAATTCTGTGGAGCTCAAATAGACAACAAAGCTTGTGGAACTAATTAAGTGTTAGCATCAAATATCTAGCCTTTATTATCTTGAGACTCCTTGATAAATATTACTCCCTGTTTTTATATTTTTGTTTTATAAAGCAGAAAAAATATTTATTTTATTTTTATGCCACCATAGTGAATGTACTTATGGGTTTTATGCCACTCGTATACTCACATGGGGCTTACTATTTTTTCACATTTTTATTTTCTTTTTAGGATAATACGAACATGATTAACTAAGTAAACTATTTTAAATAATTGAAAGGGAAAAGATAACTACCAAGTTTACCTCTTGGCAAGGCGTTCGATATTTTTAGGTCCTCCGAACGGGACTCTCCATTTTCTTTAATCGTCCTGAGGTTCGTTGGGTGGCGTAGTCGGTACTTCCAGCAGCGCCTCCTCTTCTTGTATAGTTATCTTCATTTTCCATACCTGACTCGGTGCTTCAATCTCCTCGGGATAATTCTGTTTAAACTCTACGTCTTCTGATCTTACAACTTCTCCTTCATAGTCTGCCCATCCGTCCTTGATGATCTGCCTCCTCTGGTTGCGGTTGCGTCTATTTCTGACCTGCTTAGATTCTTCAACGATATAGTTAGGGTCAGTAAAATAACGGCGTACCTTCTCTGAGGGGAAGTGCATATGGACTTCTCCGGTTCCAATGTAGATAATCGCTTTAACGGTGCTGAGGAACGGTCTTCCAAGGATGATGGGTGGATCATACTCGTCTTCTCCCATGTCAACAACTTGAAAGTCTGTGTAGACAAAGTGATCGTCTATTTTGACTGGGACATCAGATACTGTTCCTTTAACTTCTCGAAATGTCTGATCTGCCATCTGGAGCTAAATGTATGTTGGTCTTAGTGGCATGGTCCCGAACAAGAGCCGATAGGTGACTGCGGCCATTATGTTGACGCCCGATCCGGTGTCGCAAATCGTCTTGTAGAAGTTGTATCCATTTATGGAGCAGTAGATGCTTGGCATTCCTGGGTCGTCCTTCTTGGTCAAAAACGGTGACTTAAGTTGGTGATCTTGGCCTCCATGGACTACAGTGACCATCTTAGCTGACTCGGTCCACACTTGCTTGTTCCTGTTTCTCCTGTTGGTCCTCTTCCTTGATTTACGTCTGGATTGATTTGGAATTTGTGTAGTCTTGTTTTTGAAGAAAAATGTCTCCTTCTTCCCCTTGACGTAGAAACTGATCTTGGCAGCACAGGCGTAGATGATAGCTCCCGTGGTGTTCAAGAATGGCCTCCCTAAGATGATAGGTGCTCTCTCATCATTTCCGGTCTCTACCACTACGAAGTCTGCTGGGGCATATAAGGTACCAACTCGGACACAAAGGTTCTTCACTATTCCTTTTGGAAATGTTATCGTCTGATCTGCAAACTGCAAACACATGGTTGTTTCTAACAAAGGATATATAAAGATTTTTTCATAGAGTACCCTGGGTATAATGTTGACGCTGGAGCCAAAGTCACAGAGTGCTTCAGGGACATCCACCATGCCGATGGAGATCGGGATGACGGGGAGTCCTGGATCGCCTCTCTTGACCGGCAGACGGTCAGTAGAAAATTCATTGAAGGGGTTACTCTAATTACCTGCATCAAACATGTCTACAAGATTTGCAGATTCTAATCCTTCCGGTTGTGATGGTATACCGGGGTTAGTAGTAGGAAGAGCAGCAGCTATTTGATTTAACTGAGATTCAATCATTTTATTAAAGCTAATTTGATTCTTGATGGCAGTAGAGAAATTATCCATTGTATTATTTATATTTCTAGCATTTTATCATTAGATGCCAATTTCTTAGATAGATTATCCATTAGCTTTCCTTGATTAGACACTAACTCTCTCAAAGGTGGAAAATTATTATTATTATTGTAAGAATTGTTACCTTGATAATTACCTGAGTAGTTAGGCCTCTGTTGATTCCAACCTTGATTTTGTTGAGGACGGTTGTAGTAGTTGTTGTTGTTGTTGTTGATGTAGTTCACATCCTCAAGTATCTCAGGGCAGTGGTTGCCTGAGTGTCCAGTGTCTCCACACTCCTCACAAGTCATGTGAGAGTCGTAGATGTGCATAACTTCTTTATTGTCTCCAGCTCTATCGTCGAGCTTCTTCATGAGCAGGTCTAGCTTTGCAGACAACATGTCTACCTCCTTCAGCTGATGCATACCTCCACCTCTCTTGCGTGTCTGGCTCCTCTCTTCATTCCAGCTTTGGTTGGACGCCATCTTCTCCACAAGAGCTGTGGCTTGTGGTATAGTAAGTGATAAGAATGCTCCTCCAGCTGCAGCATCCATGGTCTCTCGGGCACTGTTGCTGAGCCCATGATAGAATGTCTGCATCAATAGCCAACTCTCCATTCCATGATGGGGACATTCTAGGATGTAGTCTTGAAAGCGCTCCCATGCTTCTAGAACAGATTCATCATTTTGTTGCTGAAAACTTGTAATCTTCCCACGGAGAGCATTGGTCTTGCCCATGGGAAAGAACTTAGCCAGGAAGTTTCTTGAGCAGAGTGCCCACGTAGTATTCTTCTCCTTTGTAGCGTAGAACCACTGCTTCGCTCTTCCTAACAGTGAGAATGGAAAGAGGCGAAGTAGTATAGCGTCTTTGGAAACTCCTGCTATGGTGAATGTGTGCAAATCTCCAGGAAGTGTTGTAAATGAGCGCTAGCATCTTCGTGTGCCTTCCCACAGAACTGGTTGGATTGCACCATGTTGATAAGTCCAGGCTTGAGCTCAAAGTTGCCATCGATCTCTGCAGCAGGTCCAGTGCAGATGTTGTCCGTAGTGGGAGCTGAGAACTCGCGGATCGATTTGTTCGCCATGGCTTCGAACTCTGAAGACAAGTTCCGGTGATCTTCTTGATTGGATGAAGCTTCTTCGTGAAGTGTTGATGATTTCTTTAGCTTGGCTCTCGTCTTCTTGAATAATGCTTTAGGATTGTCAACAAAATTTCTTGGAAGATGTCTTCTATTCATACATTCCCCTGCATAAGATAAAATAGAAAAATATCGGGGTAAAACTGTATGAGAGAATAGATAAGCTCAATCATATTAGTGATGCGAATGATAACTCAAAATCTTTTATTCCATTCCTGATTAGTAATCAACCTTCCCCGGCAACGGCGCCAAAAATGCTTGTTGGGTATTCTTAACATCATTACCAAAAGTAGACTAAGTTCTCTAAATCTATTAACGGTGCCAAAAATGCCAAACCTATCCCTCACACCACTTAAGCCAAGTTGTCATCCCCAGCATGACATGAGAGACGCGGTATTGAAATATGCAATTGCTCTTCTAAATAAATAATGAATGGGATCTGCAAGCGCACAGATTAATACCGATGCAGCATTTTAACCGGGAAGTATTCCAGGTATCGTTATTTATATTTTTACCACTGGGAAGGGATTAGAAATCATCACTAATGATTACAGAATAGAATATGAGATTGAGCATCTATCATTGCATGTATAATTGAGAACATTATATCTAACTCATCATACAGGAATAAGTGTCACATAAAAGATGTATGAAATAATAATAGTGACAAGGATAACTAATCTGATCTAGCCACATAATAAATATGATAAGCACCTCAATTAGATACTCTAGAAAGTCATTAGCATGGTATTAGAACGAACTACAAGAATATTCCCTAAGTTATTCTCAACTATATAGTCTAGCATATCATAGTTAGTGCAAGCATACTTAGCAATCATTGCGAGACAAGACTACGCCCATGCATAGTGATATTAGCAAGGAATATGAGAAACATAGCAATCACTCCCCTGTAATAATGTTGCTCTGCCAGCCCAATACACGAGAGGGGGACTATATAAGAATCAATGAAGCTGTCACTATCACGAACCACCCCACGATCTGGCATATTGGGTACAATCGCAGATAAATACGGTATAAGCACCACGCCTACACAATATCTATCATTTACCCATAGATCCGATGGATAAACGCTATACGATCCTAAGCATGTATATAGATCGTATCTAACTAAGCCAAGTACATAACTATGATAAACTAAGAACAATATAATCTTGAATATAAATAAGTAGAGCAAAGTCATAAGCAATATATTGAAGTAGAACAAAGTCATATTCATAATATTGAAGAACAAAGATAATTCGAAAACAATTAGAAACACAATTAGAGAATTACCAAGAATCCTCTTGACAGATCCGGAAACCAATCGAAGATTGACTCCTTCTAGTTCTAATCCTATGTAGCTATGCTAATCTAGATGTCTAATTGATGTGGTGGCTCTAATCTTGATCAGAGGCTTCTTCTCCCTTGATGGAACAATGAATTAGGGTTGAGAGGTTCCCTCCTCCAGGGGCCAGGGGGTCTGGTTTTATAGTCCCTTCAAGTGAATATGGGCCCTTGGATCAAACCGACATAGATTGTATGGTTTAGATTCATCCTTTAGGTCGGTGGAGACTTCCCGCAAAGCAGAGTCCTGTTTGGACTCCAACAGGGGGCGGGCGCCCAGTAAGACAGGGCGGGCGCCCTGCCTCTGGCCCCGTTTCGCCTCCGCTTCGGTCTCGTCGCTTCTGGAGTCTTCTAGATGTAAGATAATTGCGCAGCACGTTAATATCTTTACGTAATCCTGACGTGTGGGCCTTTCTTCCGTAGTTCCTGATAACCCCCTGCAGAAATAGACAAACACCAAAACTCGTGGAATTCTGTCAGATAAAACCCTAAGTCTGGATGTGGATTTTATTTGGATCCTTTTCTTTACTTATTTGATAATTAAATTTGATACTTAAGGACCGTCAACACTTGTGTGGCGAATGAATGGTGTATGATGGTGATAACAATGGTGAAAGTCTAATTCTACTTGTGCTCTTTTGAGGGGATACATACCTTTCTTTCTCTTTTGAAACTTTTTGAGGAGAATGAGATGCTCTATATTTTCTTTTTCTTTCCTCTCAGTTGGGTATCTTGTACCCCTAATTCTACTGTCGGACACTTGTCCATTTTTACCTCTCGTCTCACTCTTTCTTTTCTTTCGAGGTTCCGGGCACTTGCCCCTTTTTATTTCCTCGTATTCTTTCTTTTTTTCTTTCTTTTTTAGAGCACTCATCTCCTAAAATAATATAGCAAGTGGTAGTAACCAAGATAACTTGAGCATTTATTTCACAGGGGAAAATAGAAATGTTTTTGGCTATTCTCTCCCGGATTAGGAGTAGAATATTTTTTGGTGGTTCTGGAGATGGAAATGGATGGATATATGTGGATGCGTACTTCCGAAGTAGAAGTAGCATGTATGACTGAACGTGCAAGTGAATCTTGACTTAACCACATGACAAGCTCCTAAGGGTCTACACAGCTTGACCACACTCAATGCTCATAAGCAGTAAAAAGTAAATGTGTGGCTCAAAGTCTAGCAAGCATGTATATCTGGCTGTGGTAGGAATTTAAACTCTCATCATACAGGAACTCATCATGCAACATTTTAAAGATTTTCAAAGATAAAATTCTCCAGAATTCTAGCATCTCTAGGAACAAATACACAACAGCTCAACCTTCCCATATCGTATCCGTTAACGACTTAGACTTTAGATCAAGTACTCTCCCCACAAGTTTAGGTGTAGAGCAAATCTTAATTAATACCAGTCATGCCTAAACTTGAGAGAGATTTCAATTTTTAGAACTAGCCATGGCAGAGCAATTATTCATCATTTCCATGTGAGAGCTTATCATGAGGATTCATAGCAAACTTTTTTTTATTTATTTATTTAGCAAACTAAGCAAAGATATAAGCACAAAATCTTTATTTGGGTTTCTATGATTATGCATCTTTTTATTATTAGAGTAAAGTATAAACGTGAGTAGAATACTTAGCTGGATAAATGGGGGTGCTCTCCCCCAAGCTGGATTTTGACGTAGTTTCTTCTAATGTAGCTAGCAAGTGGTGGAGGTGTATTTGAATGTCAGCAGCACCTGACAGCGATTAGGATGTCCTCCATCTGCTAGTCTTCTTTGATCCTTGAATTCTGTGGAGCTCAAATAGACAACAAAGCTTTGTGGAACTCGTTAAGTGTTAGCATAAATATCTAGCCTTTATCATGTTGAGCCTCCTCAATAAATATTACTTTCTTTGGTAGGATCATAAATTTATTTTTATATTTTCATTTTTATAGGACAGGAATATATTTATTTTATTTTTACGCCACCACAGTGAATGTACTTATGGGTTTTATGCCATGAGCATACTCACATGGGGCTTACTATTCTTAACATTTATTTTCTTCTTAAGATGAACCTGATTAACTAAGCAAACTATTTTAAATAATTGAAGGGAAAAAAATAACTACCAAGTTTACCTCTTGGCAAGGCGTTCGGTGTTTTTACGTCCTCCGAACGGGACTCTCCATTTTCTCAGTCGTCCTGGGATTCGCTGGATGGCGTAGTCGGTGGTTCCGGCGGTGTTTCCTCTTCGTGTATAACTATCTTCTCTCTACACACCTGACTCGGTGCTACGGTCTCCTCAGGACAGTTCTATTCAAGTTGTATGTCTTCAGACATTACCACTTCTCCTTCGTAGTCTGCCCATCCGTCCTTTATGATTTTCCTCCTCTGGTTACGGTTGCGTCGTCTTCTTCTTGTCCTGACCTGCTTAGAGTCTTCAACTATATAGTTAGGGTCAGTAAAATAGCGGCGTACCTTCTCAGAGGGGATGTGCATGTGGACTTCTCCAGTTCCAATGTAGATAATTGCTTTAACAGTGCTGAGGAACGGTCTTCCAAGGATGATGGGTGGATCGTACTTGTCTTCTCCCATGTCAATAACCTTAAAATCATCTGGAGCTGAATGTATGTTGGTTGTAGGGACATGGTTCCATGCAGGAGCTGATAAGTGACTGCGGCCATTATGTTGACTTTAGATCCGGTGTCGTAGAGTGTCGTCTGAAAAGAATATCCGTTGACTGTGCACTCGATGCTTGGAGCACCCGGGTCGTCCTTCTTGATCAAGAAAGGTGACTTGAGTTGACGATCATGACCTCCTTGAGCTGCAGTGACCATCTTAGCTGACTCAGTACACATTTGCTTGTTCTTGTTCCTCCTGTTGGTCCTCTTCCTTAGTTCATGTCGGGATTGCTTTGAGATTTGTGTAGTCTTGTTTCTTGAAGGAAAACGTCTCCTTTCTCCCTTTGATGTAGAAACTGATCTTGGCAGCACTAGCGTGGATGACAGCTCCTGAAGTGTTCAAGAATGGCCTCCCTAGGATAATGGGTGCCCTCTCATCAGTATCAGTCTCTATCACCACGAAGTCTGTTGGAGCGTATAAGGTACCAACTCGGACGTAGAGGTTCTTCAATATTCTCTTTGGGAAACTTAGTGACTGATCTGCAAGCTGCAAACACATGGTTGTTTCTAGGAAAGGATGTGTAAAGATTTTTTCATAGAGTACCCTGAGCATAATGTTGATACTGGAGCCAAAGTTGCAGAGTGCTTCTAGGAAGTCCACCATGCCGATGGAGATCGGGATGACGGGACGTCCTGGATTGTATCTCTTGACCGGCAGAAGGTCAGTAATTACTTCCACAGTGGGGTTACTCCACTAGTTACGTCCTCAAGCATCTCAGGGCAGTGATTGCCTAAGTGTCCAGTATCTCTAGTGTGTTTGTGCTCGTAGATCTAGGTTCTTCACTTGGTAGAGTCTGGGAGTTGTAAAACTCCTTCATATGCTGCTCAAAGTGTACCTGCTCATAGAGACAAGGCAGAAATCAAGTGCATGGGCTCTGTTGGTGGAAAACACCAACAGAACCAAAAGTGTATTTGTTCTTCTCTAACCTTAAGCATAGTGAGCAAGACACAGTTGATGGATAATAAGATCATGAGTGTAGCATTTAAAACATTCGTCAGATTAGATTGCTCAACCTTATGGAAAGATAATCTATCTATATATATGTTTTTGTTTATATCTTCCAAAGATTGAGTGTGCCAACATTTTAGCTCATATGATTAGGATTGTGGGATCACAAAGGTAGAAGGACAGAACATGTTGAATCGATTGGGTTGGTTAATTTAGAGTTGTAAATCATACATGTTTGTCTCATTTATTCTTGTGAACGCCAGAACCAAGGAGAAGCTTATAAAAGTGATAGTCAAGTACCTTAAAATGTTACCTTACTTGAAGAGTGATGGTACGGTATCTCCTTGTGGAAGCTTTCCTTTCTTAGCGGTTGTGCATCGTGTTTGTGGCACCCTCCATGGATCATCTCTTGTGAGCTATGCGTTCCTTGTGTAAATTGTTAAACTTCATGTGTCTCTCTCTTTGTCTCCAATGTGAGTTTATCTCAGGACTTCCCAGGTCGATATTTTAAGTTTTCCTGCAGGGGTTAGTCCAACAAAATATCCAATATCTACTATAGCATACTATCGGCTCAAAGATCAACCTAGACACCATGTCTAATTTGATTTAGGAGGGAATTTTAACCTAAGCATCATGCTTAATTTAAAATCCTTTGGAAGTAGGATCATCATTCGTAAACTAAGCACCATGCTTAATTAAGAGATAAATGAAACTACTCCAAACCTAGACATATACTAAAGCAAATAAAGGTAGCATGAGAGCATTTACAGAGATCTACTCAAATGGAGATGAAGTAGTGTGATTAGTATTTAACAAATTGAGCATGTCTCAAAGGTAGGGACAATCAACATAGCAACATGGCAAAGGATGTTTTTATGTAAAGTACTCCCCCAAGCTTGAATTTTGCAAAATTCAAGTTTGGATGAATTTAATTCAATGTTGTATGATGATTGGTTGGACATACCTTGTGCTTGTCATTCATCCGATCTTCTTGCTCCAATCCTGGAAAGGTTAGTGACAAGAATACCCGAAGGAATTTTTTTACAATTATCCTTTTATGCTCAATACACAAGGTAATGTTGCAAATAATTAATAGCTCATGTTACGATCTGATCAGTGCTTGTTTTAGGACACTAAGCTTGTCCTTGGGAAACCATCAATTTATGTCGGCGAAGTGGTTTCCCCTCCAACGCTGACCTATATCAAGATCAACTCAACGAGATCTGCAAAATTTATTATAGACATATGCATCGACAACCGCCCTTTTAAAGTTTTTATAAATAGAAAGAATGAGGGGGTTGGAGATCTCGAATGTGGTGATGTTGGAAAAACCAATGGATTGTGAAGATGTTGCATATGAGCATGGAGTAAATGAAGTGGCTATGAAATAAATTCCATGCTCATTAATGCTTAGAGTGAAATCCATGTGGTATGGTGAAAATGATAAGGTGAGTGTGGTAAAAAAGGAAAAGAAAAAGGATACACGGACGACTTGGTTCGAAACTAGCACAGCTACCGTTCCCCGGCAACGGCGCCAGAAAGCTTGTTGGGTATTTTAAACGCAAACAGAAAAATCCGCAAGCGCACGGATACCGATGTAGCCTTCACCCAGGAGTATTCCAGAGTATCGATTTTCCACAGGGGACGTGAGTGTACTAATTAAGATCCAAGATCGCCTAAGGATAACTATATAATTGTTTTTGGTGGGAAGAGAGGAAGTTTCCTGAGAGTTCTCTAGTGGATCTAAGAATCAAGAATTACTTCAAGATTATCTATATTGGGACATCAGAGCACTAACCACAGAAAGAGATGAGAAGGGGGCTAGGAAGGTCTGACTACGGTCCTACAAACACCGATCCGAACGTGGTGGAATACGTCGACCGTTAGGGCTGTCACTACCCTAGGGCTACCACAACAATCCGTGGGATTGGGTGCAATTCCAGGTAATTGCAAGACTAAACACCACGTCTAATCTATTAATTACTACTCTAGCGTTATAAAGACTAGAGCACTTGATGCAAGCGGGAATCCAATAAATAACTTGAATGTAAATAAAAGTATTTAAAGAACTCTAGGAATTATGAATTGAAGAACCTGGAGAACGATGAAGTCACGATAACTGTCGCTGCAAAAGTACAATGTTGAGGAAGATCCGACAGATCCGGCTCCTCCTTCTCCGCTCTCCTCTTCTCTCTCCATATTTTGTAGATTACAACTAGAACTAACTAGAACTAGAACTAGAAGAACTAGAACTAGAACTAGATGAACTAGAACTAGATCTAGATGAACTAGAGGTAGAACTAGAAGAACTAGAGGGATCCTCTCTACTTGGATGAAGAATTGAAACCCTAACTTTGATTCTGTAGAAGAGGTATGATCTCCAGGGGCCAGGGGGGTCTGGTTTTATAGTCCCTTCAAGTAAATCTGGGCTGTCGGATCAAACCGACATTGATTGAACGGTTATTGTTGATCCTTTAGGTCGGTGGAGCAATATCCCGAAAGAGAGTCCTGATTGGACTCTGGCTGAGGGCGGGCGCCCTGTCCCTGTGTCCTCTCGGCCTCCGCTTCGGTCCCATGGCTTCTGGAGTCTTCTGGATGATAGAAAATTGCGCGGCACGTTAATATCTCTATGTAAACCCAACGTGTGGGCCTTTCTTCCGTATTTCCTGATAACCCCCTGCAGAAATAGACAAACACCAAAACTTGTGGAATTCTGTCAGATAAAACCCTAAGTCTAGGTGTTGGTTGTATTTGGATCCTTTTCTATGATTAGTTGATGGTTAATTGTGAGCATTAAGGACCGTCAACAGCGGGGTCGTCGACGGCGTACGGCCGACACCTGGCCGGACACGCGGCGGCGGACCGTTTATGACGAAACTGAATCACGCGATTCAGTCGTCGCCAACAATGACTGAAACCCGAACTTTGTCAACGTTTTACTCTCAGCTCGATCGATGGTTTTGGCTAGGATTTGATCCTCTGGACAGAGCTACACGAGTTCTACAACTTTGATTACAAGATCAAAGTCTAACTCGGTCTGGATTTCAATCTACAAGGCTCCCAATCACCCTTGGTCGAAACTGCGTGATCCAACACTTAGCCAAATTCGGCTAAGTATGAAAGCAGCCCTGATTTTTGGCTTGTGAGCAATTTTTAGATGTGTTCTATGCTATTTCATAAAAAGTCATCAACATAACTTTTGTAGCTTATGAAATTCTCTACAACTTTGTTTCAGGTGTCAAAGACATGCAAGGTCTCTAACACCAGTTTCATAAAACATCTTTGAAAGGAGGTCTAATGGGTCAATTATGTCATTCTAGGTTTAACCCTAACCTAGGGGCATTTTTGGCCAAAACCCTCCACATGAACTTTGTTCCAAATGATATTCTAAACATGATTGAAGTATTTTGGAAGACAATGTACACTTGTTTGCATTGGTTACCCCTTATAGTCACTCAATTCAAGTCACACAAGCAATTCAATCATACATGGTATACATAAGATGACATGTGATCATGATAGATACTTATGAATGAGCATGATGATGCTTGTGTTGATGCAATGCTCATGGTTAACATGCAAGCTAAAACTAGGAGTGTTACACTATCCATTTTCTCAGTCGTCCTGGGATTCGCTGAATGGCGTAGTCGGTGGTTCCGGCGGCGCCTCCTCTTCGTGTATAACTATCTTCTCTCTCCATACCTGACTCGGTGCTACGGTCTCCTCAGGACAGTTCTGTTCAAGCTGTATGTCTTCAGACCTTACCACTTCTCCTTCATAATCTGCCCATCCGTCCTTGATGATTTGCCTCCTCTGGTTGCGGTTGCGTCGTCTTCTCAGAGGGGAAGTGCATGTGGACTTCTCCGGTTCCAATGTACATGATTGCTTTAACGGTGCCGAGGAATGGTCTCCCAAGGATGATGGGTGGATCGTACTCGTCTTCTCCCATATCAATAACCTGGGTCATCCTTTTTTTTGTCAGGAATGGTGACTTAAGTCGACGATCTTGACCTCATTGAGCTGCAGTGACCATCTTAGCTGACTCGGTCCACATTTGCTTGTTCCTGTTCCTCCCGTTGGTCCTCTTCCTTGGTTCATGTCGGGATTGCTTTGAAATTTGTGTAGTCTTGTTCTTGAGGGAAAGTCTCCTTCTTCTCCTTGATGTAGAAACTGATCTTGGCAGCACTAGCGTAGATGACAGCTCTCGAGGTGTTCAGGAATGGCCTCCCTAGGATGATGGGTACCCTCTCATCAGTACTAGTCTCTATCACCATGAACTCTGCTGGAGCGTACAAGGTACCAACTCGGACGTAGAAGTTCTTCAATATTTCCTTTAGGAAACTTAGTGTCCGATCTGCAAGCTGAGTAGTTAGGCCTCTGTTGATTCCAACCTTGATTTTGTTGAGGACAGTTGTAGTAGTAGTAGTTGTTGTTGATGTAATTTATGTCCTCAAGCATCTCAGGGTAGTTATTTCCTCAGTGTCCAGTATCTCCAGTGTGTTTGTGCTCGTAGATCTAGGTCCTTCACTTGGAAGAATCTGGGAGTTGTAAAACTCCTTCAGGTTTTGCTCGAAGTGTACCTGCTCATAAGTCAGAGATCAAGTGCATGGGCCTTGTTGGTGACAAACACCAACAGAACCAAAAGTGTATTTGTTCTTCTTAAGCAAAGAGAGCAAGACAAAGTTGATGGATAACAAGATCATGAGTGTAGCATTTAAAACATTTGTCAGATCAGATCGCTCGACCTAATAGAAAGATAATCTATCTATATTTATGTTTTGTTTATATCTTCCAAAGATTGAATGTGCAACATTTTAGCTTATATGATTAGAAGTGTGGGATTACGAAGGTAGTACTAAGAACAAAGATTAAAGGACTAAACATGTTGTATTAATTGGGTTGGTTAATTTGGAGTTACAAATCATACATGTTTGTCTCTTTTATTCATGTGAACGCCAGAACCAAGGAGAAGCTTATAAAAGCGATAGTCAAGTACCTTAAGATGTTACCTTACTTGAAGAGTGATGGTACACTATCACCTTGTGGAAGCTTTCCTTTCTTAGCGGTTGTGTATCGTGTTTGTGGCACCCTCCAAGCATCATCTCTTATGAGCTATGTCTTCCTTGTGTAAATTGTTAAACTTCATGTGTCTCTCTCTTTGTCTCCAATATGAGTTTATCTCAGGACTTCCCAGGTCAATATTGAAAGTTTTCCTGTAGGGGTTAGTCCAACAAAATATCCAATATCTACTATAGCATACTATTGGCTCAAAAATCAACCTAAACACCATGTCTAATTTGATTTTAGGAGGGCATTTTTACCTAAGCACCATGCTTAATTTAAAATCCCTTGGAAGTAAGATCATCATTCCTAAACTAAGCACCATGCTTAATTAAGAGATAAATGAATGTACTCCAAACCAAGATATATACTAAAGCAAATTAAGGTAGCATGAGAGCATTTATAGAGATCTACTCAAGTTGAGATGAACTAGTGTGATTAGTATTTAACAAATTAAGCATGTCTCAAAGGTAGGGACAACCAACATAGGAACATGGCAAAGGATGTTTTTATGTAAAGTACTCCCCAAGCTTGAATTTTGCAAAATTCAAGTTTGGATGAATTTAACTCAATGTTGTATGATGATTGGTTGGACATACCTTGTGCTTGTCATTCATCCGATCTTCTTGCTCCAATCCTAGAAAGGTTAGCGACAAGAATACCCGATGGAATATTTTTACAATTATCCTTATATGCTCAATACACAAGGTAATGTTGCAAATAATTAACAGTCATGTTACGATCTGATCAGTGCTTGTTTTAGGACACTAAGCTTGTGTCGGTGTTTTCCCCCCGGGGGTCACACCAACGAGTAAATTCGTATGCGTGCTCCCTTTCCCAGATGGTGATGCAAGAAGGCACAAAGATTTATCCTCGTTCGGGCAAAAGAAGGCCCTACGTCCAGCGGGGGAGGGAAGTTTGTATTATCTTGCACCGAAGTGCTTGTACAGGGGCGAACACAAGCGTGGAATGAAGTGTGTAAGTTCTACTGCGTATGAGTGTGGTTTCTTTTTCTATCTATTCCCGAGTCCTTCCTTTTATAGCACCAA
The DNA here is from genome assembly GCF_000003195.3 of Sorghum bicolor. Taxonomy (NCBI): domain Eukaryota; kingdom Viridiplantae; phylum Streptophyta; class Magnoliopsida; order Poales; family Poaceae; genus Sorghum; species Sorghum bicolor. The sequence continues at coordinate 37,336,776 of NC_012877.2, read as the reverse complement.
GGAGGGACCCAGGGTACATGTATAGGTGTCAGAGTAGGGGTCGATAGATGCATGGAGCGCTGACCTACTCGAGGCTTCCGTACCGGCGTGGCCTCGAGCCATCCCATCTCGGTAGCCTGGTGATGATTACGCGTGCCCCTGCGTCCTGCTCTGCGCGCCGTCTTGGGCTGGTTCAACGGTCGCACGCTCGTACGGTATGGCGGCACACCCGGCGGGGTGGTTATGATGTTGTCAGTCGACGTCCAACTCGTCTCCAGGAAGGAACCGTGTCTGGTCGAGGGCCGGACGCCGTGCAATGCCCTGTTATCCGGAGCGCTGACCTTGGTTACCTCGAGGAGGTCCCGATTAGACGTTCCATCCCCGTTTCCCGCGCCCTGACACGCCCTGGGTCGTTTGGTGGGGAAGGCTGCAAAAAGAACGATGGGACGGGTGCCTGTTATCACGCCTCCCATGACCAGTGTGTTAGGTGGGAATGCGCCGGGCGCATTAAATGTCCTGGCTCTCGTGCGCGCGTCAGGCGGCGGACAGTGTCCTTGCGCTCGACGCTCCTCGATTCGCTCATGCCTATTTCCGTATTCGACGGTAGCTGGCACTCGACCCTTGATCGATTCGCTCGACGCCATTTCCGTCTTCGAGGCTGCGGCCGTCGATGGCTTTGCATACGTATGACCAGAGCGTCGAGTTGAGGGCCTCGACCTGCGTACGGACAATCTCGTTATGTGCGTCGGTGAGGGTACCCCTTACTGATACCCTCGATAGTAGCCCCTGAGTCTCCATTTGAGCGCTGGCGCTCGAGTGGAGGCTTTGTTTTGCGCTCGAATTTCCGTGGGGGCGCGCGAGCGACCCCGCGGGGGTAGCCCCCGAGCCCTTGGAGGAGTTTTTGACTCCTTCGAGGGTTATTTTGCCTAATTTGCAGAAACGCTATCGACACCAATGTTGGAAGGTTCTGATTGGCTTTCCTTGCGCGGAGGTTTTGACGTACTCTCGATAGAGCGAGCGTCTTCCCCCCAGATTGAGTTCCTAGCCGGTAGTCCAAGTGAGAACCTGTTCCCCTTTCGAGGGGGTCAGCTGTAGCCCAGAGGCGTTCTCATAAAGCGGGGTTGACGTGGTCGGGGGTACTGGTCTCATTCGATAGAGTCCAGTGGCTCGATGCCTCCCGTCGGGGGGATCCCTCTATACTGTCTCGTCCCTACCTTGGACATCGCCAGCGAGTCTTCGAGGCGGGCCTCGATCTTCGACTGCTCGCTGGGGATCCCTGACTCCGGTGCTTGAGATCGGCTGTCGAACCCTTTCGGTGGGCCAGCCTGCGACCTCTCGAGGCTTTCGCGAGTACGCCCCTTGGCTTACAATGGAAGGAAGTGGCCGCTGCGGTTCGCCTTTTTGCCCGTTGGGCGCGCCTTTTCAGGTGGATGATGTTACGACACTGCGTCGGCGTGGAATTCAGAGCGCCTCGCCTGTGAGGGGGGAAAGACTGTTAGATGGCGCATTTATGGGGGGAGTTACCTCATTTCTCGGATCTGTCCGTTGGCGGACTGCTGCCTATAAATACGCCGTGGCACCGCCGTCGTTCTTTCTCCCTCCTTCTGCCTTCTTGCTTTCACCCTTTCGTTGCCTTAGCTGTCTTGCCGTCTTACGCGCACATGCACCCCCTCGAGCGGTAGCGAATCCACCGTCCTTCCAGCCAAGATGCCTGTGACACTCATCGCCGCCGACGACTGGCGCCCGTCGTCGATGCCGGTGTGCCGGTTGCTAGAGCTTGAGAGTGAGGGACTGTTGCGCCGCCGCACCTCGCTGTCGTCGCCAGAGTGGATCGCGCCGCCGGCGGGCCACAGGGAGCCCCAGCCGCCTGAGGGCTATGTGGTGTCGTTCGCCAAATTCCACCGCCATGGCCTGGGCGCTCCCCCGAGCCGCTTCATGCGGGCCCTCTGCTTCCACTATGGGGTGGAGCTCCAGCATTTCTCCCCGAACGCCATAACCGTCGCGGCGGTCTTCACCGCGGTGTGTGAGGGCTATCTGGGGATGATGCCCCACTGGGATCTATGGCTCCACCTCTACAGGGGCGAGCTTTTCAACGCTCCCACCGGAACTACTAGCGTGAGGAAGCATGTGCGAGCCGGGTGCCTCAACCTGGTGTTGAAGACGAAGAAGACGGAGAGGCTGCGCGAGTACATCCCGGTGGGGTTGTCATCGAACCATGCCGGATGGGACTCGCAGTGGTTCTATCTGAGGAAACGACGACGGTCTCTTCCCTGCCTACACCGGTCGTCTGATTACGGAGCGCCCGGACAACTGGACATACGGCGTCGTCCAAGAGCACCAGTCGCGGCTCGACCCCCTCCTCGACGCCATGAAGAAGCTGCGCCTGGAGGGCCTGTCCACCGCTCTCGTCCTCTCGGCCGTTCATCGTCGAAGGGTCCTCCCTTTGATGTCTCGGCCGTTGAGGATGGACGAGATGGGGCCGGGCGTATCGTCCTGGGATCTCGAGGCATGCTAGATGTCCAATGAGGCTCTGGCGGACGAGGAGACCGCTGCCCGAGTTAGGGCGGCCATCGCTGGTGACTTTAAGTCGAAGCATGTCAACGGCTTCCCCATGAGGCCCGACGAAGGCTCGATCGACTTGGTATGCTCTTTTCTCGCGCATAGCTCCGATTCTTGATTTCTCTCAATCCTTTTTAATCATTCCTTTGTTCTGGCAGGGACGTATCGATGTCCGGTCCTCGAGGCCCCCTGTGAAGGAGGATGAGGTCGATCGCGACAGACGGCGCCAGTCCGCCGAAAAGCTGAATTCCGCCAAGGACTCTGTAAAGAAAGGGGCGAAAAAGAAGAACCTCGACCGCCAAGCATTAGATGCGCGTCGAGCTAAATCCAAGCAGAGGGGGGAGCCTGAGGAAGAATCCCCCAGCGAAGATGATGACGATGACGATGACAGCGACGATTCTGAGGGGATGGCGTCTCGCCTTGACCGGATCCTCGAGGGTCCGCCCCGTGGCGACGTCGATGTCCCTTGGATGGAAGTTCCAAAGGAGGGTCGCGCCGCGCCCTCCCCCGGCGCCTCGGGCCGACACCCCTCCTGCGCCCATGACTGGTCAGGTCGCGCCGCGCCCTCCCCCGCCGCCTAGGGGGGGCAACCTTGCTAGGCCCCAGGCGACGGGGCCGCTGACTCGCGGTCGCGCCACGGCCTCCGAGAAAGGAGAGGCCGGCCGCAGGAGCGCTAGTCCCGGTGCCCGTCAAGCGGGAGTTGCTGCGCCGAGGCCAGCGCCTGTCCTCGAGGGGCCTGGAGCCTTGACGCGGGGTGGCTCGAGACCCACCGGTCGGGGCGCCGGGAGGCGAGCCGTTCTCCCTGTGGGGTAAGCTTCTTCGACGTTATGACTTTTATTTTCCTATTCCTCTGCATTTTCTCATACGCCGATCTTTTTACGCTCATCCCTTTCTTTTCTTCAGGCTAAAGCGGACACTCGAGCAGGCCCAGCCTTCCATGGCGAAAAAGGTCAAGGCGGGAGCAATCTCCAAGGAGCCAGGTTTGCAGCTTACTTCTGGTCTTTTGACGTTCCTGCGTTGGTCATTATAGTGACCGGCCTCTATTCTTTGTTTTGCAGGCTCCTCCGACTCTCGTCCTCTGGCCGACGCTGAGAGGGCTCTGCCTTGTCCCGAGCCTGCCCCATCGCCGCCGACGCCGGTCGAGGTGCCCCAGACTCAGGGGCAAGAAGGAGCCCCCGAGCCTCCCCGATTGGGGGTCGAGGCGGACCCCATTACCATCAGAGACATGTCGGGTGGCAACGAGACGTCGGGGGATGCCCACCCTATGGAGGAGGAGGCGTGGACCTCCCTCATCGCGGGACAGACTCCCTGGCCCGCTGGTCTTCGCGCCCTCGAGGAGCAGAAGAAGAAAGAGGAGGAGGATGAGGAGCGGGGGCACGAGGCAACGCGGCTGCCGCAGGAGCAAGGCCGCCGACAAGAGTCGCAGGAACACGGTGGGCGACAACAGCAGCAACGGCAACAGCAGCAAGAGCAGCAGCAGCAGAAGCAGCAACAGCAGCAGTAGCAGCAGCAGCAACAGCAGCATCAGCAGGAGCAGCAGCAGCAGGATCAGGGGGGTCAAGAGGAAGGACCGCTCGAGCCCCCGCCTCGAGGTTTGGCCCAACCAGTACCACCGGCGCCGCAAGAGCCCGGCGAGCTGGAGGAAGATTTGCCGGTATACGGCCCTCCGACCCCAGCATGGCTCCTTCCGGGGGCGCCCGCCGCGATCTGGGCAGAGCCAGGGCGAGCGGATGGTGTGGTGGCGCTTGCCTGCATGATGCGCACCCCCACCGACCCCGAGTCCGAGATCAAGAGGACGATCTACGGCATGGACGGGATCGCCCCAGGTTTCCTCCGGGAGCGTCGAGCGTGGGAGGATCGTTTTCCTTCTGAGGAGGACGAGATCGAGACGTCGGGAAGCCAGGACGGTACCTGGAAGACGGTGGACGACGACGGGTGGTTCCCATGCCTCGTCGACCTGTTCTTGCGCCATGGGGGCTCCCTCGAGACCGTCGAAAACCTTATCCGCGACGTCAAGGCGCGGGCAGATCGAGAGATGGAGAACTGGTGCCCCGATTGGATTCGTATCCGGGCTTCTACCGATCCGTCCGAGCCCAACATCTTCCTCGATGATAAGAAAGAGGCCGAGAAGTGGGAGCATGTCGAGGAGCTCTGCCTTTGGATGAAGCATGTGGTGGGGCTCCTGTCGGACATTATCAACAACGGGCTCGGGCCGGCTTATTTTGTAAGTGCTTTTCGATCTTTAATCCTCATGGGGCCTTTTGGTTTTGTGTTCTAACCGTTCGACCCCCGGCACGCAGGACATGAAAGAGACCTCCCGCATCAAGTCGAGCTTCATCCACGCCACAAGAGGCAGCTGGGAGCAGCTCCTCGTCCTCAAGGACCAACTCCTCGAGTCGCAAGAGAAGCTCCTTAAGGCCTATAAAGACCTCATAGCGCTCGAGGAGGAGAAGAAGGCGAGGGAGGCTGCCTTGGCCGAGGCTCGTGAGGCCTCAAGAAAGGCGGAAGAGGAGACGACGCTGCTGCGGGAGCGGTCTCTGACAGTCGAGGAGGCCGCGTCCAAAGCCCGGGAGGAGGCCCTGTCCTATAAGAGCGTCATTGCAGACCTGGACAAGGAGAAGGGCCTTCTCAAGACTGACCTGGACTCCCTCCAGGAGTCCTTCCAAAAGATGAAGGTGGAGCACGTGAACGGCGAGATCGCCAGGAGCGCCGCGGAGGAAGCCAAGAAGAAGGCCCTTGAAGATCTCGAGGCGGAGCGGGCTCGATCCCGCAGGCTCTCTGACGACGTTGAACGTTTGAAGGGAGAGGTGTTAGAGAAAGGTGGGGCCATTGCTCAGGCTGGCAAGGCGATCGAGGATCTCCGCGTCGCCAATACTGAGCTGGCACGCTCCAATAGAGATATCGAGAGGGCCAACACTAGACTGGTCGGCGAGAACACGGCCCTGGAGGAGAGTGTCCGTGGTATGTTTCCTTTGTCGGACTTCTTTTTTGAGGTGTGCTTGGTTTTTCCTAAGGTTTCTTGTATTGGTATTTACAGGGCTTAAGGACGAACTCCTAGCCACCCAAGTCGAGGCCCATAATGCTAAGGCCCAGCTCGAGGCGGAGGTTGCTTTGAACCGTCGTGTGCGGACGGCGATAAACGACCTCTCGACCTCTTGGGAGGTCGAGCCTGTGGACGAGTCAAAGGAGGACACTCGAGGCAACGCACTGGTCGACCAGCTGTGCTACTTAGGCGCGACGCTAAGAGATCGGGTGCGGGATGCCCTACACATCAGGGTGAAGCGGGCGATGGCGGTTGTCTGCTCCGGCTTCTCCTACGACATGGAGGTAGTGTCCCATGGCTTCGTCACTAACATATCTAAGACTGACGCGGAGAACGAAGAGAGGCTCCACGCCTTGATCGACGACGCGAAGGCTCCTAGAGAGAGGCTGGCCAAGCTGTTTGAGCCTGAGGTGCTTCCTCCTGAGACTAGCTCGGGCGGAGGCGATGGTGGTGAGGATCGTGCCGTGGACTGAGGCCTGCGAGCCTGCTTAGGGTGCCTGGGGCCCCTTGTATAATACTTTGTTAATCCTGTTTTTAAGTGATACAGTATCTTTTGGTAATTGTTAAATGTTTATTTGTCTTTCCGCTCGAGGTCCTTTTATTTCTCTTTGCGCCTACGTATGTGTTCCTTGTTTAATTTTTCGTAAAAGACGGCTTCGATAACCTCGAGGGTGAGGCAGTGAGTAGAGTTTCCATAGCCCGGGGGCATAGGAGTTCTCAGGCTCGTTATCCCTCGGCCCTTAAGGGGCTTGAGGCGCCTCAACTACTCGATCATGCAAGGTTTAGTAAGTAAGAAAGAGAGAAATTTTTGGCTTTTTTCGACACTTGGGTGGGGGTCGCCCCCCTGGTAGCCCCCGAGGGGGTGTTGACTATGATGGGGTCGACGACGGGCGGGTAGACGCCTGGGGCGACTACCTTGTCGGGGTGGTCCTCTCGATCGAAGGTGATGGGAGTGCTCGACCAGCTGAGGTACTGGGGCACCGCCATTCTTGCCGCGAAGACCTCACGGCGTTCCATCTTGCGCTGCCTCGTGGTCAACTGTGTCGAGGGCCCACCATAGATCATGTAGCAGTCGTGGACGGTGGGGAAACCGTCGTCATCTTTGTTGTCCTCCTTGTTGTCGCCCTTCTCCTTTTTGGAATCGTCACGCGCATCCCTTTTGAACCCTAGACCGTCGAAATGCCTTTTCAGCATACGACAGTCCTTGAGCTTGTGGTTGGCGCCTCCCTTATGGTAAGGGCACGGCTCTTCTAGCATTTTGTCGAAAATGCCTCCATCCGGAGGGCCTCGAGGTTTCTTCCGTTCCATGGCGGCGACAAGGTTGTCGTCGAAATCCTCCCGTTGGAACTGGCACGCTTTCTGCTTCTTCTTGTTCTTTTTGAGCCCTCGACTGGGGTCCCATCTTCATCGACGGGATGCTTGCCTTTCCTTCCTTCACAACTGAAGAAAGCGCCGACTGCCTCCTCCCCTGCTGCGTAGTTTGCTACTACGTCCATTAGCTCATCGACGGTCTGAGGGCGATTCCGGCCCAATTCTCGTACCAGGTCTCGACTGGTGGTACCAGAGACGAAGGCCAGGATGACGTCATGGTCAGGGATATGTGGCAACTCGGTGCGCTGCTTTGAGAAGCGTCGAGCATACTCTCGAAGATTTTCTCCTGACTTCTACTTGCTTTTGCTAAGGTCCCACGAGTTCCTGGGCCGTATGTAGGTCCCTTTGAAATTACCCTCGAAGACTTTAACCAAATCGACCCAGTCGTGGATCTGATTTGCTGGAAGCTCCTCGAGCCAACGACGGGCGGTGTCGGAGAGGAAGAGTGGTAGCTGTCTGATGATGGCTCGATCATCTCCTCGAGTGCCTCCTAGTTGACAGGCCAGCCTGAAATCGGCCAGCCACAGCTCTGGTTTGGTCTCGCCATTGTATTTCGCGATGCTGGTCGGGGGTCGGAATGGACTGGGTAGGGGTGTGCTGCGGATCGCCCTGCTGAACACCCGTGGGCCTGGTGGCACGGGGGCCACCAGGTCCTCGTCGCTGTCGTACCTTCCACCGCGATGGGCGCTGTAACCGTGCTCTTCCGAATCCCCATACCGACGGCGTCGGTTCTCTTCGATGTCATGTCGCGCGTCGTGTTGACGCTGATTGTCGACAGGGAGGACGAGAGTGGTCTTTCTTCCTCGAGGGGGAGGCTGTTGATGGACTGACACCTCTTTTTCGTTATGGGGCTGCTCATCGCGCTTTTCAGTGGCTGCTCATCCCTGTCAGCTTTCACCGCTACCTGGAGCAGAGTCTGTACCTCGTCTTGAATGCGTCGAGCCTGGGAGTTCGATGGTTCTGGCATGTTACGCAATAGCATCGTCGCTGCCACTACATTCTGGCCAGCTCGAGGGAAACGGCTGACAGGCTGTTCTGGCTCTGCGTCTCCGACGATTTGTCGATGTACCTCTCGAGTGCGTCTGCGGACGCTTCCGCCCGGCGGGTAGGGCAGGTCTTGCTCAAGGATTTGCTCAAGCTGGATGAGGCGCTCACGGTCTTCGTCGAGGTTCATCTTGAGCTCTCGTAGCTGTGCAAGCTGTGCAGCCTTGTCTTCCTGTGGAAGGGGGTCGACCTGTTCGTCGTTCCCAGGCGTCCTGGGGTCTTCCCGTGCTGCAGGGGCTCGACGGCCCGCAGCAGCATCCTGCGTCTTGTCGGTAGTTTCTACCGCCCTGTCGACGTGATAGCATTCCCTCGTAGGGTCGTAGCTATCAGTCTCGGAGTCGGAGTCTGGCTCGGCAGCGTAGAAGCATCCACGTCCCTCCTCCAGTAGCCGCTGCCTGAGTGAGGTGATCGTGTATCACCCAGGGCCTAGGCGGCGGAGGTCTCGCACCTGGGAGAAATTCGGCAGTTCGGACGTCGGCCGTAGTGCTTCAGAGTCACGTGGGAGGACCATTGGTCTCTCCACGTACGTCTGGGCATTTGGGCATATTGCTCTGGCGAGCGATGCCGCGGCGTTGTCCAATCCGAATGGCAGTGCCCTTCTTAGAGTGAACAACCCATGTGGAAGTAGATTTGCAGCGGTGGGGGAGGGCGCGCGATACACGTCCCCTCCCGTCGTCGTGCGGTGTTGAGCCGTCGTGCCCGCGGTTCCGGCACATGGTGCTGCCGGCTCGTGGCCCACCTCCTGCCTCGCACGAGTTGTCGGTCATGATGAGGCAGAGGGGCGGCGGTGGTGCTGTCCGCGCCTCTTATTGGGCGGGGAGGCGTGGTGGCGAGGGCGTCTCGGGGCCCTCAACCGTGCTGGTGCAACGCGGGTTCCTCCTGGTCCTTTGACCGAGAGCAAGATCATGTCGTAGCCGGAGCCCGTGGACATGAGCCGGAGCCCGTGGAAAAACACGCAGGACCCCTACCTGGCGCGCCAACTGTCGGTGTTTTCCCCCCGGGGGGTCACACCAACGAGTAATTTTGTATGCGTGCTCCCTTTCCCAGATGGTGATGCAAGAAGGAACAAAGATTTATCCTGGTTCGGGCAAAAGAAGGCCCTACGTCCAGCGGGGGAGGGAAGTTTGTATTATCTTGCACCGAAGTGCTTGTACAGGGGCGAATACAAGCATGGAATGAAGTGTGTAAGTTCTACTGCGTATGAGTGTGGTGTCTTTTTTCTATCTATTCCCGAGTCCTTCCTTTTATAGCACCAAGGAGGGACCCAGGGTACATGTATAGGTGTCAGAATAGGGGTCGATAGAAGCATGGAGCGCTGACCTACTCGAGGCTTCCGTACCGGCGTGGCCTCGAGCCATCCCATCTCGGTAGCCTGGTGATGATTACGCGTGCCCCTGCATCCTGCTCTGTGCGCCGTCTTGGGCTGGTTCAACGGTCGCACGCTCGTACGGTATGGCGGCAGACCCGGCGGGGTGGTTATGGTGTTGTCAGTCGACGTCCAACTCGTCTCCAGGAAGGAACCGTGTCTGGTCGAGGGCCGGACGCCGTGCAATGCCCTGTTATCCGGAGCGCTGACCTTGGTTACCTCGAGGAGGTCCCGATTAGACGTTCCATCCCCGTTTCCCGCGCCCTGACATGCCCTGGGTCGTTTGTTGGGGAAGGCTGCAAAAAGAACGATGGGACGGGTGCCTGTTATCACGCCTCCCATGACCAGTGTGTTAGGTGGGAATGCGGCGGGCGCATTAAATGTCCTGGCTCTCGTGCGCGCGTCAGGCGGCGGACAGTGTCCTTGCGCTCGACGCTCCTCGATTCGCTCAGGCCTGTTTCCGTATTCGACGGTAGCTGGCGCTCGACCCTTGATCAATTCGCTCGACGCCATTTCCGTCTTCGAGGCTGCGGCCGTCGATGGCTTTGCATACGTATGACCAGAGCGTCGAGTTGAGGGGCTCGACCTGCGTACGGATAATCTCGTTATGTGCGTCGGTGAGGGTACCCCTTACTGATACCCTCGACAGCTTGTCCTTGGGAAACCATCAATTTACGTCGGCGAAGTGGTTTCCCCTTCAACGCTGACCTATATCAAGATCAACTCAATGAGATCTGCAATATTTATTATAGACATATGCATCGACAACCGCCCTTTTAAAGTTTTTATAAATAGAAAGGAAGAGGGGGTTGGAGATCTCAAATGTGGTGATGTTGGAGAGACCAATAGATTGGGAAGATGTTGCATATAAGCATGGAGTAAATGAAGTGGCTATGAAATAAATTCCATGCTCATTAATGTTATCTTCATCTCCAATCTAAATGTTCGGAGTTTCTCCTAGTTTGGTCTCGCCTATGTCCTCTTCTGTAGTTGGATGAATCTCATCTTCAAAGGGAGTTAAGAACTCACCATTTGAAATTGAACCAAAGTCAGAATCCATTAAGGCTTTTTCCTTGTCCATCCACTGAATGGTGATAGCACATGGATTTTTAATGCCCTCTAGCCATTGATGTTGTTCTTCTCGATCCTCCTTATGGTCTTGGTGACTCTTATGCATGGGATGTATAGAGAGGTTGATAGGATCATCGGGAGGTTCAAGAGAAAGAGCATAGTAGAAATTATTAAGCTCAAGGATGGGTTTAAAGATAGGTTCGAATGAGTCATCAAAAGTGGGCGTAGAAGAGGAGAAGATGAGATTGTCTTCTAAATGGCTTCGCTCTCCTTCTATTGCATCACTTAAGATGCCATCCTTGAGTCTTTCTAGATGTCCATCAAAGGGATTGGATTTGAGATGCTTTCTAAGAGATCCCTTCTTACGAAGGTTCAGACTATATGCACTCAAAGGTCTCTTATGAAGCAGGAAGTTTAAGCTCATCCCAAAATGAATTTCCAAAGGTAGAATTTCTTCTTCCCTAAGATGATTTTGGAGCACTACTAGTTTGGGTTGGATAGTTGAATCATGGGATTGAAATGTTTGGAAATTGGCTATTGAAACTTCCTTTCCTCGTCTGAGAGATGATTCCTTCTCTATCTCTAGGATTTTCTATGAAGACTGTTGGGTATTTTAAACGCAAACAGAAAAATCCGCAAGCGCACGGTTACCGATGTAGCCTTCACCCGGGAGTATTCCAGAGTATCTATTTTCCACAGGGAACGTGAGTGTACTAATTAAGAATCAAGATCACCCAAGGATAACTATATAATTATTTTCGGTGGGAAGAGAGGAAGTTTCCTGAGAGTTCTCTAGTTGATCTAAGAATCAAGAATTACTTCAAAGATTATTCATTTCAGGACATCAGAACACTAACCACAGAAATAGATGAGAAGGGGGCTAGGAAGCTCTGACTACGGTCCTACAAACACCGATCCGAACAAGGTGGAATACGTCGACTGTTAGGGCTGTCACTAACCTAGGGCTACCACAACAATCCGCAGGATTGGGTGCAATTCCCGGTAATTGCAAGACTAAACACCACGTCTAATCTATTAATTACTACTCTAGCGTTATAAAGACTAGAGCACTTGATGCAATCGGGAATCCAATAAATAACTTGAATGTAAATAAAAGTAATTAAAGAACTCAGGAATTATGAATTGAAGAACTTGGAGAACGATGAAGAACGAACCAGTTGCAGCAAAAGTATAATGTTGAGGAAGATCCGACAGATCCGGCTCCTCCTCCGCTCTCCTCTTCTCTCGCCCTATTTTCTAGATTACAACTAGAACTAACTAGAACTAGAACTAGAGGAACTAGAACTAGATGAACTAGTACTAGAGGAACTAGAACTAGAACTAGATGAACTAGAGGGATCCTCTCTACTTGGATGAAGAATTGAAACCCTAGCTTTGATTCTGTAGAAGAGGTATGATCTCCAGGGGCCAGTGGGCCTTGCTTATATAGTCTTTTCAAATGAATCTGGCCGTCGGATCAAACCGACATTAATCGCACGGTTTTCCTTGATCCTTTAGGTCGGTGGAGCGTGATCCGCAAAACGTGTCCTGATTGGACTCTGGAAGTGGGCGGGCGCCCAGGAGAGTAGGGCGGGCGCCCTTTCCCTGAGCCCTCTCGACTTCCCGTTCGTTCCCGTGGCTTTTGGAGTCTTCTAGATGATAGAAAATTGCACGGCATGTTAATATCTCTATGTAAACCCGACGTGTGGGCCTTTCCTTCATATTTCCTGATAACCCCCTGCAGAAATAGACAAACACCAAAACTCGTGGAATTCTATCAGATAAAACCCTAAGTCTGGGTGTTGGTTTATATATGTCCTTTTCCATGATTAGTTGATGGTTAAATGTGAGCATTAAGGACCGTCAACAAGCTAACCCAAGATTAACCTTTGCTCGTCCCTGAGCAAAGATGAACTCAAGAGTTTCTGCAGTGGTTTCATGCCTTAAAGCTACACATGCATTCAAACAAGATCTCATCTCTGGGTTAGGGTAAACTGTTAAGATTTAAACTTACTCATATTACCTTTCACCATGGGGCTTGTAACCGTAACTTCGGTCTTGAGCAGTTAAAAGATAGAACGGTCTAGTCAAGCGTCATGTCTCTTGTTCTTCGATTAACTATAGCTCTGGAGTTTTTGTAGATTTTCAAATAAAACTCAGAGATTCCATGTATGACTCTCTCTAGTCTCTCTTTTGGGGTATTTCTGGATCCTTACCAAGGCAGTAATGGTGTATGCCTTCTCTCTCAAAGTATGTGGTATTTGTGGTATGAAGCATAGTGACATTGTGTTCTCTCTTATCCTACTCTAATAAGGCTTTGATATCTAGGGCTCATAGGTGGGAGACAGCTAATACATACTTACAAGACATTTATTGCATAGTCAAACCATGGATCCAAAAGAAAAAGTCAATAAGTCAAATCAAGATGTGCATATATGGCGAATAAATGGTGTATGGTGATGATGGTGAAAACAATGGTGAAAGTCTAATTCTACTTTTGCTCTTTTGAGGGGATACATACCTTTCTTGCTCTTTTGAAACATTGAGGAGAATGAGATCCTCTGTATTTTCTTTTTCTTTCCTCTCAGCTGGGTATCTTGTACCCCTAATTCTACTATCGGACACTTGTCCATTTTTACCTCTCGTCTCACTTTTTCTTTTCTTTTGAGGTTCTAGGCACTTGCCCCTTTTTATTTCCTCGTATTCACTTTTTTTCAGAGCACTCACCCTCCTAGAATAATGTAGCAAGTGGTAGTAACCAAATATCTCGAGCATTTACTTTACGGGGAATAACGGGGATAGGATATTATTTTTGGCTATTCTCTCCTAGATAGGAGTAGAATAATTTTGGGTGAATCTGGATATGGAAATGAGTGGATATATGTGGATGCGTACTTCCAGAGTAGAAGCAGCATGTATGAGTGAAAGTGCAAGTGAATCTTGATTTTAACCACATGACAAGCTCCTAAGGGTCTACATAGCTTGACCACACTCAATGCTCATAAGCAGTAAAGTAAATGTATGGTTCATAGTCTAATAAGGATATATATATGGCTATGGTAGGACTTTAAACTCTCATCATACAGGAACTCATCATGCAACATTTTAAAGATTTTCAAAGATAAAATTCTCTGGAATTCTAGCATCTCTAGGAACAAATAAACAGCAGCTCAACCTTCCCATATCATATCCATTAACGACTTAGACTTTAGATCAAGTTCTCTTCCCACAAGTTCAGGTTTAGAGCAATCTTTAAATTATAACAGTTATGCCTAAACTTGAGAGAGATTTCAATTTTGAGAACTAGTCATGACAGAGCAACTATTCATCATTTCCATGTGAGAGCTTATCATGAGGGTTCATAGCAAACTATATTTATTTATTTATTTAGCATACTAAGCAAAGATATATATATAAGCACAAAATCTTTATTTGGGTTATTATGATTATGCAACTTTTTATTATTTGAGTAAAGTATTAATGTGAGTAGAACACTTAGCTAGATAAATGGGGGTGCTCTCCCCCAAGCTGGATTTTAACGCAATTTCCTTTGATGTAGCTAGCAGGTGACGGAGATATATTTGAATGTCGGCAGCACCGTGACAGTGCTTAGGATGTCCTCCGTCTGCTAGTCTTCTTTGATCCTTGAATTCTGTGGAGCTCAAATAGACAACAAAGCTTTGTGGAACTGGTTAAATGTTAGCATAAATATCTAGCCTTTATCATGTTGAGCCTCCTCAATAAATGTTATTCTCTTTAGTAGGATCATAAATTTATTTTTATAATTTTATTTTTATAGGACAGGAATATATTTATTTCATTTTTATGCCACCACAGTGAATGTACTTATGGGTTTTATGCCATGAGCATACTCACATGGGGCTTACTATTTTTAACATTTTTATTTTCTTTTGAAGATGATATGAACCAGATTAACTAAGCAAACTATTTTAAATAATTAAAAGGAAAGAGATAACTATCAAGTTTACCTCTTAGCAAGGCGTTCGGTGTTTTTGAGTCCTCTGAATAGGACTCTCTGTTTTCTCAGTCGTCCTGGGATTCGCTGGATGGCGTAGTCGGTGGTTTCGATGACGCCTGCTCTTCATGTATAACTATCTTCTTTCTCCACACTTGACTCAGTGCTACGGTCTCCTTAGGACAGTTCTGTTCAAGTTGTATATCTTCAGACTTTACCACTTCTCCTTCGTAGTCTGCCCATCCGTCATTGATGATTTGCCTAATCTGGTTGCGGCTGCATCGTCTTCTTCTTGTCCTGACCAATTTAGAGTCTTCAACTATATAGTTAAGGTCAGTAAAATAGCGGCGTACCTTCTCAGAGGGGAAGTGCATGTGGACTTCTCCGATTCCAACATAGATGATTGCTTTAACGGTGCTGAGGAACGGTCTCCCAAGGATGATGGGTGGATCGTACTCGTCTTCTCCCATGTCAATAACCTTCAACCTTCCAGAATGTCTGATGTGCCATCTGGGGCTGAGTCGTCCTTCTTGGTCAGAAACGGTGACTTGAGTCGACGATCTTGACCTCCTTGAACTGCAGTGACCATCTTAGTTGACTTGTCCACATTTGCTTGTTCCTGTTCCTCCTATTGATCCTCTTCCTTGTTTCATGTCAGGATTGCTCTGAGATTTGTGTAGTCTTGTTCTTGAAGGAAAACGTCTCCTTCCTCCCCTTGATGTAGAAACTGATCTTGGCAGCACTAGCGTAGATGACAGCTCCTCAGGTGTTCAGGAATGGCCTCCCTTGGATGATGGGTGCCCTCTCATCAGTACTAGTCTCCATTACCAAGAAGTCTGCTGGGGCATACAAGGTACCAACTCAGACGTAGAGGTTCTTCAATATTCCCCTGAGCATAATGTTGATGCTGGGGCCAAAGTCGCAGAGTGCTTCTAGGAAGTCCACCATGCCGATGGAGATCGGGATGACGGGGCGTTCTGGATCGTCTCTCATGACCGGTAGAAGGTTAGTAGTTACTTCCACAACGGGGTTACTCTAGTAGTTACGTCCTCAAGCATCTCAGGGCAGTGACTGCCTGAGTGTCCAGTATCTCTAGTGTGTTTGTGCTCGTAGATCTAGCTTTTTCACTTGGCGGAGTCTAGGAGTTGTAAAACTCCTCCATATTTTACTCGAAGTGTACCTACTCATAGAGACAAGGCAGAGATCAAGTGCATGGGCCCTGTTGGTGGAAAACACCAACAGAACCGAAAGTGTATTTGTTCTTCTCTAACCTTAAGCATAGTGAGCAGGACAAGGTTGATGGATAATAAAATCATGAGTGTGGGATCACAAAGGTGGAAGGACTAAACATATTTCATCGACTGGGTTGGTTATCTAGAGTTGTAAATCAAACATGTTTGTCTCTTTTATTCATGTGAACGCCAGAACCAAGGAGAAGCTTATAATAGTGACAGTCACATACCTTAAGATGTTACCTTAATTGCAGAGTGATGATACAATATCACCTTGTGGAAGCTTCCCATTCGTAGTGGTTGTGTATCTTGTTTATGTACTTTGTCTCCTTCCATGGATCATCACTCTATGAGCTATGCCTTCCTTATGTAAATTGTTAACCTTCATGTGTCTCTCTCTTTGTCTCCAATGTGAGTTTATCTCAGGACTTCCCAGGTCGATATTGAAAGTTTTCCTGTAGGGGTTAGTCCAACAAAATATCCAATATCTACTATTTAGGGGGGCATTTTAACCTAATTATCATGCTTAATTTAAAAAAATCCTTTGGAAGTAAGATCATCATTCCTAAACTAAGCACCATGCTTAATTAAGAGATAAATGAAACTACTGCAAACCTAGACATATACTAAAGCAAATAAAGGTAGCATGAGAGCATTTATAGAGTTCTACTCAAGTGGAGATGAAGTAGTGTGATTAGTATTTAACAAATTTAGCATGTCTCGAAGGTAGGGACAACCAACATAGCAACATGGCAAATGATGTTTTTATATAAAGTACTCCCCCAAGCTTGAATTTTGCAAAATTCAAGTTTGGATGAATTTAATTCAATATTGTATGATGATTGGTTGGACATACCTTGTGCTTGTCATTCATCCGATCTTCTTGCTCCAATCCTGGAAAGGTTAGTGACAAGAATACCCGAAGGAATATTTTTACAATTATCCTTATATGCTCAATACACAAGGTAATGTTGCAAAAAATTAAAAGCTCATATCACGATCTGATCAGTGCTTATTTTAGGACACTAAGCTTGTCCTTGGGAAACCATCAATTTATGTCGGGGAAGTGGTTTCCCCTCCAACGCTGACCTATATCAAGATCAACTCAACGAGATCTGCAATATTTAATATAGACATATGCATCGATAACCGCCCTTTTAAATTTTTTATAAATAGAAAGGAAGAGGAAGTTGGAGATCTCGAATGGGGTGATGTTGGAGAGACCAAAAGATTGGGAAGATGTTGCATATGAGCATGGAGTAAATGAAGTGGCTATGAAATAAATTCCATGCTCATTAATGCTTGGAGTGAAATCCATGTGGCGTGGTGTAAATGATAAGGTGGGTGTGGTATAAAAGGAAAAGAAAAAGGATACACGGACGACTTGGTTCGAAACTAGCACAACTACCGTTCCCCGGCAATGGCGCCTAGAAAGCTTGTTGGGTATTTTAAACGCAAACAGAAAAATCCGCAAGCACACGGATACCGATGTAGCCTTCACCCGGGAGTATTCCAGAGTATCGATTTCCCACCAGGAACGTGAGTGTACTAATTAAGAATTAAGATCGCCCAAAGATAACTATATAATTATTTTTGGTGGGAAGAGAGGAAGTCTCCTGAGAGTTCTCTAGTTGATCTAAGAATCAAGAATTACTTCAAAGATTATTTGTTTCGGGACATCAGAACACTAACCACAGAATGAGATGAGAAGGGGGCTAGGAAGCTCTGACTACGGTCCTACAAACACCGATCCGAACGAGGTGGAATACGTCAACCGTTAGGTCTGTCACTACCCTAGGTCTACCACAACAATCCGCAGGATTGGGTGCAATTCCAGGTAATTGCAAGACTAAACACCACGTCTAATCTATTAATTACTACTCTAGCGTTATAAAGACTAGAGCACTTGATGCAAGCGGGAATCCAATAAATAACTTGAATGTAAATACAAGTAATTAAAGAACTCAGGAATTATGAATTGAAGAACTTGGAGAACGATGAAGAACGAACCATTTGCAGCAAAAGTATAATGTTGAGGAAGATCCGACAGATCTGGCTCCTCCTCCGCTCTCACCTTCTCTCTCCCTATTTTCTAGATTACAACTAGAACTAACTAGAAGTAGAACTAGAGGAAGTAGAACTAGATGAACTGGAACTAGAGGAACTAGAACTAGAACTAGATGAACTAGAGGGATCCTCTCTACTTGGATGAAGAATTGAAACCCTAGCTTTGATTCTGTAGAAGAGGTATGATCTCCAGGGGCCAGGGGGCCTTGCTTATATAGTCTTTTCAGATGAATCTGGACTGTCGGATCAAACCGACATTAATCGCACGGTTTTCCTTGATCCTTTAGGTCGGTGGAGCGTGATCCGCAAAACGTGTCCTGATTGGACTCTAGAAGTGGGCGGGCGCCCAGGAGAGTAGGGCGGGCGCCCTGTCCCTGAGCCCTCTCGGCTTCCCGTTCGTTCCCGTGGCTTCTGGAGTCTTCTAGATGATAGAAAATTGCTTGGCACGTTAATATCTCTATGTCAACCCGACGTGTGGGCCTTTCCTCCGTATTTCCTGATAACCCCCTGCAGAAATAGACAAACACCAAAACTCGTGGAATTCTGTCAGATAAAACCCTAAGTCTGGGTGTTGGTTGCATATAAGTCCTTTTCCATGATTAGTTGATGGTTAAAAGTGAGCATTAAGGACCGTCAACAAAGACTAGTGCAAGAAGGATGTCCACGAATGAAGACATACCTTGCTTTACTAACAGATAAAGAAAGAAAAACTCTACCAAAGGTTATATGATTAAGACCAATGTGAAAATATCGAGAAAAAACATGGTCTTGTAGAGCTAGGTTTAAACCTGAATTTATAGAAAGATTAACAGATTCCCTAGGTGTAGCTAAAAGTTCATTATCTTCTTGATTAAAAGATAGGACCTCAGCTATAGAAAAGGGTTGGTTTTGACCTATTGCAATCAACTCCGGACACAGATCATAATTAGGGTCAAAGAAAGGACTTGTTGACTCCCATGGTCTATGGCATGTCTCCGAAGGTGCAAAAAATTCAATAATAGGTGTGGAATTTGAGTTATCCATAAAGATGGAAAAAATAAAAAGATAAAAAGAATAAAAGTATAAAAGTATAATACAAGATAACAACAATACTTAAAGTTATCTCAGCAAACCGTCTTTCTCCCCGGCAACGGCGCTAGAAATGCTTGCTGATATTTGGTAACGCCATCAGGAAATGATCCGCAAGCGCACGGATATCGGTGAGCACTTCACCCGGGAGGTTATCTAGAGTATCGTATTTATATTTTTACCACTGGAAGAAAGCGTGCATCTGACTAATCAACTCTATTGCTACTACCCTTTAGGCTACAAACTATGTGACTCGATGTGAGTGATGTATAGAGAAGACTACAACTGCACTCTCATTCTAACCTTGGTAAGGATGATCTACTGTTCTATTGGGGAAGCTCACGGAATCTAGACACCACAAAGGATGTTCGACCCGCACCTATAAACCCTATCGATCCTACTAACGGGATATGGGCTACAAAGGTAACTCGGAAATGTCACGTTCCTCGCTACTACTGTTGGGCATTCTTAACGTCATTACCAAAAGTAGACTTAGGTTTGTAATTCTGATAACGGTGCCAAAAATGCCAAACCTATCCCTCATGCCACTTAAGCCAAGTTGTCATCCCCAGCATGACATAAGAGACGTGGTATTGAAATATGCAATTGCTCATCTAAATAAATAATAAATGGGATCTGCAAGCGCATAGATTAATACCGATGTAGCATTTTAACCGAGAAGTATTCCAGGTATCGTTATTTATATTTTTACCACTGGGAAGGGATTAGTAACCATCAATGTTGACTATAGAATAGAATATAAGATTGAGTATCTATCATTGCATGTATAATTGAGAACATTTATCTAACTCTTTCATACAGGGATAAGTGTCACATAAAGGATATATGAAGTAATGAATAGTGATAAAGATAATTAATCTGATCAGCATAACTTAGCCACATAATAAATATGATAAGCACCTCAATGAGATATTCTAGCAAGTCATTAGCATGGTATTAGAACGAACTATAAGAATATTTCCTAAGTTATTCTCAACTATACAGTCTAGCATTATCATAGTTAGTGCAAGCATACTTAGCAATCATTGCGAGAAAGGACCACACCCATGCATAGTGATATTAGCAAGGAAAATGCGAAACATCGTAATCACTCCCCTGTAATAATGTTGCTCTGCCAGCCCAATACACGAGAGGGGGACTATATAAGAATCAATGAAGCTGTCACTATCACGAACTACCCCACGATGTGGCATATTGGGTACAATCGCAGATAAATACGGTATAAGCACCACGTCTACACAATATCTATCATTTACCCATGGATCCGATGGATAAACGCTATACGATCGTAAACATGTATATAATTCAAATCTAACTAAGCCAAGTATATAACTATGATAAACTAAGAATAATATAATCTTGAATATAAACAAGTAGAGCAAAGTCATAAGCAATATATTGAATTAGAACAAAGTCATATTCATAATATTGAAGAACAAAGATGAACAATTAGAAGAACAATTAGAGAATTACCAAGAATCCTCTTGACAGATCCGGAAACCAATCAAAGATTGACTCCTTCTAGTTCTAATCCTATGTAGCTATGCTAATCTAGATATCTAATTGATGTTGTGGCTCTAGGCTTGATCAGAGGCTTCTACTCCCTTGAGGAATAATGAATTAGGGTTGAGAGGCTCTCTCCTCCAGGGGCTAAGGGGTCTGGTTTTATAGTCCCTCCAAGTGAATATGGGCCATTGGATCGAACCGACATTGATTGAATGGTTATCCTTGATCCTTTAGGTCGGTGGAGCTTGATCCCGAAAGAGTGTCCTGATTGGACTCCAACAGGGGCGGGCGCCCTGGTCTCCTGGGTGGGCGCCCTGGGCCAGGCCCCGTTTCGCCTCCGCTTCGTTCCTGTGGCTTTCTTTCTAGATGTAAGATAGTTGCACAGCACGTTAATATCTCTATGTAATCCCGACGTGTGGGCCTTTCTTTCGTATTTCCTGATAACCCCATGCAGAAATAGACAAACACCAAAACTCGTGGAATTCTGTCAGATAAAACCCTAAGTCTGGATGTTGATTTCATTTGGATCCTTTTCTTTGTTTATTTGATAATTAAATTTGATACTTAAGGACCGTCAACAAACTCCCCCAAGCTTACCTCTTGCTCGTCCCTGAGCAAGGATAATCTCAGCGATGAATTAGAAGTTGTTGCAATATTTTTTAAAAAAATTGACGGTACACATGCTTTTAAATATGGTCTCATCTCTGAGTTAGAGTAAACTGTCAAGACTCAAAACTTATTCATTTTTCCTTTCACCATGGGACTTGTAACTGTCACTTCCGTCTTAAGGAGTTAAAAGATAGAACAGTCTAGTCAAGTGCCATGTCTCTTATTCTTGATCAGCTATAGCTCTGGAGTTTTTGCAGATTTTCAAATAAAACTCAGAGATTCCTTGTATGACTCTCTCAGATCTCTCTTTTGTGGTATTTTTGGATCCTTACCAAGGTAGTGATGGTATATGCCTTCTCTCAAGATATGTAGTATTTGTGGTATAAGGCATAATGGCATTGCCTTTTCTCTCATCCTACTCTAATAAGGCTTTAATATCTGGAGCTCATAGGTGGGAGATAAAATATACATACTTACAAGACATTTATTGCATAGTCAAACCATGGATCCAAATAAACAAGCCAATAAGTCAAATCAAGATGTGCATGTGTGGCAAATGAATGGTGTATGGTGAAAGTCTAATTCTACTTTTGCTCTTTTGAGGGGATACATACCTTCCTTGCTCTTTTAAAACTTTGTGAGGAGAATGAGATGCTCTATATTTTCTTTTTCTTTCCTCTCAGGTGGGTATTCTGTACCCCTAATTCTACTATCGGACACTTGTCCATTTTTACCTCTCGTCTCACTTTTTCTTTTCTTTCGAGGTTCCGGGCACTTGCCCCTTTTTATTTCCTCGTATCCCTTTTTTTAGAGCACTCATCTCTTGAGATAATATAGCAAGTGGTAGTAACAAAGATAATTTGAGCATTTATTTCACAAGAGAAAAATAGAAATATTTTTTGGCTATTCTCTCTCGGATTAGGAGTAGAATATTTTTGGGTGGTTCTCGAGATGGAAATGGGTGGATATATGTAGATGGTACTTCCATAGTAGAAGCAGCATATGTGAGTGAACGTGCAAGTGAATCTTGATTTAACCACATGACAAGCTCCTAAGGGTCTACACAGCTTGACCACACTCAATGCTCATAAGCAGTAAAAAAGTAAATGTATGGTAAATAGTCTAATAAGCATGTATATATGGCTGTGTAGGATTTTAAACTCTCATCATATAGGAACTCATCATGCAACATTTTAAAGATTTTCAAAGATAAAATTCTCCAAAATTCTAGCATCTCTAGGAACAGATAAACAACAGCTCAACCTTCCCATATCATATCCGATAACAACTTAGACTTCAGATAAAGTTTTCTTCCCACAAGTTTAGGTTTAGAGCAAGCTTTAAATTATAACAGTTATGTCTAAACTTGAGAGAAAACTCAAATTTGAAAATTAGGCAGAGCAACTATTCATCATATCCATGCTAGAGTTTTATTTAGATTTAGTTTAGCATAGCCACTTTATTTATTTTTTAAACACACTAAGCAAAAGATATATATATAAGTATAAAATGTTTATTTGGTTTTCCATAGTTATGTATATTTATATAAGTATAAGTATAAAGATAGATTGAAATACTTAGCGGGATAAATGGGGGTGCTCTCCCCCAAGCTGAATTTTGACGTAATTTCTCCTGATGTAGCTAGCAGGTGGCAGAGGTGTATTTGAAAGTCGGTAGTATGACAGCGATTAGAATGTCCTCCGTCTGCTAGTCTTCTTGATTCTTGAATCCTGTGGAGCTCAAATAGACAACAAAGCTTTGTGGAACTGATTAAGTGTTAGCATAAATATCTAGCCTTTATCATGTTGAGACTCCTTAATAAATATTACTCCCTATATTTTATAAAGTAGAAAAAGAAATATTTATTTTATTTTTATGCCACCACAGTGACTGTACTTATGGGTTTCATGCCACTCATATACTCACATGGGGCATACTATTTTTTTAACATGTTTATTTTCTTTTTAGGATAGCATGAACTAAGTAAACTATTTTAAATAATTGAAAGGGAAAGGATAACTACCAAGTTTACCTCTTAGCAAGGCATTCAGTGTTTTTAAGTCCTCCGAACGGGACTCTCCGTTTTCTCACTTGTCCTAGGATTCGTTGGGTGGCGTAGTCGGTGCTTCCGGCAGCGCCTCCTCTTCATGTATAGTTATCTTCTCTTTCCATACCAGACTCGGTGCTATAGTCTCCTTTGGATAATTTTGTTTAAACTGTACATCTTCTAACCTTACCACTTCTCCTTCATAGTCTGCCCATCCGTCCTTGATGATTTGCCTCCTCTGGTTGCGGTTGCGTCGTTTTCTGACCTGCTTAGAGTCTTCAACGATATAGTTAGGGTCAGTAAAATAGCGGCGTACCTTCTCTGAGGGGAAGTGCATATGGACTTCTCCAGTTCCAATGTAGATGATTGCTTTAACGGTGCTGAGGAACGGTCTTCCAAGGATGAAGGGTGGATTGTACTCGTCTTCTCCCATGTCAATAACCTGAAAGTCTGTGTAGACAAAATGATCGTCTATTTTGACTGGGACATCAGTCACTGTTCCTTTAACCTCTCGAAATGTCTGATCTGCCATCTGGAGTTGAATGTATGTTGGTTTTAGGGGCATGGTTCCGGACAAGAGTCGATAGGTGACTGCGGCCATTATGTTGACGCCCGATCCGGTGTCGCAAGTTGTCTTGTAGAAGTTGTATCCATTTATGGAGCAATAGATGCTTGGCATTCCTGGGTCATCCTTCTTGGTCAAAAATAGTGACTTAAGTCGATGATCTTGACCTCCATGAACTGCAGTGACCATCTTAGCTGACTCGGTCCACGCTTGATTGTTTCAGTTCCTCCTGTTGGTCCTCTTCCTTGGTTCATGTTTGGATTGCTCTCGGATTTGTGTAGTCCTGTTCTTGAAGGAAAATGTCTCCTTCCTCCCTTTGATGTAGAAACTGATCTTGGCAGCACTAATGTAGATGACAGCTCCCGAGGTGTTTAAGAATGGCCTCCCTAAGATGATGGGTGCCCTCTCATCATTACTAGTCTCTATCACCATGAAGTCTACTGGAGCATACAAGGTACCAACTCGGACACAGAAGTTCTTCAATATTCCTTTTGGAAAACTTATCGCCTGATCTACAAACTACAAACACATGGTTGTTTCTGATAAAGGATATGTAAAGAATTTTTCATAGAGTACACTGGGCATAATGTTGACACTGGAGCCAAAGTCACAGAGTGCTTCTCGGAAGTCCACCATGCCGATGGAGATCGGGATGACAGGGCGTTCGGGATCGCCTCTCTT
The DNA here is from genome assembly GCF_000003195.3 of Sorghum bicolor. NCBI lineage: Eukaryota > Viridiplantae > Streptophyta > Magnoliopsida > Poales > Poaceae > Sorghum > Sorghum bicolor. The sequence continues at coordinate 37,312,571 of NC_012877.2, read as the reverse complement.
GACCGGCAGAAGGTCAGTAGTAACTTCAGTGATGGGGTTACTCCAGTTACCTACATCAAACATGTCTACAAGATTTGTAGATTCTAATCCTTCCGGTTGTGATGGTATACCAGGGTTAGTAGTAGGAACAGCAGCAGCTATTTGATTTAACTGAGATTCAATCATTTTATTAAAGCTAATTTGATTCTTGATGGCAGTAGAGAAATTATCCATTCTATTATTTATATTTTCTAGCATTTTATCATTAGATGCCAATTTCTTCGATAGACTATCCATTAGCTTTCCTTGATTAGACACTAAGTCTCTCAGAGGTGGAAAATTATTATTATTGTTGTAAGAATTGTTACCTTGATAATTACCTGAGTAGTTAGGCCTCTGTTGATTCCAACCTTGATTTTGTTGAGGACGGTTGTAGTAGTAGTTGTTGTTGTTGTTGATGTAGTTCACATCCTCAAGCATCTCAGGGTAGTGATTGCCTTAGTGTCCAATATCTCCACACTCCTCACAAGTCATGTGAGAGTCGTAGATGTGCATAACTTCTTTCTTATCTCCAGCTCTATCTTCGAGCTTCTTCATGAGCAGGTCTAGCTTTGCAGATAGCATGTCTATCTCCTTGAGCTAATGCATACCTCCACCTTTCTTGCGTGTCTGGGTCCTCTCTTCAATCTAGCTTTGGTTGGACGCCATCTTCTCCACAAGAGCTGTGGCTTGTGGTATGGTAAGTGATAAGAATACTCCTCTGGCTGCAGCATCCATGGTCTCTCGGGCACTGTTGCCGAGCCCATGATAAAACATCTGCAACAGTAGCCAACTCTCCATTCAATGATGGGGACATTCTAGGATGTAGTCTTGGAAGCGCTCCCATGCTTCTGGAACGGATTCATGATGTTGTTACTGAAAACTTGTAATCTTCCCACGAAGAGCATTGGTCTTGCCCATGGGAAAGAACTTAGCTAGAAAGTTCGTGGAGCAGAGTGCTCATGTAGTATTATTCTCCTTTTGTAGCATAGAACCATTGCTTCGCTCTCCCCAACCGTGAGAATGGAAAGAGGCGAAGTAGTATAGCATCTCTGGGGACTCCTGATATGGTGAATGTGCTGCAAATCTCCACAAAGTGTTGGAGATGAGCACTAGCATCTTCATGTGCCTTCCCACGGAACTGGTTGGATTGCACCATGTTGATAAGTCCACGCTTGAGCTCAAAGTTGCCATCGATCTCTGCAGCAGGTCCAGTGCGGATGTTGTCCGTAGTGGGAGCTGAGAACTCACGGATCGATTTGTTCGCCATGGCTTCGAATTCTGAAGACAAGTTCCGATGATCTTCTTGATTGGATGAAGCTTCTTGCTGAAGTGTTGATGATCTCTTCTTGAGCTTGGCTCTTGTTTTTCTGAATAACGCTTCGGGATTGTCAAAAAAATTTTCTGGAAGATGTCTTCTATTCATACACTCCCCTGCATAAGATAAAATAGAAAAAATATCGGGGTAAAACTGTATGAGAGAATTGATAAGCTCAATCATATTAGTGATGCGAATGATAACTCAAAATCCTATATTCATTCCTGATTAGTAATCAACCATCCCCGGCAACGGCGCCAAAAATGCTTGTTGGGCATTCTTAACGTCATTACCAAAAGTAGACTTAGTTTTCTAATTCTGATAACGGTGCCAAAAATGCCAAACCTATCCCTAAGGCCACTTAAGCCAAGTTGTCATCCCCAGCATGACATAAGTGACGTGGTATTGAAATATGCAATTGGTCATCTAAATAAATAATAAATGGGATCTGCAAGCGCACAGATTAATACCGATGTAGCATTTTAACCGGGAAGTATTCTAGGTATCGTTATTTATATTTTTACCACTGGGAAGGGATTAGTAACCATCAATGTTGATTATAGAATGGAATATAAGATTGAGTATCTATCATTGCATGTATAATTGAGAACATTTATCTAACTCTTTCATACAGGGATAAGTGTCACATAAAGGATATATGAAGTAATGAATAGTGACAAAGATAATTAATCTGATCAGCATAACTTAGCCACATAATAAATATGATAAGCACCTCAATTAGATATTCTAGAAAGTCATTAGCATGGAATTATGATGAACTACAAGAGTATTTCCTAAGTTATTCTCAACTATACAGTCTAGCATATCATAGTTAGTGCAATTATACTTAGCAATCATTGCGAGACAGGACTACGCCCATGCATAGTGATATTAGCAAGGAATATGAGAAACATCGTAATCACTCCCCTGTAATAATGTTGCTCTGCCAGCCCAATACACGAGAGGGGGACAATATAAGAATCAATAGAGCTGTCACTACCACGAACTACCCCGCGATCTGGCATATAGGGTACAATCGCAGATAAATATGGTATAAGCACCACGCCTACACAATATCTATCATTTACCCATGGATCCGATGGATAAACGCTATACGATCCTAAACATGTATATAATTCCAATCTAACTAAGCCAAGTACATAACTATGATAAACTAAGAACAATATAATTGCGAATATAAACAAGTAGAGCAAAGTCATAAGCAATATATTGAAGTAGAACAAAGTCATATTCATAATATTGAAGAACAAAGATGAACAATAGAAGAACAATAGAGAATTACCAACAATCCTCTTGACAGATCCGGAAACCAATTGAAGATTGACTCCTTCTAGTTCTAATCCTATGTAGCTATGCTAATCTAGATGTCTAATTGATGTGGTGGCTCTAGGCTTGATCAGAGGCTTCTTCTCCCTTGATGAATAATGAATTAGGGTTGAGAGGCTGTCTCCTCTAGGGGCCAGGGGGTCTGGTTTTATAGTCCCTCTAAGTGAATATGGGCCGTCGGATCAAACTGACATTGATTGAACGGTTATCCTTGATCCTTTAGGTCAGTGGAGCTTAATCCTAAAAGAGAGTCCTAATTGAACTCTAAAGGGGGCGGGCGCCCTGGTCCCTAGGGCGGGCGCCCTAGGCCAGGCCCCGTTCTGCCTCCGCTTCGTTCTCGTGGCTTCTAGAGTCTTCTAGATGTAAGATAATTGCGTGGCACGTTAATATCTCTATGTAATCCCGACATGTGGGCCTTTCTTCTGTATTTCCTGATAACCCCCTGCAGAAATAGACAAACACCAAAACTCGTGGAATTCTGTCAGATAAAACCCTAAGTCTAGATGTTGATTTCATTTGGATCCTTTTCTCTGTTTATTTGATAATTAAATTTAATACTTAAGGACCGTCAACAAACTCCCCCAAGCTTACCTGTTGCTCGTCCCTGAGCAAGGATAGACTCAGTGATGGATCAGAAGTTGCTGCAATATCTTTAAAAATTGACGGTACACATGCTTTTAAATAAGATCTCATCTCTGAGTTAGAGTAAACTGTCAAGACTTAAAACTTATTCATTTTACCTTTTACCATGGGACTTGTAACCGTCACTTCTGTCTTGAGTAGTTAAAAGATAGAACGGTCTAATCAAGTGCCATTCTCTTATTCTTGATCAGCTATAGCTCTGGAGTTTTTGTAGATTTTCAAATAAAACTCAGAGATTCCTTGTATGACTCTCTCAGATCTCTCTTTTGTGGTATTTCTGGATCTTTACCAAGGCAGTGATGGTATATGCCTTCTCTCCAAATATGTAGTATTTGTGGTATAAGGCATAGTGACATTGCCTTCTCTCTCACCCTACTCTAATAAGGCTTTTAATATCTGGAGCTCATAGGTGGGAGATAAAGTATACATACTCACAAGACATTTATTGCATAGTTAAACCATGGATCCAGAGAAACAAGTCAATAAATCAAATCAATATGTGCATGTGTAGCGAATGAATGGCGTATGGTGATGATGGTGATAACAATGGTGAATGTCTAATTCTACTTTTGCTCTTTTGAGGGGATATATACCTTTCTTGCTCTTTTGAAACTTGAGGAGAATGAGATGCTCTCTCTTTTCTTTTTTTCCTCTCAGGTGGGTATCTTGTACCCCTAATTCTACTGTCGGACACTTGTCCATTTTTACCTCTCGTCTCACTTTTTCTTTTCTTTCGAGGTTTCGGGCATTTGCCCCTTTTTATTTCCTCGTATTCTCTTTTTTTAGAGCACTCATCTCATGAAATAATATACCAAGTGGTAGTAACAAGATAACTTGAGCATTTATTTCACAGGGGAAAAACAGAAATGTTTTTGGCTATTCTCTCCCAGATTAGGAGTAGAATATTTTTGGGTGGTTCTGGAGATGGAAATGAGTGGATATATGTGGACGGTACTTCCGGAGTAGAAGCAGCATGTGTGAGTGAACGTGCAAGTGAATCTTGATTTAACCACATGACAAGCTCCTAAGGGTCTACACAGCTTGACCACACTCAATGCTCATAAACAGTAAAAATGTAAATGTGTGGCTCAAAGTCTAGCAAGCATGTATATATGACTGTGGTAGGAATTTAAACTCTCATCATACAGGAACTCATCATGTGATATTTTAAAGATTTTCAAAGATAAAATTCTCCAGAATTCTAGCATCTCTAGGAACAGATAAACAACAGCTCAACCTTCCCATATCATATCCGTTAACAACTTAGACTTCAGATCAAGTTCTCTTCCCACAAGTTCAGGTTTAGAGCAAGCTTTAAATTATAACAGTTATGTCTAAACTAGAGAAAGTACTCAAATTTAAAAATTAGGCAGAGCAACTATTCATCATATCCATGCTAGAGTTTTATTATTAAGATTCAGTTTAGCATAGCCACTTTATTTATTTATTTATTAAACATACTAAGCAAAAGATATATATATATGTATAAAATATTTATTTGGTTTTTCATAGTAATGTATATTTATATTTTAGTATAGTACAAGTATAATGATAGATAGAAATACTTAGCGAGATAAATGGGAGTGCTCTCCTCCAAGCTGAATTTTGACGTAATTTATTTTGATGTAGCTAGCAGGTGGCAGAGGTGTATTTGAAAGTCGGCAGTATCTTGACAGCGATTAGAATGTCCTCTATCTGCTAGTCTTCTTGATTCTTAAATTTTGTGGAGCTCAAATAGACAACAAAGCTTTGTGGAGCTGATTAGGTGTTAGCATAAATATTTAGCCTTTATCATGTTGAGCCTCCTCAATAAATGTTACTCCCTAATTTTTTTATTTTCATTGTATAAAGCAGAAAAGAAATATTTATTTTATTTTTATGCCACCACAGTCAATGTACTTATGGGGTTTATGCCACTCATATACTCACATGGGACTTACTATTTTTTTAACATTTTTATTTTCTTTTTAGGATAGTCTGAACATAACTAACTAAGCTAACTATTTTAAAATAATTGAAAGGGAAAGTATAACTACCAAGTTTACCTCTTGGCAAGGCGTTTGGTGTTTTTAAGTCCTCCAAACGGGACTCTCCGTTTTCTCGGTCGTCCTGGGATTCGTTGGGTGGCGTCGTCGGTACTTCCGACGGCGCCTCTTCTTCGTGTATAGTTATCTTCTCTCTCCACACCTGACTTGGTGCTACAGTCTCCTCTAGATAATTCTGTTTAAACTGTATGTGTTCTGACCTTACCACTTCTCCTTCATAGTCTGCCCATCCGTCCTTGATGATTTGCCTCCTCTGGTTGCGGTTGCGTCGTTTTTGACCTGCTTAGAGTCTTCAACGATATAGTTAGGGTCAGTAAAATAGCAGCGTACCTTCTCTGAGGGGAAGTGCATATGGACTTCTCCAGTTCCAATGTAGATGATTGCTTTAACGGTGCTGAGGAACGGTCTTCCAAGAATGATGGGTGGATCGTATTCATCTTCTCCCATATCTATAACCTGAAAGTCTGTGTAGACAAAATGATCGTCTACTTTGACTGGGACATCAGTCACTGTTCCTTCAACCTCTCGAAATGTCTGATCTGCCATCTGGAGCTGAATGTATGTTGGTTTTAAGGGCATGGTTCCGAACAAGAGCAGATAGGTGACTGCGGCCATTATGTTGACGCCCGATCCGGTGTCGCAAAACGTCTTGTAGAAGTTGTATCCATTTATGGAGCAATAGATGCTTGGCATTCCTGGGTCGTCCTTCTTGGTCAGAAATGGTGACTTAAGTTGATGATCTTGACCTCCTTGAACTGCAGTGACCATCTTAGCTGACTCGGTCCACACTTGCTTGTTTCTGTTCCTCCTGTTGGTCCTCTTCCTTGATTCACATCTAGATTGCTCTGGGATTTGTCTAGTCTTGTTCTTGAAGGAAAACGTCTCCTTTCTCCCTTTGATGTAGAAACTGATCTTGGCAGCACTGGCGTAGATGACAGCTCCCGAGGTGTTTAAGAGTGGCCTCCCTAAGATGATGGGTGCCCTCTCATCATTACCGGTCTCTATCACCACGAAGTCTGCTGGGACATACAAGGTACCAACTAGGACGCAGAGGTTCTTCAATATTCCTTTTGGAAAACTTATCGTCTGATCTGCAAACTACAAAAACATAGTTTTTTCTAATAAAGGATATGTAAAGAATTTTTCATAGAGTACCCTGGGCATAATGTTGACGCTGGAGCCAAAGTCGCAGAGTGCTTCTGGGAAGTCCACCATGCCGATGGAGATCGGGATGACGGAGCGCCCTAGATCGCCTCTCTTGACCGGTAGAAGGTCAGTAGTAACTTCCGTGACGGGGTTACTCCAGTTACCAGCATCAAACATGTCTACAAGATTTGCAGATTCTAATCCTTCCAGTTGTGATAGTATACCGGGGTTAGTAGTAGGAACAACAGCAGCTATTTGATTTAATTGAGATTCAATCATTTTATTAAAGCTAATTTGATTCTTGATGGCAGTAGAGAAATTATCCATTCTATTATTTATATTTTCTTGCATTTTATCATTAGATGCCAATTTCTTAGATAGGATATCCATTAGCTTTCCTTGATTAGACACTAACTCTCTCAGAGGTGGAAAATTATTATTGTAAGAATTGTTAAGTTGATAATTACTTGAGTAGTTAGGCCTCTGTTGATTCCAACCTTGATTTTGTTGAGGACGGTTGTAGTAGTAGTTGTTGTTGTTGTTATTGTTGATGTAGTTCACATCCTCAAGCATCTCAGAGCAGTGTTTGCCTGAGTATCCAGTATCTCCACACTCCTCACAAGTCATGTGAGAGTCGTAGATGTGCATAACTTATTTCTTATCTCCAGCTCTATCATCGAGCTTCTTCATGAGCAGGTCTAGCTTTGCAGATAGCATATCTACCTTCTTGAGCTGATGTATGCCTCCACCTTTCTTGCGTGTCTGGGTCCTCTCTTCATTCCAGCTTTGGTTTGACGCCATCTTCTCCACAAGAGCTGTGGCTTGTGATATGGTAAGTGATAAGAATGCTCCTCCAGCTGCAGCATCCATGGTTACTCGGGCACTGTTGCCGAGCCCATGATAAAATGTCTGCATCAGTAGCCAACTCTCCATTCCATGATCGGGACAATCTAGGATGTAGTCTTGGAAGCGCTCCCATGCTTCTGGAACGGATTCATCATGTTGTTGCTGAAAACTTGTAATCTTCCCACGGAGAGCATTGGTCTTGCCCATGGGAAAGAACTTAGCTAGAAAGTTCATGGAGCAGAGTGCCCACGTAGTATTCTTCTCCTTTGTAGTGTAGAACCACTGTTTCGCTCTTCCTAACAGTGAGAATGGGAAGAGGCGAAGTAGCATAGCATCTCTGGGGACTCCTGATATGGTAAATGTGCTGCAAATCTCCAGGAAGTGTTGGAGATGAGCACTAGCATCTTCATGTGCCTTCCCACAGAACTGGTTGGATTGCACCATGTTGATAAGTCCAGGCTTGAGCTCAAAGTTGTCGTCGATCTCTGCAGCAGGTCCAGTGCGGATGTTGTCCGTAGTGGGAGCTGAGAACTCACGGATCGATTTGTTCGCCATGGCTTCGAACTCTGAAGACAAGTTCTGGTGATCTTCTTGATTGGATGAAGCTTCTTGCTGAAGTGTTGATGATCTCTTCTTGAGCTTGGCTCTTGTTTTTCTGAATAATTGTCAACAAAATTTCCTGGAAGATGTCTTCTATTCATACATTACTCTGCATAAGATAAAATAGAAAAATATCAGGGTAAAACTGTATGAGAGAATTGATAAGGTCAATCATATTAGTGATGCGAATGATGACTCAATATCCTATATCCATTCCTAATTAGTAATCAACCTTCCCCGACAACAGCGCCAAAAATGCTTGTTGGGTATTCTTAACGTCATTACCAAAAGTAGACTTAGTTCTCTAATTCTGATAACGGCGTCAAAAATGCCAAACCTATCTCCCATGCCACTTAAGCCAAGTTGTCATCCCCAGCATGACATGAAAGACGCGGTATTAAAATATGCAATTGCTCATCTAAATAAATAATAAATGGGATCTGCAAGCGCATAAATTAATACCGATGTAGCATTTTAACCGGGAAGTATTCCAGGAATCGTTATTTATATTTTTACCACTGGGAAGGGATTAGTTACCATCAATGTTGATTATAGAATGGAATATAAGATTGAGTATCTATCATTGCATGTATAATTGAGAACATTTATCTAACTCTTTCATATAGGGATAAGTGTCACATAAAGGATATATAAAGTAATGAATAGTGACAAAGATAATTAATCTGATCAGCACAACTTAGCAACATAATAAATATGATAAGAACCTTAATTAGATATTCTAGCAAGTCATTAGCATGGAATTAGGATGAACTACAATAATATTTCCTAAGTTATTCTCAACTATACAGTCTAGCATATCGTAGTTAGTGCAATTATACTTAGCAATCATTGCGAGACAGGACTACGCCCATGCATAGTGATATTAGCAAGGAATATGAGAAACATCGTAGTCACTCCCCTGTAATAATGTTGCTCTGCTAGCCCAATACACGAGAGGGGGATTATATAAGAATCAATGGAGCTGTCACTACCACGAACTACCCCGCGATCTGGCATATAGGGTACAATCGCAGATAAATACGGTATAAGCACCACGCCTACACAATATCTATCATTTACCCATGGATCCGATGGATAAACGCTATACGATCCTAAACATGTATATATTTCCAATCTAACTAAGCCAAGTACATAACTATGATAAACTAAGAACAATATAATTGCGAATATAAACAAGTAGAGCAAACTTATAAGCAATATATTGAAGTAGAATAAAGTCATATTCATAATATTGCAGAACAAAGATAATTAGAAAGCAATTAGAAGCACAATTAGAGAATTACCAAGAATCCTCCTGACAGATCCGGAAACCAATCGAAGATTGACTCCTTCTAGTTCTAATCCTATGTAGCTATGCTAATCTAGATATCTAATTGATGTGGTGGCTCTAATCTTGATCAGAGGCTTCTTCTCTCCTTGATGGAACAATGAATTAGGGTTGAGAGGCTCTCTCCTCCAGGGGCCAGGGGGTCTGGTTTTATAGTCCCTTCAAGTGAATATGGGCCCTTGGATCAAACCGACATAGATTGTATGGTTTGGATTCATCCTTTAGGTCGGTGGAGATCTCCCGCAAAGCAGAGTCCTGATTGGACTCAGGGGCAGGGCGGGCGCCCTGACCAACTGGGCGGCCGCCCAGGGTCTGGCCCCGTTTCGCCTCCGCTTCGGTCTCGTGGCTTCTGGAGTCTTCTAGATGTAAGATAATTGCGCAGCACGTTAATATCTTTACGTAATCCTGACATGTGGGCCTTTCTTCCATATTTCCTGATAACCCCCTGCAGAAATAGACAAACACCAAAACTCGTGGAATTCTGTCAGATAAAACCCTAAGTCTTGATCTTGATTTCATTTGGATCCTTTTCTTTATTTATTTGATAATTAAATTTGATACTTAAGGACCGTCAACAAACTCCCCCAAGCTTACCTCTTGCTCGTCCCTGAGCAAAGATAGACTCAGCTATGGATCATAAGTTGTTGCAATATATATATATATATATATATATTTTTAAAAAAATTTGACGGTACACATGCTTTTTTAATAAGATCTCATCTCTGAGTAAGAGTAAACTATCAAGACTTAAAAATTACTTACTTTACCTTTACCATGGGACTTGTAACTGTCACTTCTGTCTTGAGTGGTTAAAAGATAGAACAGTCTAGCCAAGTGCCATGTCTCTTATTCTTGATCAGCTATAGCTCTGGGGTTTTTGCAAATTTTCAAATAAAACTCAGAAATTCCTTGTATGATTCTCTCAGGTCTCTCTTTTGTGGTATTTTTGGATCCTTACCAAGGCATTGATGGTATATGCCTTCTCTCAAGATATGTAGTATTTGTGGTATGAGGCATAGTGACATTACCTTCTCTCTCACCCTACTCTAATAGGGCTTTAATATCTGGAGCTCATAGGTGGGAGATAAAATATACATACTTACAAGACATTTATTGTATAGTCAAACCATGGATCCAAAGTAACAAGCCAATAAGTTTAATCAAGATGTGCATGGGTGGCGAATGAATGGTGTATGGTGGTGATGGTGATAACAATGGTGAAAACAATGGTGGTGGAAGTCTAATTCTACTTTGCTCTTTGAGGGGATACATACCTTCCTTGCTATTGAAACTTTATGAGGAGAATGAGATGCTCTTCTTTTTTTTTCCAGGTGGGTATCTTGCACCCCTAATTCTACTGTCGGACACTTGTCCATTTTTACCTCTCGTCTCACTTTTTCTTTTCTTTCGAGGTTCCGAGCACTTGCTCCTTTTTATTTCCTCGTATCTCTTTTTATTTCTTTTTTTTTCAGAGCATTCATCTCTTGAGATAATATAGCAAGTGGTAGTAACAAGATAACTTGAGCATTTATTTCACAAGGGGAAAATAGAAATATTTTTGGTTATTCTCTCCCGGATTAGGAGTAGAATATTTTTGGGTGATTCTGGAGATGGAATGGGTGGATATATGTGGATGGTACTTCTGGAGTAGAAGTAGCATATATGAGTGAACGTGCAAGTGAATCTTGATTTAACCACATGACAAGCTCCTAAGGGTCTACACAGCTTGACCACACTCAATGCTCATAAGCAGTAAATATTAAATGTGTGGCTCAAAGTCTAGCAAGCATGTATATATGGCTGTGGTAGGAATTTAAACTCTCATCATAAAGGAACTCATCATGCAACATTTTAAAGATTTTCAAAGATAAAATTCTCCAGAATTCTAGCATCTCTAGGAACAGATAAACAGCAGCTCAACCTTCCCATATCATATCCGTTAACAACTTAGACTTCAGAACAAGTTTTCATCCCACAAGTTTAGGTCTAGAGCAAGCTTTAAATTATAACAGTTATATCTAAACTTGAGAGAGAACTTAAAATTTGCAAATTAGGCAGAGCAACTATTTATCATATCCATGCTTAAGTTTTATTTAGATACAGATTAGCATAGCCACTTTATTTATTTATTTAACACACTAAGCAAAAGACATATATAAGCATAAAATCTTTATTTGGTTTTCCCATAGTTTATGTGTATTTTAATATTCTAAAATAATATAAGTATAAAGATAGATAGAAATACTCATCGTGATAAATGGGGGTGCTCTCCCCCAAGCTGAATTTTGACGTAATTTCTCTTGGTGTAGCTAGCAGGTGGTAGAGGTGTATTTGAAAGTCAGCAGCATTCTGACAGCGATTAGAATGTCCTCCGTCTACTAGTCTTCTTGATTCTTAAATTTCTGTGGAGCCCAAATAGACAACAAAGCTTGTGGAACTTATTAAGTGATAGCATAAATATCTAGCCTTTATTATCTTGAGACTCCTTAATAAATATTACTCCCTGTTTTTATATTTTTATTTTATAAAGCAGAAAATATTTATTTTTATTTTTATGCCACCACAGTGAATGTACTTATGGGTTTTATGCCACTCGTCTACTCACATGGGGCTTACTGTTTTTTCACATTTTTATTTTCTTTTTAAGATAGTGTGAATATGATTAACTAAGTAAACTATTTGAAATAACTGAAAGGGAAAGGATAACTACCAAGTTTACCTCTTGGCAACGCGTTCGGTGTTTTTAAGTCCTCCGAACGGGACTCTCCAATTTCTTAATTGTCCTGAGGTTCGTTGGGTGGCGTAGTCGGTACTTCCGGCAGCGCCTCCTCTTCTTGTATAGTTATCTTCATTTTCCATACCTGACTCGGTGCTTCGATCTCCTCTGGATAATTCTGTTTAAATTCAATGTCTTCTGACCTTACAACTTCTCCTTCATAGTCTGCCCATTCGTCCTTGATGATCTGCCTCCTCTGGTTGCGGTTCCGTCTTTTTCTGACCTGCTTAGATTCTTCAATGATATAGTTAGGCTCAGTAAAATAACGGCGTACCTTCTCTGAGGGGAAGTGCATATGGACTTCTCCGGTTCCAATGTAGATAATTGCTTTAACGGTGCTGAGGAAGGGTCTTCCAAGGATGATGGGTGGATCATACTCATCTTCTCCCATGTCAACAACTTGAAAGTCTGTGTAGACAAAGTGATCGTCTATTTTGACTGGGACATCAGATACTATTCCTTTAACTTCTCGAAATGTCTGATCTGCCATCTGGAGCTGAATGTATGTTGGTCTTAGTGGCATGGTCCCGAACAAGAGCCGATAAGTGACTGCAGCCATTATGTTGACGCCCGATCCGGTGTCGCAAATCGTCTTGTAGAAGTTGTATCCATTTATGGAGCAGTAGATGCTTGGCATTCCTGTGTCGTCCTTCTTGGTCAAAAACGGTGACTTAAGTTGATGATCTTGGCCTCCATGGACTACAGTGACCATCTTAGCTGACTCGGTCCACACTTGCTTGTTCCTGTTTCTCCTGTTGGTCCTCTTCCTTGATTCACGTATGGATTGATCTTGAATTGGTGTAGTCTTGTTCTTGAAGAAAAACGTCTCCTTCTTCCCTTTGACGTAGAAACTGATCTTGGCAGCACTAGCGTAGATGATAGCTCCCGTGGTGTTCAAGAATGGCCTCCCTAGGATGATAGGTGCTCTCTCATCATTTCCGGTCTCTACCACTACGAAGTCTGCATGGCATATAAGGTACCAACTCGGACACAAAGGTTCCTCACTATTCCCTTTGGAAAAGATATCGTCTGATCTGCAAACTGCAAACACATGGTTGTTTCTAATAAAGGATATGTAAAGAATTTTTCATAGAGTACCCTGGGTATAATGTTGACACTGGAGCCAAAGTCACAGAGTGCTTCTGGGAAGTCCACCATGCCGATGGAGATCGGGATGACGGGGCGTCCTGGATCACCTCTCTTGACCGGCAGACGGTCAGTAGAAAATTCAGTGACGGGGTTACTCCAATTACCTGCATCAAACATGTCTACAAGATTTGCAGATTCTAATCCTTCCGGTTGTGATGGTATACCGGGGTTAGTAATAGGAACAACAGCAGCTATTTGATTTAACTGAGATTCAATGATTTTATTAAAGCTAATTTGATTCTTGATGGCAGTAGAGAAATTATCCATTCTATTATTTATATTTTCTAGCATTTTATCATTAGATGCCAATTTCTTAGATAGGTTATCCATTAGCTTTCCTTGATTAGATACTAACTCTCTCAAAGGTGGAAAATTATTATTATTGTTGTAAGAATTGTTACCTTGATAATTACCTGAGTAGTTAGGCCTCTGTTGATTCCAACCTTGATTTTGTTGAGGACGGTTGTAGTAGTTGTTGTTGTTGTTGTTGATGTAGTTCACATCCTCAAGCATCTCAGGGCAGTGATTGCCTGAGTGTCCAGTGTCTCCACACTCCTCACAAGTCATGTGAGAGTCGTAGATGTGCATAACTTCTTTCTTGTCTCCAGCTCTATCATCGAGCTTCTTCATGAGCAGGTCTAGCTTTGCAGACAGCATGTCTACCTCCTTCAGCTGATGCATACCTCCACCTCTCTTGCGTGTCTGGGTCCTCTCTTCATTCCAGCTTTGGTTGGACGCCATCTTCTCCGCAAGAGCTGTGGCTTGTGGTATAGTAAGTGATAAGAATGCTCCTCCAGCTACAGCATCCATGGTCTCTCGGGCACTGTTGCCGAGCCCATGATAAAACGTCTGCATCAATAGCCAACTCTCCATTCCATGATGGGGACATTCTAGGATGTAGTCTTGAAAGCGCTCCCATGCTTCTGGAATAGATTCATCATTTTGTTGTTGAAAACTTGTAATCTTCCCACGGAGAGCATTGGTCTTGCCCATGGGAAAGAACTTAGCCAGGAAGTTTGTTGAGCAGAGTGCCCACGTAGTATTCTTCTCCTTTGTAGCGTAGAACCACTGCTTCGCTCTTCCTAACAGTGAGAATGGGAAGAGGCGAAGTAGTATAGCATCTTTGGAAACTCCTTGTGTCGGTGTTTTTCCCCCGGGGGGTCACACCAACGAGTGAATTTGTATGCGTGCTCCCTTTCCCGGATGGTGATGCAAGAAGACACAGAGATTTATCCTGGTTCGGGCAAGAGAAGGCCCTACGTCCAACGGGGGGAGAGAGTTTGTATTATCTTGCACCTAAGTGCTTGTACAGGGGCGAATACAAGCGTGGTATGAAGTGTGGAGCTCTACTACGTATGAGCGTGGTCTTGTGTCGTGATCCCTCCATTCTATTCCTGAGTCCCTCCTTTTATAGTTCCAAGGAAGGACCTAGGGTACATGTATAGGTGTAGGAATTGGAGTCGATAGCAGCATGGAGCGCTGACCTACTCGAGGTTTCCGTACCAGCATGACCTCGAGCCGTCCCATCTTAATAGCCTGGTGATGATCACGCGTGCCCCTGCATTCTGCTCTGCGCGCCGTCTTGGATTGGTTCGGCGGATGCACGCTTATATGGCTCGGCGGCAAATCCGGCGGAGCGGTTACGGCGTGGTCAGTCGACGCCCGACTCGTCTCCAGGAAGGAGCCTGGTGAAGTCAAGGGTCGGGCGCCGTACGAGGTGTCGATATCTGAAGCGCTGACTTTAGACGTCTCGAGGGGGCCCTGATTAGACGTCCCATCCTTATTTCCCACGCCCTGTCATGCCCTGGGTCGTTCGGCTGGAAGGCTGCAAAAAGATTAATGGGACGGAAGCCTGTTCCCTATCACGCATCCCGTGACCTGTGTGTTAGGTGGGGAAGCATCAGGCGTATTTAATGCTCCGACCCGCGTGCGCGCGTCAGGCGGCGGACAGCGACCTTGCGCTCGACGCCCCCCGGTTCGCGTGAGCCTGTTCCGTATTCGACGGTAACCGGCGCTCGACGCCTGATCGATTCGCTCGACGCTATTTCCGTCTTCGAGGTTGCGGCCATCGATGGTCGTGCGTGTGTGCGGACGGAGCGTCGAATCGAGGTGCTAGTTTTACGTATGGATGGTTTCGTTATTCGCGTTGGTGAGGGTACCCCTTGTTGATACCCTCGACAGTAGCCCCCGAGTCTCCATTCGAGCGCTGGCGCTCGAGTGGAGACTTTCGTCTTTTCAGTTGAGGTTCCGCGGGGGCGCGCGAGCGACCCCGCGGGGGTAGCCCCCGAGCCCTCGAGGGAGTATTTAACTCCTTCGAGGGTTATTTTGCCAAATTTGCAGAAACGCTGTCAACACCCGTGGTGGAAGGTTCTGTTCGGCTTTGCCTTGCGTGGAGGTTTCGACGTACTCTCGATAGAGCGAGCGTCTTCCACCTCAGATTGAGTTCCTAGCGGGTAGTCCAAGTGAGAACCTATGCCCCTTTCGAGGGGGTCAGCTGTAGCCCGGAGGCGTCCTCATAAAGCAGGGTCGACGTGGTCGGGGATACCGGTCTCATTCGATAGAGTCCAGCGGCTCGATGCCTCCCTTCGGGGGGATTCCTCTCGACTGTCTTGACCCTACCTTGGACATCACCAGCGAGTCCTCGAGGCGGGCCTCGATTTTCGACCACTCGCTGGGGATCCCTGACTCTTGGTGCTCGAGATCGGCTGTCGAACCCTTTCGACGGGCCAGCCATCGACCTCTCGAGACTATCGTGAGCGCATACCTTGGCTTACGAAGTAAAGAAGCTGCCGTGCCGGTTCGTCTTTCTGCCCGTTGGGCGCACCTTTTGAGGTAAGTGACGTTGCGACACTGTATCGGCGGGGAATTCGGAGCGTCCGGCCTGTGAGGAGAGAAAGGACCGTTAGACGGCGCATTTATGGGGGGAGTTACCTCATTTATCGGATCTATCCGTTGGTTGGCCGCTATCTATAAATACGCCGTGGCGTTGCTCCATTCTTTCTTTCCCCTTTCGTCCTCTCGCCTTCGTCTTCTCGCTGCCTTCGCTCTCTTGTTTCCTCCACGCGCGCGTGCACCCCCTCGAGCGGTAGTGAATCCACCATCCTTCCAACCAAGATGCCTGTGAGGCTTGTTGCCGCCGACGACTGGCGTCATTCGCGCCGCCGGCGAGTCACAGGGAGCCCCAGCCACCCGAGGGCTATGTGGTGTCATTCGCCAAGTTCCACCGCCATGGCTTGGGTGCTCCCCCGAGTCGCTTTATGCGGGCCCTCTGCTTCCACTATGGAGTGGAGCTCCAGCATTTTTCCCCGAACGCCATCACCGTCGCGGCGGTCTTCGTCGCGGTGTGTGAGGGATATCTGGGGATGATGCCCCATTGGGATCTATGGCTCCACCTCTACAGGGGCGAACTTTTCAACGCCCCCACCGGAACCACCGGCGTGAGGAAACCCGTGCGGGCCGGATGCCTCAACCTGGTGTTGAAGACGAAGAAAACGGAAAGGCCGCGCGAGTACATCCCGGTGGGGCTGTCGTCGAACCATGCTGGGTGGGACTCCCAGTGGTTCTATCTGAGAAACGACGACGGTCTCTTCCCCGCCTACACGGGCCGTCTGATCTCGGAGCGCCCAGACAACTGGACATATGGCGTCGTCCAGGAGCACCAGTCTCGGCTCGACCCCCTCCTCGACGCCATGAAGAAGCTGCGCCTGGAGGGCCTGTCCGCCGCTCTCGTCCTCTCGACGTCCATCGTCGGAGGGTCCTTCCCCTGATGTCTCGGCCGTTGAGGATGGACGAAATGGGGCCGGGCGTCTCGTCCCGGGATCTCGAAGCTTGCGGGATGTCCAACGCGGCTCTGG
The DNA here is from genome assembly GCF_000003195.3 of Sorghum bicolor. Taxonomy (NCBI): domain Eukaryota; kingdom Viridiplantae; phylum Streptophyta; class Magnoliopsida; order Poales; family Poaceae; genus Sorghum; species Sorghum bicolor. The sequence continues at coordinate 37,295,482 of NC_012877.2, read as the reverse complement.
CGGACGATGAAGTCACCGCCCGGGTCAGGGCGGCCATCGCCGGCGACTTCAAGTCGCAGCACGTCAACGGCTTCCCCATGAGGCCTGATGAAGGCTCGGTCTATCTGGTATGTTTTCTTCCTCGTGGGTAGCCTTGACTCTGGGTTCCTTTTCCACCCCCTTTTTCTAAGTCTACTTTTTACGGTGGCAGGGGCGGATCGACGTTCGATCCTCGAGGCCCCCGGTGAGGGAGGACGAAGCCGACCGCGACGCGCGGCGCCGGTCCGCCGAGAAGTCGAAGTCCGTCAAGGACTCTAAGAAGAAGGGGGAGAAGAAGAAAAACCTCGACCGGCAAGCCTTAGAGGCGCGCCGGTCCAAGTCCAGGCAGAGGGGAGAGCCTGAGGAAGAGTCCCCCAGCGAGAATGATGTCGACGATGACGAGGACAGTGAGGACTCCGAGGGGATGGCGTCTCGTCTTGACTGGATCCTCGGGGGTCCATCTCAAGGCGATGTCGACGCTCCTCGGGCGGAAGCTCCGACGCGGGGCCCAGGCGGATCCTACCGCCCTCGCGCCGATACCCCTCCCGCGCCCAAGGTCAGTCAAGTCGTGCCGCGCCCTCCCCTAGCGCTTAGGGAGAGCGGTCATGCCAGGCCCCAAGCAACGGGGCCACTGACTCGCGGTCGCGCAGCGGCCTCCGAGAAAGGAGAGGTCGGCCGCAGGAGCGCCAGTCCCGGCGCCCGTCAGGCGGGAACTGACGCACCTAGGCCAGCGCCTGCCCTCGAGGGGCCTGGAGCCCTGACGCGGGGTGGCTCGAGGCCCACCGGTCGGGGCGGAGGGAGGCGAGCTGTTCTCCCTGTGGGGTAAGCCTTCTCGATGCTGTGGCTTTTGTCTTCCTGTTCCTCGGCGTTTGCTCATATACCGATCTTTTCTCAGGCTAAAGCGGACCCTCGAGCAGGCCCAGCCGTCCATGGCAAAGAGGCTCAAAACGGGCGCCGCCTCCAAGGAACCAGGTTCGTAGTTTATTTCTGGGCCTTGCGATGTTCTTGTGTCGGTTATTATAACGTCTGACCTTTTTACCCTTTGTTTTGTAGGCTCCTCCAGTTCCCAACCTCCAGCCGGCGTCGAGAGGGCTCCGTCTCGTCCCGCGCCTACTCCGTCGCTGCCGACTTGTGATGAGGCGCCCCAGACGCAAGCGTCAGAGGGAGCCCCCGATCCCCCTAGATCGGGGGTCGAGGGGGAACCCATCACCATCAGCGACACGTCTGATGGTGACAGAGCGTCTGGTGGTGCCCGCCCCATGGAGGAGGAAACGTCGACCCCTCACGTCGAGGGATCAACTCCCTGGCCCGCCGGCCTCCGCACCCTCGAGGAGCAGAAAAAGAAGAGGGAGGAGGATGAACAGTGGGAGCGCGAGGCGGCGCGGCAGCCACAGGAGGATGAGGCACAGCAACAGCAGCAACTACAACAGCAGCAGCTGCAACGGCAGCAACCGCAGCAGCAACAGCAACAACCGCAGCAGCAACCGCAGCAGCAGCAGCAACCACCGCGGCAGCAACAGCAGCAGCAGCAGGCGGGCCAAGAGGAGGGACCGCTCGAGCCTCCGCCCCAAGGTCCGGCCCTGCCAGTGCCACCGGAGCCGCAAGAGCTCGGCGAGGAGGAGGACCTGCCGGAGTACGGTCCCCCAACACCGGCGTGGCTCCTCCCTGGGGCACCTGCCGCGATCCGGGCAGAGCCGGGGCGAGCGGATGGAGTGGTGGCGCTCGCCTGCCTGAAGCGCACGCCCCCCGACCCCGAGTCCGATATCAAGAGGACAATTTACGGCATGGACGGGATCGCCCCAGGGTTCCTCCGGGAACGTCGGGCGTGGGAGGACCGCTTTCCTTCCGAGGAGGATGAAGTTGGGGCATCGGGGACCAAGCACGGAACCTGGAAGACGGTGGACGACGATGGACGGTTCCCATGCCTCATCGACCTGTTCCTGCGCCATGGGGGCTCCCTCGAGACCGTCGAGGGCCTCATCCGCGGCGTTAAGGCGCGGGCTGACCGGGAGATGGAGCACTGGTGCCCCGACCGCATCCGTATCCGGGCCTCCCACGACCCGTCTGAGCCCGACATCTTCCTCGACGATCGGAAGGAGGCGGAGAAGTGGGAACACGTCGAGGAGCTCCGCCTTTGGATGAAGCATGTGGTGGGGCTCCTCTCGGACGTTATCAACAACGGGCTCGGCCCGGCTTATTTCGTAAGTGTTTCTCGAACTCCAATCCTCATGGTGTTTTCTGGTTTCTGTATTCTAATCCATCCGACCCTTGATTCGCAGGATATGAAAGAGACCTCCCGCATCAAGTCCAGCTTCATACACGCCACGAGGGGCGGTTGGGAGCAGCTCCCCCTCCTCAAGGATCAACTCCTCGAGTCGCAGGAAAAGCTCCTTAAAGCTTACAAAGATCTCATAGCACTCGAGGAGGAGAAGAAGGCGAGGGAGGCTGCCTTGGCCGAGGCCCGAGAGGCTTCGAAGAAGGCGGAGGAGGAGACGATGCAGCTATGGGAGCGGGCTCTTACGGTCGAGGAAGCCGCGTCCAGAGCCCGGGAGGAGGCCCTGTCCTACAAGAGCGTTATCGCGGATCTGGACAAGGAGAAGGGCCTCCTTAAATCCGACCTGGACTCTCTCCGAGAGTCCTTCCGAAAGATGAAGGTGGAGCATGTGAAGAAGAGTGGAGCCGCGGAGGAAGCCAAGAAGAAGGCCCTCGAAGATCTTGAGGCGGAGCGGGCTCGATCCCGCAGTCTCTCTAACGACGTCGAGCGTCTGAAGGGAGAATTGCTGGAGAAGAGTGGGGCCATTGCTCAGGCTGGCAAGGCGATCGAGGATCTCCGCGTTGCCAACACCGAGCTGGCACGCTCCAACAAAGAGATCGAGGGGGCCAACACCAGGCTGGTCGGCGAGAACACGGCCCTCGAGGAGACCGTACGCGGTATGTTTCCTCTATCAGATTTCTTTTTCCGAGGTGTGCTTAGTTTTTCCTGAGGTCTCTTTGTTTTGGCTTTTACAGGGCTCAAGGACGAACTCCTGGTCGCCCAAGCCGAGGCTCGCAACGCCAAGGCTCAGCTCGAGGCGGAGGTTGCTTTGAACCGTCGAGTGCGGACGGCGATAAGTGATCTCTCGACCTCTTGGGAGGTCGAGCCTATGGATGAGTCGAGGGAGGGCGCTCGAGGCGACGCCCTGGTCGACCAGTTGTGCTACATAGGCGCGACGCTGCGAGATCGGGTGCGGGACGCTCTCCACATCGGGGTGAAGCGGGCGATGGCGGTTGTCTGCTCGGGCTTCTCCTACGACATGGAGGTGGTGTCCCATGGCTTCGTCACCGACATCTCCAAGACCGACGCGGAGAACGAGGAGAGGCTCCATGCCTTGATCGACGACGCGGAGGCTCTTGGGGAAAGGTTGGCCAAGCTTTTCGAGCCTGAGGTGCTCCCTCCTGAGGCTAGCTCGGGCGGAGGCGAGAGCGGTGAGGATCGTGCCGCGGACTGAGGCCTGCGAGCCTGCTCAGGGCGCCTGAGGCCCCTTGTACGATACTTTGTTAATTCTGTGGGTAACTGATGCTGTATCACTTTCGTAATTGTTAAATGCTTATTTTGTCTTTCCGCTTGATGCTTTCGTTTCTCTTTGCGCCTACGTTTGTATCCCTTGCTCGATTTTTCGTAAAAGACCACCTCGATCACTTCAATGGTGGGGAAGTGAGTAGAATTTCTGTAGCCCGGGGGCGTGGGAGTTCTCCAGCTCATTGTCCCTCAGCCTTTGAGGGGCTCGAGGCGCCTTAGCTACTTGAACCGTGCAAGGTTTACTACGTAAGAAAGGAAAACTTCTTGGTTTTTTCGATACTCGGGGGGGGGGCGTCCCCCTGGTAGCCCCCGAGGGGATGCTGACTATGATGGGTCATAGTCGGCGCCCCCTTTTAACGTCGAGATCGTGACTTATTAATCTTCTCGGCACAAAAGAAGAATTGTTTCGAGGGAAGGACTTTATTTATTCATTCATTCGTTTACAAAGTCTTGGTACAAAACGTAAGCAGGAACATAAATTTAGAACTTCTAGGGGTAGAATCGACGTAGTTGTTCGATGTTCCATGCGTTGGTGAGAATTGCCCCCTTTTCGTCCGCCAGCTTGTACGTTCCCGGCTTCAGGACCTCGGCTACCACGTATGGACCTTCCCAAGGCGGAGTCAGCTTGTGGTGTCCCTGATTGCTTTGCCGGCGTCGTAGGACTAGGTCGCCCACATTGAGGTCCCTCTTGCGCACATGCTTGTCGTGGTAGCGTCGAAGCCTTTGCTGATATCTGGCAGAGTTGAGGAGGGCCATGTCTCTAGCCTCCTCAAGTTGGTCGACCGCGTTTTCTTGAGTCTCTTTGTTCGATTGCTCGTTGTAGGCCTTGAGTCGAGGTGACCCATACTCGAGGTCTGTGGGGAGGATAGCCTCAGAGCCGTAGACCATGAAGAACGAGGTGTATTTTGTGGCCCTGCTTGGTGTTGTCCTAAGGCTCCATAGGACTGAGGAAAGCTCCTCGACCCATTTTTTGCCGAATTTCTTTAATCGATTGTAGATCCTTGGCTTGAGTCCTTGCAAAATCATGCCGTTGGCACGCTCGACTTGGCCATTAGTTCGAGGGTGGGCTACTGCAGACCAGTTCACACGGATGTGATGCCGATCGTAGAAGTCCAAGAACTTTTTGCCGGTGAACTGGGTGCCGTTGTCGGTGATGATGACATTGGGGATCCCAAACCGATGGATGATGTCGGTGAAGAAAAGGACGGCCTGCTCGGAGCGGATGTTGGTGATGGGTCGAGCCTCGATCCATTTGGAGAACTTGTCAATGGCCACCAGCAAATGGGTGAATCCTCCTTTCGCCTTTTGTAGAGGTCCTACTAAATCGAGCCCCCACACAGCAAACGGCCAGGTAATGGGGATCATCTGAAGAGCGTGGGCAGGCAGATGCGTCTGCTTGGCGTAGAACTGACACCCGTGACATGATCGTACGAGCTCGATGGCGTCCGCCACGGCTGTTGGCCAGTAGAAGCCTTGTCGGAAAGCGTTCCCTACAAGGGTCCGTGGAGCGGCGTGGTGACCGCAAGCCCCCGAGTGCAGGTCATCGAGGAGTTTTCGGCCTTCTTCCACGGTGATGCAACGTTGTAAGACCCCCGTCGGGCTCCGTCGATATAGCTCGTTGTCTTCGCCATAGATCACATATGATTTGGCCCGTCGAGTGATACGACGAGCTTCTGACCTGTCTTCTGGCAACTCGCCGCGGATAAGGCAGTCGAGGAACGGTGTGCGCCAATCGAATGGTCGACCTGGTCGTCGTTCTATCTCCATCATCTCTTTCACCATCAAGAGCGTACCGATAGCATCGGTTGGTTGGGCGGTGGTGGCGTCGACGCCAGCCCCCGTGCCTAGGTCGACGGATGGCTCGTGGAGATCCTTTGAGAATGCATCAGGCGGCACCGTGCCTCTGGTCGATGCGATCTTGGCGAGTTCGTCGGCGGCCTCGTTGTAGCGTCGAGCGACATGGACAAGCTCGAGACCGTGGAACCTGTCTTCGAGTCGACGGACCTCCTTGCAGTACGCTTCCATTTTTGGGTCGTGGCAGCTCGAGGTTTTCATTACTTGGTCGATGACGAGTTGGGAGTCACCTCGGACGTCGAGGCGTCTGACTCCTAACTCGATAGCGATCTTGAGACCGTTGACGAGGGCCTCATATTCTGCGACATTGTTAGATGCGGCAAAATGAATCCTGATTACGTACCTCATGTGGACGCCCAAGGGTGAGATGAACAGCAGGCCGGCTCCGGCTCTAGTTTTCATGAGTGACCCATCGAAATACATCGTCCATAGTTCCGCCTGGACCTGGGTCGGGGGGAGCTGGGTGTCCGTCCATTCTGCGATGAAGTCTACCAGGGCCTGCGATTTGATGGCCTTGCGAGGCTCATAAGTGAGAATCTCACTCATGAGCTCGACCGACCATTTCGCTATTCTTCCCATGGCTTCTTTGCTCTGGATTATTTCGCCTAAAGGAAAAGACGAGACCACCGTGATGGGGTGGCCAAGGAAGTAATGCTGCAGCTTGCGACGGGCAAGGATTACGGCATAAATCAGCTTCTGGATTTGAGGATAACGTGCTTTGGTCTCCGAAAGCACCTCGCTGACGAAATACACCGCCCTCTGAACCGGTAGCGCATGTCCCTCCTCCTGCCTCTCGACCACCACCGCCGCGCTGACGACCTGGGTCGTCGACGCGACGTAGAGGAGCAGCGGCTCTGCAGGTTGAGGTGGAACCAGGACTGGTGCCGAGGTCAGCGTCTTCTTCAGCCTTTCGAGTGCTTCCTCGGCCTCGGGGGTCCAAGAAAAGCGCTCGACCTTCTTTAGGAGTCGATATAATGGTAATGCCTTTTCTCCTAGTCTCGAGATGAAACGGCTCAGAGCCGCCAGGCACCCCGTGACTCTCTGTACACCCTTGATGTCTCGGATCGGCCCCATTTTCGTGATAGCCGAGACTTTCTCGGGGTTGGCCTCGATGCCGCGCTGCGAAACGATGTATCCTAGGAGCATGCCTCGAGGCACACCGAAAACGCACTTCTCGGGATTGAGCTTGATCCGGCTGGTGCGTAGGCAGCTAAAGGCAATCTCGAGGTCCTGGATCAGGTCTCCTCGTTGCTTTGATTTGACGACAATGTCGTCGACGTAGGCCTTGACCGTTGACCCTATATGTTCGCCAAATACGTGGAGCATGCAACGTTGATACGTGGCTCCCGCGTTTCGAAGCCCAAATGGCATGGTCACGTAGCAATACATCCCAAAAGGCGTGATGAAAGAGGTCGCGAGCTGGTCGGACTCCTTCATTTTTATTTGGTGGTAACCAGAATATGCATCAACGAAAGAAAGGGTTTCACATCCCGCGGTAGAATCGACAATCTGATCAATGCGTGGCAATGGAAAGGGAACTTTTGGACATGCTTTATTCAGGCTAGTATAATCGACACACATCCTCATTTTCCCATTCTTTTTCTTAACTAATACAGGGTTTGCTAACCAGTCAAGATGATGAACCTCCTTGATGAATCCGGCCGTCAAAAGCTTGTGGACTTCCTCGCCAATGATCTTGCACTTCTCCTCATCGAATCGGCGCAACCGCTGCTTCACTGGCTTGGAACCGGCTCGAATCTCCAAGGAGTGCTCGGCGACTTCCCTCGGTATGCCTGGCATGTCCGAGGGACTCCATGCAAACATATCAGCATTTGCACGGAGAAAGTCGACGAGCACGGCTTCCTATTTGGGGTCGAGGTCGGCGCTGATCGTCAGCACTTTGCCATCGGAGTTGTTGGGGTCGAGCGGGATCTTCTTGGTTCCTTCCGCCGCCTCGAAGCTGCCCGCATGACGCTTAGGCTCTGGAGCCTCAGCGGCCATGGCCTCAAGCTTTGCAACGAGCTCGGTGGAGCTCTCGACCGCCTCCCCATACTCGACGCACTCGACGTCGCATTCGTACGCGTGCTCGAAGGAGGAACTGAGAGTGATGACGCCTTTGGGACCAGGCATCTTCAGCTTGAAGTAGGTGTAGTTGGGTATAGCCATGAACTTGGCGTAGCCCGGGCGCCCGATGATGGCGTGGTACGTGCCTCGGAACCCAACCACCTCAAAGGTGAGGGTCTCCTTCCTGAAGTTGGCCGCCGTGCCGAAGCAGACCGGTAGGTCAATTTGACCTACTGGCAGTGCCTTTTTCCCTGGCACGACGCCATGGAAACCGCCGGCGCTTGGCTGGAGGCTTCCTCTATCGATGCCGAGTAGGTCGAGGGTCTCGAGGTAGATGATGTTGAGGCTGCTGCCACCATCCATCAGCACTTTCGAGAGTCGGGTGTTGACGATGATGGGGTCGACGACGAGCGGGTAGACGCCTGGGGCGACTACCTTGTCGGGGTGGTCCTCTTGGTCGAAAGTGATAGGAGTGCTTGACCAGCTAAGGTACTGGGGCACCGCCATTCTTGCCGCAAAGACTTCGCGACGCTCCCTTTTGCGCTGCCTCATGGTTAATTGAGTCGAGGGCCCGCCATAGATCATGTAGCAGTCGTGGACGGCGGGAAACCGTCGTCATCTTTGTTGTCCTCCTTGCTGCCAGCCTTCTCTTTCTTGGAGTCATCACGCGTATCTTTTTTGAACCCCAGACCGTCGAAATGCTTTCTCAGCATACGACAGTCCTTGAGCTTGTGGTTGGCGCCTCCCTTATGGTAAGGGCACGGCTCCTCCAACATCTTGTCAAAGATGCCACCATCCGGAGGGCCTCGAGGCTTCTTTCGATCCATGGCGGCAACAAGGTTGTCATCGGAATCTTCCCGGTGGAACTGCCGCACTTTCTACTTCTTTTTATTCTTCTTGAGGCCTCGACTGGGGGTCCCATCTTCGTCGACGGGCTGCTTGCCTTTTCTTCCTTCTGAGCTGAAGAAGGCGCCGACCGCCTCCTCCCCTGCCGCGTAGTTGGCTACTACGTCCATCAGCTCGTCGACGGTCTGAGGTCGATTGCGACCTAATTCCCGCACCAAGTCTCGACTGGTGGTGCCCGAGACAAACGCCAAGATGACGTCGTGGTCAGGGATGTGCGGCAGCTCAGTGCGCTGCTTCGAGAAGCGTCGAGCATACTCCCGAAGAGTTGCTCCTGACTTCTGCTTGCACTTGCTGAGGTCCCACGAGTTCCCTGGCCGTATGTAGGTCCCTTTGAAGTTACCCTCGAAGACTCTGACCAGATCAACCCAGTTGTGGATCTGATTGGCAGGGAGTTCCTCGAGCCATCGACGGGCGGTGTCGGAGAGGAAAAGGGGTAGCTGTCTGATGATGGCTCGATCATCACCTCGAGCGCCACCTAGCTGACAGGCCAGCCTGAAGTCGGCCAGCCACAACTCTGGTTTGGTCTCTCCATTGTACTTCGCGATGCTGGTCGGGGGTCGAAATGGATTGGGCAGGGGCGTGCTGCGGATCGCCCTGCTGAACACCCGTGGGCCTGGTGGCTTGGGGGCCACCCGGTCCTCGTCGCTGTCGTATCTCCCACCGCGATGCGCGCTATAACCGCGCTCTTCTGCGTCTCCGTGCCGGCGGCGTCGATTTTCTTTGATGTCGTGCCGCGCGTCGTGTCGACGTTGATTGTCGATGGGGAGGATGAGAGCGGTCTTTCTACCTCGAGGGGGAGGTTGTTGTTGGACTGACACCTCTTCGTTTAGAGGCTGTTCGTCGCGCTTCTCGGTGGCAGCTCCTCGTCGTCGAGACGCCGAACTTTCGGCTTGTTGAACCGCCGCCACCTGGAGCAATGTCTGTACCTCATCTCGAATGCGTCGGGCCTGGGAATTCGACGGCTCTGGCATGTTACGTAGCAGCATCGTCGCTGCCACTACATTCTGGCCTGCTCGAGGGAAACGGCTGACAGGTTGCTCTGGCTCTGAGTCGCCGACGATCTGTCGATGTACCTCTCGAGCGCGTCTGCGGACACTTCCGCCCGGCGGGTAGGGCAGGTCTTGCTCGAGGATTTGCTCGAGCAGGACGAGGCGCTCGCGGTCTTCGTCGAGCTTCATCTTGAGCTCCCGCAGCTGCGCGAGCTGCGCGGTTCTGTCTTCCTGAGGAGGGGGGTCGACCTGTCCGTCGTTCCCAGGCGTCCTGGGGTCTTCTCGCGCCGCGGGGGCTCGACCACCCGCAGCAGCATCCCGTGTCTCGTCAGTAGTGTCTACCGCCCCGTCGATGTGATAGCATTCCCTTGTAGGGTCATAGCTGTCTGTCTCGGAGTCGGAGTCCGGTTCGGCGGCGTAGAAACACCCACGTCCTTCCTCCAGCAATCGTTGTCTGAGGGAGGTGATCGAGTATCGTCCGGGGCCTAGACGACGGAGGCCTTGTACTCGGGAAAGGTCTGGCAGCTCGGACGCCGGCCGCCGCGCTTCAGAGCTACGTGGGAGGACCATTGGTCTTTCTACGTGCGTCTGGGCGTTTGGGCATACCGCCCTGGCGAGCGACGCCGCGGCGTTGTCCAATCCGAACGGCAGTGCCGCTCTTGGAGTGAACAACCCGTGTGGAAGTAGCCTAGCAGCGGTGGGGGAGAGCGCGCAAGACGCGTCCCCTCCCGTCGTCACGCGGTGCTGAGTCGTTGCGCTTGTTGCTCCGTCACACGGTGCTGCCGACTTGTGGCCTACGTCCTGCCTCGCACGAGTTGTTGGTCGTGCTGAAGCAGAGGGGCCGCGGTGGTGCTGTCCGCGCCTCTTCTTAGGCGGGGAGGCGTGGTGGTGAGGGCGTCTCGGGGCCTTCAACCGTGCTGGCGTAACACGGGCTCCTCCTAGTCCTTTGACTGAGAGCAAGATCATGTCGTAGCCGGAGCCCATAGACATGAACTCGAGACTCCCAAACCAAATCACCGTGGAGCGCGGAAATGGCGAGGCAAGAGTAGCCATCCGGAAAGGAGTGGGAAATCGATGAAAAACACGCAGGACCCCTACCTGGCGCGCCAACTGTCGGTGTTTTTCCCCCGGGGGGTCACACCAACGAGTGAATTTGTATGCGTGCTCCCTTTCCCGGATGGTGATGCAAGAAGACACAGAGATTTATCCTGGTTCGGGCAAGAGAAGGCCCTACGTCCAGCGGGGGGAGAGAGTTTGTATTATCTTGCACCTAAGTGCTTGTACAGGGGCGAATACAAGCGTGGTATGAAGTGTGGAGCTCTACTACGTATGAGCGTGGTCTTGTGTCGTGATCCCTCCGTTCTATTCCTGAGTCCCTCCTTTTATAGTTCCAAGGAAGGACCTAGGGTACATGTATAGGTGTAGGAATTGGAGTCGATAGCAGCATGGTACTCGAGGTTTCCGTACCGGCATGACCTCGAGCCGTCCCATCTTAATAGCCTGGTGATGATCACGCGTGCCCCTGCATTCTGCTCTGCGCGCCGTCTTGGATTGGTTCGGCGGATGCACGCTTATATGGCTCGGCGGCAAATCCGGCGGAGCGGTTACGGCGTGGTCAGTCGACGCCCGACTCGTCTCCAGGAAGGAGCCTAGTGAAGTCGAGGGTCGAGCGCCGTACGAGGTGTCGATATCTGAAGCGCTGACTTTAGACGTCTCGAGGGGGCCCTGATTAGACGTCCCATCCTTATTTCCCGCGCCCTGTCATGCCCTGGGTCGTTCGGCGGGAAGGCTGCAAAAAGATTGATGGGACGGAAGCCTGTTCCCTATCACGCCTCCCGTGACCTGTGTGTTAGGTGGGGAAGCATCAGGCGCATTTAATGCTCCGACCCACGTGCGCGCGTCAGGCGGCGGACGGCGACCTTGCGCTCGACGCCCCCCGGTTCGCGTGAGCCTGTTCCGTATTCGACGGTAACCGGCGCTCGACGCCTGATCGATTCGCTCGACGCTATTTCCGTCTTCGAGGTTGCGGCCATCGATGGTCGTGCGTGTGTGCGGACGGAGCGTCGAATCGAGGCGCTAGTTTTACGTACGGATGGTTTCGTTATTCGCGTTGGTGAGGGTACCCCTTGTTGATACCCTCGACACCTTGTATGGTGAATGTGTTGCAAATCTCCAGGAAGTGTTGTAAATGAGCACTACCATCTTCGTGTGCCTTCCCACAGAACTGGTTGGATTGCACCATGTTAATAAGTCCAGGCTTGAGCTCAAAGTTGCCGTCGATCTCTGCAGCTGGTCCAGTGCGGATGTTGTCCGTAGTGGGAGCTGAGAACTCGCGGATCGATTTGTTCGCCATGGCTTCGAACTCTGAAGACAAGTTCCGGTGATCTTCTTGATTGGATGAAGCTTCTTGCTGAAGTGTTGATGATTTCTTTAGCTTGGCTCTCGTCTTCTTGAATAATGCTTCGGGATTGTTAACAAAATTTCCTGGAAGATGTCTTCTATTCATACATTCCCCTGCATAAGATAAAATAGAAAAATATCGGGGTAAAACTGTATGAGAGAATAGATAAGCTCAATCATATTAGTGATGCGAATGATAACTCAAAATGTTTTATTCCATTCCTGATTGGTAATCAACCTTCCCCGGCAACGGCGCCAAAAATGCTTGTTGGGTATTCTTAACATCATTACCAAAAATAGACTAAGTTCTCTAAATCTAGTAACAGTGCCAAAAATGCCAAACCTATCCATCACACCACTTAAGCCAAGTTGTCATCCCCAGCATGACATGAGAGACGCGGTATTGAAATATGCAATTGCTCTTCTAAATAAATAATAAATGGGATCTGCAAGCGCACAGATTAATACCGATGTAGCATTTTAACCGGGAAGTATTGCAGGTATCGTTATTTATATTTTTACCACTGGGAAGGGATTAGCAATCATCAATATTGATTACAGAATAGAATATGAGATTGAGCATCTATCATTGCATGTATAATTGAGAACATTATATCTAACTCTTCATACAGGGATAAGTGTCACGTAAAGGATATATGAAATAATAATAGTGACAAGGATAACTAATCTGATCTAGCCACATAATAAATATGATAAGCACCTCAATTAGATACTCTAGAAAGTCCTTAGCATGGTATTAGAACGAACTACAAGAATATTCCCTAAGTTATTCTCAACTATATAGTCTAGCATTATCATAGTTAGTGCAAGCATACTTAGCAATCATTGCGAGACAAGACTACGCCCACGCATAGTGATATTAGCAAGGAATATGAGAAACATAGCAATCACTCCCCTGTAATAATGTTGCTCTGCCAGCCCAATACACGAGAGGGGGACTATATAAGAATCAATGAAGCTGTCACTATCACGAACCACCCCACGATCTGGCATATTGGGTACAATCGCAGATAAATACGGTATAAGCACCACGCCTACACAATATCTATCATTTACCCATGGATCCGATGGATAAACGCTATACAATCCTAAGCATGTATATAGATCGTATCTAACTAAGCCAAGTACATAACTATGATAAACTAAGAACAATATAATCTTGAATATAAGCAAGTAGAGCAAAGTCATAAGCAATATATTGAAGTAGAACAAAGTCATATTCATAATATTGAAGAACAAAGATAATTAGAAAGCAATTAGAAGCACAATTAGAGAATTACCAAGAATCCTCCTGACAGATCCGGAAACCAATCGAAGATTGACTCCTTCTAGTTCTAATCCTATGTAGCTATGCTAATCTAGATATCTAATTGATGTGGTGGCTCTAATCTTGATCAGAGGCTTCTTCTCCCTTGATGGAACAATGAATTAAGGTTGAGAGGCTCTCTCCTCCAGGGGCCAGGGGGTCTGGTTTTATAGTCCCTTCAAGTGAATATGGGCCCTTGGATCAAACCGACATAGATTGTATGGTTTAGATTCATCCTTTAGGTCAGTGGAGATCTCCCGCAAAGCAGAGTCCTGATTGGACTCAGGGGCAGGGCGGGCGCCCTGACCAACTGGGCGGCCGCCCAGGGTCTGGCCCCGTTTCGCCTCCGCTTCGGTCTCGTGGCTTCTGGAGTCTTCTAGATGTAAGATAATTGCGCAGCACGTTAACATCTTTACGTAATCCTGACATGTGGGCCTTTCTTCCATATTTCCTGATAACCCCCTGCAGAAATAGACAAACACCAAAACTCGTGGAATTCTGTCAGATAAAACCCTAAGTCTAGATCTTGATTTCATTTGGATCCTTTTCTTTATTTATTTGATAATTAAATTTGATACTTAAGGAAGCTCAATATGATAAAGGCAAAGAGATTTTATGCTAACAGTTAACCAGTTCCACAAAGCTTTGTTGTCTATTTGAGCTCCATAGAATTCAAGGATCCAAAGAAGACTAGCAGACGGAGGACATCCTAATCGCTGTCAGGGTGCTGCCGACTTTCAAATACACCTCCACCACCTGCTAGCTACATCAGAGGAAATTACGTCAAAATCCAGCTTGGGGGAGAGCACCCCCATTTATCCAGCTAAGTGTTTCTATTCGCGTTTATAGTTTACACAAATAATAAAAGATGCATAATCATGAAAACCCAAATAAAGATTTTGTGCTTTTATATATATATCTTTGCTTAGTTTGCTAAATAAATAAATAAATAAAGTTTGCAATGAACCCTCATGATAAACTCTCACATGGAAATGATGAATAGTTGCTCTGCCATGACTAGTTCTTAAAATTGAAATCTCTCTCAAGTTTAGGTATGACTGTTATGAAGTAAGATTTGCTCTAAACCTGAACTTGTGGGAAGAGTACTTGATCTAAAGTCTAAGTTGTTAACGGATATGATATGGGAAGGTTGAGCTGCTGTTTATCTGTTTCTAGAGATGCTAGAATTCTGGAGAATTTTATTTTTGAAAATCTTTAAAATAACACATGATGTGTTCCTGTATGATGAGAGTTTAAATTCCTACCACAGCCATATATACATGCTTGCTAGACTTTGAGCCACACATTTACTTTTTACTTCTTATGAGCATTGAGTGTGGTCAAGCTGTGTAGACCCTTAGGAGCTTGTCATGTGGTTAAAATCAAGATTCACTTGCATGTTCACTCATACATGCTACTTCTACTCCGGAAGTACCATCCACATACATCCACTCATTTCCATCTCCAAATTCACCCAAAATCATTCTACTCCTAATCCGGGAGAGAATAGCCAAAAACATTTTCCTGTCCCTGTTATTCCCTGTGAAATAAATGCTCCAGTTATTTTGGTTACTACCACTTGCTCATTATTTCACGAGATGAGTGCTCTCTAAAAAAATAAATACGAGGAAATAAAAAGGGGCAAGTGCTCGGAACCTCGAAGAAAAGAAAAGTGAGACGAGAGGTAAAAATGGACAAGTGTCCGACAGTAGAATTAGGGGTACAAGATACCCACCTGAGAGGAAAGAAAAAGAAAATATAGAGCATCTCATTCTCCTCAAAAAGCTTCAAAGTGCAAGAAAGGTATGTATCCCCTTAAAAGAGCAAAAATAGAATTAGACTTTCACCATCATCACCATACACCATTCATCCGCCACACATGCACATCTTGATTTGACTTATTGACTTGTTTCTCTGGATCCATGGTTTGACTATGCAATAAATGTCTTGTAAGTATGTATTAGCTGTCTCCCACCTATGAGCTCCAGATATCAAAACCTTATTAGAGTAGGGTGAGAGAGAAGGCAATATCACTATGCATTATACCAAAAATACCACATACTTTGAGAGAAGGCATATACCATTACTACCTTGGTAAGGATCCAGAAATACCACAAAAGAGAGATTTGAGGGAATCATATAAGGAATCTCTGAGTTTTAATTGAAAATCTACAAAAACTCCAGAGCTATAGCTGATCAAGAATAAGAGACATGGAGCTTGACTTGACCGTTCTATCTTTTAACTGCTCAAGACACAAGTGACGGTTACAAGCCCCATAGTGAAAGGTAAAATGAGTAAGTTTTAAGTCTTAACAGTTTACCCTAACTCAGAGATAAGATCTTACTTTTAAGGCTCTGTCTCGCGGATAATGCTCCACCGACATAAAGGATTAAGGAAAACCATGCGATTAAGGTCGGTTTGATCCGACGGCTCATATTCATTTGGTGGGGCTATATAAGCAGGCCCCCACCAGCCCCTAGAGGCATATCTCTTCTACAGAATCAAAGCTAGGGTTTCAATTATTCTTCCAAGTAGACAGGATCCCTCTAGTTCATCCAGTTCAAGTTCTAGTTCATCTAGTTCTAGTTCTAGTTAGTTCTAGTTGTAATCTAAAAAATAGGGAGAGAGAAGAGGAGAGC
The DNA here is from genome assembly GCF_000003195.3 of Sorghum bicolor. Taxonomy (NCBI): domain Eukaryota; kingdom Viridiplantae; phylum Streptophyta; class Magnoliopsida; order Poales; family Poaceae; genus Sorghum; species Sorghum bicolor. The sequence continues at coordinate 37,279,725 of NC_012877.2, read as the reverse complement.
GGAGGAGGAGCCGGATCTGTCGGATCTTCCTCAACATTGTACTTTTGCAGCAACTGGTTCGTTCTCCAAGTTCTTCAATTCATAATTCCTGAGTTCTTTAATTACTTTTATTTACATTCAAGTTATTTACTGGATTCCCGCTTGCATCAAGTGCTCTAGTCTTTGCAACGCTAGAGTAGTAATTAATAGATTAGACGTGGTGTTTAGTCTTGCAATTACCTGGAATTACACCCAATCCTGCGGATTGTTGTGGTAACCCTAGGGTAGTGACAGCCCTAACGGTCGACGTATTCCACCTCGTTCGGATCAGTATTTGTAGGACCGTAGTTAGAGCTTCCTAGCCCCCTTCTCATCTCTTTCTATGGTTAGTGTTCTAACATCCCGAAATAAATAATCTTTGAAGTAATTCTTGATTCTTAGATCAACTAGAGAACTCTCAAGAAACTTCCTCTCTTCCCACCAAAAATAATTATATAGTTATCCTTGGGCGATCTTGAATCTTAATTAGTACACTCACGTTCCCTGCGGAAAATCGATACTTTGGAATACTCCCGGGTGAAAGATACATCGGTATCCGTGCGCTTGCGGATTTTTCTGTTTGCGTTTAAAATACCCAACACTCCTCAAATGAGACAAATGAGTAGTGCTCACAAAATGATGCTAGCCTTGATCTTATTTGCACACCACTTTGAATACCACCAATGACTTGATCTAATGGATGATCTCTTACTATGCTTGTTGGTTGAAGTATTGGGAGTTGATTGTCTCCACTTGCTTGATTTTGATTTTGATCATCATCATGAGAGCCACTAGTACTAGCTTGATTTGTATCAATTTGCACTTCTTGATTGATCATGTGAGTGTCATTATCATCATCAACTTGCCTTGGCCTTATGTCACCAACATCCATGTTCTTCATTGCATTTGCCAATTGATCTCCTCTCACATCATCAAGATTTTTAGCTTCATTTTGAGATCCCCCGGTTTCAACAAACTCAACATCATGGACTTCTTCCAATGTGCCACTTGCCAAGTTCCAAACTCTATATGCCTTGCTTGTGGTGGAATAACCAAGTAAGAACCTTCATCACATTTCTTCTCAAATTTGCTCAATCTAGTGCCTTTCTTGAGAATGTAGCATTTGCAACCAAACACTCTAAAGTATGCAATGTTGGGCTTTTTTCCATTCAATAGCTCATATGGAGTCTTCCCAAGCTTCCCATGGCAATAGAGACGGTTGCTACAATAGCAAGCCGTGTTGATAGCTTCACTCCAAAATGAATGACTAACATTGTATTCACTAAGTATTGATCTAGCCATATCAATCAAGGTTCTATTCTTCCTTTCTACTACACCATTGGATTGAGGAGTATATGTTGGAGAGAATTGATGTCCAATGCCAAGATCATAACATAATTCCTCAATTCTTGTGTTCTTGAATTCACTACCATTGTCACTTCTTATCTTCTTGATAGTGGTCTCAAATTCATTTTGCACTCTTTTGACAAAAGAATTGAATAGATCACAAACATCACTCTTGTCATAGAGAAAGAACACCCAAGTGTATCTAGTGTAGTCATCGACTATCACAAATCCATACTTGTTGCCACCAATGCTAGTGTATGTTGTTGGCCCAAATAAATCCATGTGCAATAGCTCAAATGCCTTTGATGTGCTCATTTCACTTTTCTTAGGATGTGCATTTCCAACTTGCTTTCTGGCTTGACAAGCACTACATGGTTTATCCTTCTCAAAAGTGACATCCTTTAAGCCTCTAACTAAGTCATGCCTCAAAAGTTTGTTCAATTGTTTCATTCCAACATGACCAAGCCTTCTATGCCACAACCAATCCAAACTTGATTTGCTAGATAGGCAATAAGTCAACTGAGTGTCACTATCATTGAAATCAACCAAGTATAGGCTACCATGCCTAAATCCTTTGAATATCAAGTTTGATCCATCAACACTAACCACCTCAACATCATCACTACCAAAGATGCACTTGAAACCAAGGTCGCAAAGTTGTGCAATTGACAAGAGATTGAAATCAAGGCTCTCAACTAGCAACACATTTGATATGCTCATGTCATTTGAGATAGCAATTTTACCAAGCCCCTTGACCTTGCCTTTCTTGTTGTTGCCGAAGGTGATTGAATCAAAGCCACCATTTTGATTTGTATCAATTGATTTGAACATACAAGATTCCTCGGTCATATGTTGAGTGCACCAACTATCAAGCACCCAATGCCTTCCTCCGGCTTTGTAATTTACCTACAAGACAAGATCAATTCTTTTTAGGTACCCAAGTGAAACCTCCTTCTTGAGAGTTTCATTCTCAACTTTTAGTGTGGTGTCACAAGTGAAACCATCACTACTAGATGAGGATGATGTAGATGTGCTACATGAAGAGTTAGTGGTAGCAATAACAATAGGCTTACTCAAGATATCACATGTTAGGCTTATGTTGCAAGTTTTGGCTTTCTCAATTTTGGTTGGCTCATTTTCACATTTGTTAACTAGAGAGGAATGAGCTTCTTCAAGCTTAGTGTGAGCCTTTTAAAGCTTCTTATGGTCTTCCTTTAGACTCTCATAAGATGCTCTAAGCTCATCAAGTTCTTGCTCAAGGGTTTTCTTATCCTTAAGCAAGGCCTTGCACTCCTTTCTAGTTTCTTTATAGTGCTGAGTGCAATCTTCTAGAATAGTGATTAGTTCATCTTTAGTTGGTTCATCATCATCACTATCACTATCACTAGCATGGTCACTCTCATCATCGGATGATACCTTAGTGGCCTTAGCCATGAAGCATGATGGAGTGTCGAAGATGGAGCTCTTTCCTTGAATTTCAATGCTAGCATTCCCCTTCTTCTTGGTGCTCTCATCATCACTTGAGGAGTCATCACTATCCCAAGTTGCAACATGGGCATCACCCTTCTTCTTGTTTGAGTCTTCCTTCTTTTCTTGCTTCTTCTTTTGCTTCTTTGTTTCCTTCTTGATAGCATCTTCATCATCACTATCATAGGGACACTTGGCGATGAAATGATCCTTGCTATGGCATCTAAAGCACCTCATGGAGTGGTCATTCTTCTTGGAGGAGCTTTTCTTCCTTCTTGCCCGATAGCCCTTCTTCTTCTTCTTCATGAATTTCCCAAATCTCTTGACAAGAAGAGCCATCTCCTCATCTTCAACACTATCACAAGAGCTTGCTTCTTCCTCACTTGATGATTCTAACTTGGCTTTGCCCTTGGATGATGAGGCCTTGAATGCTACACTTTTCTTCTTCTCATCATCCTTCTTCTTACCACCTTCTTCTTTTTCTTGATCAACTCATCCTTCTCATCATCTTCTCTATAAGCATCATCGCTCATCACTTCTTGGAACACTTGTTGGGGAGTTGATTCACTAAGTCTTGTCTTGCCTAGCACGGTGATCAATGTGTCAAATCTCTTGGGGCAAGCTTCTCAAGAACTTCATAGAGAATTGACTATCCTTCACTTCTTCCCCAAGTGCCTTGAGCTCATTCACAATGACTTGCAACCGGTGAAACATCTCCGGCACACTTTCATCTTCTTGCATCTTGAAGCTTGAGAGCTTTTCTTGGAGGATGTATGCTTTGGCGGTCTTGGTACCTTTGGCACCCTCAAATATTTTTTCTAATTTTTCCCATGCATCATGAGAAACCTCAATATTCTTGATTTGCTCAAAGGTTTTGTCATCAAGAGCTTCGTGAAGAGCGCTAAATGGCAATATCATTGCATTGTAGCTTCTTCTCTTTGACCGGTGTTGGTGCATTCTCATTTGCAACCTCAAACTTTGTTTCGGTCACCTTCTAAAATTCTCTAGTGATTGACTTGAGATGGTTGGTCATCTTGACCTTCCAATAAGCATAATTTGTGCCATCAAAGTAAGGTGCCTTCTTAGTGTTGTTGATATGCAAACTAAAAGCCATTTCTTCACCGAAGGTTGTTAAGCCTCAAATAAATGGTGCCTCGGCTCCGATACCACTTGAAAGGTCCAAATGGCTAGAGGGGGTGAATAGCCTATTTAAATTTTCTACGAACTTTACTAAACAAATGAGTTAGTAAATTAAGTGGCGAAGCTATTCTAGCACTAGCACAACTAAGCTATGCAAGCCACCTACACAAGTCTAGTAAGAAGGCTAAACACTAAACCACAACAACAAGAGAAGGCTAGCTACACTCCTAAACAAGAAGACTATACTAAACAAGCTAAACAACTAGCTAGGTACACAAGTAAAGAAAGGAGTTGAGAGTGATTGTTATACCAACGTTGTAGAGTAGAGATATATCCAATCAATCACTCACAATCACAATCATAGTCACAATAGGTAATCCTTGGCAAGAGATGACATAAGATTTTTTACCGAGGTTCACTTGCTTCCCGGCAAGCTAGTCCTCATTGTGGTGATGCACCCACTTGATGGATCACGAGCTAATTGGCAATCCAAAGCCAAACCCTCAGCAGGTGCCACACATCCACACTCACAAGATGGGGATCCTCCAAGCCACGAGCAATCCACTAGAGTACCCAATTGCGATCTCCCACGGGGAAGGCTCAAGAACCCCTCACAAAACACTTGGTCAGGCTCAAAACAATCTCCAATCATGAGCTCAACTCCACCGCTGCTCCAAGCCGTCTAGGGCGTCGGGAAACACCCAAGAGTAACAAGAAATCCATAACAAACTCAAGAATCAAGTGCCACTAGATGCAACTCACTAAGCAATGCACTTGAATCTCATTCAATCTCTTTAGGATTAGCAATCAAGCAAGGAGAAGGGTGGAGGGAGTGTGCTCTAGCTCAAAGTATGCCTCTAGTAATCACAATGTGCAAGAGAGAGCCTCCCAAAGCCGACCACCTTCTATTTATCAGCCCCTCAACAAATAGAGCCGTTGGCTCTTTCACTGGACTAAAATCGGGGGCACCGTACGCTACCAAGTGATCACCGGATGCTCGACCCCCTGCGTCCGGTGCTCTGAGGTTGGCCATGTGTCCTCCTTTGAATCTCACGCGTCAAACTCTAACGGTCACCTCTGGACCACCGGACGCGTCCGGTACTCACTGTACTCATGCGCATAGAGTTTGTAAATCTCAGATCTCACCGTACTCTGAGCACTGGATGCTCCGTTGCTCACTAGACTCATGCACAGAGAGGGTTGCAAAACCCCCTCACACCGGACGCACACCACCGGACACACTCAGAGCGTCCGGTGCTCTGTGACAGACACCCTCTACTTAGGTAAGACCACACCGGACGCATGAATAGGGAACACCCTGCGTCCGGTGCAGTGCGTCCGGTGCTCAACCCTAACAGGGCCAAGCACTAACAGTACACCGGACGCTCAGGCCAGCGTCCGGTGCCTCCGCACACTGCGTCCGGTGAGTGTTTCTCAGTGATAAATGCTCTCGTGACTTCTCCAAATTTCCCACCAGCGCAATTGAAAATATACACTTAAATTTCTCAAAAGCGTCGAATCCCGCTGAGCTTGCGTGTGTGTTAAATGTGCTAACACCAACAAGTGTCCACCACCAAAGTGCATGTGTGTTAGCTTTTCACAAACATTTTCATGAAAAGAGTTAAGTTAGCACTTTACTAGATCCTAATGCATATGCTCACGATATGGACCTAGTAGCACTTGATTCGAGAGATGACCATGATTTCCCTTCTTGATAGTCGGCTATCTATCCTAGATCCGGTCACTCACTTCTCTACTCAACTAAGACCGGCAAAAGCAAAACCCTATGTTTATACCTTTGTCTTGTTCACTTTACTCCTTGTCTATCACAATGATCTCCACTTTCTGCTTCATCTCTTTGCGATCATGTGGCCACCTTTCCATGCCACCTTGCACCTTTATCACATGTGTTGCTATGCCTAACTCAATTCACTTAAACACAAGGCATTACCAACTTGGTGTCATTAATTACCAAAACTAAACTTGGGCTTTCAGTCTCTAGTTTCATGGTCATCAAAGAAACAAAATAGTGTTGCACTATCAACCGCCGAGGCTGAATACATTAGTGCCGATAGTTGTTGTGCACAATTGCTTTGGATGAATGCTACCTTGAATGACTTTGGAATTAAATTCAAGAATGTGCCTTTGCTATGTGACAATGAGAGTGCAATCAAGATAACACAAAATCCGGTTCAACATTTAAGAACCAAGCACATTGACATAAGACACCATTTCATAAGAGACCATCAACAAAAGGGTGATATTAGCATTGAAAGTATTGGCACCGAAGACCAACTAGCCAACATCTTCACAAAGCCACTTGATGAGAAAATATATTGCAAATTGAGAAATGAATTGAACATACTTGACTTCTCCAACTTGAGATGAGTGCACCCCCACATTTATATAGGACATGCCTCTCCTCCAACAAAGCAAGGTAAAAGTTGAATTGACATAGCATTCATACTTTGTTAAGTACATGATTAGAACATATAGACACGTTTGCATAACATTAGGCTCATTCATAAAAATCAAAAGGATTTGATGTATGTATGGTACCACTATTGTTTCTATAATTGATTGATCTAGTGGTAGCATATGACATGTTTGTGAGCTTACAAGCCTAGTGATGAATCTAGAATATGAGCTTATGATGTGTAATTCAACATGGTCAAGATAACCCTTATACTTCGTGAGGTGTGAAAAAGCTTGTCCTTCAATCAAACCGAATTACATGTTCTAGGCAAGTAATCTAGATTGAACCATAATTTGACCCTCACATTGATTGACTTAAATTCTCATTAAAATTTGAACCTTTGTGGTCATTGATGACAAAGGGGGACAAAAACAAAGATAAGTCATAAAGGGGGAGAAAAGTGCTTAAGGGAGAGACAAAAGTTTTGAAAATTGAAATGGATAAATTAAAACTTGAGCACACAAATAGGGGGAGCAAGCTCATGAACCATTTGTTGCATTTTGGATGTGCACTAACATAATGAGGTGTTGCATTGCAAGTTTAAATTCACTACTCTTGTTTGATTGGTGCTTGCTAGAAATAGAACTTGAATGATGTTTTGAATTCTAGCATAGAGCATTATTTACTTGTGGTATCTAGACATATAATGTGATCTCACGAGGTATCTTGAGTTTTTGATGTATGTCTAGCTACATTGGTGCTAAGGATGGTATATTGGCAACTCTGATTGGTATCACGCTTCAAAGGTCCACTCTGTATACCTTACGATCATTTTGGTAGTAATAAATCTTCCAAAAATTTCAATCCATGCATATGTGCAAGCTTGAACCAAACTCATGGAAGCACATATGTAGGGGGAGCTAGTACTACGAAAACCGAAATTAAAGTGTTTGTCCAATCTTATTTCATGATCAAAATGCTTTGGACAAGCAATTCAAGTTCACTATGATTTCATTTCATATCTTTGTGATGGTTGTCATCAATTACCAAAAAGGGGGAGATTGAAAGCCCAAGTTTGGTTTTGGTAATTAAAGACACCAAGTTGCTAATGCTTTGTGTTTAAGTGAATTGAGATAGGCATAACAACACATGTGATGAAGGTGCATGGTGGCATGGAAAGGTGGCCACATGATCACAAAAGAATGAAGCATGAAGGGGAAATCATGGTGATAGACGAGGAGTAAAGTGATCAAGGCAAAGGTATAAACATAGGATTTTACTTTTGCTGGTCTAAGTTGAGTAGAGAAATGATTGACCGGGTTTAGGATAGATAGGCAACTATCAAGAGGGGAAATCACGGTCATCTCTCGAATCAAGTGCTACTAGGTCCATATCTTGAGCATATGCATTATGATCTAGTAAAGTGCTAACTTAACTCCTTTGATGAAAATGTTTGTGAAAAGCTAACACACATGCACCTTGGTGGTGGACACTTGTTGGTGTTAGCACATTTATAGAGGAGGTGGAGTTTCGGCGCTTTTTGAGAAAATTAAGTGTATATTTTCTATTACATCGGGGGAAACTTGGGGAAGTCACGGGAGACCGGATGCAGTACGCAGAGGCACCGAACGCTGGCTTTTAGCGTTCGGTGTGCTGTCATAATCTCGCCTGAGCAACAGAGCACACCACACGCTCTACACCGGACCTAAGGGATCGGCTGTGTGAGCGTCCGGTGGTTGTTAGGGTCATCCTTAATTTCTACAAGGATTTTTGACAAAGCACCAGATGCACCAGAGTGGGTCCGATGCTCAGCGTCCGGTGTGCGGGCGTTTTGCTAACCTATCTGCGCATGGATCCGGTGCTCCGAGTCCGGTGAGGTCTTGAGTTTGCAGACCTCTCTGTGCATGTGACCGGTGTGTACCGAACGTGTTCAGTGCTCACTTGGTCGCATCCGGTGGTCCACAGGTGACCGTTAGAGTTTGACACGCGAGATTCAAATGTGGACACGTGGCTAACTCCAGAGCACTAGACGCAGAGGGTTGAGTGTCCGGTGGTACCCTGCTGAGTGTCCGGTGCCCCCAATTTTAGCCTAGTGAAAAAACCAACGGCATATGGTGGCCGGCTTTGGGAGGCTCTCTCTTGCACATTTGATTACTTGAGGCATACATTGAGCTAGAGAACACTCCCTTCACTCATCTCCTTGCTTGATTGCTAATCCTAGTGAGATTGAGTGAGATTCAAGTGGATTGCTTTGAGAGTTGCATCTAGTGGCACTTGATTCTTGAGTTTGCTGCGGATTTCTTGTTACTGTTGTGTGTTTCCTGATGCCCTAGACGGATTGGAGCAGCGGTGGTGTTGAGCTCGTGATTGGAGATTGTTTCGAGCTGCACCAAGTAATTTGTGAGGGGTTCTTGAGCCTTCCCCACAAGAGATTGCAATTGGCTACTCTAGTGGATTGCTCGTGGCTTGGAGGATCCTCATCTTGTGAGTGCATGTGCAGCACCCGCTGAGGGTTTGGCTTTGGATTTCTAATTAGCTCGTGATCCATCAAGTCGATGTATCGTCACAACGAGGACTAGCTTGCCGGGAAGCAAGTGAACCTCGGTAAAAAATCTTGTGTCATATCTTGCCGAGGATTCTCTTTGTGATTGTGATTGTGTATGATTGATTGGACATATCTCTACACTACAACATTGGTATACCAATCACTCTCCACTCCTTTACATACTTGCTTATCTTGCTACTTGTTTAGCTTGTATAGCTTAGTTCTTCTTTAGAGTAGAGTTGTTGTGTAGCCTTCTCTTGCTGTTGTGGTTTAGTGTTTAGCCTTGTACTAGTTTGTATAGGTGGCTTGCATAGCTTAGTTGAGCTAGTGCTAGAATAGCTTCGCCATTTGTTTTACTAATCAACTTATCTAGCTGAGTTTGTAGAAAATTTAAATAGGCTATTCACCCCCCTCTAGCCATTTGGACCTTTCAACGGGTCCAACCCGTCAGCCACTGTAGGAAGGGGGCGAACTCCGACGAGCTGGAGCTCACTGTCGGTGACCCCTTTCGACGAACCAACGCTCCTAGACGTTCTACAACCCAAAGAGAACACGTTGACCCCCTAAGCTCAGCCGGAGCTAGACCAGAATGAGCTCGCCGCCGGCTTTGGCGGAGCGGCGGCTCTGCTTGCCGTGGAGCCCAAGCTTCTGGCCCGGTAGAGCACAAATAGGAGGGCTCGGGAGCTTCATGGTGCATAGGTGAACAAAATGCGCTTGGAAGGGAGCGGAAAAAAGCACGGTGGCATGTTGGCCACGCGAGCAGTGGTGGCGTTCACGCTGGAGAGGGTGGAGAGGGTGGAGAGCTCCTCACCGTGCACCACAAAGGTCAAGGAGGCGTGTTCAGTGACAGAGATGATGAGGTGGAGCGGTGGCTAGAAGGAATCGGAGGTAGGAGCGACAGAGAAGGGAGAACGCTGTGAGCGGAGCTCGGTGGCGACAATGGCAACGGCGGTGCTGGCGAGCACAAAGCAGAGGCGAGAGAGGGAGAGAGGAGACGGGAGCGGGCGCAAATGGTGGCGAAGAGCAAGGTGAGCGTTGTTGTCCCCCTTTTGGCCTTGGCTGGCCAACAGAGTGGCCGTTGTGGCAGCCACATGACCGCCACGCGGCGTGCGCGTTCTGCCGTGGTCGCCCACCGCGGCGAGTTCCGGCCGCATGTGCGCGGGAGGAGGGAGGAGGGGTGCGCGTGCCGGGGCCAGGCTGGCTTCGGCCAGCAGGCCGGAAGTGAGGCGGCGGCCCGCTGGCGCCCCTGTCCCCTTTTTCTTTTTTTGAATTTCTTTCCTCAATTGTTTTCAAATCAAATTTTGACTAATTTAAAAGCATTTTCAGAATTTACCCCAAGAATAAAAGTTGTTCGAAATAAATTTCTCTACAACTTTGCTTTAAGATATAACTTCAAATTCTAAATAGAATTTGAATTACAAATTAAAACTAGTTCTAGGTTTTAAACAAATTTATTTTGGGGAATTTTGAATAAAATCAATTTCTCAAATTCTAGACCTCCAAAAATTACACAAAAATAATCTTAATTCATCCAGAACATAACTTAACCTAATTTGGTCATCACAAGCATTTTTAAAGCAAATATATTAATTTAGCACAAATAAATCTATTTCAATTAAGCACATAAAATCACACTTAATTTCTACTATGCTCATATAATGAAATGGTCATGCCCATGCTTTTATGAGAATGCTTGTGCATGATTTATGGGACTAAGTGCATGCTTAACACCTAGGGTGTTACAGCCCTTCTCCGCTTAAGGAAATCTCATCCTGAGATTTTGAGTTACTAATCATTTCTTATGAAATTTTGGGTAAACTGCTTTTAAGTAATCCTCTGTTTCCTAGGTGGCATCTCTATCATCGTGATGACTCCAAACAACCTTGTAGGTTTTTACCACTTTGTTCCTGGTTAATCGGTCATTAGCGACTACTATACTCACTGGTTGCTCCTTGTACTCTAGGTCTGCCTTTATCTTGATCTCCCGAGGTTCAATCTTTTGCTCAGGTACTTTTAGACATTTTCTTAGCTGGGACACGTGGAAAACAGAAAAGATAGAACTTAACTCTTCAGGCTATCTTGTAAGCCACAAGGCCTTTCTCTACTATCTGATACGGCCCCACGTACCTTGGTGCAAGCTTACTTCGAACCCTAAAACGTTGAACTTTCTTCATTGGAGTAACCTTGAGGTAAACATAGTCACCCACAACAAACTCAAGCGGTCTTCTTCTCTTATCGGCATAGCTTTTCTAACGTGATTGTGTGGCTTTCATGTGCTGCTAGATAATCTGTACCTTTTTCTCAGCTTTGTTCATGAAGTCAATGCCATAGAACCTCCTCTCACCGGGTTCGACCCAGTTAAATGGAGTTTTACATCTTTGTCCGTATAGGGCTTCAAACGGAGCCATCTTGATACTCTCTTAGTAGCTATTGTTGTAAGAGAATTCAGCCAAAGGCAACCATGCTTCCCAAGAACCCCTTGATGATAACACATATGCCCTTAACATATCTTCGAGTACCTGATTTAGCCTCTCGGTTTGGCCTGAGGTTTGAGGATGATACGCTGTACTTCTCACTATGCTAGTGCCCAAACTCTTGTGCATTGTTCCCAAACATAAGCAGTGAACTGCAGACCACTATCTAACATGATTGGCTTAGGAATACCATGCAACTTGACAATCTCGGCTATGTACAAGTTAGCATACTCGGGTGGTCTATACGAGTTCTTCACTGGTAGAAAATGAGCTGATTTGGTCAATCGATCAACAATAACCCAAATCAAGTCATTCCCTTATAGTCGGCAGTCTTGTTATAAAATCCATACTGATTTTTTCCCACTTCCAGGCCGGAACTGATAGTGGTTGCAAGAGCCCTACCGGCTTCATATGTATGGCCTTGATCCTACAACACGTGTTGCATTGTGCTACATAGGCTGCTATTTCCTTCTTCATTTTGGTCCACCAAAAGTGGGATCTCAAATCCTAGTACATTCTACTACTCCCTAGGTGGATGGATAGCTTCGAAAGGTGTGCTTCATCCATGATCAGATTCTTCAGCTCTTGGTTCTCAGGAACCACTAACCGAGTTTGAAACCAAAGTACCCCTCGTTCATCCACTCAGAACTGAGTCTTGGGGTCATCCTTGATCTTTTCCTTGATATGAAAAATACCCTTGTCTGATTTCTGTCCGTCTATGACTTGGCTCTCGAGTGAGCAACTAAGCTGTATGTGACATAGAACTTTGAGATGCATCAATTTGAACCCATCCTCGAACAAAGGCTGGACCACCTGATAGTGTGGTTTACAGCTCAAAGCATCCGCCACGACATTTGCCTTGCCTAGATGGTAGTGGACTTTGAGATCATAGTCCTTGATTAACTCCAACCATCTTCGTTGCCTCATATTCAACTCAGATTATGTGAAAATGTACTTAAGGCTCTTATGATCAGTGTAGACACTTATTTCTAAGCAGATAATGCCTCTAAATCTTCAGAGCATGCATAACAGCTGCAAGCTGAAGATCATGTGTCGGATAGTTGACTTCATGTTTTCTCAACTGACATGAAGCATAGGCTATAACTCTACCCTCTTGCATAAGTACACATCCCAAACCATTCCTTGACGCATCACAAAACACATCAAAAGTCTTCTCGATGTCCGGTTGTGCCAAAATAGGAGCAGTGGTCAGTAGCTTTTGCAAGGTGCGGAAGGCAACTTCGCACTCTTCTGTCGAGGCAAACTTATGATCCTTTTGTAGTAAGCTGGTCATTGGTTTAGCAATCTTAGAGAAGTCAGAGATGAAACGACGATAGTACCCGACTAATCCAAGAAAGCTTCGAACTTCCGGGACAGAAGTTGGGGCCTTCCAGTCCATGACCTCTTGTACTTTCACCGGATCCACAACAATCCCTTCTTCTAGCAGAATGTGTCCTAGGAATGGAACCTTCTTTAGCAAAAACTCACATTTGCTGAACTTTGCATATAACTGATACTCCCATAGCCGAGTCAGTACAACTCTTAGATGCTCAGCATGGTCTTGCTCATTCTCTAAATACATTAGAATGTCATCGATGAACACCATGACAAACTTGTTTAACTCTAGCATGAATACTGAATTCATCAGATGCATAAAGTATGCAAGAGCATTCATCAATCCGAAGGACATGACGAGATACTCATACAACCCGTATCTGGTAGAAAAGGTAGTCTTTGGTATGTCTTGCGGTCGAATCTTGATTTGGTGATACCCTAACCTCAAATCTATCTTAGAGAACACCTTTGCCTTTGACAACTGGTCAAACAAGATGTCGATTCATGGTAAAGGTTACTTGTTCTTGATTGTTACAGCATTGAGCGGACGATAGTCCACGCACATACACAAGGACTGATCTTTATTCTTCACAAACAGTGTTGGACATCCCTATTCTGATGAACTCGGCTGGATGAAACCCTTGTCCAGCAACTCCTTCAGTTGAGTTTTCAGTTCAGCGAGCTCATTTGGCGGCATCCGGTACGGTCTCATGGAGATTGGCGCTGTACCTAGTATCCAATCTATGGCAAACTCAAACTCTCTATCCAGGGAAGCCCAGGTAACTCTTTTGGAAAAACATCAGGAAACTCACAAACCACGGGGATGAGTTAAAGGAACCACTTGCGTAGCACAAGAGATGCTAGCAAAGTCGAACCGATGAGGTAAATGTACTTGGAAAGAACCATTGCCCTGAGGCTCTTTAATAGACAACATCCTTTTCCCTACATCTATGACTATGTCCCACTCCTTAATCCAGTTCATGCCTACAATGGCATCCAAGACTAGACCAGGCATGACCACCAGATTTACTCGAAACACATGGTCACTTATATCCAGGGTTGCCCCTAGGACCACTTTACTCGTTAACACATCTGCCCCTGTTGAGCTGATGCGGTAGCCATAATCCAATTCTGTAACTACTTGATCATGCTTTTGTGCAAATGCTTGACTTATAAATGAATGCGATGATCTGAAATTGAACAAAACAACTACGAGATGTTGGTTGACAGGGAACATACCAACTGTTATCGGTTCTCCTTCCAGGATCTCCTCGATTGAGGTGTGGTGCACACGGGTTGGGTAGGTCGTCTGTTGTTTCTTGGGGTAGGGACATTCTTTGGCAAAGTGCCCCATCTTGTGGCAGTTATAGCACGGACCCTTGGTCGTGGTGTTGGCAGCAGGTGCTGCTGCTTGATTGGCCCTTGGTTTTGCTGGAGCCACTGCTACCTTGTATGGCTTCTGCTAAGTCGGATGTCCGGTGTTTCTCTCTACGGAGGTAGGAACCTAGCACCTGGGGTAGGAGGACGATTCTACTGACGCCCTGCCACTGGTGCCCTAGACTAAGACGAACCAACCTCAAAAGCCTCTTGCATGACTTGGATGCACTGTAGTTGTTGTTATTATTCTCTTCAGTCAGACAGTCACTGATGTAGGCGTTGAAGGTAGCTCGAGTCCCTGTACCCATAGTTTTCAGCATCTTAGGGCTCAAGCCCCTCTAGAAGCTAGTGATCTTCTTAGCGCCAGTGTGCACAAATTCTGAAGCATAGCGAGCAAGGTTGTTGAAAGCGTGCAAGTATTCTTTCATCATGTTGGTCCCCTGAGACAACTTCATGAACTCTCCGACCTTCATCTCCATCAAGCCCGGAGGAATATAGTTTCCCCGGAAAGCGGTGGTGAAGCGGTTCCACGTGATTGGGTTTCCCTTGAGGTAGGTGGTGCGATGGTGAGACCACCAAATCCCAGTGGGCCCCGCCAGTTGATGCGCTACATACTCTGCCTTTAGCTCTTCAGTCATCTAGAGGAGACAGAATTTCTATTCCATGGTGTTAATCCACTCATCAGCTTCGAGCGGTTCTACTGCCTCTTTAAAGACCGGTGGCTTGGTGTCCATAAAGTCCTTGAAAGAACTATATTCACTTCATGGCCGCCTGGGTTATCCCCACGGCGGGTGTTGTCAGTGATATGGCATAGGGCAGCTTCCATGTTTTGTTGCATCGGTTCCATGTTTTGTTGACTCCATAGAAACTGTGCGAAGAACACCTCTGCATTGTACGGTGGGGGAGGTGGTGGTGGTGGTGATGATGCTCTATCCTCATTCCTACGAGCCCCACCTTCTAATGAACCTTCTCCAGCACCAGGGTTGCACTTACCCCTGTCACGTGTTTCCACCATCTGCACGCGTCAATGATAAGCAATCGTTAGGTGTTGTTATCAACCAGTAGATACATGCAAAATCATGCCATACTGAATTTACTAACAAGAATAAAACCAAACAACAAATAGAGGCACAATAATTCATCATCCACACACAACATCACTAACATGATTACTTAACATACTGCAAACGCATGTTCTCAAACATCCAAAGTTGCCAGCATACATACATTGGACTTTTCAAAAGTCAAAACGACTCAACCACTGTTGACGGTCCTTAATGCTCACATTTAACCATCAACTAATCATAGAAAAGGACTTATATGCAACCAACACCCAGACTTAGGGTTTTATCTGACAAAATTCTACGAGTTTTGGTGTTTGTCTATTTCTATAGGGGTTTATCAGGAAATACGGAAGAAAGGCCCACACGTCGGGTTTACATAGAGATATTAACGTGCCGCGCAATTTTCTATCATCTAGAAGACTCCAGAAGCCACGGGGACGAACGGGAAGCCAAGAGTGCTCAAGGACAGGGCGCCTGCCCTACTCCTTAGGGCGCCCGCACACCTTCAATGTCCAATTCGGACCCATTTCGTGGATTACGCTCCACCGACCTAAGGGATCAAGGAAAACCATGCGATTAATGTTGATTTGATCCGACGGCCCAGATTCATCTGAAAAGACTATATAAGCAAGGCCCCCTGGCCCCTGGAGATCATACCTCTTCTACAGAATCAAAGCTAGGGTTTCAATTCGTCATCCAAGTAGAGAGGATCTCTCTAGTTCATCTAGTTCTACCTCTAGTTCATCTAGTTCTAGTTCTAGTTCATCTAGTTCTAGTTCTAGTTCTAGTTCTAGTTCTAGTTAATTCTAGTTGTAATCTAGAAAATAAGGAGAGAGAAGTGGAGAGCGGAGGAGGAGGAGCCGTATCTATCGGATCTTCCTCAACATTGTACTTTTGCAGCATCTGGTTCGTTCTCCAGGTTCTTCAATTCATAATTCCTGAGTTCTTTAATTACTTTTATTTACGTTCAAGTTATTTATTGGATTCCCGCTTGCATCAAGTGCTCTAATCTTTTTAACATTAGAGTAGTAATTAATAGATTAGACGTGGTGTTTAGTCTTGCAATTACCTGAAATTGCACCTAATCTTGCGGATTGTTGTGGTAGCCCTAGGGTAGTGACAGCCCTAATGGTCGACGTATTCCACCTCGTTCAGATCGGTGTTTGTAGGACCGTAGTCAGAGCTTCCTAGCCCCCTTCTCATCTCTTTTTGTGGTTAGTGTTCTGATGTCCCGAAATAAACAATCTTTGAAGTAATTCTTGATTCTTAGATCAACTAGAGAACTCTCAGGAAACTTCCTCTCTTTCCACCAAAAATAATTATATAGTTATCCTTGGGCGATCTTGAATCTTAATTAGTACACTCACGTTCCCTGTGGAAGATCGATACTCTGGAATACTCCCGGGTGAAAGCTACATCGGTATCTGTGCGCTCCCGGATTTTTCTGTTTGCGTTTAAAATACCCAATAAGCTTTCTGGCGCCGTTGCCGGGGAATGGTAGCTGTGCTAGTTTCGAACCAAGTCATCCATGTATCCTTTTTCTTTCCCTTTTACCACACTCACCTAAGGTAGAAAACAATTTAGGAGTTTTTCGACCGTTTCCGACCGTTTTCATCCTTACTCACCGTACCATTTTTGTCATACCACATGGATTTCACTCCAAACATTAATGAGCATGGAATTTATTTCATAGCCACTTCATTTACTCCATGCTCATATGCAACATCTTCCCAAACTTTTGGTCTCTCCAACATCACCACATTCGAGATCTCTAACCCCCTCTTCCTTTCTATTTATAAAAACATTAAAAGGGCGGTTGTCGATGCATATGTCTATAATAAATATTGCAGATCTCGTTGAGTTGATCTTGATATAGGTCAGCGTTGGAGGGGAAACCACTTCGCCGACATAAATTGATGGTTTCCCAAGGACAAGCTTAGTGTCCTAAAATAAGCACTGATCAGACCGTAACATGAGCTTTTAATTATTTGCAACATTACCTTGTGCATTGAGCATATAAGGATAATTGTAAAAAATTCCTTCGGGTATTCTTGTCACTAACCTTTCCAGGATTGGAGCAAGAAGATCGGATGAGTGACAAGCACAAGGTATACAACATTGAATTAAATTCATCCAAACTTGAATTTTGCAAAATTCAAGCTTGGGGAAATACTTTGCATAAAAACATCCTTTGCCATGTTGCTATGTTGGTTGTCCCTACCTTTGAGACATGATCAATTTGTTAAATACTAATCACACTACTTAATATCCACTTGAGCAGATCTCTATAAATGCTCTCATGCTACCTTTATTTGCTTTAGTGTATGTCTAGGTTTGGAGTAGTTTCATTTATCTCTTAATTAAGCATGGTGCTTAGTTTAGGAATGATGATCTTACTTCCAAGGGATTTTAAATTAAGCATGGTGCTTAGGTTAAAATGCCCTCCTAAATCAAATTAGACATGGTGTCCATGTTGATTTTTGAGCCGATAGTATGCTATAGTAGATATTGGATATTTTGTTGGACTAACCCCTGCAGGAAAACTTTCAATATCGACCTAGGAAGTCCTGAGATAAACTCACATTAGAGACAAAGAGAGAGACACATGAAGTTTAACAATTTACACAAGGAAGGTATAGCTCACAAGAGATGATCCATGGAGGGTGCCACAAACACGATGCACAACTGCTAAGAAAGGAAAGCTTCTACAAGGAGATACTGTACCATCACTCTTCAAGTAAGGTAACATCTTAAGGTACTTGACTATGACTTCTATAACCTTCTCCTTAGTTCTGGCGTTCACATTAATAAAAGAGACAAACATGTACGATTTACAACTCTAGATTAACCAACCCAATTGATTCAACATGTTTAGTCCTTCCACCTTTGTGATCCCACACTCCTAATCATATGAGCTAAAATGTTGCACACGTAATCTTTGGAAGATATATATAAAAAAACATAAGTATAGATAGATTATCTCTCCATTAGGTTGAGCGATCTGATCTGACAAATTCTTTAAATGCTACACTCATGATCTTATTATCGATCAACTTTGTCTTGCTCACTATGCTTAAGGTTAGAGAAGAACAAATACACTTTTGGTTCTGTTGGTATTTTCCACCAACAAGGCCCATGCACTTGATCTCTGCCTTGTCTCTATGAGCAGGTACACTTCAAGCAAAACATGGAACGAGCACAAACACACTGGAGATACTGGACGCTTAGGCAATCACTTCCCTGAGATGCATGAGGACGTAACTACTGGAGTAACCCCATTGTGGAAGTAATTACTGACCTTCTGCCGGTCAAGAGAGACGATACAGGACGCCCCGTCGTCCCGATCTCCATCGGCATGGTGGACTTCCTAGAAGCACTCTGTGACTCTGGCTCTAGCGTCAACATTATGCTCAGGGTACTTTATGAAAAACTCTTTACATATCCTTTACTAGAAACAACCATGTGTTTGCAGCTTGCAGATCGTACGCTAAGTTTCCCCAAAGGGAATATTGAAGAACCTCTGCGTCCGAGTTGGTACCTTGTACGCCCTAGCAGACTTCGTGGTGATAGAGACCAGTTCTGATGAGACTCTCGTCATCTTAGGGAGGCTATTCTTGAACACCTCGGGAGCTGTCATCTACGCTAGTGCTGCCAAGATTAGTTTCTACATCAAGGAGAGGAAGGAGACATTTTCCTTCAAGAACAAGACTACACAAATCTCAGAGCAATCCCGACATGAACCAAGGAAGAGGACCATCAGGAGGAACATAAACCAGCAAATGTAGACCGAGTCAGCTAAGATGGTCATTGCAGTTAAAGGTGGTCAAGATCGTCGACTTAAGTCACCTTTCCTACCCAGTCACCTATCAGCTTCTATTCGGAACCATGCCCCTAAAACCGACATACATTCAGCTTCAGATGGCAGATCAGACATTCCGGAAGGTTGAAGGTTATTGACATAGGAGAGATCGAGAATGATCCACCCATCATTCTTGGGAGACCGTTCCTCAGCACCGTTAAAGCAATCATCTACATTGGAACTGGAGAAGTCCACATGCACTTCCCCTCTAAGAAGGTACGCCGCTATTTTACTGACCCTAACTATATAGTTGAAGACTCCAAGCAGGTCAGGACAAGAAGAAGACGACGCAACCGCAACTAGAGGAGGCAAATCATCAAGGACGGATGGGCAGACTATGAAGGAGAAGTAGTAAGGTCTGAACTCATACAGCTTGAACAGAACTGTCCTGAGGAGACCGTAGCACCGAGTCAGGTGTGGAGAGACAAGATAGTTATACACAAAGAGGAGGCGCAACCGGAACCACCGACTACACCATCCAGCGAATCCCAGGATGACTGAGAAGACGGAGAGTCCCGTTCGGAGGACTTTAAAACACCGAACGCCTTGCCAAGAGGAAAACTTGGTAGTTATCCTCTTTCCTTTCAATTATTTAAAATAATTTGCTTAGTTAATCAGGTTCATATCATCTTGAAAAGAAAATAAAAATGTTAAAAATAGTAAGCCCCATGTGAGTATGCTCATGGCATAAAACCCATAAGTACATTCACTGTGGTGGCGTAAAAATAAAATAAATATATTCCTGTCCTATAAAAATAAAAATATAAAAATAAGATTGTGATCCTACTAAAGAGAGTAATATTTTTTAGAGGAGGCTCAACATGATAAAGGCTAGATACTTATGCTAACACTTAACTAGTTCCACAAAACTTTGTTGTCTATTTGAGCTCCACAGAATTCAAAGATCAAAGAAGACTAAGCAGACGGAGGACATCATAATCGCTGTCAGGGTGCTGCCGACATTCAAATACACCTCCGCTACTGGCTAGCTACATCAGAAGAAATTACGTCAAAATCCAGCTTGCGGGAGAGCACTCTCATTTATCCAGCTAAGTGTTCTACTCACGTTTATACTTTACTCAAATAATAAAAAGATGCATAATCATAAAAACCCAAATAAAGATTTTGTGCTTTTATATATATCTTTGCTTAGTTTGCTAAATAAATAAATAAATAAATAAAGTTTGCTATGAACCCTCATGATAAGCTCTCACATGGAAATGATGAGTAGTTGCTCTCTCATGACTAGTTCTCAAAATTAAAATCTCTCTCAAGTTTAGGCATGACTGTTATTAATTAAGATTTGCTCTAAACGTGAACTTGTGGGAAGTGTACTTGATCTAAAGTCTAAGTCGTTAACGGATACGATATGGGAAGGTTGAGCTGCTGTTTATCTATTCCTAGAGATGCTAGAATTTTGGAGAATTTTATCTTTGAAAATCTTTAAAATGTTACATGATGAGTTCCTGTATGATGAGAGTTTAAAATCCTACCGCAGCCATATATATATGCTTATCAAATTATGAACCATACATTTACTTTTTACTGCTTATGAGCATTGAGTGTGGTCAAGCTGTGTACACCCTTAGGAGCTTGTCATGTGGTTAAAATCAAGATTCACTTGCACGTTTACTCACACAAGCTGCTTCTACCCAAAAATATTCTACTCCTAATCTAGGAGAGAATAGCCAAATACATTCTCTTATTCCTGTTTTTCCCTGTGAAATAAATACTCAAGTTATCTTGGTTACTACCACTTGCTATATTATTTCAAGAGATGAGTGCTCTAAAAAAAAGAGAGAATACGAGGAAATAAAAAGGGGCAAGTGCCCGGAACCTCGAAAGAAAAGAAAAGTGAGACGACAGGTAAAAATGGACATGTGTCCGATAGTAGAATTAGGGGTACAAGATACCCACCTGAGAGAAAATAAAAAGAAAATATAGAGCATCTCATTCTCCTCAAAAAGTTTCAAAAGAGCAAGAAAGGTATGTATCCCCTCAAAAGAGCACAAGTAGAATTAGACTTTCACTATTGTTATCACCATCATCACCATACACCATTCATTCGCCACACATGCACATCTTGTTTTGACTTATTAACTTGTTCTTCTAGATCCATGGTTTGACTAT
The DNA here is from genome assembly GCF_000003195.3 of Sorghum bicolor. Taxonomy (NCBI): domain Eukaryota; kingdom Viridiplantae; phylum Streptophyta; class Magnoliopsida; order Poales; family Poaceae; genus Sorghum; species Sorghum bicolor. The sequence continues at coordinate 37,258,553 of NC_012877.2, read as the reverse complement.
GCAATAAATGTCCTGTAAGTATGTATTAGCTGTCTCTCACCTATGAGCTCCAGATATCAAAACCTTATTAGAGTATGGTGAGAGAGAAGACAATGTCACTCTGCCTCATACCAAAAATACCACATACTTTGAGAGAAGGCATACACCATTACTGCCTTGGTAAGGATCCAGAAATACCACAAAAGAGAGACTAGAGAGAGTCATACAAGGAATCTCTAAGTTTTATTTGAAAATCTGCAAAAAATCTAGAGCTATAGTTAATCGAAGAACAAGAGACGTGGCGCTTGACTAGACCGTTCTGTCTTTTAACTGCTCAAGACACAAGTGATGGTTGCAAGCCCCATGGTGGATGGTAAAATGAGTAAGTTTAAATCTTAACAGTTTACCCTAACCCAGAGATGAGATCTTGTTTGGACGCATGTGTACCTTTAAGGCATGAAACCACTGCAGAAACTCTTGAGTCTATCCTTGGTCAGGGACGAGCAAAGGTTAAGCTTGGGGGAGCTTGTTGACGGTCCTTAATGCTCACATTTAACCGTTAACTAATCATGGAAAAGGATCCAAACACAACTAACACCCAGACATAGGGTTTTATCTGACAGAATTCCACGAGTTTTGGTGTTTGTCTATTTCTGCAGGGGGTTATCAGGAAATAAGGAAGAAAGGCCCACATGTCGGGTTTACTTAGAGATATTAACGTGCCGCGTAATTTTCTATCATCTAGATGACTCCAGAAGCCACGGGAACGAAGCGGAGGCAGAACGGGTCCTGGCCTAGGGCGCCCGCCCTCCTATGGTGTCCAATCAGAGTTCGCCTCGCGGATTGTGCTCCACCGACCTAAAGGATCAAGGAAAACCATGTGATTAATGTTGGTTTGATCCAACGGTCCAGATTCATCTGAAAGGACTATATAAGCAAGGCCCCCTGGCCCCTCGAGAGCATACCTCTTCTACAGAATCAAAGTTAGGGTTTCAATTCTTCATCCAAGTAGAGAGGATCCCTCTAGTTCATCTAGATCTAGTTCTAGTTCATCTAGTTCTAGTTCATCTAGTTCCAGTTCCTCTAGTTCTAGTTCTAGTTCGTTCTAGTTGTAATCTAGAAAATAGGGAGAGAGAAGAGGAGAGCGGAGGAGGAGGATCCGGATCTGTCGGATCTTTCTCAACATTGTACTTTTGCAGCAACTGGTTCGTTCTTCATCGTTCTCCAGGTTCTTCAATTCATAATTCCTGAGTTCTTTATTTACTTTTACTTACATTCAAGTTATTTATTGGATTCCCGCTTGCATCAAGTGCTCTAGTCTTTATAACGCTAGAGTAGTAATTAATAGTTTAGACGTGGTGTTTAGTCTTGCAATTACCTGGAATTGCACCCAATCATGCGGATTGTTGTGGTAGCCCAAGGGTAGTGACAGCCCTAACGGTTGATGTATTCCACCTCGTTCGGATCGGTGTTTGTAGGACCGTAGTCAGAGCTTCCTAGCCCCCTTCTCATCTCTTTCTATGGTTAGTGTTCTGATGTCTCAAAATAGATAATCTTGAAGTAATTCTTGATTTTAGATCAACTAGAGAACTCTCAAGAAACTTCCTCTCTTCCCACTAAAAATAATTATATAGTTATCCTTGGGCGATCTTAAATCTTAATTAGTACACTCACGTTCCCTGTGGAAAATCGATACTCTGGAATACTCCCGAGTGAAAGCTACATCGGTATCCGTGCGCTTGCGGATTTTTCTGTTTGCGTTTAAAATACCCAACAGTGGCTCGACTCCCGTCCCGGATAGTGTTCAGGCTTCATGGTTGGAACGACTTATGCTTCTAGCTAAGTGTGGGGCATGCGTTCAACATGACAAGTGGGCCGTCAACGATCTGTCCATAATCGACACAGACAAGGGCACGATGGCCAACACCACCATGAGACCCTGCCAGGTCTCAGTTTCATTCCCACACTTGGTTACTTCTCATGATAGCATCAAACAGCTAGACCTTTTTGGTAACCACCTATATCTCACAGGTGATAGGGAATCACCCAGCTTCTACCATGCTAGGCAAGCTAAGCATAGACATTGGGCCTACACTACTTAGGACAAGACAGGTAGACAGGTGGTAAAGTCAAGGAATAACTTATGCATCAATGGTGTCAAGCAACTCCTATCACTTAATGCAACAAAGTAAACCATTATGATATAACAAAGTAAGTTAGTAAGAATTAGGGAGACTTAGAATGCTCCGGGGCTTGCCTCTCTCGAAGGTGCTAGGCCTATGATCCGGTTACTCCTGCAGCTCTCCTTCCAGCTCTGGTCCTTCCAAAAGTCCCTCCACCGGGGTCTCCTCCCGCTCCCGGGTTCTATCTCGTTCTCCTAGGAGCCTGTATGATGCATATGTACACATAAGTGGAAGTGCAGGATGCCTGAGGTGCAGTGCTATGCAAAAGGAGGCAAGATGATCATGACATGGTGCTTAATGAGTATGTGCAGATCTCTTCGGTAGAGATGAGTCATGATGGATGAAACAAGAAACTATTACTACTAGGTAGTCAATATCATCCAAGAACATGTACTCTAAACAAACTATCTATTACGTTCTCTTCTACAAGCTACTACTAAACCAGCAAGTTATCATAGTGCTTCAAAGATACACCAAACATATTTCATTTTATCTATTTCATGCCTAGCAACGGTTTATTTATTTATTTCTTATTAAGCTTACAACTATAGCATATATTTTTGTACTCCAATATATTCTACAAAAATTAGAGCACGACCCAGATCATCTATAAAGTCTAGCAATAAATTATCATAGCATTTGGGAAAATAACATGGTCCAAAAAAATTAACAAGTTTATTAATATTGTGACAGAACCGCCCAATTTATACAAGCTTAAGTACGACTGTCCCCGTTTAACACGTTGACACGCGCATACTCTCACTTATATAAACCCGGAAGTCTGCCGAGTGTCACGAAGGACCTCGGTAAATCAACTTTACCCCAAGATCGCATGATTAAGCAAATACACATCACATACATGGAGATTTGCAGCGGAAATAATATTACAAAGGAGTTCACAAATAAAAGTACAAGTTTGGATTTTATAAATCGATTACAAAACAACATAGCTTTCAAATGATTATAATGACATAAGTTATAAATACTTTGCTAGCATAAGTGACATCCTCCAACAAAAGCATATAGATGAGAACATTATATGGAATCACCGAGCCCACCGGCGGTTAGCCACCATCTTTAGCAGACTGAAGACTTCACCTGCAACATGGTGGGATAAACCCTGAGTACTCGAATGTACTCAGCTAGACTTACCCGACAGGAGAGAAAATAAAAGACTCTCAAGGATATGCCAGGCTTTTTGGTGGAGTTGGTTGGATAGCATAACTTTGCCAAAAAGAGCATTACTATCATGAGTCCTTACTTTCAAGCTTTTAGTCAATATTTTAGCATCAAGTTTAGTTAAGCTACCATAGCTAGATTTTGCACCTATTCTATAGCAATCACTTGATTAATAAGCATCACATTAATAACCATATCTGATTTATCGGGTAGCCATCAGCATCATAACCATTAAGTTTCATTTAGTGTATCTACATTGCCGCTGCTCGAGTCAAGTTCTCACTATCTGGGAGAGACGGCGATTCGAATCGATTCCTATCCAGCTGGAGGGATATTCCTAGCACTCACCCAAGCATACCTCGCGAGGGCAGCTCGGATCACCTTTAGCACAACTCCGTACCAATTCATGGGTCCGTCCAGCGCCGCACCCCAGGGACCGCCAATCTACCAGGGCAGGACTCTAACCTGACACCTTGGGCTTACGCCATTGACTCCCCGCACATCCTTGCTACCAACCGGGGTGCGCACTCATACAGAACGGGGTATCCGGCCTGAGTTGCACTCGTAGGCTTCGCGGTCGGAACGACTTATCCGGCCAACTAAGTGGTAGGCATGCGTTCAACATGACACGAGGACGTACAGCGTATCGGTCCTTAATCGACACAGACGGGGATAGATTCACACCCAAGACCTCCATGCCTTGTTGCTGCACTATCGTCATCCCGCCCGGTCTCAAATTCATTATTAGCACATGGTTATTTTCCACGATAGCAAATATAGCCAACCGTGATCAGGTATCCACCTATCTCTCGCAGGTGACAGGAAATCACCCGGCTTCTACCGAGCTAAGCATAGCTAAGCATAGAACGTCTTCCTTATACTAGTATGGGTTCAGGTAGTTTCATATAGTGGACAAGGTAGGAATATATGCACCAACGGTTTCATTCAACTCCTATCACCTAATGCATCATATAAAGTTATACTCTTGTGCTTTTATAAAAAGAGATGTAGGAGACTTAGAATGCTCCGGGGCTTGCCTGGAATCCGATACAAGTCAGTTAAGTTAGCTTGCGCCATCTTGACGACATCCAAGTTCACAGCACTTGTGGAGTCTTTCCATCATCCCAATATGTCCACCATCATGTCCTTCACGTGGTTCATCTAGCGTACCTAAATGAGATGTAAGATGCAAGTGCAATAGACAATGCATAATATACAGCAAGGAAACAATATTATGTTACTCTACACATACATATGTGTTTCATGCTGCTTAAGTAACATAACACAATCAACATACTAAGATAGAAAAGAATGCAACCAAGTATATCAGGCATGGCAAGAGCATGGTTACACTAAACATACTTAAGCACATCTCACTGCTCACTTAATGATTACACAACCAACATGCTAAGTCAACAAAGAATGCAACACTAAACATATTAGATATGGCATACATGTTTCACAAGGTCTTAGAAGACATGAGTCATACATAGCAATATACCAAGCAAGAACAATAAAAAGAATCTGTCATTTTTAGGACTGTTAACAGCAGCTGAGAAAATAAATCATAACTGGAGTTACACAACTCCAAAAGACATGCAAGAAGACATTCTGGAAAGATTAGGAAATTATCTACATTTTATATTTATACATCAAAGCATGATTCTCAACTTAAGCTGGTCGAAATTATAAAGTTCTAGAATCTGTCCCTGACAAACAGAGAGCAGCCATTTCTGGAATTCAACTTTGAACAGACATAACTCACACACCACAAGGCCAAATACTACCAAATTTTAACAGCAGCTAGGTAGGTGAATTATCTACAACTTTGCTATAACAAGATTCCCAGAAAACATCATTTACATATTGTAAGCCAAACAGTTCCACAAACTGTCTAGAAACAACAATTCCAAACAATTAATTATTAACTTATGTTTCAAACATGCATTTGAGCAAAACCATTGTTACCAACAGTTTGCATATATCTAAAGAACACCAGAAAACATAGTGGTCATTACCAAATAAATTTATTTAATGCATTTCTTAATTTATTTGGATTATAAGGTGAATTAAAGAATATATACCAAACATGCACAGTAAATTCTACAACAATTACAGTAGATTATACATACCATCCATAGTCTACTGTATAAATTCCACTGCATTTGAATAAGCATACCAACATTTATGAAAAAGATAAATTGCTATTGCAATTAACCATGTGAGAACAAGATAAATGAATAAATCATATTTTCTTCAAACACATAACCATATTATATATTAACATGATACAACAATATCATAGGATTGTAGTGAAGCAACACAGAGCATTTGTTATTTTCATAACTCTTAATCTGTCAATCCTAAATTCATGAAACTTTTACCAGACATCAAATATTAGATGTAAAGCATGTCACAATCTTTTCACATTTATTTGGGCAACAACACAACAGTTATAAAAAAGACAATTATAACAAGCAATTAAAACCGAACTGCATAAATCTATTTTTACCGTTAAATCTTCAAACTAAAACATGGCATATTATAGATCTACTGCATAGAGAATTTCACAAGGATTCCAAAAAGTCTACATTTGCTAATTTATGATGTTTATATGATTTTATATGGATTTCTAAATTTCACCCAGAAATCTGCAAAAACAAAGGAAAAGGAAAACAGATCTTTCACCGGGAACCCTGGACTTTTCATGAATCACGCTATAACCCAGAAACACTATTTATATGAGTCTTGACTTCGCATCTGGAATCCTGGGTTGTTTCTTATTCGAACCCGAGGTCCCTGGCTTCTTCACAGACCGGACAGACAACAATGGAGGTCGGGCTCCCGATCGGTCAAGGGCAAGACTGGAGACAAGGAGAACACCGGCGCACGCAGAGGAAGGAGTAGAGCACGGCGATACTGGTGGAGGCTTCTGACAGAGGCGAGTACAAGCAGGAGCAGCAGCACCGTAGCAGCAGCAGCTCTCGGTTGCACCATCCATGGCCATGGACGGCCATAGCAATGAACTAGACAAGCAAGGGCGACGAGAGCGAGAGAGGGCGAGTGGGGGAAATAGAGGACGGTCTGGCATCCACATTTGGGGCGTGGAAGAGGCAGAGAGCAAGGTGGAGGTCGTCTGTGCATGGTGGACACGTCCAGAGCAGGTGTCACTCGTTGAAGCGTTTCCTCGAGCACGTGGCGTGCAGCGAAGTGGCCGGCGTGGGAGACGAACTTGGGCCGTTTCCTTGCCGAATTAGGAGATGGGCCAAATATAAAGTTTGTCAAGCTCGGCCTGATTTACATTTGTTATTTAAGGGTCACGGCCATTAGTGATATGACCATGCCAGCAAGCAAGATGTCACAAGCTCCAAGTCAAGCTACAACCACTCAAGTTTTACCTACACCGACACCAGCCCAAGTCATCGATGGACCGGTTACACGTAGTCGTGCAAAGAAGCTACAACAAGAGGTCCACGCGCTACTTTGTGAGATTCATTTTAACATTAATGAGAATTATATACTACCTAAGTGTTCTACCTTGATTGTACTCAGGTATATAGAAGAAGAGAAGGATGAATCGGACCCTGAAGAACGAACCAGTGCAAGTCCTAGAAGACACGTCAAAAACGGACTAGTGGAAGTCAAAGACGGCCCAGTACAAAGAAATCTTCATAACTTTTTAATCACAGAAGCTATGAAGGCCCATGAGGATTTATTAGAAAGCGTGTCGAGTCTACTTTCCAATGAATCTAGTGGCGACCAGTTTGGATACTCCGTATTGCCTGCAGACCAGAATTAGTACAGACTGCTCAGAAGGTCAACAGTCTGTCGTGACAGAATGTTGGTACTACTTGCCGTGCAAAACTGTACCAATCTACAATGTTTCGTGGTGCATGGCATACATTGCTGGAAAGCTCTTGGAGTGTAGTTTCGCACCCAAGAAACGGTTCGTCATTTGGACTTCCCAATAAGAAGTTATGGCCAGTTTATTGGAAACTGCTCTGGAGTCCAACAGTCACGCGAAGCCAGTTCGGGAGTCCATTCCGAGGGGGCCTTTCACATTGCCTTCACTTAGAAACTCTATTTCGTTTTCATACCTATCTAGGAGGGTTGTTCCTAGTATAAATATCCCCTACCTCTAAGCTATTAGCAACCTTTGATCATTTGATAAACTACATGATATTGCAGCCGCGCTGCTGAGTGCCTTACTCCACCTTTGTTCTTCCTTGTTCTTCTTGGACTTGTGAAGTGAATCCTCTGGGTTCCCCTACTTCGTGCTCTACGGCTTCCGTTCGGCTGCGCCGTATTGTGTGGATTAGTTCCGGATTGTGGTTCTGCGGTCGTTTGGAGATCGAGTCGAAGTCTTCGTGGTTTCGGTGCCTCTCTCCCCGTCGCTTGGTCGCATCCAACCTTTGTCAGGTATAAAGCTAGTTATCCGCTGTTCGCAGCAAGTTATCCTTGTTCTTTTGATCTACTGTCGTGAAGATCGGGACACCCTCGTACCGATCCATATCGGTAACCTATCAACTGGTATCAAAGCTGTTCGTGAGTGGATGCCTCCACAGAATGCGAGTCAAGTGCGTAGCTTCCTTGGACTTGCTAGTTTCTACCGGCGATTTGTGAAAGATTTCAGCACCATTGCTGCTCCAATCAATGAGTTGACAAAGAAAGGAGTGCCTTTTAATTGGGGAGAAGCACAAGAGAAGGCATTTGAAGAACTGAAGATGAAGTTGACAACAGCCCCACTTCTTGCACTTCCAGATTTCGGTAAGACTTTTGAAATTGAATGTGATGCATGTGGTATAGGAATTGGTGGCGTTCTCATGCAAGAAAGGAGGCTGATTGCATACTTCAGTGAAAAGCTAAGTGGTCCAACTCTGAATTACTCAGTTTATGATAAAGAATTATATGCTCTTGTTAGAAGCTTGGAAACTTGGCAACACTACCTTTTGCCTAAAGAATTTGTGATACATTCAGACCATGAATCTTTGAAACATCTTAAAGGCCAACTAAAACTGAACTGAAGACATGCAAAATGGAGTGAGTTCATTGAGTCCTTTCCTTATGTTGTCAAGTACAAGAAAGGAAAAGATAACATTGTAGCTGATGCTTTGTCTCGACGTCATACTTTGCTTTCACGACTTGATACTAAAATTCTTGGATTAGAAAGTATAAAAGAAATATATGTTAAGGATTCATATTTTGCTGAACCATATTCCAAGTGTTGTGGCAGCAAGGGATGGGAAAAATTCCATTTGCATGCGGGTTTCTTATTTCGAGCTAATAAACTTTGCATTCCAGATTGCTCTGTTCGCATTTTGCTAGTGCAGGAAGCTCATGCAGGAGGACTTATGGGCCATTTTGGTGCAAAGAAAACAGAACAAGTGCTGACTGACCATTTCTTTTGGCCTAAGATGAGAAGAGATGTGGAGAGGCATGTTCTTCGCTGTGAAACCTGCCATAAAGCTAAGTCCCGTTTGAATCCTCATGGTTTATACACTCCTCTACCTATCCCTAGTGTCCCTTGGGAGGACATTTCTATGGACTTTGTCCTTGGTTTACCACGAACCAAGAGGGGAAAGGATTCCATATTTGTTGTGGTTGATAGATTTAGCAAAATGGCACACTTTATTCCCTGTCATAAGAGCGATGATGCTTCACACATTGCTGAATTGTTTTTCAGAGAAATTGTGCGTCTACATGGAGTGCCACGTACCATCGTGTCTGATCGTGACACCAAGTTTTTGAGTTACTTTTGGAAAACCTTGTGGGGAAAACTGGGGACAAGGCTGCTGTTCTCCACAACGTGTCATCCTCAAACGGATGGACAAACTGAAGTTGTGAACCGCACATTATCAACATTGCTGCGAGCTATCGTAAAGAAGAATCTGAAATTGTGGGAAGAAAGCTTGCCTCATGTGGAGTTTGCATACAACAGGGCAGTACATTCGACCACAAAATTTTGTCCATTTGAGATTGTCTATGGGTTCAAACCTACTGCTCCCATCGATCTTTTGCCTTTGCCTATGCAGGAACGTGTGAACTTTGATGCAAGCAAGCGAGCAGAATTTGTCAAGAAGCTTCATGATCAAGCTAAAGCAAACATTGAGAAGATGACCAAGTTATATGAGAAGCATGCCAACAAGGGTCGTAAGAAGATGTTATTTAAACCGGGAGACTTGGTTTGGGTACACCTGCGCAAGGATCGCTTTCCTGAACAACGCAAGAGCAAGCTGCAACCCCGAGCTGATTGTCCATTCAAAGTGCTTCGCAAGATCAATGACAATGCTTATGAAATTGATCTTCCAAGTACTTATGGTGTGAGTACAAGTTTCAATGTCTCCGACCTTTCTCCATTCTTTGGATTGGAAGAGTCGAGGACGACTCTTTTTGAAGGGGGGGAGGATGATATGACCATGCCAGCAAGCAAGATGTCACAAGCTCCAAGTCAAGCTACAACCACTCAAGTTTTACCTACACCGACACCAGCCCAAGTCATCGATGGACCGGTTACACGTAGTCGTGCAAAGAAGCTACAACAAGAGGTCCACGCGCTACTTTGTGAGATTCATTTTAACATTAATGAGAATTATATACTACCTAAGTGTTCTACCTTGATTGTACTCAGGTATATAGAAGAAGAGAAGGATGAATCGGACCCTGAAGAACGAACCAGTGCAAGTCCTAGAAGACACGTCAAAAACGGACTAGTGGAAGTCAAAGACGGCCCAGTACAAAGAAATCTTCATAACTTTTTAATCACAGAAGCTATGAAGGCCCATGAGGATTTATTGGAAAGCGTGTCGAGTCTACTTTCCAATGAATCTAGTGGCGACCAGTTTGGATACTCCGTATTGCCTGCAGACCAGAATTAGTACAGACTGCTCAGAAGGTCAACAGTCTGTCGTGACAGAATGTTGGTACTACTTGCCGTGCAAAACTGTACCAATCTACAATGTTTCGTGGTGCATGGCATACATTGCTGGAAAGCTCTTGGAGTCTAGTTTCGCACCCAAGAAACGGTTCGTCATTTGGACTTCCCAATAAGAAGTTATGGCCAGTTTATTGGAAACTGCTCTGGAGTCCAACAGTCACGCGAAGCCAGTTCGGGAGTCCATTCCGAGGGGGCCTTTCACATTGCCTTCCCTTAGAAATTCTATTTCGTTTTCATACCTATCTAGGAGGGTTGTTCCTAGTATAAATATCCCCTACCTCTAAGCTATTAGCAACCTTTGATCATTTGATAAACTACATGATATTGCAGCCGCGCTGCTGAGTGCCTTACTCCACATTTGTTCTTCCTTGTTTTTCTAGGCACAAGCTCAACATGTACCCTTCATGACTTCTGTTGTAGAGTTCATCTAGAGTTATTTGGGCAAGATTTCAAGGATTGGTTGATGACCCATGGTTCTATTCACTTAATGAGGTCATTCCAGCAAGCATGTAACTTATCATTTCATGTGACCTTTTGATTCCAAACTCCATGAAACTTTTTGAGTGATCACTATAGGCAGTGATGGATGTGCGCCACATGAGAGAGGTTCCATTAATATCACTCAAGCATGCACTTTGAAAAGGCCTATATGTAAGCAAGGGTGCATTATACAAGTTTAACTTGAGGCTCACTTTCATGGATTGACTTTATCATGATCATCACCACTTATCTTGGCATGTTTGAGCTCAAAACCTAAAGTCTAACTCGTGCAAAACACCTGGGGTGTTACAAATATAATTAAGGGAAAATACCCTACTGGTGTCAAAGTGTCAAACAACAGATTTCATATTTTTATAAATCACTTCCTATCATAAGAAAGACTCACAAAAATTTCCAGATTAATTGCATAATCCAATTATTTATTAAAATCATAAACCACTGTCATGCAAGCATTTAAATCAACATAAATTAATTTACACAACAAATATTGTGCTACACATTTTTCCCAGCAAGTACAAATCCATGCAAAGCTAGTAAAACAAGAATCATATTTTTCTAAGGTATAATCTATTTTCTAAGCATTTCCTAAGAAATAGCAATAACATGTATTAAATAGATTTACATAGAAAAGATACTCAAACATGACATGCAATGCCACTAGATTGTAGATCTTGATTTCTAGAACATGTCAAAACTTATCTCATCATTTTTGGAGCTATGGAACTCGAGTTATGATTTTTACAAAATTTAAACAATTTTCTGTAAATGATTTTTCTAAAAACCCAAATTTAAATCCGCTGAATCTGGCTAGGTGCACCTGGTGCACTGCACCCGCCTGCCTCGCGAGCGACAGATAGGTGGGCCACTGCTAGAAGGGGGCGAACTCTGGCGAGCCAGAGCTCACCGTCGACGACCCCTTTCGGCGAACCAAGTGCTTCTAGACGTTCTACAGCCCAAGGCGAACATGTTGACCCCCTAAGCTTGACCAGAGCTAGACCAGAATGAGCTCGCCGCCTGCCATGGCGGAGTAGCGAACACCGTGGAACTCGAGCTTCTCGCACGGTAGAGCTTCTGGCTCGTGAGCTTCGCGGTGCATAGGCGAACGAAATGCGCTTGGAAGGGAGCGGAAAGAAGCACGGTGGCGTGCTGGCCACGCGAGCAGTGGCAGCGTTCACGCCAGAGAGGGACGAGAGGGTGGAGAGCTCCTCATCGTGCGCCACAAAGGCCAAGGAGGCGTGTTTGGAGATGGAGATGATGAGGCGGTGCGGTGGCCAGAAGAAATCGGAGGTAGGAGCGACGGAGAAGGGAGAACGCTACGAGCGGAGCTCGGTGGCGACAATGGCAACAGCGGCGCTGGCGAGCACAGAGCGGAGGCGAGAGAGGGAGAGAGGAGACGGGAGTGGGCGCAAATGGTGGCGAAGAGCGAGGCGAGTGTTGCTGTCCCCCTTCTGGCCTCGGCCGGCCGACGGAGTGGCCGTCGTGGCAGCCACATGCCCGCGACGCGGCATGCGCGTTCTGCCGCAGTCGGCCACTGCGGCGAGTGCCAGCCATGCGGGCGCATTAGGAGGGAGGAGGGGTGCGCACGGCGGGGCCGGGCTAGCTTCGGCCAGTGGGCCGGAAGTGAGGCAGCGGCCCGCCGGTGCCCGGTCCCCTTTTTCTTTTTTTTTGAATTTCTTTTCTCAATTATATTCAAATCCAATTTTGACCAATTTAAAAGCATTTTCAGAATTTGCCCCAAGAACAAAAGTTGTTCAAAAAAAATTTCTCTACAACTTTGCTTTAAGATGTAACTTCAAATTCTAAATAGAATTTGAATTACAAATTAAAACTAGTTCTTGGTTTTAAATAAATTCATTTCAGGGAATTTTGAATAAAATCAATTTCTCAAATTCTAGAGCTTCAAAACTTACACAGAAATAATCTTAATTCATCTAAAACATAACTTAACCTAATTTTGTCATCACAAGCATTTTTAAAGGAAGTATATTAATTTAGCACAAATAAATCTATTTCAATTAAGCACATAAAATCACACTTAATTTCTACTATGCTCATATGATGAAACGCTCAGACCCATGCTTTATGAGAATGCTTGTGCATGATTTATGGGACTAAGTGTATGCTTAACAACTAGGGTGTTACACGAATGATCTAGTCCATTGATCACCATTACCATTAGCTAACATAGATGACTTTGCCTCTGCAAAACATAAGTTAGTCATAGTAATCAACATTGTCATTAATCACCGAAACTCATTAGACGCCTAGATGCTTTCAATCTCCACCTTTTTGTTGATTGATGACAATAACCTCGAGTATGTTTAAAGTGAGGTTTTCAAATGACTTGGTTTCTATAAGCATTTGACAATAAGATCAAAAAAGGATTAGTCATGCTTATATCAACCAAGCCTAATATCCTGCATCCAAATATGTGAGATGTGTACAACAGAATATAACAACATATGGCTCATAGGATATCGGAGTAGAAATACGGAAGCAATACAATATGAGCCAAAAACACATGACATATATAATATCATCATAAAGCACAAGTGTCATGTCTCACAACCATAAAGGACATCAACACCAAGTATTACAAACATCCAGCTTGGGGGAAGAGTATCCCCTAGTTATCAGGTAATTATACCAAAATGATTACCAAGTCTATATAGTTATAAAAATACCCAAAAAAATGTGGGCACATGAAGGTCCACAAGTCATAAAGTTTTTTTAGTTTAAAATTAGTTAAATATTAGAGTTTGTTTTGAGTCAGTCTAAACTAGAACTAAATAAAAATTGAAGAATATTTAATTTTTTTCTTGGAAATGATGAATAGTTGCTCTATTCTTTACAAGTACCTAGATTCCAACATTAGATTTTCTTGAGTTTTAGACTTTACTATTTTAATTTGAAGATTTACTCTGAGCCTGCAATTTGTGGAGGTATAAGTTTGAGCTAAGTCTAGGTAGTTGGTTGATATGATCATTGAAAGTTTGAGCTGCTATTTATCTTATTCCTAGCATTACTAAGTTCTGGAGATTTATTTTGAAAACCCAAAAACCTACATGATGAGCTCTTGTATGACAAAATAAATTCCTACCAAAGCCATATATAATATCCATTTAGAATTAGGAAAACATTTACATAATTATGCCGCTTGCTTTGCTTTGAGTTTAGTCAACCTTTGTCGTATACCTTATGAGAGTCTTGTCATGCTTTCTAAATCAAAATCACGTACACACTCCAGTTCATATATGCATTGTTCCCACACTAGGAGTAAACACCAACAATCACCCTATAAGATAACCCTTGTCTTTAAATGTTCCAAGTTCTTATTACCTCTCTAATCATCTATTGTATCTACATGTGGCTATATAAAAGAAATAAAGGGGAGTAAAAGATGGACAAGTATCCCAATAATTAAAACAATGGGTACTAGATGCCCGCCTCCCTGAATTAAGAAAAAGAGAGAGAAAGAAGAAGAGAAGGAGATAGCCCATGTCTTTCCTAAAAAGTTTCAATAGAGAGTTTTTCCCAAAGAAATAGAAATTAGCCACAAATACCACAAATATACCTATCCATCATATTCCATACACATGCACACCTTGGTGTGATTGTATGCCTCGATTCTCTATGGATCCATGAGTTGACTTTACAATGCATGCATTGCAAGTATGCTTAACCTTGTTATTAGCACTCCTATAAGCTCCACTATATATATATCTTTAGCTACAGGAGGTATAAATGCCTCAAGAGAGAACTATAAATACCATATACATTGAGAGACTTGAGGGTGTCATACAATTAAGCTCTGAGTTTTATTCTGAAAACTTATAGAAACTTTGGAATAATGGTTTTGCAAAAGAATTTGAGACATAGTGCTTGACCTAATTGTTCTGTCTTCTGATTGCTCAAGGCTCATGCAAAAGCTATAAAGCCCCATGGTTAAAGGTAAAACAGGTAAGTTTGAAGATTAGAGCAAGTATTAACTATTCTGGAGGAAAATCTTTGTTTGGAAGCATGTGTACAAGGAAAGAATGAAAACATTATAGCAACTTTTGATCCAAATACATATATACTGCTTAGGCTCAGTTTGCCAAGGGACTGGCAAAAGGTAAGCTTGGGAGAATTGTTGACGGTCGATAACGTCAACTTTTATTATAACTTTAAACCTAAAGGAGATCATGAATACACACTAGTATAGGGTTTAAACTAACAATTTCCACGAGTTTTGTATATTTTGTATTTTCCAGGGTGAATTTTAGGAAAGCTGCAAAAGAGGGACTCTAATGCGAATCAAACACGAAAATGTATCTGCCATGGGAAACAGCACGAGAGGATTCTGGAACACTCTAGAAGACACCCGATGCGAGGGGGAAGCCAGCGGCTGCCAAGTGGGGCCGACCGGCCCCACCCTAGCGCCTGCCGACCCCCTGCTCTAGTGTTTCATGCCCCCCTTCTGGAAGTTTCCTCCACCGCCTTTGTGGAGTCATCTCGGCCCTTAGTTAAGTCAGTTTGATCAGACGGCGCGCACGACTCCCACCGGACAATAAATACGTGGGCAGACCCCCTACAGACACACCTCATTATTCATCAAGGCCTCAAGCCATCAAGCATCAAGCGCCTTCAAGCTCATCAAGAGCCTTATAGTTCATAGTTCTAGTTAGTTAGATTAGAAGTAGAGGAGATCTAGTTCTTCATCGGAATCTGGTGCCCCTGGCGTTGATCTGGAACACAAGAGTTTGGTAATAGTTCTAGTTCTACTTTATAGTATTTCATTGTATATTAGGGAGACTTTATTCTTAATAGATTCATATGTTATTTGTAACACCCCAGGTGTTTGTTACTAGTTGGACAATGGGTTTTGAGCTCAAACATGCCAAATCAATGGTGGTGAAGATGTCCAAGTCAATCAATGAATGTAGGCTCAATATAAACTTGCATAGTTCACCCTTGCTTACATATAGGATATTTTCAAAGTGCATCCTTGGGTCAATTTAATTGAACCTCTTTCATGTGCCCTACATCCATCACTGCCTATAATGATTGTTGACGGTTCTTAAGTATCAATTTTAATTATCAAATAAACAAGGGAAAGGACCAATATGCAACCAACACCTAGAATTAGGGTTTGATCTGACAGAATTCCACGAGTTTTGTTGTTTATCTATTTCTGTAGGGGGTTATCAGGAAATAAGGAAGAAAGGCCCACATGTCGGGATTACATAGAGATATCAACGCACCGCACGATTTTCTACCATCTAGAAGACTCCAGAAGCCACGAGAAGAAAACAGAGGCCGAAAGGGGCCAGGCCCAGGGCGCCCGCCCCCTGCTGGATTGCATTCAGGACTCTCTTCGCACACGATGTTCCACCGACCTATTGGATCAAGGAAAACATAGTACCACCTCGCCTACCGACCCAAAAACGCATAGAGGAGGAGGACTATATAAGGAGACCCCCCTGGCCCCTGGAGAAGACATGAAGAAATTATCATAGAGATTGAGGGGTGCCCTCGAAGGAAAAGCTCTTCTCTAATTAATATTTCTTTTTAGGCTTAGCAACCAATGTAAAGTAGAAATAGATCTTCTAGTTTCTACTAGATTGAGAGAGATAGAGTGGAGGTGTAGATTGAAGGAAGCCCGGCCTGTCGGTGTCTACTCCAAGCTTGTACCTGCGGGATCAAGTTCTCCTAACCCGAAGCTTGCTCCTAGGATTCTTCAGTATTTCGACTTCTAAATTCTAGTAAGTTCTTGTTTTATTATTCTTCTGGTTTATGAGTTTACTTTAATCTCTTCACGTAGAGTTTAGAGTAATCATTGCTGGCGTAAACGTGGTGTTTAGGCTGGGGTACTCATAGATATTCCCTGACTAGCTGGACCGTGGTAGTAGTCAGGAACGTGACAATTCCGAGTTACCTTTGCAGACCATATCTCGTTAGCAGGAAGGATAGGGTTTATAGGTGCGGGTTGAACATCCTTTGTGGTGTCTAGATTCCGTTAGCCTCCCCAATAGAACAGTAGATCATCCTTACCAAGGTTAGAAGGAGACTACGGTTGCAGTCTTCTCTATTTATCCGTCACATCGAAAGACATTCTTTGTGCCTAAAGGGTTAGTAGTAATAGACCGGTTAGTCAGATGCACTCTTTCTCCTAGTGGTAAAAAAATAAATACGATACTCTGGATAACCTCTAGGGTGAAGTGCTCACCGATATCCGTGCGCTTGCGGATCAATTCCTTATTGCGTTCCCAAATATCAACAAGCATTTCTGGCGCTGTTGCCGGGGAGAAAGACGGTTGCTGAGATAACCTTGAGTCTTACTACTAGCTTGTATCTATACTTTTATCTTTTCTTATCTTTTATATTCTTTATTTATTTTCTTTACTCTTACCTTATGGAAAACCAAAATTCTAAATCGATCCATGAGTCTGCAATCCCTTCAGTAACTGACCTTTTACCATGGGAGTCATCACAGCCTATCCAAACATCCCAGTATAAGTTAAGTTCTAGGTTGATTGCCATGATTCAAAACCTATTTTTTTCAGGAAAGGAAGACGAAAACCCTTTTCATATTAGAGATTTTGAGCAAACATGTGATTGTCTTCGTATTGAAGGCATTTCTGATAAAACTTTACGTTGGAAGCTTTTTCCTTTTTCTTTAAGGGGAGAAGCTAGACAATGGTACAGTCAGAAGGTAAGTCAACAACGAGGTGAATGGGGAGTTTTACGAGCCAACTTTTGTCTAGATTTCTATTCCCTTGACCGTATAGCCGACCTTAGACTCGAAGTCCTATCTTTTAAACAAAAAGATAATGAAACTTTGGGAAAATCCTGGAAACGTTTTTCTGATCTTTTAGAATCTGGTCCAAACCTTAATCTTGAAGACCCTGTTCTTTTATTCCACTTTTTTTGAGGTCTACAAAAAAATCACAAACAAATGCTACACACAATGTCTAGAGGTTCTTTCTTTCGAATCCCTACTGATGAAGCTAGAGTGATCCTAGATAGAATCCTAGAAGCTGAGATGGATAATACCCTTCATGATGAAACCTACGAAGCCGAAGTAGACACTCTGCCAAATTCTTCATCTACTTTAGCTATCCCATGTTCTGAGCCACAAGAGGAAGAAATTCCACCACCGGACTTCATGCTGGATATAAAATCCGATCTTTTTGCCGATTTTGGAAATATTTCAAACTACCATTCTATCGACAAACCCCAAAACGACCAGTTTAGCATTTATTTACCAAGTAAATATCAATTGAGAGAGCTTATCTCAGTCATGAGTAGCGAATGGTTGGAGGAATCAGAGCTTACCTCTGATGTGATCCGTTTGGACACATCCTCTATAACTATACGCTGTGCTTATAATTCTGATCGATTTAATGCTCTTTATAATCCTGTTGTGGGGATCAACATCATGTCTGAATCTTTTGCACTTAAACTATTTAAAACTCTTGTCTTAACCCCCACAACAAAGGTCATAAATGAATCTTCAGGACGATTAGTCCCTAGTCTTGGAATTATTAATGTCCTACCTCTTACGGTAGAAGGCTCCATGGTTCATTTGAACTTCTATATCTTTGATACATGGGACTTCGACCTGTTGATAGGACAACCTTTTAGAAGACTCCTTTATGAAGGTCATACTGGAAAGCTACACATTTCTTTTGGAAAAACCTTTAAATTCCCAATAACAATTTCACACTCCTTAAACAATAAGGTCGAGTCATATCTTTTGCCTGATCCTATGGAGGAGGTAAAGGCTGCATCTCTAGAGCTTTTAGAAGAATCAGACTTAGAAGACAAAACTCCTTTCTTCACTAAAGAAGAAACTGAACCTTCTGAACCTGAACCCTTAGATGAGTTTGCAGAAACACCTAGACCCCCCATAGAGCTTAAAACTTTACCACCCGGTCTTACCTATGCTTTCCTAAACAATAATCCAGAGTTTCCTGTGATCATTAGCGATAAACTCACTCAGGATCAAACTCTGCGATTAATGACCATTCTTGAGAAACATCACTCAGTTTTCGGCTACTCACTCCAAGATCTTACAGGAATCAGTCCTATGATTTGTACCCATCGTATTCCAACAGATCCTTCTGTCTCACCTTCTCGAGAACCCCAACGTAGACTTAATAACACTATGAGAGAGGTAGTTAAAAAGAAGTTATAAAGTTGCTGCATGTAGGGATTATATATCCTGTGCCACACAGTGAGTGGGTAAGCCCAGTACAAGTTGTGCCTAAAAAGGGAGTCATGACTGTTATTATGAATGAAAAGAACGAGCTAATTCCGCAACGCACCGCCATAGGATGGCGGATGTGCATAGACTATAGAAAACTAAACAAAGCCACGAGAAAGGATCACTTTCCTTTACCTTTCATAGATGAGATGCAAGAGCGATTAGCGAACCATTCGTTCTTCTGTTTCTTAGATGGATATTCAGGGTATCACCAAATCCCGATCCATCCTGATGATCAAAGCAAAAGCACTTTTACATGCCCATATGGAACTTATGCTTACCGTAGAATGTCTTTCGGGTTAAGTAATGCACCAGCTTCTTTTCAAAGATGCATGATGTCTATATTTTCTGATATGATCAAAGAAATTATGGAAGTTTTCATGGATGATTTCTCTGTTTATGGAAAAACTTTTGATAGTTGTCTTGAAAACTTAGACAAGGTTTTGTAAAGATGTGAAGAAAAGCACTTAGTCCTTAATTGGGAAAAATGTCATTTTAGGGTTAGAGAAGGAATAGTGTTGGGACACCTAGTGTCTGAAAGAGGTATTGAGGTAGACAAAGCTAAAATTGAAGTAATTGAACAATTACCTCCACCTATGAATATAAAAGGAATTCAAAGTTTTCTTGGCCATGCTGGTTTTTATCGTAGATTCATAAAAGATTTTTCATTTATTGCTAGACCACTTACTCTTTTGCTAGCCAAAGATGCTCCTTTCGAATTTGATGATGCATGTCTAACATCTTTCAATTTATTAAAGAAAGCACTCATCTCTGCACCAATCATTCAACCCCCTGATTGGTCGTTGCCTTTTGAAATTATGTGTGATGCTAGTGATTATGCTGTGGGGGCAGTATTGGGACAAACTAAAAATAAGAAGCATCATGCAATTATGCCAGTAAAACTTTGACAGGAGCTCAACTTCATTATGCAACCACTGAAAAAGAGCTTCTGGCTGTTGTCTTTGCCATTGATAAATTTAGATCTTATTTAGTTGGAGCTAAAATAATTGTTTACACTGATCATGCTGCACTAAAATATTTGCTCACTAAAAAAGATGCTAAACCTCGCCTCATTAGATGGATCTTATTACTCCAAGAATTTGACTTAGAAATAAAAGATAAAAAGGGAGTAGAAAATTCTGTTGCTGATCACTTGTCTAGAATGTATTTTAAGAGTCCAGAGGAAACCCCCATCAATGATTCACTCCGGGACGACATGCTCTACGGGATTAACAGGTCTGACCCCTGGTATGCAGATATTGTTAATTTTATGGTTTTAGGGTATGTACCACCAGGAGCAAACAAGAAGAAGCTTATTCAAGAAAGTCGTTCACATATATGGGATGAGCCATACCTCTTCCGAGTATGCTCTGATGGCTTACTCAGGAGATGTGTGACCACTGAGGAAGGATGGAAGATCATCGACAGATGTCATTCATCACCATGGAGGTCACTATGGAGCATTCCGTACACATTCAAAGATCTAGCAGTGTGGATTCTACTGGCCTACAATGTATGAAGACATGAAGCAGTATAATAGAAGATGTGGGCCATGTCAAAGGCACGGAAACATAAATACAAGGGATGCAATGCCACTCACCAACAACCTTCAGATTGAGCTCTTTGATGTCTGGGGAATAGACTACATGGGTCCATTTCCTCCATCAAAGAAGTGTGAGTACATCTTGGTGGCAGTTGACTATGTCTCCAAGTGGGTAGAGGCATTACCTTGCAAGCATGCCGACAACATCAGTTCAAAGAGGATGTTTGAAGAAATTATATTTCCAAGATTTGGAGTCCCTAGAGTAGTGATAAGTGATGGAGGAGCACACTTCATCGACAAACGCTTCAAGCAATATCTAGCAAAACATGGAATCCGTCACAACGTCGCTACCCCTTATCATCCTCAGACAAGTGGCCAAGCAGAGACCTCCAACAAACAAATCAAGAATATTCTTCAGAAGACAGTAAATGAAATGGGAATGGCGTGGAAAGACAAGTTACCCGATGCACTCTGGGCATACCGGACAGCATACAAGACCGCAATCGGAATGTCTCCATACCAATTGGTGTACGGGAAGACTTGCCATCTACCTGTTGAACTAGAGTTCAAAGCACACTGGG
This sequence comes from Sorghum bicolor, assembly GCF_000003195.3. Lineage (NCBI taxonomy): Eukaryota > Viridiplantae > Streptophyta > Magnoliopsida > Poales > Poaceae > Sorghum > Sorghum bicolor. The sequence goes on along the minus strand of NC_012877.2, from coordinate 37,237,405 downwards.
CCATAAAGAGATGGAATATGGACCTAGATGTTGCTGGAGATTATAGAAGAATGCAACTATCAGAATTGGAAGAATGGCGAGAGAAAGCATATCACAATTCAAAGATCTACAAAGAAAGAGTCAAAAGGTGGCATGACAAGAGAATCAAGAAGAAGGAGTTCACACCCAGAGATAAGGTATTACTTTTTAATTCCAGGGTAAAGCTTTTCGGGCATGGGAAACTCCGGAGCAAATGGGAAGGACCATTCAAGGTAATTAATTCATCATCCCACGGAGCTATCACACTTCAAAATGACGAAGGTACGTTATTCAAGGTAAATGGTCAACGTCTTAAATTATTTTTAGAGCCCAATAAAGAATTAGAAGAAATAGACGTAGTCCATTTTTACCTTGCCATGGAGAATTAGAGCCCGACCTTTTTAGTCTGATGTTTTCGGTTCATACATATATTTTTCTAAATAGTTTTGCATCTAGAAACGCGCTTGAGAAAGTGGGCCCATAGAGGGGGCAGAGAGAGGGCGGGCGCCCAGCTCCTGTTCCCCCTCGGTCCCGACTTTCTCTGTTATGGAAAATGCACTTATGGTAATCCGAATAACCCCTCAGATGGAAAGTTTCGCACGCACATCGACGGGAGCAACCCAAACAACGCATAGAGGCACTCTTTGACCCCTATATAAACAGACCCCTGACCTCAGTTTTCAAACACCAAGCCATCAAGCCTTCTCTTCTTCTTCAATTAGAGCTTGATTAGTTCCTTCCTGCTCCAATGGCCGAGAAGTACCACGATGATTGGGAAGTCGTCCCCTTCAACCTCAACATGGTGCCTGTGGAAGACCCCGATGCCCGTGCTCTCGTCCCGGCCAACACAGAGCGACAGCTAGAAGCCATGCCATTACGCCAACGCAGCTCCGCCCAATCTTACCATGCTCAATCAGTTCTCACCGCACCACCACAACCCCTACTCCTCAAGGGATCATCATCCAAGACGAAGACCACCATCAAGGTGCCAACCGGCACGAGGATCCTTCCACCAAGACCCAATGAGAGGGTCGTTGGAGTCAAGACCAACCGGAGCGGCGAGATCAGCAGCGTTCGCTACACTACCGAGGAGGAAAGACCTTACTTTGAAGGGATTAGAGCAGCCAAAGTCCGTTTCATCCCTCCAAAGGCAGCCCCGAAGCACGCTCTCAATGCTTTTGAGACACCTCCCAAGCGTCGCAAGACTATAATGGATATTGATAAGGACGTTCGCAGACTAGACAGAGTTATCATAGACCTCCAGTCCTCGATTAATTCCCTCACTAGGCAGCTCTCTAACCACAACACCATTATACTAGGCCTTAGGCAGGATCTTGCCAGTGCCAACAAGAAGATTAAGGAATTAGAGCACCGCTAAGTTATCTAGATTAGACCTTGAGGCAATGCATCTTAGTCATTTATCTTTAAATTCGGTTTAGGTTTACTATTATCATCAGTTTGCTACTATCGTCAGTTTGCTACTAGACTTTTTTAATAAATGCCTCAAGATTAATAAAGAGTATTATTATTATTATTATGTCTTGTATGTCTCTACTTTAGTTTTGTGCAAGAAAGCAGAAAATAACTATTGGGGAGATCCCTCGACATGCCAAACACACTCCGACTACACCACTCCACGATTCAGGTACACACTGTGCACACTTTACTTAATACATACACATATCTTGGATTATACAGAATACTGTTTCGGACATGACAAATTAAAAAGATTAAAACATTTCTAATCATGATTAATCTCACTCTGTTATATTTCCTGAAACTTGCAATTATTATAAAATCATTTTAAAACCATGTGTTACTTAAGATAGTATGGAATGTGAGATGGTAGAGTACGAGTTTCTTATTCTTGATATCATTGTTGCTTGGAGAATTTATTTCAAAATCTTCAAAATTCTAGCTGCCATCCTCAGTGTTTTATATGCCTGATAAAACTGAAAATATTAATTATGATTATAAAGGCTATCTACTCTGTATTGAGTTTGTTCAAAATGAGTTAGACCCTTGTTGAGAGATTTATCATGCTCCGAAGATCAAGACATTTATTCAGAAAGATTCACTCTTCCGAAGTATTATTGCATTAGAGGCATGGGCTATGCAAAAATAGAGATATTTCGAGGAAATAAAAAGGAGCAAGTGCTCGACAACCTCGTAGAAAAAATGGACAAGTGTCCAGCAGTAGAATTAGGGATACCTCGGTATCCACTTAAAAAAAATGATAGCCCATGGTCCCTCTAATAAGCAATATGCCAGCAAGAGTTGACAAAGATTTTAATTTCCAAAGTCTTTGATCTAAGAGTATGACATTCCCCTCCTCGGATCCTATTTTGATCAGGCAATAAATGCAAAGTAAGTATGCTTAGAACTTTTGCAAATTAAAACAGCCACAGTGAGATATATAAAAGATAATGAGTGATCTGAGAAGAACCTATGAGGATAAAAAGGTATGCTAACTTTGTTTCAAAAGTATACAAAAACTCCAAGTGACAGGATTGAGAAGAAAGGATCTTTACTCTTAACCATATACTTCCCTAACTATGGTACACAGTGGATTTTTAACACATTGCAATTATAAAAAGAATGTTTTAAATGTTTACCCCAGATATTTTTCTTAACCATCCTTTTCTCGAGGATGAGTAAAAGCCTAAGTATGGGGGTATTTATTGACGGTTCTTAAGTATCAATTTTAATTATCAAATAAACAAGGGAAAGGACCAATATGCAACCAACACCTAGAATTAGGATTTGATCTGACAGAATTCCACGAGTTTTGTTGTTTATCTATTTCTGCAGGGGGTTATCAGGAAATAAGGAAGAAAGGCCCACATGTCGGGATTACATAGAGATATCAACGCACCGCATGATTTTCTACCATCTAGAAGACTCCAGAAGCCACGGGAAGAAAACAGAGGCCGAAAGGGGCCAGGCCTAGGGCGCCCGCCCTGGTGACCTGGGCGCCCGCCCCCTGCTGGATTGCATTCAGGACTCTCTTCGCACACGATGTTCCACCGACTTATTGGATCAAGGAAAACATAGTACCACCTCGCCTACCGACCCAAAAACGCATAGAGGAGGAGGACTATATATGGAGACCCCCTAGCCCCTGGAGAAGACATGAAGAAATTATCATAGAGATTGAGGGGTGCCCTCGAAGGAAAACCTCTTCTCTAATTAATATTTCTTTTTTGTCTTAGCAACCAATGTAAAGTAGAAATAGATCTTCTAGTTTCTACTAGATTGAGAGAGATAGAGTGGAGGTGTAGATTGGAGGAAGCCCGGCCTGTCGGTGTCTACTCCAAGCTTGTACCTGCGGGATCAAGTTCTCCTAACCCGAAGCTTGCTCCTAGGATTCTTCAGTATTTCGACTTCTAAATTCTAGTAAGTTCTTGTTTTATTGTTCTTCTGGTTTATGAGTTTACTTTAATCTCTTCGCGTAGAGTTTAGAGTAATCATTGCTGGCGTAAACGTGGTGTTTAGGCTGGGGTACTCATAGATATTCCCTGACTAGCTGGACCGTGGTAGTAGTGAGGAACGTGACAATTCCGAGTTACCTTTGCAGACCATATCTCGTTAGTAGGAAGGATAGGGTTTATAGGTGCGGGTTGAACATCCTTTGTGGTGTCTAGATTCCGTTAGCCTCCCCAATAGAACAGTAGATCATCCTTACCAAGGTTAGAAGGAGACTACGGTGGCAGTCTTCTCTATTTATCACTCACATCGAAAGACATTCTTTGTGCCTAAAGGGTTAGTAGTAATAGACCGGTTAGTCAGATGCACTCTTTCACCTAGTGGTAAAAAAATAAATACGATACTCTGGATAACCTCCCGGGTGAAGTGCTCACCGATATCCGTGCGCTTGCGGATCAATTTCTTATTGCGTTCCCAAATATCAATAGTGATCACTCAAAAAGTATCATGAAGTTTGGAATTAAAAGGTCACATGAAAGGATAAGTTACATGCTTGTTGGAATGACCTTATTAAGTAAATGAAACCATGAGTCATTAACCAATCTTTGCAACCTTGCCCAAATGACTCTAGATGAACTCTACAACAAAAGTTATGAAGGGTTCATGTTGAGCTTGTGCCTAGGAAGTGCTTCAATTAGCCTAAAACCTTAGTTTGAGCTTTATCAAGTTGCTGCATTAACCAAAGTAAACGTTTGACTTTAGTACTAGTTCTGAGGTTTGACCTTAAATAAAAGTTGTAGCATAGTTTCTGTAGAACAAACTTTGTTCAATAGTCAAGAGCTAGTTTGGTCTCTACCCTTGTCAAATTAAGCTTACAAGATTCAATGCATTGCTGTTTTGGAACTCCAGAATTTTGGCCAAGTCCTCAAAGTGTTCAGTTTTGGGTATCCATGTTGGGAGCATTGTATCTTACTAAGAATGCTAAAACAGTATAAGGTCCTTTAATACAAGTTGTAGTATAATTTGTATGCTATAAACTTTTTTAAACGGCCTATGTCTAAATCATCTTCTAAGCATGTCAAATAATGGTCACAAGATTGAATCTGCTATAATTTCCAGCACTCCGAATTTCTAAGTTTGGGATTGCAGTTCGTCACGTTGGCATTCCGCGTTCTCCAAATTTTGTGAAACAACTTGAGTGGAACCCTTAATGAAAGTTGGAGTATACATTGTGTAGAAGAGCCTACAAAAAGATGGCACCAGGTGGAACATGTTTTCGCCATCAATTTTTAGTTTTGCTAATCATTACCAATTCATTGACACTCGTGAGTTGGCATCTAATTATCTCCTAATCCGTTGGTCTAATTGCTGAGCTTCCTCAACAAAAGTTGTAGAGCACGGCAAGATAAGAAAGCTTCATTTTTAGCCTAAAGTCCAATTCGGCCCATAGGAAGCCCAGAAACGCGTTCCACCTGAGCCACACCGTCGCATGCCACGTGCTCAACCAAACGCTTCAACGAGTGACACCTGCTCTGGACGTGGCGACCATGCAGAGAGCACCCCACATCCATTGCCGCCACCTCCACCTTGCCTTGTCCTCTCTCTGTACAATTGTGGACGAGCACCAGAGAGTCTCCCGGTCCTCCTCCACTCCCTCAACGCTCTCCGATCTCGCCTCACACTCCTCTGCTCCGCTGAGTGAGCACCATGGCCATGGCCTCCATAGTGAGTAGCAAAGCTCTTCCTGGCCACTGCAGGTGAACGGCGTCCCTTGGAGTGTGTGTGTGGGTGTGTGCGACGTCGGTGAAGCCACGCCGCCACTCCATCGATGCTGACAAGCCCCCTCCGACTGAAACCGGCGATCCTCCTTCGTTCTTTGAGCAGATAAAGAAGAAGGACCTTGGGTTGGAATATGAAACAACTCTGGGTTCCAGATGCGAAGCCAAGACTCATAGGAATAGTGCTTATGGGCTGCAGCGTGATTCATGAAAATCCAGGGTTCCCGGTGCAAGATCTGTTTTCCTTTTCTTTAGGTTTTGCAGATTTCATGGTTGAAATTTGGAAATATATAGTAATTCATAGAAAAGTCCTAAAATAGTAAATCTCGACTTTTTGGAATTCTTGTGAAATTCTCTATGCAGTAGATCTATATTGTTGCATGTTTTAGTTTGAAGTTTTAACGGTAAAAATAGATTTGTGCAGTTAGGTTTTAATTGCTTGCTATATTTGTCTTTTTCATAACCACTGTATTGTTGGCGAAATAAATGTGTAAATATTGTGACAGGCTTCTCATATGATATTTGATGTCTGGTAAAAGGTCCATGAATTTAGGCACGAAAGATTAAGAGTTATAAAAATAACAAATGCCCTGTGTTGCTTTGCTCATACTCTGAGTAGGTCTGCATGTTTATATTGTTTGGCTCAGTTAGGTTGTGAATCATGCCTGGATGAAAATATATGAGTTGTAGTACTTTTCATAAGCTTTCTATCAAGCTAAATAGCATAATTTTTGGTCAAGCATATGTTTAGTTATTGTGGGTTAAAGTACTGTTTCAGTTTCTGTCTAAACCCAGACAGGTTTACATTGTTTGTTATTGAAGTCCTTGTTAGTGGTAGATTTAGCTCTAGATGTTTATAACAAAGTTGTTCACAATTTAGTAAGCTTTCTAGAAAGTACATAACCATAATTTATGGGCATATGAACCTCAAGTTATGGCTGTTTAATGGGGCATGATAGATTCTGTCCATGTTTTGAACAGAGATGTCTTCCTAGGGCGTGATAAAGGGTTTATCATTGTAAATAAAAATGTAAAAATGGAAAATGTTGTTCTAGTACAATTCTATGATATTTTTGTATAATTTTAATATATAATATGGTCATGTGTTTGAAGAAAATATGATTTGTGCATTTATCTTGCTCTCACATGGTTAATTGCATTAGCAATTTGTCTTTTTCATAGATGTTGCTATGCTTATTCAAATGTAGTGAAATTTGTACAATAGACTATGGATAGTATGTAGAAGCTACTGTTATAATTTACTGTGTACGTTTGGTACATGTTCTTTAATTCACCTTATTATCCAAATAAATTAAGAAATGCATTAAATAAATTTATTTGGTAATGACCACTATATTTTCTGGTGTTCTTTAGATATGTGCAAACTGTTGATAATAATGGTTTTGCTCAAATGCATGTTTGAAACATAAGTTAATAATTAATTGTTTGCAATTGTTGTTTCTGGACAGTTTCTGGAACAGTTTGGATTACAATATGTAAATTATGTTTTTGGGGAATCTTGTTAATATCAAAGTTATAGATAATTCATTTATCTAGCTGCTGTTAAAATTTGGTAGTATTTGGCCTTGTGGTTTGTGAGTTATGTCTGTTCAAAGTTTGATTCCAGAAATGGCTGCTCTCTGTTTGTCAGGGACAGATTCTGGAACTTTATAATTTCGACCAGCTTAAGTTGAGAATCATGCTTTGATGTCTAAATATAAAATGTAGATAATTTATTAAGCTTTCCAGAATGTCTTCCTGCATATCTTGTGGAGTTGTGTAACTCCAGTTATGATTTATTTTCTCAGCTGCTGTTAACAGTCCTAAATATAACAGATTCCATGTATTGCTGTTGCTTGGTATATTGCTATGTATAACTCATGTCTTTGATAATGGCCAAGTTAATACACCTGAGATCTTGTGAAATATGTATGCCATGTCTAATATGTTTAGTGTTGCATTCTTTGTTGTCTTAACCTGTTGGTTGTGTAATCTTTAAGTAAGCAATGAGGAGTGCTCAAGTATGTTTAGTGTAACCCTACTCTTGCCTTGCTTCCTGTGTGTGATGCATTCTCTATTGCACTTCTATATGTTCATGCACTTGCATCTTGCATCTCATTTAGGTACGCTAGATGAACCACGTGAAGGACGTGATGGTGGACCTATCGGGATGATGGAAGGGCTACACAAGTGTTGTGAACTTGAATGTCGTCAAGATGGCGCAAGCTAACTTAACTGACTTGTGTCGGATTCCTGGCAAGCCCCGGAGCATTTTAAGTCTCCTATCCTCTCTTTTTACAAAAGCACAAGAGTATAACTTTATATGATGCATTTGGTGATAGGAGTTGAATGAAACTGTTGGTGCATATTTCCTACCTTGTCCACTATATAAAACTACCTGAACCCTTACTAGTATAAGGAAGACGTTCTATGCTTAGCTATGCTTAGCTCGGTAGAAGCCGGGTGATTTCCTGTCACCTGCGAGAGATAGGTGGCTACTTGATCACGGTGCATCATATGTGCATTCCCTATATTTATCGCCTTGTCATGCATACATAGGTGTACCCAAGGGCATGACGGTCCTGGAATTCGCACCAGCAGAGCCGGAGGAGCAGCAGAGGGAGCCACCTCAAGGAGAAGGAGCTGAGGAGGAGGAGGAGGATCTACCGGAATGCCCCGACCACCGTCCTTCCACCTACGCCGAAGACAAGCCCCGGAGCATTATAAGACTCCTACTATTTTTTGTTATCATGTCCAACTATCAATGAACTATGGTTATGTACTATTGCATTAAGTGTTAGACGTTGATATGACAACCTTGCTGCATTATGACTACCTTGTCCAATCAATGTATGTAGGCTCAATATAAACTTGCATAGTTCACCCTTGCTTACATATAGAATCTTTTCAAAGTGCATGCTTAGGGTCAAGTTAATTGAACCTCTTTCATGTGCCCTACATACATCACTGTCTATAGTGATCACTCAAAAAGTATCATGAAGTTTAGAATTAAAAGTCACATGAAATGATAAGTTACATGCTTGTTGGAATGACCTTATTGAGTAAATGGAACCATGAGTCATTAACCAATCTTTGCAACCTTGTCCAAATGACTCTAGATGAACTCTACAACAATAGTCATGAAGGGTTCATGTTGAGCTTGTGCCCAGGAAGTGCTTCAATTAGCCCAAAACCTTAGTTTGAGCTTTATCAAGTTGCTACATTGACCAAAGTGAAAGTTTGACTTCGGTACTAGTTCTAAGGTTTGACCTTAAATATAAGCTGTAGTTTAGTTTCTGTAGAACAAAGTTTGTTTAATGGTCAAGAGCTAGTTTGGACCCAACCCTAGTCAAATTAAGCTTACAACATTCAATGCAGTGCTGTTTTGGAACTCCAGAATTTTGGCCAAGTCCTCAAAGTGTTCAGTTTTGGGTATCCATGTTGGGAGCATTGTATCTTACTAAGAATGCTAAAACAGTATAAGGTCCTTTAATACAAGTTGTAGTATAGTTTGTATGCTATAAACTTTTTTAAACGGCCTATGTCTAAATCATCTTCTAAGCATGTCAAATAATGGTCACAAGATTGAATCTGCTATAATTTCCAGCACTCCGAATTTCTAAGTTTGGGATTGCAGTTCGTCACGTTGGCATTCCGCGTTCTCCAAATTTTGTGAAACAACTTGAGTGGAACCCTTAATGAAAGTTGGAGTATACATTGTGTAGAAGAGCCTACAAAAAGATGGCACTAGGTTGAACATGTTTTCGCCATCAATTTTTAGTTTTGCTAATCATTACCAGTTCATTGACACTCGTGAGTTGGCATCTAATTATCTCCTAATCCGTTGGTCTAATTGCTGAGCTTCCTCAACAAAAGTTGTAGAGCACGGCAAGATAAGAAAGCTTCATTTTTAGCCTAAAGTCCAATTCGGCCCATAGGAAGCCCAGAAACGCGTTCCACCTGAGCCACACCGTCGCATGCCACGTGCTCAACCAAACGCTTCAACGAGTGACACCTGCTCTGGACATGGCGACCATGCAGAGAGCGCCCCACATCCATTGCTGCCACCTCCACCTTGCCTTGTATTCTCTCTGTACCATTGTGGACGAGCACCAGAGAGTCTCCCGGTCCTCCTCCACTCCCTCAACGCTCTCCCATCTCGCCTCACACTCCTCTGCTCAGCTGAGTGAGCACCATGGCCATGGCCTCCATAGTGAGCAGCAAAGCTCTTCTTGGCCGCTGCAAATGAACGGCGTCCCTTGGAGTGCGTGTGTGTGGGTGTGTCCGACGCCGGTGAAGCCACGCCGCCACTCCATCGATGCTGACAAGCCCCATGCGACCGAAACCGGCGATCCTCTTCCGTCCTTTGTTCTGGTCGAGTAGAGAAAGAAGAAGGACCTCGGGTTAGAATGTGAAATAACTCAGGGTTCCAGATGCGAAGCCAACACTCATATGAATAGTGCTTATGGGCTGCAGCGTGTTCATGAAAATCCAGGGTTCCCAGTGCAAGATCTGTTTTCCTTTTCTTTTGTTTTTGCAGATTTCATGGATGAACTTTGCAAATGCATAGTAATTCATAGAAAAGTTGTAAATTAGTAAATCTGGACTTTTTGGAATTCTTGTGAAATTCTCTATGCAGTAGATCTATATTATTGCATGTTTTAGTTTGAAGTTTTAACGGTAAAAATAGATTTGTGCAGTTAGGTTTTAATTGCTTGCTATATTTGTCTTTTTCATAACCACTCTATTATTTCTTAAATAAATGTGAAAATTTTGTGACAAGCTTTTCATATGATATTTGATGTCTGGTAAAAGATTCATGAATTTAGGAATGAAAGATTAAGAGTTATAAAAATAACAAATGCCCTGTGTTGCTTTGCTCATATTCTAAGTAGGTGTGCATGTTTATATTGTTTGGCTCAGTTAGGTTGTGAATCATTCCTAGATGAAAATATATGAGTTGTAGTACTTTTCATAAGCTTTCTATCAAGCTAAATAGCATAATTTTTGGTCAAGCACATGTTTAGTTACAGTGGGTTAAAGTACTATTTCAGTTTCTGTCTAAACCCAGACAGGTTTGCATTGTTTGTTATTGAAGTCCTTGTTAATAGTAGATTTATCTCTAGATGTTTATAATAAAGTTTTTCACAATTTAGTAAGCTTTCTCAAAAGTACATAACCATAATTTATGGGCATATGAACCTCAAGTTATGGCTGTTTAATGTGGAATGATAGATTTGGAAAATGTTTTGAACAGAGATGTCTTCGTGGGGTTTGATAAATGGTTTATAATTGTAAATAAAAATCTAAAAATGGAAAATGTTGTTCCAATAAAATTCTATGATATTTTTGTATAATGTTAATATATAATATAGTCATGTGTTTGAAGAAAATATGATTTGTGCATTTATCTTGCTCTCACATGGTTAATTGCAATAGCAATTTGTCTTTTTCATAGATGTTGCTATGCTTATTCAAATGCAGTGAAATTTGTACAGTAGACTATGGATAGTATGTAGAAGCTACTGTAATTTTGGTAGAATTTACTGTGTATTTTTGGTATATGTTCTTTAATTCACCTTTTTATCCAAATAAATTAAGAAATGCATTAAATAAATTTTTTTGGTAATGACCACTATATTTTCTGGTGTTCTTTAGATATGTGCAAACTGTTGATAATAATGGTTTTGCTCAAATGCATGTTTGAAACATAAGTTAATAATTAATCGTTTGCAATTGTTGTTTATGGACAGTTTCTGGAACTGTTTGGATTACAATATGTACATGATGTTTTCGGGGAATCTTGTTATTATCAAAGTTGTAGATAACTCATTTATCTAGCTGATGTTAAAATTCGGTGGTATTTGGCCTTGTGGTTTGTGAGTTATGTTTGTTCAAAGTTTGATTCCAAAAATGGCTGCTCTCTGTTTGTAAGGGACAGATTCTGGAACTTTATAATTTCGACCAGCTTAAGTTGAGAATCATAATTGACGTCTAAATATAAAATGTAGATAATTTCTTAAGATTTCCAGAATGTCTTCTTGCATATCTTTTGGAGTTGTGTAACGCCGGTTATGATTTATTTTCTTAGCTGTTGTTAACAGTACTAAAAATAACAGATTCCTTGTATTGCTGTTGCTTGGTATATTGCTATGTATGACTCATGTCTTTGATAATGGCCAAGTTAATACACCTGAGATCTTGTGAAATATGTATGCCATGTGTAATATGTTTAGTGTTGCATTCTTTGTTGTATTAACATGTTGGTTGTGTAATCTTTAAGTAAGCAATGAGAAGTGTTCAAGTATGTTTAGTGTAACCCTACTCTTGCCTTGCTTCCTGTGTGTGATGCATTCTCTATTGCACTTCTATATGTTCATGCACTTGCATCTTACATCTCATTTAGGTACGCTAGATGAACCACGTGAAGGACGTGATGGTGGACCTATCGGGATGATGGAAGGGCTACACAAGCGTTGTGAACTTGAATGTCGTCAAGATGGCGCAAGCTAACTTAACTGACTTGTGTCGGATTCCAGGCAAGCTCCGGAGCATTTTAAGTCTCCTAACCTCTCTTTTTACAAAAGCACAAGAGTATAACTTTATATGATGCATTAGGTGATTGGAGTTGAATGAAACTGTTGGTGCATATTTCATACCTTGTCCACTATATGAAACTACCTGAACCCTTACTAGTATAAGGAAGACGTTCTATGCTTAGCTATGCTTAGCTCGGTAGAAGCCGGGTGATTTCCTGACACCTGCGAGAGATAGATGAATACTTGATCACGGTTGGCTATATTTGCTATCGTGGAAATAACCATGTGCTAATAATGAAATGAGACTGGGCGGGATGACAATAGTGAAGCAACAAGGCATGGAGGTCTTGGGTGCGAATCCATCCCCGTCTGTGTCGTTTAAGGACCGATACGTAGTACGTCCTCTTGTCATGTGGAACGCATGCCTAACACTTAGTTGGCCGGATAAGTCGTTCCGATCGTGAAGCCTATGAGTGCATCTCCGGCCGGATACCCCAATCGGTTAAAGTGCGCACCCCGGTTGGTAGCAAGGATGTGCGGGGAGTCAATGGCGTAAGACCGAGGTGTCAGGTTAGAGTCCTGACCCTGGCAGATTGGTGGTCCCTGGGGGTGCAGCGCCGTACGGACCCGCGAATTGGTCTGGAGTTGTGCTAAAGGTGATCCGAGCTGCCCTTGCGAGGTATGCTTGGGTGAGTGCTAGGAATACCCCTCCAGCTGGATAGGAATCGATTCGAATCGCCGTTTCTCCAGGATAGTGAGAACTTAACTCGAGCAGCAGCAACGTAGAACTCACTAAACAAACTTAATGGTTATGATGATGATGGCTACATGATAAACCGGATATGGTTATTAATGTGATGCTTATTAATTAAGTAATTGCTATAGAATATGTGCAAATCTAGCTATGGTAGCTTTATTGAACTTGATGCTAAAATATGGACTAAAAGGTTGAAAGTAAGGACTCATGATAGTAATGCTCTTTTTGGCAAAGTTATGCTATCCAACCAACTCCACCAAATAGCCTTGCATATCCTTGAGAGTCTTTTATTTCTCTCCAGTCGGGTAAGTCTAGCTTAGTACATTCGAGTACTCAGGGTTTATCCCACCCTGTTGCAGGTGAAGTCTTCAGTCTGCTAAGGATGGTGGCTAACCGCCGGTGGGCTCAGCTGTAACAGAACCGCCCAATTTACAAGAGATCAACTATGAAAAACTCCTGCCAAAGCAGTTGCTTTAACATAATCGAACTCTCATAAACCCGGTAGTCCGTGAAATCACGAGGGATTTCAAACCAACCATCATACAAGCCAAGATCGTAGTGATTCAACATAACAAGTCACACATTACATCCATTTCACAAGTAGTTAGATATACATCGAAGTTCAAGATAGTTATTACAACTTGAGTTGAAAAGTAGCGGAAGCAAAATAATTTGAAACTAATATTGCCCTTATTTCAAATACATGCCAATATACAGGTCAACTCCAACAAAAGCAACATAGATGAGGTAACTAAGAAAGATCATGCCCATGACCTTACTCCTCCACTAAGATAGGAGTCATCCAACTCTTGCAGTAGCCATGATACATCACAACCTGCAACAAGTGGGAATAAACCCTGAGTACAAGAAGGTACTCAGCTAGACTTACCCGTCATAAACCAGAAATAATACGACACCAAGGAGTATGCAAGGCTTTATTGGTGGAGCTAGCTTGACAACACTTTTTGCATAAGAAGCTTAAGTTGCAACTAAGTAACCTTTCCGGTATTTAGCTCAAGTTAATAATCATTAACCTGTCATCTAGATTAGCACCTGCACTAAAGCAATCACTTGATTAAGATACAACCATAGTACCCATATTTGATGTGGCATTTTCCAACATCATCATACCATAACCATCCAAGTGTTCCATAAACATTACTACAATGACGAAGCTCAAGTCAAGTGCTCACTGTCCAGGAGCGATGGCGATTCGAATCGATTTCTAACCAGCTGGCGAGTTTATTCCCCACACAAACCACACTCACCGGCCAAAGTGAGCTACAGGTCACCATATTGCACTATCCAGGACCAATTCGCGGGTTCGACAGGCACCGCCCGTACCCGAGGACCGTTCCGGCGACCGAGGTATCCAAGGTATTCTAAGGTTGCGCGCCGCGCCCTCGTCGTTCTCCTCAACCATCACCAATACAGCGCGTACATCGGGCCGATTCCCGGCCCGGATAGTGCTCAGGCTTCACGGTCAGAATGACTTATCCTTCCAGCTAAGTGTGGGGCATGCGTTCAACATGACAAGAGGGCCGTCAATGATCGGTCCTTAATCGACACAGGCGGGGATAGATAGGCACCCAAGACCTCCATGTCTTGTTACTTCTCTATCATCGTCCCGCCCGGTCTCCAATTATTCATCCTCATCACTTGGTTATTTCCATGATAGCATATATAGCTAACCTTTTCAGGTGTCCACCTATCTCGCTCAGGTGACAGGATATCACCTGGCTTCTACCGGTCTAAGCATAGCTAAGCATTTAGATTCGATCCTGAATCTACATAGGGTTATAGGTATATTTGCTGGACAAGAAGTGTTATATGCAGCAAGGGTTTCACCCAACTCCTATACTTAATGCAACAATACATATATAACATATATTCTCAATTGCATTCAAAAGTAGTAGGAGACTTATAATGCTCCGGGGCTTGCCTTGGATCAACACTGAGTCAGTTCAGTTAGTTGCTCCGTCTTGGTGACATCTAAGGTCACAACACTTGCTTAGTCCTTCCACCTTTGGGAGAGGTCCACCAAACACCATCTTTGAGTTTGATTCCACATCATGACCTTCACGTGATTCATCTAGCGCACCTAGATGAGATGCAAGATGCAAGTGCATGAATATAAAGAATAGTGACACAACATGTATTACATAAAAGTATGCAAGACACATGCACCTAAGTTATTAAACTAACATCAAACAACTAACTATAGAGAGCAAGAATATCAATCATAACACAAGTTTAACAGGGTTACGAGTATATTACTTAATCACCACTAAAGACATGAATCATACTTAGCTCACACAAAGTAAAGCAATCAAGCATTCATGTATTTCAGAAATTCTAGACATACATGCAATAACTCAGTAAATAAATAATAACTGGAGTTACACAACTCCAAAAACTATGCAATAGGACATTCTGGAAATATTATAAAATTATCTACAATTCATATTTAATCATATTAGCATGATTAACAAGTTAACCAAGTCAAACATGCATGACCATATAATCTGGTCCAGGAATTTCCAGAGAACAAGCATTTTAAAGGATGAAATTCATACTACTGTAACTCACAAACCACTTAGCCAAATGATATGAAAATTTACCACAATATATATTAGTGGATGATATACATCTTTTCTATATACAAGTTTCACAGCAAACATCATTTATATCATGGAATTAATTGCATAAATAAAACTGCTCATGCTGCCAAACAGTAGAAGTACAATTACAAACAGAAAACTGATAGGCAATTCAAGGAACCATAACTGGAGTTGTAGAACTCCAGCAAACATGATTCTTATCTTTTTGGAAAGCTCATAAAGTTACCTACAACTTTCTTATTATCATATAAATATGAATTCACAGTTAACAAGGTCAATTAACCACATAAAGACATCTCTGTCCAAAACATGGACAGAATCTGTCATGCCACATTAAACAGCTATAACTTGAGGTTCACGTGTCCATAATTTATGGTTGTGTACTTTCTAGAATGATTACGAAATTGTGAACAACTTTGTTATAAACATCTAGAGCTAAATCTATCACTAACAAGGTCTTACATTACAAACAATGCAATCCTGTCTGAGTTTAGACAGAAACTGGAACAGTACTTTAAACCACTATAACTAAACATGTGCTTAACTAAAAATTGTGATATTTATCTTTTTGGAAAGCTTATGAAAAGTACTAAAACTTATATATTTTCATCCAGGCAAGATTCACAACTTAACTGAGGCAAACAATACAAACATGCAGATCCACTCAGAATAGGGGCAAAGCAACACAGAGCATTTGTTATTTTTATAACTCTTAATCTATCAGTCCTATATTCATGAAACAAATGCCAGACATCAAATATCATATGAAAAGCATGTCACAATAGTTTCACATTTATTTGGGCAATAACACAGCACTTATGAAAAAGACAAATATAACAAGCAATTAAAACCTAACTGCACAAATCTATTTTTACGACTAAAGCTTCAAACTAAACCATGCCATATTATAGATCTACTGCATAGATAATTTCATAAGGATTCCAAAAAGTCTACATTTGCTATTTTATGACTTTTCCATGAATTACTATGCATTTCTAAATTTCATACAAGAAATATGCAAAAACAAAAGATAAAGGAAAACGACTTTGCATCTGGAACCCTGAACTTTCTCTGAATCAACCCGCCGTCTAGAGCACTATTCATATGAGTCTTGGCTTCGCATAACGACCCCTGCTCTTCTTCGAATTTGAGCCTGAGGTCCCTGGTCGCGAACAGAGCAGAGGAGACGGAGGGGGATCATCGGTTCCGGCCAGCAGGGACTTTGTCAGCGGCAGGGAAGTTGATGGGAAGACTCTCGGGGGCCCGTGCGCACTCGTTGGTTGCCTCGAATGGCTAGGAGAGGGCCGGTGGCAGCCTCGCCCTGTACCGCAACGGTATGCAGAGGCGGCGGCTCACCGACGGCGGCGCTCCGATGGCTAAAAGCTCGGGCGAGCGTGTGCGCGAGGTGGAGCACGACGAGGCAAAGGTGATGGCGTACGAGGCGGTGGCCGTGGTGGCTTGGAGTGGCGAGAACGCGGACGGCGGTGGTGCTCACCTCGCCGGCAATGGCGGCCGGCTCTGCGCGGACGAGCGGCCGAGGGGCGAGGGGTGAGCAAGAGAGAGTGCGCCTGGGAGTTCTGGAGCTGGGCGTCCACTTCTTGTGGGGACAGAGGCATTGGGCACGCGGCAGCAGTGCTCAGCCATGGTGGAGACGTGCTCTGCTGCATGGAGGACGCGTCGGCATTTTGTCGAGCACGTGGCGCGCGTCGGAGTAAGCAAAGTGGGGGGCGCTTTTGGGCCTTGTCCGGGCTGAATTGGACCTTGGACCAAAAACGAAGTTTGCTCACCACGTCGTGCACTACAACTTTGATTAATACACCAAGAGCATTAGACCAACAGATTAAGAGATAATTAGATACCAATTCACAAGTGTCAACGTATTGATGGTGATTAGCAAAACCAAGAATTGATGATACAAACCATGTCAAACTTGATGCAACTTTTTACATGACATTCTCCAAGTAATTGTCCACCACTTTTATTCTTAGACCAACTTTAGTTGCCTAACAAAAATACGAGAACGCGGCATGCCAACGGGTATACGTCCGTTCAGCGATAAAATAACCTTTTGCTGTTTTGGGAGCTATTTTAAGATATCCAAATGGACTCCAAATTTGATGATACTTGATCCAATGCTTTCATCAAGAAGAGTGCTCCAACTCATATTAAGGAATCTAATTGAGTTACCATATGAATTTGGATAATAAAATGTCACGAAGGAGCTAACTCACTGCTGTCCTTCTAGGGACTTAGAATTATTTCTCAGGGCTAAAAAGCAGCAGCTGATTCGAACTTTGAGCCTCTGTTTGAACTATTTGCATGATGATTTCGTTCTTAACTCTTGAATAAAGTTTATTATACAGAAGAAAAACAACAACTTTTATTTAGGGTAAAATCTCATAACTGCAACAAAAGTCAAACTTTTACTTTGGTCGAAGCAGTAACCCGATAAAGCTCCAAATAGGATTTTAGGCCAATTGAAGCATTTTCTTGACATAAGCTCAACATGAACTCTTCATGACTTTTGTTGTATAATTCATCTAGAGTACTATGAGCAAGTTTGGAAGGTTTGGTTCATGACCCATGATTCTATTTCCTTAATAGAGCCATTCCAGCAAGGATATAACTCATCATTTCATGTGACTTCTTGATTCCAAACTTCACCAAACTTTTCCAGAGACCAACATAGATTGGGATGGATATGAGACACATGGAAAATGTTCCACTAACACCATCCAAGCATACCTTTCAAAAAGGGCATATATGTAAGTAAAGGTGCATCATCCAAGTCCAAGTTAGGGCTTACTTTCATAGATTGACTTTGACCTTTTTATTACCATTGAAGTTGTCATGTTTGAGCTCAAACCTAGTACTTAGCAAGTGACAAACACCTGGGGTGTTACATCAGCGATTCTATATAGTGTTCTTATCTACATGCTTTTGTCGGAGAATGTAACTTATGCTAGCAATGTATTTGGAACTTATGTTATTGTAATCAATTGAAAGCTATGTTGTTTTCTAATCGATTTGGAAAATCTAAACTTGTATTAATATTTGTGAACTCTTTTGTAATATTATTTGCGCTGCAAATCTCCATGTATGTGATGTGTATTTGCTTAATCATGCGATCTTGGTGTAAGGTTGATTTACCGAGGTCCTTCGTGACACTCGGCAGACTACCGTGTTTATATAAGTGAGAATATGCGCGTGTCAACGTGTTAAACAGGGACAGTCATACTTAAACTTGTATAAATTGAGCGGTTCTGTTACATTCTTAATTACATTAGTCATTTTCTACTTTGATTATATGTCTCGGATAGTTGGTTTGATCTTATTGAATTCATGTAATTGCTCGTATAGCTTTACCTAATTGATCATTGGGTAGATGATAGACAATATGTAGACGTGGTGTCTAGATATCTTGTTGGTCTGCGAGTGCCCCCTAACGTGTCAGGTCGTGTGGTAGTCCGCGTAGGTGACAGCTGCGTTGGTTCCTCTGTAGTCCACCTCCGTACGTAGGGCTGGCATGGGTGCGATCACGAAGGAGGTGACAGTTGCGTCTTAAAACCCTCATTAGTTGATGCCTCTTTACATGTAATTATGATATAGGGTTGACTTAACGATGATTTCTAGATGTAATTGCACTAATTTGAGTTATTCATTGACGTAGTTATAGGATTACCTTAGATCCAACTCTCTAATTTATCTATTGACTAACTATTATTATGATTGGTATATGGACACGATGCAGTATTACCTTGGGAAATGAAAACTGGAAATAGGCGGATATTCTCTCAGGATCAGTTAACTATGATGATTATACTACTCTGATGAAAGATGAATTGGAGGATTTGGCAGGTCATTGGTTGAAAGCTCTGATTAGCATTGAGGAGAATAAGAGGAGAGTAGCTAGATGGTATGATAAGAGAGTGAAAGCTAAGGAGTTTACCTATGGAGACTTAGTTTGGAAATTAATTCTACCGATTGGTGTTGACGGTCCTTAAGTATCAAATATAATCAGCAAATAAACAAAGAAAAGGATCCAAATGCAACCGACATCCAGACTTAGGGTTTTAACTGTCAAAATTCCACGAGTTTTGGTGTTTGTCTATTTCTGCAGGGGGTTATTAGGAATTATTGAAGAAAGGCCCACACGTCGGGTTTACATAGAGATATTAACGTGCCGTGCAATTATCCTACATCTAGAAGAGTCCAGAAGCTACGGGAACGAACGGGAGACCGGACGGGCTCGAGGGCTGGGCGCCCGCCCTCCCCCCTTGGGCGCCTACCCTGACCTTGGGGCCAATCAGAGCCAACTTCACGGATCATGCTCCACCGACCTAAAGGATCAAGGAAAACCGTGCGATTAATGTCAGTTTGATCCGACGACCCACATTCACTTGGAAGGACTATATAAGCAGACCCCCTGGCCCCTAAAGGAGAGGACCTCTGACCCCGAATTCATTATTTATCTTGGGAGAAGAAGCCTCTAATCAAGCCCTAGAGCCACCACATCAATTAGATCTCTAGTTTAGCATAGCTACATAGGGTTAGAACTAGAAGGAGTCAATCTTCGATTGGTTTTCGGATCTGTCAAGAGGATTCTTGGTAATTCCTCAATTGTTCTTCAATTGTTCATCTTTGTTCTTCAATATTATAAATATGACTTTGTTCTACTTCAATATATTGATTATGACTTTGCTCTACTTGTTTATGTTTGCAATTACATTGTTCTTAGTTTATCATAGTTATATGCTTGGCTTAGTTAGATTGGAATTATATACATGTTTAGGATCGTATAGCGTTTATCCATGTGTACAGTGGGTAAATTATAAGTATTGTGTAGTCGTGGTGCCTATACCGTATTTATCTTCGATTGTACCCTATATGCCAGATCGCGGGGTAGTTCGTGGTAGTGACAGCTCCATTGATTCTTATATAGTCCCCCTCTCGTGTATAGGGCTGGCAGAGCAACATTATTACAGGGGAGTGATTGCTATGTTTCTCATTTACCTTGATAATACCACTATGCATGGGCGTAGTCCTGTCTTGCAATGATTGCCAAGTATAATTGCACTAACTTTGATATGCTAGACTTTATAGTTAAGAATAACTTAGGAAATATTCTTTAGTTCGTCCTAATTCCATGCTAATGACTTGCTAGAATATCTGTTGAGGTGCTTATCATATTTATATGTGGCTAGTTATGCTGATCAGATTAATTATCTTTGTCACTATTTGTTACTTCATATATCCTTTATGTGACACTTATGCCTGTATGAAAGAGATAGATAAATGCTCTCAATTATACATGCAATGATAGATACTCAATTCTATATTCCATTCTATAATCAACAATGATGATTACTAATCCCTTCCTAGTGGTAAAAATATAAATAACGATACCTGGAATACTTCTCGGTTAAAATGCTACATCGGTATTAATCTGCGCTTGCAGATCTCATTTATTATTTATTTAGAAGAGCAATTGCATATTTCAATACCGCGTCTCTCATGTCATGTTGGGGATGACAACTTGGCTTAAGTGGCATGAGGGATAGGTTTGGCATTTTTTGGCGCCGTTATCAGAATTAGAAAACTAAGTCTACTTTTGGTAGTGACGTTAAAAATACCCAACAAGCATTTTTGGCGCCATTGCCGGGGAAGGTTGATTACTAATCAGGAATGAATATGGAATTTTGAGTCATCATTCGCATCACTAATATGATTGAGATTATCAATTCTCTCATACAGTTTTACACTGTTATTTTTCTATTTTATTTTATGCAGGGTAATGTATGAATAGAAGACATCTTCCAGGATTTTTGTTGACAATCCCGAAGCGTTATTCAGAAAAACAAGAGCCAAGCTCAAGAAGAGATCATCAACACTTCAACACGAAATTTCATCCAATCAAGAAGATCACCGAAGTTTCACCCAGAACTTTTCTTCAGAATTCGAAGTCATGGCGAACAATTCGATCCGTGAGTTCTAAGCTCCCACTACGGACAACATCCGTACTGTACCTGCTGCAGAGATCGATGGCAACTTTGAGCTCAAGCCTGGACTTATCAACATGGTGCAATCCAACCAGATCTGTGGGAAGGCACACGAAGATGCTAGTGCTCATCTCCAACACTTTCTGGAGATTTGCAGCACATTCACCATATCAGGAGTCCCCAGAGATGCTATACTACTTTGCCTCTTCCCATTCTCACTGTTGGTGAGAGCGAAGCAGTGGTTCTATGCTACAAAGGAGACGAATACTACGTGGGCACTCTGCTCCACAAACTTTCTGGCTAAGTTCTTTCCCATGGGCAAGACCAATGCTCTTCGTGGGAAAATTACAAGTTTTCAGCAACAATATGATGAATCTGTTCCAGAAGCATGGGAGCGCTTCCAAGACTACATCCTAGAATGTCCCCATCATGGAATGGAGAGCTGGCTACTCATGCAGACGTTTTATCATGGGCTCGGCAACAGTGCCCGAGAGACCATGGATGCTGCAGCTGGAGGAGCATTCCTATCACTCACCATACCACAATCCATAGCTCTTGTGGAGAAAATGGCATCCAACCAAAGCTGGAATGAAAAAAGGACCCAGACACGCAAGAAAGGTGGAGGTATGCATCAGCTCAAGGAGGTAGACTTGTGAAGAGTGTGGAGATACTGAACACTCAGGCAATCGCTACCCTAAGATGCTTGAGGACGTGAACTACAACAACAACAATAACAACAACAACTACTACAATTGTCCTCAACAAAATCAAGGTTGGAATCAACAGAGGCCTAACTACTCAGGTAATTATCAAGGTAAGAATTCTTACAACAATAATAATAATTTTCCACCTCTGAGAGAGTTAGTGTCTAATCAAGGAAAGCTAATGGATAACCTATCTAAGAAATTGGCATCTAATGATAAAATATTAGAAAATATAAATAATAGAATGGATAATTTCTCTACAGCCATCAAGAATCAAATTAGCTTTAATAAAATGATTGAATCTCAGTTAAATCAAATAGCTACTGTTGTTCCTGCTACTAACCCCGGTATACCATCACAACCGGAAGGATTAGAATCTACAAATCTTGTAGACATGTTTGATACAGGTAACTACCGGAGTAACCCCGTCACTGAAGTTACTACTAACCTTCTGCCGGTCAAGAGAGGTGATCCAGGATGCCCCGTCATCCCGTTCTCCATCGGCATGGTGGACTTCCCAGAAGCACTCTGCAACTTTGGCTCTAGTGTCAACATTATGCCCAGGGTACTCTATGAAAAACTCTTTACATATCCTTTATTAGAAACAACCATGTGTTTGTAGTTCGCAGATCAGACGTTAAGTTTCCCAAAGGGAATATTGAAGAACCTCTACGTCCATGTTGGTACCTTGTACGCTCCAGGAGACTTCGTGGTGATAGAGACCGGTAATGATGAGAGGGCACCTGTCATCTTAGGGAGGCCATTCCTGAACACCTCGGGAGCTATCATCTATGCTAGTGTTGCCAAGATCAGTTTCTACATCAAATGGAGGAAGGAGACGTTTTCCTTCAAGAACAAGACTACACAAATCCCAAAGCAATCCCGACAAGAACCAAGGAAGAGGACCAACAGGAGGAACAGGAACAAGCAAGTGTGGACCGAGACAGCTAAGATGGTCACTGCAGTTCAAGGAGGTCAAGATCATCAACTCAAGTCACAGTTTCTGACCAAGGAGGACCCAGGTATGCCAAGCATCCATTGCTCCATTAATGACTACAACTTTTACAAGACACTTTGCGTCACCGGATCGGGCGTCAACATAATGGCCGCAGTCACCTATCGGCTCTTGTTCAGAACCATGCCCCTAAAACCGACATACATTCAGCTCCAGATGGCAGATCAGACATTCCGAAAGGTTGAAGGTATAGTAACTGATGTCCTTGTCAAAATAGACGATCATTTTGTCCATACAGACTTTCAGGTTATTGACATGAGAGAAGACAAGTACGATCCACCCATCATCCTTGGGAGACCGTTCCTCAGCACCGTTAAAACAATCATCTACATTAGAACTGGAGAATTCCACATGCACTTCCCCTCAGAGAAGGTACGCCGCTATTTTACTGACCCTAATTATATAGTTGAAGACTCTAAACAGGTCAGGACAAGAAGAAGACGACGCAACCGCAACCAGAGGAGGCAAATGATCAAGGACGGATGGGCAGACTACGAAGGAGAAGTGGTAAGGTCTGAAGACATACAGCTTGAACAAGATTATCCTGAGGAGACCATAGCACCGAGTCAGGTGTTGAGAGAGAAGATAACTATACACGAAGAAGAGGCGCTGCCGGAAGCACCGACTACGCCACCCAACGAATCCAAGGACAACTGAGAAAACGGAGAGTCCCGTTCGGAGGACTTAAAAACACCGAATGCCTTGCCAAGAGGTAAACTTGGTAGTTATCCTTTTCCTTTCAATTATTTCAAATAGTTTACTTAGTTAATCATGTTCATATTATCCTAAAAAGAAAATAAAAATGTTAAAAAAATAGTAAGCCCCATGTGAGTATACGAGTGGCATAAAACCCATAAGTACATTCACCGTGGTGGCATAAAAATAAAATATATATTTTTTTGCTCTATAAAAATGAAAATATAAAAATAAGATTGTGATCCTACCAACAAGAGTAACATTTATTGAGGAGGCTCAACATGATAAAGGCTTGATATTTATACTAACACCTGATCAGTTCCACAAAGCTTTGTTGTCTATTTGAGCTCCACAGAATTCAAGAACCAATAAGACTAGCAGACGGAGGACATTCTAATCGCTGCAGGGTACTGCCGACTTTCAAATACACCTCTGCCACCTGCTAACTACATCAGAAGAAATTACGTCAAAATTCAGCTTTGGGGAGAGCAACCCCATTTATCCCGCTAAGTATTTCTATCTACATATTTATACTTATACTGTATTAAAATAAAAAATATACATAACTATGAAAAACCAAATAAAGATTTTGTGCTTATATATATATATGTCTTTTGCTTAGAGTGTTTAATAAATAAATAAAGTGGCTATGCTAAACTGAATCTTAATAATAAAACTCTAGCATGGATATGATGAATAGTTGCTCGGCCTAATTTTCAAATTTGAGTTCTTTCTCTAGTTTAGACATAACTGTTATAATTTAAAGCTTGCTCTAAACCTAAACTTGCTTAGAGAACTTGATCTGAAGTCTAAGTTGTTAACGGATATGATATGGAAAGGTTGAGCTGCTGTTTATCTGTTCCTAGAGATGCTAGAATTCTAGAGAATTTTATCTTTGAAAATCTTTAAAATAACACATGATGAGTTTCTGTATGATGAGAGTTTAAATTCCTACCATAGCCATATATACATGCTTGCTAGACTTTGAGCCACATATTTACTTTTTACTGCTTATAAGCATTGAGTGTGGTCAAGCTGTGTAGACCCTTAGGAGCTTGTCATGTGGTTAAATCAAGATTCACTTGCACGTTCACTCACACATGCTGCTTCTACTCCGGAAGTACGCATCCACATGTATCCACCCATTTCCATCTCCAGAACCACCCCAAAAGTATTCTACACCTAATCCGGGAGAGAATGGCCAAAAACATTCTCCTATTTCTGTTTTCCCTGTGAAATAAATGCTCAAGTTATCATGGTTACTACCACTTGCTATATTATTTCAGGAGATGAGTGCTCTAAAAAAGAAAAGAGAGAGAAAAAAAGAGAGAAAGGATACAAGGAAATAAAAAGGGGCAAGTGCCCAGAACCTCGAAAGAAAAGAAAAAAGTGAGACGAGAGGTAAAAATGGACAAGTGTCCGACAGTAGAATTAGAGGTACAAGATACCCACCTGAGAGGAAAGAAAAAGAAAATATAGAGCATCTCATTCCCCTCAAAAGTTTCAAAGAGCAAGAAATGTATGTATCCCCTCAAAAGAGCACAAGTAGAATTAGACTTTCACCATTGTGATCACCATCATCACCATACACCATTCATTCGCCACACATGCACATCTTGATTTGACTTATTGACTTGTTTCTCTGGGTCCATGGTTTGACTATGCAATAAATGTCTTGTAAGTATGTATACTTTATCTCCCACCTATGAGCTCTAGATATCAAGGCCTTATTAGAGTAGGATGAGAGAGAAGGCAATGTCACTATGCCTTATACCACAAATACTACATACCTTGAGAGAAAGCATATACCATCACTGCTTTGGTAAGGATCCAGAAATACCACAAAAGAGAGATCTGAGAGAGTCATACAAGGAATCTCTGAGTTTTATTTGAAAATCTGCAAAAAACTCTAGAGCTATAGCTGATCAAGAATAAGAGACATGGCGCTTGACTAGACCGTTCTATCTTTTAACTGCTCAAGATAGAAGTGACGGTTACAAGTCCCATGGTAAAAGGTAAAATGAGTAAGTCTTAAGTCTTGACAGTTTACTCTAACTCAGAGATGAGACCTTATTTGAAAGCATGTGTACCGTCAACTTTTAAAGGTATTACAGCAACTTCTGATCCATCACTAAGATTATCCTTGCTCAGGGACGAGCAAGAGTTAAGCTTGGGGGAGGTTTGCATTTTTTGGCACCATTATCAGAATTATAAATGCTACATCAGTTAAAATGCTACATCGGTATTAATTTGTGCGCTTGCAGATCTCATTTATTATTTATTTAGAAGAGCAATTGCATATTTCAAAACCGCATCTCTCATGTCATGCTGGGGATGACAACTTCGCTTAAGTGGCATGAGGGATAGGTTTGGCATTTTTTGGCGCCGTTATTAGAATTAGAAAACTAAGTCTACTTTTGGTAGTGACGTTAAGAATGCCCAACAATTGGGACTAAAGGTTTGAAGTTTGGTAAATGGTCTCCTAATTGGGGAGGTGCCTATGAGATAAGTCGACCTGCTCCTAGCAATGCGTATATCTTAAAAACCCTCAAAGGGGTTGAATTTCTCAGGGCATTAAATGGAAAATATTTAAATAAGTACTACCCTAGTATCTGGGTTGATGCACAAGGAGTTTAAGTGCCGATAACAATCCTATCGGCTGGACAAAATACTAGTGTTTGTGAGAGAGCTGGTGCAACATATTGCCGATGAAGAAATTCACAAGTTTAGTAAAGTCTAGATAGCTGATATCGCACGCAGGCAAATCTGGTTGGCTTCCTCTATCTCCTTGGTATCTTTATCGGCTGAGCTCTCTACTGGCTTGAGTTTCTTTTTCATTAACAGGGCTTTGCGGGCTTGGGCGTCTCTGTCTTGTTGGAGGCTTTTGATCGTATCGGGCAGTTGGTTCTCTTCTTGCTTAGCCTGAGTCAGTGCTTCTTCGACCTGCTTGAGTTCAGCTAGCAGAGTTTCTCTTTTTGCCGACAGATCTGAAAACTTTTGCTTCAACTTAGCACCTAAAGCTTGCAAATTGCCGATGCTTTTGTGCTTCTCATCAGGAACATGCTTTACTTGTAGCATTTTTTCTTTAAGCTGGGCTTGGGCAGCTCTATCAGTGAGGCATTGAGTAGCTTTTTGATATTGAAGCTGGCGACTCTCTAGATGAGCATCTTGAAAAAAATGCCTCTTTAGCATCGGCACGAACCTGGCCATGGATTGTCTTGAAGATGGCTTTTGCTAGGTGAGAACCATCTACTAGTTGGGTTGTGGCTTGCTGCAATAAGCCCAACAGGTCTTCCAGCATGGATTTGAATTCGGCCGATACTATTCCAAGCGCCAGTGTAGAGCTTGCTTCTTCTCCTCCATCATCTAGGATGTCGATGGCAAAGGAAAATAAGCTATCGGCGGAGTCTTGTTCCTGAAAAATAGAAAGGAGATGAGTTAATCAGAGACAAGTATGGATAATACAGATTGGCTAAATCAGATGGCTTACTTGTTTCAAGGCAATTTCTTGTCTTTGGCTGGAGGAGACAGTTTGAATTATACCCTGATCGGCTGGATTTGCCGATGGAATGTCTTCAACTACAAAATTGGTTAATACTGAGTATAACAAATGATCATGAAAATTATTGAAAAATGTTAAGTCGATGAGGTACCTTGTGTGGGGACAACGATAATTTGTTTGGAAGCAACGACCGATGATGTGCCCTGATTACTTGGATCAATTGTTTGATCAGGTGCATCGACCAGTTCAGCTTGAATCTAAGGTGCTGGTTGAGGGGGAGAAGATGGTGCAGCCTTCTGTCGCTTCGGCTGGGCCTTAGTATCTTTTGTAGCCTTGCATTTGGTTTGGGCCTTTGAAACTGTTGGCTAGGGGCATCGGCACCCGATGGTTGGGCATCTTGGATTCTTACCGATGCACTGGTTTGTTGCTATAGGGCGCATATAAGGCATAAATTTTGTAAGTTGAATACAAAGACAGTGTAAGTATGAACTAAGATCAGCATGATTAGAATAATTAAGGGTTTTTACCTTGAAAGCTTGTGCCAAGGTGGCAGCTACGACCGATGGAGAGGCCTTTGAGCGTTTGGTAGTCATCTTCTTGAAGTGAGCTCCCCGATGCATCAGAGCTGCCAGAGTTGGGGCATTGTAGCCGATGGAAGAGATTGGAGACACTGGTCGAAGATCGAATGGCCGCCCACTTCTACTCATCGATGGTGCTGGGTCATCAACCTGTCAAAAAGAAGAGTCAGTTGCCGATGAGGTTAAAGATAAAGAAAAGACTAAGTGTTGGAAAGAGACTCACTGTGTCATCGGGAATCTCGTGCTCGGGGTTGATCATGTTCCGATATATATGGGCTGATATCATGAACAATTGTCCTTTCCATTCTTGCCACCATGATTTATACGAGTCGTAATGAAGGAGGCCGGTACCTTGTTGGATAGATTGATATCGCACTATCGGCATCGGGAGGGAGCTGAGGTACCCTCATCTAGTGAAGACCACTGGTAATTGTTTCCCTAGGGTTGATCACATCGGCATAGCAAAGCTTGATCGGTAGTTGACCGAAGGCCAATTGACGGGCTAATGCCGATGGGTTGTAAAATTCATAAGTGGCACTGGTATTTTCCCCGCTACCGAAAGTGTTCAGTGGGATTGCCCTGGGAGTGATGATGGCCATCATCAAGGCATTGTCTTTGTTCAGCGCTTCATCGGTAGGATGGAAAAGGAGGGGGAATCTGGAGTCCTCATGGACATAAGGCATCCAAGCCTGACGATCCCTGGAAAGGCCATTGTAAAGAGTTTAGAAGAATCTACTGATCTAGTTTTCATTTGCTTCGGTCCCAGGGAGGACTATGACTGCTTCACCAAAGTTGAGGGGTGAGCGGGTTGCCAATTCATCCTCTGCCAACTCATGGTCTTCAGTGATGTCTCGTGGGAATTGCTGAGTGAAGAAGTTCCACTGCAGACGCTTGTGCATATGGGCATTTAGCAACATATTGATGAACCACTAGGGGCTCCCAAATTGCCGATGGGCTTGCCTAGCAGGAGTTTTTGAGTCACTTAGTGGAGAAGATGGTAAGTGGAGCCCAGGAGGTATCGGCCAAGAGGGAATCTGGAACCATTGGCCAGTGACTCGGCTGCTACGAGGTAAATGCAAGTTGGCCCTACTAATCAGCAACAGAGGATAAATTTGTCCAGCCACATATTCAAGAAGATAGCATGCTCTCTCTGGCTAACCGATCTGGTTTGCTGATATTTCTAGACATATCATGTCCAACCACCGATGTTACGGGTGTCTACTTTGTAATCTGACTTTTTGTTGAAAAGCCTACTATCATCGGCAGTTGAAATGTCAAAACCTGTGAGCATGTGCACATCGGCAAGGGAGGGGGAAGCTGGGCCGTGACCAAACATTAAAGCATTAAAGGTATCCGACCAAAAATAAGCGGCTGCTATCATCGTCGATTCATTTTTCTCCATACCGGCAATGGAGAGTCTGTTGCATTGATCTAGCTTGCGTTTTGCCCAGTATACTTCATTGGCCCCACTAACCCTCAGGAACCAATTCTTCCATCCATTAGTGGTTTTTGGCCAGGATCAGAAAGTATCTTTCCACAGATCTCAGGAAAAGTTCTCGGCTCTAAATGGGATTCTATTGGTTTCTCCGTTTATCATATCGGTTGGATCTAGGTTGCCCATCGGGCCCAAGCATTGGATGTGGGGTTGATTAGTTGGAATAACTATTTTATCGCTCAGTTCCTAAGTTTGGGGGATCAAAGAAACAGAAGAAAAGAAAAGGAAAAATACTAAGTATATGAACTTGCGAGAATAACAGGAACTGCAGTAAAAAGGGGATGAATACGGGATTGACCTTAGGGACATTGAAGTTGATTGCCATTTCTACTGAGCAAGATGAGGATGAGGCCGAGAGCTCAAAGATTCTGACGCATAAGGTTCTTGTTGTTTGAAGATGTGTCCCTGCTCGACGAAGGTCTTAGAGATGGAAAATGGCAAGGTAGAAGATGAGTGCCTGGATGGGATGTATTTATAGGTTGAGCCGAGTAAGGGCATTTTAGACTTATCTCTCTGCTGAATGCGTAAAATTTGATGTTGTTCAGATGGATATGGTAACTGTTCATATGACAATCAAGGAACTATGCAGATGATTTGATGGCAAGTAATCATGATCCTGAGGATATTCCGCTTTGTGCAATATTTTAATAAAACATTGGCAGCGTATCTTGGTGTTAAGCCTTTGTCGAAGAGCAGTTTTCCTTATGACTTGGCATTGATCGGGACACAGGTGGTTGGAAGATGTGCGATATTTACTGAGATACAAAAATCAGGGTTGGATTTGGTGATAAATTTTGTCAAATAAGGAGATAATTATGTAAAGGCAATCATTATCTGGAGGAAATTTTGGAGCATTAATGATTTTATACTCCAGAATTGGGGGGCATGTGTTGACACTATTTTTTGGATATGGGTCAGAATGATTATGGAAGACCAATCAACAATGGGGAGATTATTGTATTGTGTCAGCAGAAAGGTGCCGATGGGATCAGCCGACAAAGATTGGTGCCGACAGGAGGTGATAATCGGTAAAAGGGGTTCTCTTAGTGTAATAAGGTCAGGGTGTTTGCCGATTCAACGATTGTTGCCAGTAGAACTTATTGTTGCCGATGGCGATGAAGGAAGATATAGAGACTACTGCTGATGAACTTTGAAGACTATAGGGGCATGTCGATGAAGCAGGAGCCGATGGAGGTTTCATCGTAATTGAAGCGGATACAGAAATAGATAGGTGTTATTTTCTATATTTATTAGAACATGCCTTATGTAAGAGTCCTGTTTTGTCTAGAATTAGATCCTAGTTGTATTTGGTTGTAACTCTTTAGGCCAGGGTATAAATATAGACCTAGCAACAATGTAATATAGATCAATCAATATCAAATACAAGTTTACTCCTACTTTTGCATCTACTTTTCGACGACTTCATCAATTCGCATACTTTTTCTGTTTACGAGTTCTCAAAGATTTGACGAGTTACGCTCGACGATTCTCGAGTTCTGCATGAGTACCTCTTGGCTATGACATCCGGGCGCATCGCTGTTGTCTGGACCAAAGTATTCAAGTTATCACCTTTGTCGATTAATAGGTCAAATCAACTGGCACGCCTTGACATCGAAATTGGGTATTAGCCCTTTGTGTTTGCAGATCTATTTTTGCATCAACAATAGGTGCATGCTTGGTCCTCCTCCATCTTCTGTTGTTTTTATTATTCTACTTCTTTGACATTGGTTGCTGTTCTTGCTCTTCTTGTTGATGGAATTGCTTCGGGGCTGCAGGAGCTTTTAGGATGCGGTTCTTGAATGTGAATCTCTCTTTCTTATCCTTGATGGATAGGACAATCTTGGCGTACTCCGCATAGATGATGGCTTTTGTTGTGCACAAGAATGGTCTGCCCAAAATGATGGGTGCCTTCTCATCTACTCCTGTCTCCATGACCACGAAGTCAACTGGGACATATGATTGCCCCACTCTAATGATAACTTCTTCTAGTACTCTCTTAGGGTAGAAAATGGACTGATCTGCAAGCTGCAAATGCATATTTGTGTACAACAGGGGATCATTTAATATTTTCTCATAAATTACCTTGGGCATGATGTTGACACTTGCGCCGAAGTCACACATAGCCTCTGGAAAGCTGTGGCATCCTATACAGATAGGAATGATAGGTCTTCCAGGGTCTCCCATCTTCTCTGGTAGAGAGTGGTCAATCCAGTGTACATCTGCAAGCTAAATATGATATTGGGTTGCATTGTGAATATCAACAAGGTTACCAGTTTCTAAATCTTCTGTTTGGCCTGGAATCTTGCCTTTTTCAAATGGAGGAGTAGCAGCAGCTAATTGAGCTAATTGTGATTCTAGCATTTTATTGAAACTATGCCAATTCTTTATGGCAGAAGCAAAAGTATCCATTCTAGTATGTATGTTTTCCAAAGCTTTATCATTTGATGTTAGTTTCCTAGTCATTTGATCTAGCAGTTTGGATTGACTAGTAACTAATTCTCTCAAAGGCGGAAGGTTGTTATTAAAATTATTACCTTGGTAATTACCTTGTCGAGGTTGTTGGTTTCACCCTTAATTTTGTTCAGGATGATAGTAGGTATTGTTGTTGATGAAGTTCGCATCCTCTTATAGTGTAGGGCAACTGACAGTTGAGTGCCCGTAGTCTCCACATTCTTCACATGTCATATGGGAATCATTGATGTGCATAACTTTCTTCTTCTCTATGTCGAGCTTCTTCATGATGAGGTCTAGCTTGGCAGTGACCATGTCAGCTTCCTTGAGATGATGGATTCCTCCTCCTTTCTTCTGAGGTTGAGTACGTTCTTCATTGCATATTGAATTTGAGGCCATCTTCTCAATGAGTGCTTTAGCGTCTGAGAGCTTAAGTGACAGGAAAGCTCCCCCAGCTGCAGCATCAATAGACTCACAGGTACTAGAGGTGAGCTTGTGATAGAAAGTCTGCATTAACATCCACTCCTCTATCCCATGATGAGGACAGTCTTCAATTTAATTTTGGAATCTTTCCCATGCTTTAGTGAATGATTCATCATGTTGCTAGGGACTTGCAATCTTCCCAGGCAGAGCATTAGTCTTGGCTGTAGGAAAGAATTTTGCGAGGAAAGTGTTGGCATTTCTTAGCGTCACTACTAAAGATAGACTATAAATCCATCCTTAGCAACAACACTAGAAATGTGAGGATTGACATTCCTAACCACCATTATGTTAGAAAGGTAACTCTCGGTCCGTACGACTACGGCCTAAGTAATGCAGTCTGGTATTGATGATTAGAACTGCCAGATCGGCCTTCTTAACCATCCTTACATGCGATATGCAATACTGTGGCACAGCGCCGTTGGGGTGTACACGAGGATTACAATCTTAAGTAACGGTACTTAGGTACACCAATTAATAGTTCAATAAGGATAAATCCACAAGCGCACGAAACTATCATTGTAGCATTTCAACCCATGAGTGGGTATCGTTATTTATAATTCCCGTAGGAAGGCAGGACAAATGCATCTAGCTTTGGTATAAACATGATTACTTATTGAATGCATAGGTAAACATAGCGTAGACAGGGGTAAGTTATAGTTCAAAGATAGTGGATACACATCTGAGCCAACCTCAAGGATAAAAGATAAAATAAAGAAAAGAATATATCTAACTGAGCAGGCATTGGTCGTATATAGCTATGCAAGAATTGTTAGTAAACATCTAACTAGCATGTCTAGCATCAGAACCAAGTCTGGGATGATAGGGAGATCCCTGCAGCTGGACATCCCAGCCGATAGAGACTTTACAGAACTCCTACTAGAATACTTGATCGTGGGGGATTACAAAGGATGGATAGGGCTGTCACTACCCTGCCACCTACCCCTCTGCCCGAAAGATACCCGCATATCCGCTGATCTCCGCATACCCGAGCACCACACCCGTGTAATTGGAAACAACTCCTAACCCCGATGGACCCCACACCTTCGGAGTGACAAGCTAAGTTAGGAGCAGCCACCACAGCCCAATGAACCGTCATCTCGTCCATAATTCTTCCTCTATTCATACTAACTTGATGAACGATGAAGAACAATGATGAACATGTCAAGAACATAACAGATAAACTATATGCTAGTTCATATATCATGATCATAACATGAACAAGACTATACTCTAGTTCATCTACATTGCTATATAAATAAGATAAGAACTTGAACATGAAAGAGAACTGTATTGTATTCATACCGGGTGTTCTTTTTCTTCCAAAGATACAAGTTCTACTTGCTAGCTCTTGCCTTGCTCTACCACTAAAACTAATCTAAAGAATACAAGAGGAATGTGAGATGAGAGGCTCCAAATGATGGTGTGTGTTATGGGGGGCGCTCCCCCTGTTGACACTTGCTAACACCACTTGAATACTAGGTTGTCATCCCCAGCATGGCACTAGAGTGTACTATGGTATTTATACGCACACAGATAAATCCGCAAGCGCACGGATACCGTTTGTAGCTTTTACCCGGTTAAAGGTTTTATCGTATCCATAGGGAAACGGGAGAACTGATCTACGCTCTAACTTAACCTAGATAGATAGGTAGGAAAGATGGTAGAATTGAATAAGAACAATATTAAAGGTAATATAACAATGGGTGATAATATGAGAATAGGGAGTAGAGCAATCTAGTATATGGGCGATGGTAGGAGAATAGAGAGGATAACTATGGTTTCTCAACTTCAAAGGGGTATGTCTATGTCTGGAACGAACCACGTGATAAGAATACACCACAAAGGATGCTTATCCATAGGCCGATAAACCATACCAATCCTGCTAACGGGAGGTGGACTACAGAGGACCAACGTAGCTGTCACCTACGCAGCCTACCACACAATCCGGCTAACAGGGGATATCCACAGGTAATCTAGGTCTAAGCACCACGATTACACCTATACTACAACTCTAACCTATAGGGTCCTATAGATTAAAAGTACTCAAAAGAGTTGTGAACCAGAACATACATGAATAGTAATTGCATAATTAAATAGAAGTAGATTACCAGAGTCATCCCATGAGCAAGCTTGATTAGAGCTTGATTATGGCGAAATACAACCGGGGGAAGAACCGACAGGCCGGCCTCTCCTCCAATCCTCCCTCGCTCTCCATCTCGCTACTATCTAGATCTACTATAGTTTAGAGAAGAGATGAGAGCTCTCATCTCCAAACCCTAGCTTTTGCTTTGTCTATGAATAATGAATAGGGATCAAGAGGTGTCTCCTCCAGGGGCCAATGGCCCTGCTTATATAGCCCCCTCAAATGAGCGTGGGCCGTTGGATCAAACCGACCTTAATCTCATGGTTTTCCTTGATCCTCAAAGGTGGTGGAGCATAATCCATGAGACAGAGCCTGATTGGCTCCTGTAGCAGGGCGGGCACCCAAGGGGGGAGGGCGGGGCCCTGCCCCCGGGCCTGCTCGGCCTCCCGTTTGTTCCCGTGGCTTCTGGAGTCTTCTAGATGATAGAAAATTGCCACACAGGTTAATATATCTATGTAAACCTGATGTGTGGGTAATTCCTCCATATTTCCTAATAACCCCCTGCAGACATAGACAAACACCAAAACTTGTGGAATTTTGTCATATAAAACCCTAAGTCTGGGTGTTGGTTGCATTTGGATCCTTTTCTTTATTTATTTGATGATTAAATTTGATACTTAAGGACCATCAACAAACTCCCCCTAGCTTACCTCTTGCTCGTCCCTGAGCAAGGATAGACTTAGTGATGGATCAGAAATTGCTGCAATGCTTTAGAAAGTTGACGGTACACGTGCTTTCAAACAAGGTCTTATCTCTAAGTTAGAGTAAACTGTTAAGACTTAAACTTACTCATTTTTCCTTTCACCATGGGGCTTGTAACCGTCAGTTGTATCTTGAGCAGTTAAAAGATAAAACAGTCTAGTCAAGCGCCATGTCTCTTATTCTTGATCAGCTATAGCTCTAGAGTTTTTGTAGATTTTCAAAATAAAACTCAGAGATTCCTTGTATGACTCTCTTAATTCTCCCTTTTGTGGTATTTCTAGATCCTTACCAAGGCAGTGATGGTATATGCCTTCTCTCAAAGTATGTGGTATTTTTGGTATGAGGCATAGTGACATTGCCTTCTCTCTCACCCTACTCTAATAAGGTTTTGATATCTGGAGCTCATAGGTGGGAGACAGCTAATACATACTTACAAGACATTTATTGCATAGTCAAACCATGGATCTAGAGAAACAAGTCAATAAGTCAAATCAAGACGCGCATGTGTGGCGAATCAATGGTGTATGGTGATGATGGTGATAATGGTGAAAACAGTGGTGAAAGTCCAATTCTAGTTTTGCTCTTTTGAGGGGATACATACCTTTCTTGCACTTTGAAGCTTTTTGAGGGGGAATGAGTTGCTCTGTATATATATTTTTTTCTCTCAGGTGGGTATCTTGTACCCCTAATTCTACTGTTGGACACTTGTCCATTTTTACCTCTCGTCTTACTTTTTCTTTTCTTCGAGGTTCCAGGCACTTCCCCCTTTTTATTTCCTCGTATTTCACTTTTTTTCAGAGCACTCACCCTCCTGGAATAATGTAGCAAGTGGTAGTAACTAAAATATCTCGGGCATTTATTTCACGGGGAATAACAGGGATAGGATATTGTTTTTGGCTATTCTCTACCGGATAGGAGTAGAATAATTTTGGGTGAATCTGGAGATGGAAATGAGTGGATGTATGTGGATGCGTACTTCCGAAGTAGAAGCAGCATGTATGAGTGAACGTGCAAGTGAATCTTGATTTTAATCGCATGACAAGCTCCTAAGGGTCTACATAGCATGACCACACTCAATGCTCATAAGCAGTAAAAAGTTAATTTATGGTTCATAGTCTAATAAATATGTATATGTGGCTGTGGTAGGATTTTAAACTCTCATCATACAGGAACACTTCATGCAACATTTTAAAGATTTTCAAAGACAAAATTCTCCATAATTCTAGCATCTCTAGGAACAGATAAACAGCAGCTCAACCTTCCCATATCATATCTATTAACGACTTAGACTTTAGATCAAGTACTCTTCCCACAAGTTTAGGTTTAGAGCAAATCTTAATTCATAACAGTCATGCCTAAACTTGAGAGAGAATTCAATTTTGAGAACTAGTCATGGCAGAGCAACTATTCATCATTTCCATGTGAGAGCTTATATGAGGGTTCATAGCAAACTTTATTTACTTATTTATTTAGCAAACTAAGCAAAGATATATATATATATATATATAAACACAAAATCTTTATTTGGGTTTTTATGATTATGCATCTTTTTATTATTTGAGTAAAGTATAAACATGAGTAGAAACACTTAGCTGGATAAATGGGGGTGCTCTCCTCCAAGCTGGATTTTGATGTAATTTCTTCTAATGTAGCTAGCAGGTGGCGGAGGTGTATTTGAATGTCGGCAGCACCCTGACAGCGATTAGGATGTCCTCCGTCTGCTAGTCTTCTTTGATCCTTGAATTCTGTGGAGCTCAAATAGACAACAAAGCTTTGTGGAACTGGTTAAGTGTTAGCATAAAATCTCTTTGCCTTTATCATGTTGAGCTTCCTCTAATAAATATTACTCTCTTTGGTAGGATCATAAATTTATTTTTATATTTTTATTTCTATAGGATAGGAATATATTTATTTTATTTTTATGCCACCACAGTGAATGTACTTATGGGTTTTATGCCACGAGCATACTCACATGGGGCTTACAATTTTTAACAGTTTTATTTTCTTTTCAAGATAGTATGATTAACTAACAAGCCATTTAAGGAAAGTAAATAATTTAGGGGAAAAGGGAATGCAGAAAGGATAAATATGGATAACTACCGATTTTACCTTTCGGCATGGTTCAATGTTTTAAGTCTTCTGAACAAGACTTCTCACTATGTTCATTCTTTAGGTCCGTCATTTGATTCAGGTGTGGACCTTGACGTCTGCTCCTCTTGATATAGTGTCACCCATGTTCTTCGTTTGCCCAGCAGTTCAAAGTGCGGCGTTGGTAGTATCTTGCTCAGTGTGTTTGTGCTCGTAGATCCACGTCCTTCACTTGGTAGAGTCTGGGAGTTAAAACATCCTCCATGTTTCTCAAAATGTGTCCTGCTCATAGAGACAAGGCAGAGATCAAGTGCATGGGTCCTGTTGGTGGAAAACACCAACAGAACTAAAAGTATATTTATTCTTCTCTATCCTTAAGCATAGGGAGCAAGACAAAGTTGATGGGTGATAAGTTCATGAGTGTAGCATTTAAAACTTTTGTCAGATCAGATTGCTCAACCTTATGGAAAGATAATCTATCAATGTATATGTATTTTTCTTTATATCTTCCCAAAGATTGAATGTGCAACATTTTAGCTCATATGATTTGGAGTGTGGGATCATGGAAGTAGTACTAGGAACAAAGATTAAAGAACTAAACATGCTGAATCAGTTGGGTTGGTTAATTTGGAGTTATAAATCACAGATGTTTGTCTCTTTATTTATGTGAACGCCAGAACCAAGGAGAAGCTTATAAAAGTGATAGTCACATATCTTAAGATGTTACCTTAATTGAAGAGTGAAGGTACCATCTCATCTTCTGGAAGCTTCCCATTCGTAGTGGTTGTGTATCTTGTTTATGTACTTTGTCTCCTTCCATGGATCATCTCTCTATGATGAATGAGCTATGTCCTTCTTGTGCAAATTGTTACACTTCATGTGTCTCTCTCTTCATCTCCGATGTGAGTTCATCTCAGGACTTCCCAAATCGATATTGAAAGTTTTTCTGCAGGGGTTAGTACGACAAAATATAAGAGTGTCTACACAAGCAGTTTTTAGTTCAATAACCGAACTAGACTCCATGTCTAATCAGATTAAGGAATGCTGTTTAACCTAAGCACCATGCTTAATTTAAAAGCCAATAGAAGTATGTGCAGTACTTCCAAACTAACACTTACTAGGATAAACAAAGGTAGCATGATGGCATTTATAGAGATCTACTCAAGTGCAGATGAAGTAGTGTGATTAGTATTTAACAAATTGAGCATGTCTCAAAGGTAGGGACAACCAACATAGCAACATGGCAAAGGATGTTTTTATGTAAGGTACTCCCCCAAGCTTGAATTTTGCAAAATTCAAGTTTGGATGAATTTAATTCAGTGTTGCATGATGATTGGTTGGACATACCTTGTGCTTGTCATTCATCCAGTCTTCTTGCTCCAATCCTAGAAAGGTTAGTGTTGACACCGTTTTTGGGCACGTGTCTAGGCACGCCTTAACGTTTGAATCGGGTATTAGCCCTTTGTGTTTGCAGATCAGTTTTGCATCAACAGTTAGTGACAAGAATACCCGAAGGAATATTTTCACAATTATCTTTATATGCTCAATACACAAGGTAATAAGGCAAGGTCATGTTATGATCTAATAAGCGCTTATTTTAGGACACTAAGCTTGTCCTTGGGAAACCATCAGTTTATGTTGGCGAAGTCGTTTCCCCTCTGACGCCGACCTTTGTATATCAAGATTAGCTCAACGAGATCTGCAATATTTATTATAGACATATGCATCGACAACCGCCCTTTTAAAGTTTTTGTAAATAGAAAGGAAGAGGGGGTTGGAGATCTCAAATGTGGTGATGTTGGAGAGACCAATAGATTGGGAAGATGTTTCATATGAGCATGGAGTAAACGAAGTGGCAATGAAATAAATTCCATGCTCATTAATGTTGTCTTCATCTCTAATCTGAATGTTCAGAGTTTCTCTTGGATTGGTCCCATCTATGTCCTCTTCTATAGATGGATTAATCTCATATTCAAAGGGAGTTAAAGACTCAACATCTGAAATTGAGTCAAGGTCAGAATCCATTAAGGATTCTTCCTTGTCCATCCATTCTACACATTCTAGCCATTTAGAACTTGTGATCAGGAAAGGGGAGGTGTTAGAATTTTCTATATGGCTTAGCTCTGCTTCTATGACATTACTTGACATGTCATCCTCATGGTCTTTATGACTCCTATGGTTTAATCATCTTGATGGATTGTTAGGATCATCATGAGACTTAAAAGGAGAGGGATAAGAGGGGTCTCTAAGGTCAAGGATGGATTTAGAATTTGTGAACATGGAAGGGGAGCAGATAGAATCTTCTATATGGTTTAGCTCTCCTTTACTTGATATGTCATCCTTGACTTCTTCATAATAGGAACCAGGACATTCTCTAAGAGAACCATTATTGCAAGGATTTGAATTATCCCTGCTTGAAGGTCTCTTATGTTACCAGAAGTCTAAACCATCAGCATCTAAAAGATTTAAGGTCGGAATTCCTTTCTACCTTGGAGAAGTTTGGGGTATTGATGGTTTAGGATCGATAGCTAAAGTTTGGGATTGAAGTGGTTGTGATCTGGCTATCGAAACTTCTTCTTGTCTAGGAACTCGTTCTTTCTCTTTCTTAGGGATATAAATGCTAGGAAACTTTCCACTCAATGAATCAATTAAATCCCTAGCTTCACTAGCATGTAGGTGATAGAAGGATCCTCTAGAGGCTGTATTCAAGGTTTGCTTATTTTCCCTACTAAGGCCCTCAAAAAAGTGAATTAGAAGAACTTCTTCTAGAATAGAAAGCTTTGGGCCAGTGAGAGTAAGGTTAATAAAGCGGTCCCATGATTTGCTAAGAGATTCTTCTTCCAGTTGTCTAAAAGAAATAATCTCACGGCGAAGTTCTGCCACTTTGGAGATTGGAAAATATTTAAAAAGAAAACTACTATATAACTCCTTCCAATCTTCATGAACACTGCCTACTTTATGTTTATACTAGTGTCTAGCTTTTCCCGTTAAAGAGAACGGAAAGAGCTTTCGTTTATGGGTCTCATCGGACATGCCTTCAATGCGAAGGAGGTCACAGACTCGATAAAACTTTCTTAGGTGTGTGTAAGGGTTTGCTTCACCTTCTCCTGAGAAAGGTTGTTTTTGAACAAATTCTATGTATTCGGGGTCTATCTCAAAACTAGATGCTACGATAGGCTTTGAAGATTTTGGTGGTTCAAGATGTGTGCCCATAGGTCTATGAAATTCATAGATAGACATGTTTGAATTCATGATAGACCATAGATGAAGGATTAGATAAGAAGAAAGAATAGCAGAGATAAGGCAAAGGATAAAAGGAAAAATATATATTTTTTTTTATTTTTTAGAAAATGATTAAGCTAGTTCATAGTCAACTCAGCAACCGTCTCCCCGGCAACGGCGCCAAAAAGCTTGTTGACACTTGCTAACACCACTTGAATACTAGGTTGTCATCTCCAGCATGGCACTAGAGTGTACTATGGTATATATACGCACACAGATAAATCCGCAAGCGCACGGATACAGTTGTAGCTTTTACCAAGTTCAAGGTTTTATCATATCCACAGAGAAACGGGAGAACTGATCTACGCTCTAACTTAACCTAGATAGATAGGTAGGAAAGATGGTAGAATTGAATAAGAAGAATATTAAAGGAAGATAACAATGGGCGATAATATGGGAATAGAGAGTAGAGCAATCTAGTATATGGGCGATGGTAGGAGAATAGAGAGGATAACTTTTGTTTCTCTACTTCAAAGGGGTATGTCTATGTCTGGGACGAACCACGTGATAAGAATATGTTGACACCATTTTTGGACACGTACCCAGGGATCGGTAAAGTATAGATCGGCAAGATGGGGCAACAGTAACTGGTCTGCAGGGGAGTTGCCGATGAGGGTGGTTGCCGATGAAGAGGCAGCTGCATGTGACTAAGTCTAGAAGTGGGGACGTGTTCGTGCTGATGGTCAGCGTTAGTCTTTGCCGATGGCTATGATGAGAAGTGTGCCGATGACTCGGAAGGAGAACATGAAGGTTGCCGATTGATCTATGGTGGTGTCTCGGTTTGTCACGGGAGGATAGTTTTATGTTTCCCATAGATATTTAAATTCATTTTGTATACGGATTCCGTTTAATTTGGAATTCGAGTCCTAGTCGTGTCTGATTGTAGCTCTTTGAGCAGGGTATAAATGTAGACCCTAGGGCCTTGTAATGAGATATCTATCAATCAATCAAACACAAGTTTTTTACTCATATTTCAGCATCTACTTTTTTTGATGACTTCATCATATTTTCCTTTTTATTATGAGGAGTTCGTCGACATAAGCTCAGCGTATTCTCGAGTTCCGCGTGAATACCTCTTGGCCGTGACATCCGGGCGCATCGCTGTTGTCGGGACCAAAGTATTCGAGTTATCACCTTTGACGATAGTAAGGTCAAATCGGCTGGCACGCCTTAACGTTTAAATCGGGTAATAGCCCTTTATGTTTGCAGATTAGCTTTTGCATCAACACATCTTTTGGCATGCCCGGTGGGACAATCTCAAGATCAAGATCAATATGTCGACTATCGAGTTTAACTTGGAGAATGTCATCCCCGTGACGGAAGCCAATCTCAAGGATGAGCAGAAGCAAGCTATTGCGAAAGCCATGGAGGATTACAAGGAGTAATATTTGAAATCCTTCAGCATAAATAGGAGTGGCGAGGTGATCCAGAAGGAAGCACTGCCGACGCCTCGGCAGGTTACTTTTGAAGCCAATTCTGGTAAACTTCAAGACATGGTTGATAGTGCTGTTAATCGTGCCTTGATCAATCAAGCTGGTGTGCTGTCTAATACGGTTTTCAACGCCGTGGCTAGAACTTTCAAAGAACGACAATTGCCACCAAATTATGTGGGTCCTTCTTATCATCAGCCGGGGTCACCAGTTGTCACAGCTCCATCGGCTAAAGCAGCAGCTGCGGGCACAGAAACTACTGTTCCTCCAAGCACATTAGGACTCACCGATGTGCAATCTATGCCGATGACAACCAATCCATCAACTTCAGATGAGCAAATCAAGCTTGCCACAGATCTGTTGGAATCGGCAATGTCGGGATCGGTTTCTCCCAACTGGTGGGGTTATGGTATGCCCCAGAGATGATGTTGAAGACACCAAGAACATCTCAGACGGCTGACACGAGAGGCAAGGCTCCTATGGCATCGGCACCTCCAAATTTACCGATGAATCAGAGTCCCCAGTATACTACAACTACTACTACAAGACCTTACACTGGGAATTCTCAAGCTCCAATGTTCCAGATGCCTAACGCATCGGCAGACTCAATGCCGACGCAGCAAAGGTTTATGACACAGCGAGGGTACGTCAATTCAATGATGATGCCCAATTACCAGTCGTCGGCAGGGCCTATGCCGATGAATTCCAATAGTGGATGGCCTGGACAATTTGTCTTCCCACAGATGCCTCAGCAGAGTCATCAAGCTCCAGGGTTTCAGCAAGGTCAAATCCAACTTGGGTTTCAGAATCAAGGGTTGGTCAACCATCCGATGTATCTTGGACAATAGATTGGTGGTCAGCAGATTGGTGGTCAAATGATTAACCCAATGTTCCATGCAGATCGTGCACCGCATAGACACGTGGAAGTATATCAGCAGGTGCCAGATCCGCAACCACCTCATCGGCAAGATGCCGATGCTTATTGGGCCGATAAGATTGCTGAAGTAATGAGAGACCAATTGGGATAAAACCCAAAGTCAACACTTACTCTTATCACACACCGTATCCTCCTGCATACGATTTGATTCCACTTCCAAATCGGTACAAGGTACCAGATTTCACTAAATTTTCTGGACAGGATGATACGTCAACCATGGAGCATGTCAACAGGTTCATCATCCAATGTGGGGAAGCTGCTAACAGGGATGAATTGAGGGTTCGACTGTTTTCATCATCTTTATCTGGATCGGCTTTCACCTGGTTTATATCATTGCCTCCTAATTCAGTGATTACTTGGGCCGATCTGGAGAAGCGATTCCACAAGTACTTCTTTTCTAGAGTCCATGAGAAGAATATTACTGATTTTGTCAGATTGAAGCAACGCAATGATGAATCGGTTGAAAGCTTTGTGCAGAGGTTGCGGGAAGTCAAGAACAAATGCTATACTCTGATTTTGGACGATCGGCAGCTAGCCGATTTGGCTTTCTAGGGTTTGTTGCCACATATCAGGGACAAATATGCTTCTCAAGAGTTCGAGAGGCACTTGGTCCAGAGGATTTCCGACCAGGATATCAAATCCTTTGAACCTAAGAGAGCTTAGAACAAAAAGGTGTCATTTGTTGACGAGGCAGCAAGCTCAGATTCTGATGAAGAGCCGGTCACCGGCTTGGCAGAGTGGGTGAAGAACAAGAAGTCGATGTCTTGCCCTTTTGGGCATAAAGAGCCAGAGAAGTTCGCATTTGATATCACCAAAGCGATAGGATATTTGACTTTCTACTCCAGGAAGGTCAGATCAAATTGTCACCCAACCATGTAATTCCATCGGCTGAAGAGTTGAAGAAGATGAAGTACTGCAAGTGGCATAATGCAACCTCTCACAGCACCTATGAGTGTAAAGTTTTTTAGACAACAACTATAATTGGCTATTGAATCTGGCAGAATCAAATTTGATAGTTCCAAAGCTCAGAAGCCGTTGAAGATCGATCAACATCCTTTCCCAACAAATATGTTGGATGCCAAGGGAAAAACCAAGGTCTTGACGTCGGAAGCGGCTGAAAGGAGTGCATCGGTAGATCCTCAGCATCAAATTACTGCTGCCGATGCCAAAGGAAAAGGCTTGATCCAAGAGGGAACTAATTCAGGAAGGTGTTGACACTTGCTAATACCACTTGAATACTAGGTTGTCATCCCCAGCATGGCACTAGAGTGTACTATGGTATTTATACGCACACAGATAATCCGCAAGCGCACGGATACCGTTGAAGCTTTTACCCGGTTAAAGGTTTTATCGTATCCACAGGGAAACGGGAGAACCAACTACGCTCTAACTTAAACAAGATAGATAGACAGGTGTGAATAGGAAAGATGGTAGAATTGAATAAGAACAATATTAAAGGTAAGATAACAGTGAGTGATAATATGGGAATAGAGAGTAGAGCAATCTAGTATATGGGCGATGGTAGCAGAATAGAGAGGATAACTATGGGTTCTCTACTTCAAAGGGGTATGTCTATGTCTGGCACGAACCACGTGACAAGAGTACACCACAAAGGATGCTTATCCTTAGGCCAATAAACCCTACCCATCCTGCTAACGACAGGTGGACTACAGAGGACCAACGTAACTGTCACCTACGCGGGCTACCACACGATCCAGCTAGACAGGGGATATCCACAAGTAATCTAGGTCTAAGCACCACGCTTACACCTATTCTACAACTCTAACCTATAGCGTCCTATAGATTAGAAGTACTCAAAAGAGTTGTGAACCAGAACATACATGATTAGTAATTGCATAATGAATTAGAAGTAAATTACCAGAGTCATCCCATGAGCAAGCTTGATTAGAGCTTGATCATGACGAAATACAACCGGAGGAAGAACCGACATGCCGGCGCCTCCTCTAATCCTCCTTCGCTCTCCATCTCGCTACTATCTAGATCTACTCTAGTTTAGAGAAGAGAGGAGAGCTCTCATCTCTAAACCCTAGCTTTTGCTCTGTCTATGAATAATGAATAATGATCAAGGGGTGCCTCCTCCAGGGGCCAGGGGGTCTGGTTATATAGTCCCCTCAAGTGAACCTGGGCCGTCGGATCAAACCGACATTGATTGAACGGTTATTCTTGATCCTTTAGGTCGGTGGAGATCTCCCGAGAGAAAGAGTCCTGATTGGGCTCCA
The DNA here is from genome assembly GCF_000003195.3 of Sorghum bicolor. NCBI lineage: Eukaryota > Viridiplantae > Streptophyta > Magnoliopsida > Poales > Poaceae > Sorghum > Sorghum bicolor. Next base: position 37,192,521 of record NC_012877.2, on the reverse strand, counting down.
AGTCAGGGCGGACGCCCAGGGCAGGAGGGCGGGCGCCCTGCCTCTAGCCCTGTTCGGCCTCCGCTTCCTTCCCGTGGCTTCTGGAGTCTTCTAGATGTAAGATAATTGCGCGGCACGTTAATATCTCTATGTAATCCCGACGTGTGGGCCTTTCTTCCGTATTTCCTGATAACCCCCTGCAGAAATAGACAAACACCAAAACTCGTGGAATTCTGTCAGATAAAACCCTAAGTCCAGATGTTGATTTCATTTGGATCCTTTTCTTTATTTATTTGATAATTAAATTTGATACTTAAGAACCGTCAACAAACTCCCCTAAGCTTACCTCTTGCTCGTCCCTGAGCAAGGATAGACTCAGCTATGGATCAGAAGTTGCTGCAATATCTTTAAAAATTTGACGGTACACATGCTTTTAAATAAGATCTTATCTCTGAGTTAGAGTAAACTGTCAAGACTTAAAACTTACTTACTTTACCTACACCATGGGACTTGTAACTGTCACTTCTGTCTTGAGTGGTTAAAAGATAGAACAGACTAGCCAAGTGCCATGTCTCTTATTCTTGATCAGCTATAGCTCTGGGATTTTTGCAGATTTTCAAATAAAACTCAGAAATTCCTTGTATGATTCTCTCAGGTCTCTCTTTTGTGGTATTTTTGGATCCTTACCAAGGCATTGATGGTATATGCCTTCTCTCAAGATATGTGGTATTTGTGGTATGAGGCATAGTGACATTGCCTTCTCTCTCACCCTACTCTAATAAGGCTTTAATATCTGAAGCTCATAGGTGGGAGATAAAGTATACATACTTACAAGACATTTATTGCATAGTCAAACCATGGATCCAAAGAAACAAGCCAATAAGTTTAATCAAGATGTGCATGTGTGGCGAATGAATGGTGTATGGTGATGATGGTGATAACAATGGTGGTGGAAGTCTAATTCTACATTGCTCTTTTGAGGGGATACATACCTTCCTTGCTTTTTGAAACTTTATGAGGAGAATGAGATGCTCTTCTTTTTCTTTTCTCTCAGGTGGGTATCTTGCACCCCTAATTCTACTGTCGGACACTTGTCCATTTTTACCTCTCGTCTCACTTTTTCTTTTCTTTCGAGGTTCCGAGCACTTGCTCCTTTTTATTTCCTCGTATTATTCCTTTTTTTAGAGCACTCATCTCTTGAGATAATATAGCAAGTGGTAGTAACAAGATAACTTGAGCATTTATTTCACAAGGGAAAACAGAAAATATTTTTGGTTATTCTCTCCCGGATTAGGAGTAGAATATTTTTGGGTGATTCTGGAGATGGAATGGGTGGATATATGTGGATGGTACTTCCGGAGTAGAAGTAGCATATATGAGCGAACGTGCAAGTGAAATCTTGATTTAACCACATGACAAGCTCCTAAGGGTCTACACAGCTTGACCATACTCAATGCTCATAAGCAGTAAATAGTAAATGTGTGGCTCAAAGTCTAGCAAGCATGTATATATGGCTGTGGTAGGAATTTAAGCTCTCATCATACAGAAACTCATCATGCAACATTTTAAAGATTTTCAAAGATAAAATTCTCCAGAATTCTAGCATCTCTAGGAACAGATAAGCAGCAGCTCAACCTTCCCATATCATATCCGTTAACAACTTAGACTTCAGATCAAGTTTTCATCCCACAAGTTTAGGTCTAGAGCAAGCTTTAAATTATAACAGTTATATCTAAACTTGAGAGAGAACTTAAAATTTGCAAATTAGGCAGAGCAACTATTTATCATATCCATGCTTAAGTTTTATTTAGATACAGATTAGCATAGCCACTTTATTTATTTATTAAACACACTAAGCAAAAGACATATATATATAAGCATAAAATCTTTATTCGGTTTTCCCATAGTTTATGTGTATTAATATTCTAAAATAGTATAAGTATAAAGATAGATAGAAATACTTATCGGGATAAATGGGGGTGCTCTCCCCCAAGCTGAATTTTGACGTAATTTCTCTTGATGTAGCTAGCAGGTGGCAGAGGTGTAATTGAAAGTCAGCAGCATTCTGACAGCGATTAGAATGTCCTGTGTCTGCTAGTCTTCTTGATTCTTAAATTCTGTGGAGCTCAAATAGACAACAAAGCTTGTGGAACTGATTAAGTGTTAGCATAAATATCTAGCCTTTATTATTTTGAGACTCCTTGATAAATATTACTCCCTGTTTTTATATTTTTTTTTATTTTATAAAACAGAAAAATATTTATTTTTATTTTTATGCCTCCACAGTGAATGTACTTATGGTTTTTATACCACTCGTCTACTCACATGGGGCTTACTGTTTTTCATATTTTTATTTTCTTTTTAAGACAGCATGAACATGTTTAACTAAATAAACTATTTGAAATAACTGAAAGGGAAAGAGTAACTACCAAGTTTACCTCTTGGCAAGGCGTTCGGTGTTTTTAAGTCCTCCGAACGGGACTCTCCGTTTTCTTAATTGTCCTGAGGTTCGCTGGGTGGCGTAGTCGGTACTTCCGGCAGTGCCTCCTCTTCTTATATAGTTATCTTCATTTTCCATACCTGACTCGGTGCTTCAATCTCCTCTAGATAATTCTGTTTAAACTCTACGTCTTCTGACCTTACAACTTCTCCTTCATAGTCTTCCCATCCGTCCTTGATGATCTGCCTTCTCTGGTTGCGGTTGCGTCTCTTTCTGACCTGCTTAGATTCTTCAACGATATAGTTAGGGTCAGTAAAATAACGGCGTACCTTCTCTGAGGGGAAGTGCATATGGACTTCTCCGGTTCCAATGTAGATAATCGCTTTAACGGTGCTGAGGAACGGTCTTCCAAGGATGACGGGTGGATCATACTCGTCTTCTCCCATATCAACAACTTGAAAGTCTGTGTAGACAAAGTGATCGTCTATTTTGACTGGGACATCAGATACTATTCCTTGAACTTCTCGAAATGTCTGATCTGCCATCTGGAGCTGAATGTATGTTGGTCTTAGTGGCATGGTCCTGAACAAGAGCCGATAAGTGACTGCGGCCATTATGTTGACACCTGATCCGGTGTCGCAATTCGTCTTGTAGAAGTTGTATCCATTTATGGAGCAGTAAATGCTTGGCATTCCTGGGTCGTCCTTCTTGGTCAAAAACGGTGACTTCAGTTGGTGATCTTGGCCTCCATGGACTACAGTGACCATCTTAGCTGACTCGGTCCACACTTGCTTGTTCCTGTTCCTCCTGTTGGTCCTCTTCCTTGATTTACGTCTGGATTGATCTTGAATTTGTGTAGTCTTGTTCTTGAAGAAAAATGTCTCCTTCTTCCCTTTGACGTAGAAACTGATCTTGGCAGCACTGGCGTAGATGATAGCTCCCGTGGTGTTCAAGAATGGCCTCCCTAAGATGATAGGTGCTCTCTCATCATTTCCGGTCTCTACCACTACGAAGTCTGCTGGTGCATACAAGGTACCAACTCGGACACAAAGGTTCCTCACTATTCCTTTTGGAAAAGTTATCGTCTGATCTGCAAACTGCAAACACATGGTTGTCTCTAATAAAGGATATGTAAAGAATTTTTCATAGAGTACCCTGGGTATAATGTTGACGCTAGAGCCAAAGTCACAGAGTGCTTCTGGGAAGTCCACCATGCTGATGGAGATCGGGATGACGGGGCGTCCTGGATCGCCTCTCTTGACCGGCAGAAGGTCAGTAGAGAATTCAGTGATGGGGTTACTCCAATTACCTGCATCAAACACGTCTACAAGATTTGCAGATTCTAATCCTTCCGGTTGTGATGGTATACCGGGGTTAGTAGTAGGAACAGCAGCAGCTATTTGATTTAACTGAGATTCAATCATTTTATTAAAGCTAATTTGATTCTTGATGGCAGTAGAAAAATTATCCATTCTATTACTTATATTTTCTAGCATTTTATCATTAGATGCCAATTTCTTAGATAGGTTATCCATTAGCTTGCCTTGATTAGACACTAACTCTCTCAAAGGTGGAAAATTATTATTGTTGTTGTAAGAATTGTTACCTTGATAATTACCTGAGTAGTTAGGCCTCTGTTGATTCCAACCTTGATTTTGTTGAGGACGGTTGTAGTAGTTGTTGTTGTTGTTGTAGTTCACATCCTCAAGTATCTCAGGGCAGTGGTTGCCTGAGTGTCCAGTGTCTCCACACTCCTCACAAGTCATGTGAGAGTCGTAGATGTGCATAACTTCTTTTTTGTCTCCAGCTCTATCGTCGAGCTTCTTCATGAGCAGGTCTAGCTTTGCAGACAGCATGTCTACCTCCTTCAGCTGATGCATACCTCCACCTCTCTTGCGTGTCTGGGTCCTCTCTTCATTCCAGCTTTGGTTGGATGCCATCTTCTCCACAAGAGCTGTGGCTTGTGATATAGTAAGTGATACGAATGCTCCTCCAGCTGCAGCATCCATAGTCTCTCGGGCACTGTTGCTGAGCCCATGATAGAATGTCTGCATCAATAGCCAACTCTCCATTCCATGATGGGGACATTCTAGGATGTAGTCTTGAAAGCGCTCCCATGCTTCTGGAACAGATTCATCATTTTGTTGCTGAAAACTTGTAATCTTCCCACGGAGAGCATTGGTCTTGCCCATGGGAAAGGACTTAGCCAGGAAGTTTGTTGAGCAGAGTGCCCACGTAGTATTCTTCTCCTTTGTAGCATAGAACCACTGCTTCGCTCTTCCTAATAGTGAGAAAGGAAAGAGGCGAAGTAGTATAGCGTCTTTGGAAACTCCTGCTATGGTGAATGTGTTGCAAATCTCCAGGAAGTGTTGTAAATGAGCACTAGCATCTTCGTGTGCCTTCCCACAGAACTGGTTGGATGGCACCATGTTGATAAGTCCAGGCTTGAGCTCAAAGTTGCCATCGATCTCTGCAGCAAGTCCAGTGCGGATGTTGTCCGTAGTGGGAGCTGAGAACTCACGGATCGATTTGTTCGCCATGGCTTCGAACTCTGAAGACAAGTTCCGGTGATCTTCTTGATTGGATGAAGCTTCTTCGTGAAGTGTTGATGATTTCTTTAGCTTGGCTCTCGTCTTCTTGAATAATGCTTCGGGATTGTCAACAAAATTTCCTGGAAGATGTCTTCTATTCATACATTCCCCTGCATAAGATAAAATAGAAAAATATCAGGGTAAAACTGTATGAGAGAATAGATAAGCTCAATCATATTAGTGATGCGAATGATAACTCAAAATCTTTTATTCCATTCCTGATTGGTAATCAACCTTCTCCGGCAACGGCGCCAAAAATGCTTGTTGGGTATTCTTAACATCATTACTAAAAGTAGACTAAGTTCTAAATCTAGCAACGGTGCCAAAAATGCCAAACCTATCCCTTACACCACTTAAGCCAAGTTGTCATCCCCAGCATGATATAAGAGACGCGGTATTGAAATATGCAATTGCTCTTCTAAATAAATAATGAATGGGATCTGCAAGCGCACAGATTAATACCGATGCAACATTTTAACCGGGAAGTATTCCAGGTATCGTTATTTATATTTTTACCACTGGGAAGGGATTAGCAATCATCACTATTGATTACAGAATAGAATATGAGATTGAGCATCTATCATTGCATGTATAATTGAGAACATTATATCTAACTCATCATACAGGGATAAGTGTCACATAAAAGATATATAAAATAATAATAGTGATAAGGATAACTAATCTGATCTAGCCACATAATAAATATGATAAGCACCTCAATTAGATACTCTAGAAAGTCATTAGCATGGTATTAGAACGAACTACAAGAATATTCCCTAAGTTATTCTCAACTATATAGTCTAGCATATCATAGTTAGTGCAAGCATACTTAGCAATCATTGCGAGACAAGACTACGCCCATGCATAGTGATATTAGCAAGGAATATGAGAAACATAGCAATCACTCCCCTATAATAATGTTGCTCTGCCAGCCCAATACACGAGAGGGGGACTATATAAGAATCAATGAAGCTGTCACTATCACAAACTACCCCACGATCTGGCATATTGGGTACAATCGCAGATAAATATGGTATAAGCACCACGCCTACACAATATCTATCATTTACCCATGGATCCGATGGATAAACGCTATACGATCCTAAGCATGTATATAGATCGTATCTAACTAAGCCAAGTACATAACTATGATAAACTAAGAACAATATAATCTTGAATATAAGCAAGTAGAGCAAAGTCATAAGCAATATATTGAAATAGAACAAAGTCATATTCATAATATTGAAGAACAAAGATAATTAGAAAGTAATTAGAAGCACAATTAGAGAATTACCAAGAATCCTCCTGACAGATCCGGAAACCAATCGAAGATTGACTCCTTCTAGTTCTAATTCTATGTAGCTATGCTAATCTAGATATCTAATTGATGTGGTGGCTCTAATCTTGATCAGAGGCTTCTTCTCCCTTGATGGAACAATGAATTAGGGTTGAGAGGCTCTCTCCTCCAGGGGCCAGGGGGTCTGGTTTTATAGTCCCTTCAAGTGAATATGGGCCCTTGGATCAAACCGACATAGATTGTATGGTTTAGATTCATCCTTTAGGTCGGTGGAGACTTCCCGCAAAGCAGAGTCCTGTTTGGACTCCAACAGGGGGCGGGCGCCCAGTAGGACAGGGCGGGCGCCCTGCCTCTGGCCCCGTTTCGCCTCCGCTTCGGTCTCGTGGCTTCTGGAGTCTTCTAGATGTAAGATAATTGTGCAGCACGTTAATATCTTTACGTAATCCTGACATGTGGGCCTTTGTTCCATATTTCCTGATAACCCCTTGCAGAAATAGACTAACACCAAAACTCGTGGAATTCTGTCAGATAAAACCCTAAGTCTAGATCTTGATTTCATTTGGATCCTTTTCTTTATTTATTTGATAATTAAATTTGATACTTAAGGACCGTCAACAATGGTATATGCCTTCTCTCAAGATATGTGGTATTTTTGGTATGAGGCATAATGATATTGCCTTCTCTCTCACCCTACTCTAACAAGGTTTTGATATCTGGAGCTCATAGTTGGGAGACAGCTAATACATACTTACAAGACATTTATTGCATAGTCAAACCATGGATCCAAAGAAACAAATCAATAAGCCAAATCAAGATGTGCATGTGTGGCGAATGAATGGTGTATGGTGATGATGGTGATAACAATGGTGAAAGTCTAATTCTACTTTTGCTCTTTTGAGGGGATACATACCTTCCTTGCTTTTTGAAAATTTATGAGGAGAATGAGATGCTCTTCTTTTTCTTTCCTCTCAGGTGGGTATCTTGTACCCCTAATTCTACTGTCGGACACTTGTCCATTTTTACCTCTCGTCTCACTTTTTCTTTCTTTCGAGGTTCCGGGCACTTGCCCCTTTTTATTTCCTCATTTTTTTCTCTTTTCTTTTTTTTTCTTTTCAGAGCACTCATCTCTTGAGATAATATAGCAAGTGGTAGTAGCAAGATAACTTGAGCATTTATTTCACAAGGAAAAACAGAAATATTTTTGGCTATTCTCTCCCAGATTAGGAGTAGAATATTTTTGGGTTGTTCTGGAGATGGACATGGATGGATATATGTGGATGGTACTTCCGGAGTAGAAGTAGCATATATCAGTGAATGTGCAAGTGAATCTTGATTTAACCACATGACAAGCTCCTAAGGGTCTACACAGCTTGACCACACTCAATGCTCATAAGCAGTAAATAATAAATTTGTGGCTCGAAGTCTAGCAAGCATGTATATATGGCTGTGGTAGGAATTTAAACTTTCATCATACAGGAACTCATCATGCAATATTTTAAAGATTTTTCAAAGATAAAATTCTCTAGAATTCTAGCATCTCTAGGAACAGATAAACAACAGCTCAACCTTCCCATATCATATCCGTTAACAACTTAGATTTCAGATCAAGTTTTCATCCCACAAGTTTAGATCTAGAGCAAGCTTTAAATTATAACAGTTATGTCTAAACTTGAGAGAGAACTTCAAATTTGCAAATTAGGCAGAGCAACTATTCATCATATCCATGCTAGAGTTTTATTATTAAGATTCAGTTTAGCATAGCCACTTTATTTATTTATTAAACACACTAAGCCAAAGATATATATATATATAAGCACAAAATCTTTATTTGGTTTTTCATAGTTTATGTATTTTAATATTCTAATATAATATAAGTATAAAGATAGGTAAAAATACTTAGCGAGATAAATGGGGGTGCTCTCCCCCAAGCTGAATTTTGATGTAATTTCTCTTGATGTAGCTAGCAGGTGGCAGAGGTGTATTTGAAAGTCAGCAGCATTTTGACAGCGATTAGAATGTCCTCCGTCTGCTAGTCTTCTTGATTCTTAAATTCTTTCGGCGAGGGTTCAATGTTTTAAGTCTCCTTAATAAGACTTCTCACCGGGTTCATTCTTTAGGTGCGTCATTTGATTCAGGTGCGGACCTTGACGTCTGCACCTCTTCATTTGCCCAGCAGTGGCGTTGGTAGTATCCTGCTCAGTGTGTTTGTGCTCGTAGATCCAGGTCCTTCACTTGGTAGAGTCTGAGAGTTATAAAACTCCTCCGTGTTTTGCTCGAAGTGTACCTGCTCATAGAGACAAGGCAGAGATCAAGTGCATGGGTCCTGTTGGTGGAAAACACCAACAGAACCTAAAGTGTATTTGTTCTTCTCTAACCCTAAGCATAGTGAGCAAGACAAAGTTGATGGATGAAAGGTTCATGAGTGTAGCACTTATAACATTTGTCAGATCAGATCGCTCAACCTTATGGAAAGATAATCTATCTATGTATATGTCTTTTTCTTTATATCTCTCAATGATTGAATGTGTAACATTTTAGCTCATATGATTAGGAGTGTGGGATCATGGAGGTAGTACTAAGAACAAGGATTAAAGGACTAAACATGTTGAATCAGTTGGGTTGGTTAATCTAGAGTTGTAATTCATACATGTTTGTCTCTTTTATTTATCTGAACGCCAGAACCAAGGAGAAGCTTATAAAAGTGATAGTCAAGTACCTTAAGATGTTACCTTGCTTAAAGAGTGATGGTACAGTGTCACCTTGTAGAAGCTTTCCTTTCTTAGCGGTTGTGCATCGTGTTTGTGGCACCCTCCATGGATCATCTCTCTATGATGAATGAGCTATGTCCTTCTTGTGCAAATTGTTAAACTTCATGTGTCACTCTCTTCGTCTCTAATGTGAGTTTATCTCAGGACTTCCCAAATCGATGTTGAAAGTTTTTTTTCTACAGGGGTTAGTCCGACAAAAAATATATCAATGTTGTATGATGATTGGTTGGACATACCTTGTGCTTGTCATTCATCCGATCTTCTTGCTCCAATCCTGTAAAGGTTAGTGACAAGAATACCCGAAGGAATATTTTTACAATTATCCTTATATGCTCAATACATGAGGTAATGTTATAAATAATTAAAAGCTCATGTTACGATTTGATCAGTGCTTATTTTAGGACACTAAGCTTGTCTTTGGGAAACCATCAATTTATGTCGGCGAAGTGGTTTCCCTTCCAACGCTGACCTAAATCAAGATCAACTCAATGAGATCTGCAATATTTATTATAGACATATGCATCGACAACCGCCCTTTTAAAGTTTTTATAAATAGAAAGGAAGAGGGGGTTGGAGATCTCAAGTGTGGTGATGTTGGAGAGACCAATAGATTGGGAAGATGTTGCATATGAGCATGGAGTAAACAAAGTGGCTATGAAATAAATTCCATGCTCATTAATGTTATCTTCGTCTCCAATCTGAATGTTCAGAGTTTCTCTTGGATTGGTCTCACCTATGTCCTCTTCTATAGTTGCATGAATCCCATCTTCAAAGGGAGTCAAGAAGTCACCATTTGAAATTGAACCAAAGTCAGAATTCATTAAGGCTTCTTCCTTATCCATCCATTCTAGACATTCTAGCCATTTAGAACTTGTGATCAGGAAAGGGGAGGTGTTAGAATTTTTAATATGGCTTAGCTCTCCTTCACTTGATATGTCATCCTCGACTTCTTCATAACAGGAACCAGGACATTCTCTAAGAGAACCATTATTGCGAGGATTTGAATTATCCCTGATTGAAGGTCTCTTATGGAACCAGAAGTCTAAACCATCAGCATCTGAAAGATTTATGGTCGGAATTCCTTCCTCCCTTGGAGAATTTTTGGGTATTGATGGTTTAGGATCGATAGCTAAAGTTTGGAATTGAAGTGGTTGTGATCTAGCTATCGAAACTTCTTCTTCTTGTCTAGGAACTGGTTCTGTCTCTTTCTCAGGGATATAAAAGCTAGGAGACTGTCCACTTAATAAATCAATCAAATTCCAAGCTTCACTAGCAGGTAGGTGATAGAAGGATCCTCTAGAGGCTATATTCAAGGTTTGCTTATTTTCCCCACTAAGGCCCTCAAAAAAATGAATTAGAAGAACTTCTTCTGGAATAGAAAGCTTTGGGCCAGTGAGAGTAAGGTCAATAAAGCGGTCCCATGATTTGCCAAGAGATTCTTCTTCCAGTTGTCTAAAAGAAAGAATCTCACGCCGAAGTTCCACCACTTTGGAGATTGGAAAATATTTTAAAAGAAAACTATTATGTAACTCCTTCCAATCTCCATGAACACTCCCTACTTTGAGTTTATACCAATGTCTAGCTTTTCCTATTAAAGAGAACGGAAAGAGCTTCCATTTAAGGGTCTCATCGGACATGCCTTCTATGCAAAGGAGGTCACAGACTCGATAAAACTCTCTTAGGTGTGTGTATGGGTTTTCCTCACCTTCTCCTGAGAAAGGTTGTTTTTGAACAAATTCTATGTATTCGGGGTCTATCTCAAAACTAGATGCTATGATAGGCTTTGAAGATTTTGGTGGTTCGAGATGTGTGCCTGTAGGTCTAGGAAATTCATAGATAGACATGTTTGAATTCATGATAGACCAGAGATCAAGGATTAGATAAGAAGAAAGATTAGCAGAGATGAGGCAAAGGATAAAAGGAAAATATTTTTTTTATTATGTTTCTTAGAAAATGATTAAGATAGTTCGTAGTCAACTCAGCAACCGTTTCCCCAGCAACGGCGCCAAAAATGCTTGTTGACACTTGCTAACACCACTTGAATACTAGGTTGTCATCCCCAGCATGGCACTAGAGTGTACTATGGTATTTATACACACACAGATAATCCGCAAGTGCACGGATACCGTTGAAGCTTTTACACGGTTAAAGGTTTTATCGTATCCACAGGGAAACGGGAGAACCAACTACGCTCTAACTTAACCAAGATAGATAGATAGGTGTGAATAGGAAAGATGGTAGAATTGAATAAGAACAATATTAAAGGTAAGATAACAGTGAGTGATAATATGGGAATAGAGAGTAGAGCAATCTAGTATATGGGCGATGGTAGCAGAATAGAGTGGATAACTATGGTTTCTCTACTTCAAAGGGGTATGTCTATGTCTGGGACGAACCACGTGATAAGAGTACACCACAAAGGATGCTTATCCTTGGGCCGATAAACCCTACCCGTCCTGCTAACGAGAGCTGGACTACAGAGGACCAACGTAACTGTCACCTACGCGGCCTACCACACGATCCAGCTAGACAGGGGATATCCACAAGTAATCTAGGTCTAAGCACCACGCTTACACCTATACTATAACTCTAACCTATAGCGTCCTATAGATTAGAAGTACTCAAAAGAGTTGTGAACCAGAACATACATGATTAGTAATTGCATAACGAATTAGAAGTAAATTGCCAGAGTCATCCCATGAGCAAGCTTGATTAGAGCTTGATCATGACGAAGTACAACCGAAGGAAGAACCGACAGGCCGGCCTCTCCTCTAATCCTCCTTCACTCTCCATCTCGCTACTATCTAGATCTACTCTAGTTTAGAGAAGAGAGGAGAGCTCTCATCTCTAAACCCTAGCTTTTGCTCTGTCTATGAATAATGAATAATGATCAAGGGGTGCCTCCTCCAGGGGCCAGGGGATCTGGTTATATAGTCCCCTCAAGTGAACCTGGGCCGTCAGATCAAACCGACATTGATAGAACGGTTATTCTTGATCCTTTAGGTCGGTGGAGATCTCCCGAGAGAAGGAGTCTTGATTGGGCTCCAAGTCAGGGCGGGCGCCCAGGGCAGGAGGGCGGGCGCCCTGCCTCTGGCCCCGTTCGGCCTCCGCTTCCTTCCCGTGGCTTCTGGAGTCTTCTAGATGTAAGATAATTGCGCGGCACGTTAATATCTCTATGTAATCCCGACGTGTGGGCCTTTCTTCCGTATTTCCTGATAACCCCCTGCAGAAATAGACAAACACCAAAACTCGTGGAATTCTGTCAGATAAAACCCAAAGTCTAGATGTTGATTTCATTTGGATCCTTTTTTTGTTTATTTGATAATTAAATTTGATACTTAAGGACCGTCAACAGAAGGCATCCCCGATCTGGTGTTGTGATAACTCACAGAAGGCCTCGGGAGACTTGGCAGCAACGCAAGGATCGGTTTCGGCGCCAGCAAGATGACTGTCGTCCGGAAGAAGAAAGACGCCGACAAGAGTGGAATCGGCATAGAGATCACTGGAATTGTCCATTCTTTATCGATTGTTGGGAGCAAAAATCAAGTTGCCCACTGTTAGAGATTGCCCTAAGTGTAATGGTTACGATCGGTATGACAGATCCGATCGGGGCTATCACGATGATAATCGGCGGTTTAATGGGCTGATTAGGGGGAGAGCATCGATTCATGATCGGCTTGGGGGGTTAACTCAGTGTGCATGATAGGCTTGGTGATCGTGTTGAATATTTTCCTAGGAATCAGGAAGAGCTTAAAGAGATGGCTAATGCGCGTGTTCCGGATGAGTTCATATTTTGCAGAGATGCCAATACTCATCGGGTGGAGTCAAGGGAACATCGTCATCCATCGGCAAGGCAGTCACCACTTCCCCCATGGTGTCCAGAGGGGTTGACTAAAACACATAAGAGGAGGCTGCAGCGCGAAAGACGAGAAAAGCTAAGCAAGGGGGTGAACTCTGGCCAATCTGGGGATCAGCAGCAATCAGATCCTAAGGTGAAAGGGCCATCGGCAGAAGTTAACATGGTATTTATGTTGCCGATGGAATTCCTTGCGCCGTCCAGCGATGATGAGGAGTTGGATTTTTCCAACCAGATAGCTCAGTTGGCTCTGGATCCGATGACAGCTATCTTCGAAAAGCCTACGGACAATGAAAGGCAGCATCTTAAAGCTTTGTTTGTCAAAGGAAGGGTTGATGGTTAGCCAATGACCAAAATATTAATTGATGGTGGAGCTGCTATCAACATCATGCCATATGCAGTATATCAGAAGCTTGGAAAAGGGGACCAAGATTTGACCAAGACCGATATGATGCTAAAGGACTTCGAGGGAAATGTATCTCCGGTTAAGGGAGCAATCTGTATCGAGTTGACCATCGGCAGCAAAACCTTGCCGACAATTTTCTTTGTGATCAGTGGAAAAGGGGCTTATAATCTGCTGGTAGGGAGAGACTGGATTCATGCCAATTGTTGCATTCCATCAACAATGCACCAATGTTTGGTCCAGTGGGTAGGTGACAATATTGAGATTGTCCCAGGAGATTCTTCTTATGTCATTGCATCGGCATAAACAGATACCTATGATAGAACTAGGTGTATGTCGGGAGAGATTTGGGAGAAGGATTTCCTCAAAGTTGCCGATTACGAAATTCCACTGATCCAAGCAGTCGGTTCTGATGAGGGTTTTTGATGGATAGGTTCGCCGATGATGGAAAATTAGGCTAAGGTTTCACATCGGCTGATGATGTGGTAGAAGTAGATATAGGTAGTGGTGATAAGCCTAGACCTACTTTTATTAGTGCTAAGTTAAATTCTGAGTGTAAGCAGGAGTTAACCAATTTGTTAAAGGAATATAAAGATTGCTTTGCTTGGGATTACACTGAGATGCCTGGTTTGGACCGATTGATTGTTGAACATCGGTTGCCTATCAAGTCTGGATTTCGGCCACATCAACAGCCAGCTCGCCGATGTAATCCTAATATTCTTCCTGATATCAAGGCAGAAATAACCAAACTTATTGAAGCTAAATTTATTCGGCAGTGTCGGTATGCCAAGTGGATTTCCAATGTTGTTCCAGTTTACAAGAAAATTGGAAAGCTTCTGGTTTGCATTGATTTCAGGAATCTTAATAAAACTACACCGATTGATGGTTACCCAATGCGAGTTGCCGATCTGCTAGTTGATGCTGTAGCTGGGCATCGGATCATCAGTTTTATGGATGGCAATGCAGGGTACAATCAAATATTCATGGCTGAAGAAGATATTCCAAAGACTGCATTTAGATGTCCTGGTCATGTTGGGTTGTTCGAATGGATAGTCATGACCTTTGGCTTGAAAAATGCTGGTGCTACTTATCAGAGGGCTATGAATTTTATCTTTCATGAGTTCATCGGCAAGCTGGTGGAAATTTATATTGATGATGTGGTGGTTAAGTCTGGAGATTTCACAAAACATCTTGCTGATTTGCGAAAGGTGTTGGAGTGCACAAGGAAGCATGGTTGAAGATGAACCCTAACAAGTGTGCCTTTGGCATATCGGCAGGACAATTCCTTGGTTTCATGGTGCATCAGAGAGGAATTGAAATTAGTAGGAGATCCATTGATGCTATCAATAAAATAGTTGCTCCTACCAACAAAACTGAGCTCCAGTCCTTGATCGGCAAGGTAAATTTTATGAGGAGATTTATATCTAACTTGTCTGGTAAAATTCGTGCTTTCAGTCCTTTACTCAGATTGAAAGCCGATCAAGAGTTCGTATGGGGAAAGGAGCAACAGTTGGCTTTAGATGAAATCAAGAATTATTTGGTAAATCCTCCAGTTCTGATTCCACTTCAGCAAGGAAAACCCTTCAGGTTATATTTGTCTACCGATGGGATGGTCATCGGTTCGGCTTTAATTCAAGAATTTGAAGGGAAGGTACGTGTGATTTACTATTTAAGCAGGAGATTGGTTGATGCTGAGACCAGGTAATCGGCCATTGAAAAGTTGTGTTTGTGTCTTCATTTCTCATGTATTAAGTTGAGACACTATTTGTTATCGGCTGAATGCACTGTTATATGCAAAGATGATGTGGTCCGGTATATGCTATCTATGCCGATCATGAGTGGCAGAATCGGTAAATGAATTTTGGCACTGTCGGAATTTGATTTGCGTTACGAATCAGCTAAGGCAGCTAAAGGACAGGTTATGGCTGATTTTGTGACTCAACATTGCGGTGCAGTGGAAACTTTGGAAATTGTGCCTTGGACGCTCTTCTTTGATGGATCCACGTGTGACCGGGGGGCAGGAATCGGCATAGTGTTAATTTCCCCTCGGGGAAGGAAGTATGAATTCTCCTTGCCGATTGTTGCCACGTCGACAAATAATCAAGCTGAATCTCAGGCTTTAATTAAGGGGTTGGAGTTGTTAAAAGAGGTTCGTGCTGATGCTGTTGAAATCTTTGGAGATTCTATGTTGGTTATAAATCGATTGGCTGGAAGTTATGAATGCCGAAGTGAGGTATTAATAACGTATTACGAAAGGAGTGTGCAACTGTTGAGGGAATTCAAGGATTTCCGATTAGAGAATGTTCCTTGGTTGCATAATGAAGAGGCCAATCGGTTGGCTCAGCATGCCTCGGGATATCAACCCATGTTAAACGCAATATCGGCAATCAGTGTCGATGATTGGAGAAAAGAAATCATTGATTATTTGAAGGATCCATCCAAAAAAGTTGAGAGACGTGTTCGGTTTCAAGCCACCAAGTATGTGCTCCTTGAAGATGAATTATATTATCGAACCATTGATGGGATTCTTCTCAGATGCTTAGGTGATGATGAGGCTAAAAGTTTAATGGGAGAAATCCATGAAGGAGTATGTGGAGCACATCAGTCGGCTTTTAAGATGAAGTGGATGATTAGGAGTAATGGGTATTATTGGCCAACCATACTTAAAGAATGCTTTAAATATTTCAAGGGGTGTCAAGGATGTCAGAAGTTTGGCAATGTTCAAAGAGCACCCGCATCGGCCATGAATCCTATCATCAAACCTTGGCCGTTCCGAGGATGGGCTATTGACTTGATCGGCCAGATTTATCCGCCATCCAGCAAAGGACATAAGTTTATCTTGGTTGCCACCGATTATTTCACCAAATGTGAAGCTATTCCTTTGAAGAAAGTTACATCGGCCAATATGATTGATTTTGTGAAGGAGCATATTATTTACCGATTTGGAATTCCTCAAACAATTACTACCGATCAGGGTACTATGTTTACATCAGGGGAGTTTGATGAGTTTGCAATCGGTATGGGAATTAAAGTATTAAATTCTTCTCCTTATTATGCTCAAGCTAATGGGCAGGCTGAAGCATCTAACAAAGGAATTATCAAACTTATTAAACGAAAGATTGAAGAAAATCCTAGGAGGTGGCATACGTTGTTGAATGAAGCTTTATGGTCATATCGGATGGCTTGTCATGGGTCGACCAAAGTTTCACCTTATCAGTTAGTGTATGGACATGACGCAGTGTTACCTTGGGAAATTAAGACCGGGTCTAGGCGACTATCTTTTCAAGATCAATTGACTGCCGATGATTATACTACTTTGATGACAGACGAGTTGGATGATCTAGCAGGGCATCGGCTAAGGGCTTTGATGAGTATAGAAGAGAATAAGAAGAGAGTTGCCAGATGGTATGATAAAAAGGTAAAGGCTAAGGAGTTTGCCGATGGAGACTTAGTATGGAAGCTAGTTTTACCGATCGGGACTAAAAGTTCAAAATTTGGGAAGTGGTCTCCCAATTGGGAGGGTCCCTATCGAATAAATCGATCTGCTCCTGGCAACGCCTATATCTTAGAAACTCTCGAAGGAGTTGAATTTCCCAGGGCATTAAATGGCAAATATTCAAAGAAATATTACCCGAGCATATGGGTCGACGCATAAAAGTTTAAGTGCCGATAACATTCCTATCGGCTGGATTAAACTGTGTCTGGGGCCGGACTTAGTGTTTTAAAAGGGTGCCGATAACAGTCCTATTGGCTAGACCAAAATAATCAGGAGTGTTCAAAAGAAAAGAGCAGGACACACTGCCGATGGAGAATTCATACATTCAGCAAAGCCTAGATCGTCGATATAGCGCGCAGGCGGATTTGGTTGGCCTCTTCTATTTCTTTGATGTCTTCATCGGCAGAACCTTCCACCGGTTTCAGCTTCTTCTTCATTTGTAGTGCTTTACGAGAATGAGTGTTCCGTTCTTGTTCAAGGGTCTTGATCATATCAGGCAGCTGGCTTTCTTCCTATTGGGCTTCAGATAGAGCTTCTTCTACCTGTTTGAGTTCTGCCAACAGGGCGTCTCTCTTCGCTGATAGATCAGAGATTTTTTGTTTTAGCACATCTCCTAAGGACTTCAGAGTGCCGATGCTCTTATGCTTCTCATCGGCAAGGAGCTTCACTTTCATCATCTCCTCTGAGAGCTGGGCGTGTGCAGCTCTATCGGCAAGGCGTTGAGCAGCCTTTTGGTATTGCAGCTGGCGACTCTCTAAATGTGCAGCCTGGAAAAGAATCTCTTCGGCATCGGCAGGAATTTGGCCTCTGAGAGTCTTGAACAAGGCCTTGGCTGAATCGGAGTCGTCGACCAATTGGGCCGTGTCTTGATGAAGGAGGGCCGACAATTCTTCTAACTTTGCTCTGATTTCTGCCGATGAGATTCCAATAGCTCGAGAAGAACTTGCCTCCTCGCCTTCATCCTCAGAGATGTCGATGGCAAAGGAGAACAAGCTATCAGGAGAGTCTTGTTCCTGAAAAGAAAAATAAAATAAGTTACTCTATGATCAAGCACTGATAAACAATACAGATAGAGATTGGGTAACTTACTTGTTTTAGGGCCATCTCTCGCCTCTGACTGGATGACGCCGATGGAACCATGGGTTGATCGGCTGAGATTGCCAATGAAACTATGACATCTGAAAGATTGACAGAAGTGATTAATAAAGTGGAAAAACAGGTTCATCGGTAGTAAATGGAGAGTATATTACCTTGAGGGGGTGCAGTGCTTGTCTGGATCGAGGAGACTAACGATGCTATGATTATGCTTGCTGGATCGGTGGTCTGCTTGTGTACATCAGCTGGTATTTCTTCTGGCTGAGGTACCTCTGGCTGGAGCTCTTCCACTTGGGGTTCTTCTTGTGACTGAGGAGGAGATGGAATCTGTTGTGTCTGGATTTCTGGAGAAGAGGGGGATGATTCTACTGGGATTGGAGACACTGGGGGAGGAGAAGGCGTTGTTGTTCTCTAACGCTTTGCTTGTAATCTGGTACTCTTGGAATCTTTTCTCTTCGGTTGACTGGACTGGGGGGCATCGGCAGTACTACTTCTGGTCTTTGCCGATGTACTAGTGTGCTGATACAATAATAAGAAGTTTGTGAGTACAAGTGTGATAGGTATAAGAATGAGATTGGTATGAATAAAAGAATTCAAAAATTAACCTTGAAGGCTTGTGGTAAGGTGGAGGCAGCTACTGATGGGGATGTCTTCGTCCGCTTGGTGGTGACTTTCTTGAGACGTACACCCCGATGCATTATAGCGGCCAGGGATGGAGAGTTGTTGCTGATCAAAGAAATCGGACCTGATGGAAGGAGCTCAATTGGCTTACCACTCCTGCTGACCAATGGGGGTGTGTTATCAACCTGTAATATAACACAGAAAGTAAGTTACCGATGGAAGTAAAAGTGGAAGGATTGAAACATTGGTTTAAAAATACTTACATTGTTATCGTGGACTTTGTATTGAGGGTCAATCATGCCACGGTATGTAAGAGCCGATCTGCAGAACAGGTGCTCTTTCCATTCTTCCCACTATTTTTTGTATGCCTGAGTGATGAAGAGGGCTGGGATCCAATCTGATAAATCGGCATCTGTATCGACGTTTGGCGGCAGTTGAGCTATTCTGGTCCACTCTAGAAGACTAGTAATGGTTTCCCTGGGTTTTATCACATCGGCATAACAAAGTGCAATTGGCAGCTGACCGAAAGCTAGTTGACGGGCTAGTGCCGATGGGTTGTAGAATTCATAGGTCTGGTTGGAGGCTTTCCCACTGCCGAAAAAGTTTACTGGTATGGCTCTTGGAGTGATAATTGCCATCATGACATCATGGTCTTTATTGAGAGCATCATCGAAGGGGTGAAAAGTCAGAGGAAATCTGGTGTCTGGATCTTCACAAGGCATCCATGCTCGCTGTTCTTTGGTCAGACCCTCATAAAGAGTCTGAAAGAATCGATTGACTTGATCTCCATTGCCTCCAGTACCAGGCAAGACTATGACAGCTTCACCATAGTTTAGGGGGGGACGGGTTGCCGATTCTTCTTCATCTAACTCATGATCCTCTGCTATATCCCTGGGGAAACGCTGTGCAAAGAGGTCGAATTCCAGGCGTTTGTGCATATGGACGCTAAGCCACATGTTGATGAACCACCAAGGGCCCCGTAAGTTGTCGATGGGTTCGCCGATCAGAAGTTTCTTGGCTACTTGGTGGAGTAGATAATAGGCAGAGCCAAGCAGGTATCGGCCGAGGGGAAATCGGCCACCATTAGCTAATCTTTCTGCTGCCGATTGGTAGACAGAGGTTGGTCCTGCCGATCGACCGCAGAATACAAATTTGTCCAGCCACATGTTCAGGAAGGTGGTCTGTTCCTTTATGTTGACAGGCCCTGTTCTACGGTACTTCTGAATGTACAAAGACCAACCGCCGATAGAGCGAGTTTCCACCTTAGCACTAGGTTTGGAGTCAAATATGTGACTACTATCAGCAGTGGATACATCTAAGCCGGTGAGCATAAGCACAGCGGCTAGAGTGGGAGAAGCAGGGCCATGGCCGAAAACAAAAGCATTAAGTGTGACTGACTAGAAATATGATGCAGCAATCAACAGTGATTCATTCCTATCCATATCGGCAAGAGACAGCCTAATGCACTGGTCCAGTTTTCGCTCGCCCCATTGAACTTCATTTGAATGGCTGACTCTCAAGAACCAATCCTTCCATCCCTTGGTAGGACTGGGCCAGGAACGGAAGGCATCTTTCCATAGATCTAGAGAAAAAATTTCGGCTCTAAAAGGAATTCTGTTTATCTCTACGTTTATCAGATCGGTGGGATCTGGGTTCCCTAGCTGGCTGAGATATTGGAGGTGTGGTTGATCGGTAGGGATAACAATCTTATTGGACAAATCCAAGAAGTTTTTAAGGATAAAAAGAAGAACAAAGGAAAAAGGAGAGGAATGTTCAGTAAGATAAATTGTAGATGAACAGGGATATGGTAAAAGTACAAAAGACGGGGTGGTGAACTGACCTGAGGAACAGCGAAGTTGATGGCCATTTCCTCGCGAGGAAGATGATTGAAGACTTTGGGGTTGGTGGAGAAAGGCCTTCGTTGGAGATCTTGGAAACCTCGGGGGGTGGCGCCACCGTGAAAGTAAGTTTTGGGCTGTAGAATGACAAGATGGAGAAGGAGTACCCGAGAAGGAAGTATTTATAGGACAAAATGGGCAGGGGCAAATCTGACTTATCTCTTTGTCGCATCCGTAAAATCCGAGGGTGTTCAGATGGATATGGTAACTGTTCGCACGATAATCAAGGGATTGCACAGGTGATTTTACAGCAGGCGGTCGTGGTTTTGGAGATATTTCACTGTGCAAGACCTCCTGGTCGGTCCATCGGCAGCTCCCTCTAACGGTAATATTGCCGATGGACGAATAAAGTGGAGATGTCCAGTTTGGGAGGTTGAGGAATTCGAGGAATCTGCGGAAGAATCGGGCCAGGGTTGTTCGACTTCAACGGTCGGTTACCAAATTGAGGAAATTAAATGTGGAAAGGCATCATTACTGCAGAGAATTTCGGAGCATTAATGATTTTATACTCTGAAATTGGGAGGCATGTGTTGACACCATTTTCGGACACGTACCCAGGGATCGGTAAAGTATAGATCAGCAAGATGGGGCAACAGTAACTGGTCTGCAGGGCAGTTGCCGATGAGGGTGGTTGCCGATGAAGAGACAGCTAAATGTGACTAAGTCCAGAAGTGGTGACGCGTTCGTGCCGATGGTCAGCGTTAGTCTTTGCCGATGGCTATGATGAGAAGTGTGCCGATGACTCGGAAGGAGAACATGAAGGTTGCCGATTGATCTATGGTGGTGTCCCGGTTTGTCACGGGAGGATAGTTTTATGTTTTCCATAGATATTTAAATTCGTTTTGTATACGGATTCCGTTTAATTTGGAATTCGAGTCCTTTGCGTTTGCAGATTAGCCCTTTGCGTTTGCAGATTAGCTTTTGCATCAACAGAATACACCACAAAGGATGCTTATCTATAGGCTGATAAACCCTACTAGTCCTGCTAACGGGGGGTGGACTACAGAGGACCAACGTAGCTGTCACCTACGCAGCCTACCACACGATCCGGCTAACAGGGGATATCCACAAGTAATCTAGGTCTAACCACCACGCTTACACCTATACTACAACTCTAACCTATAGGGTCCTATAGATTAAAAGTACTCAAAAGAGTTGTGAACCAGAACATACATGGATAGTAATTGCATAATGAAATAGAAGTAGATTACCAGAGTCATCCCATGAGCAAGCTTGATTGGAGCTTGATCATGGCGAAGTACAACCGGAGAAAGAACCGATAGGCCGGCCTCTCCTCCAATCCTCCCTCACTCTCCATCTCGCTACTATCTAGATCTACTCTAGTTTAGAGAATAGAGGAGAGCTCTCATCTCCAAACCCTAGCTTTTGCTCTGTCTATGAATAATGAATAGGGATCAAGAGGTGTCTCCTCCAGAGCCAGAGGCCCTGCTTATATAGCCCCCTCAAATGAACGTGGGCCGTTGGATCAAACCGACCTTAATCGCATGGTTTTCCTTGATCCTCAAAGGCGGTGGAGCATAATCCGTGAGACGGAGCCTGATTGGCTCCTGTAGCAAGGCGGGCGCCTAAGGTGGGAGGGCGGGCGCCCTGCCCCCGAGCCCGCTCGGCTTCCCGTTCGTTCCCGTGGCTTCTGGAGTTTTCTAGATGATACAAAATTGCCGCACACGTTAATATCTCTATGTAAACCCGACGTGTGGGCCTTTCCTATTTCCTGATAACCCCCTACTGACATAGACAAACACCAAAACTTGTGGAATCCTGTCAGATAAAACCCTAAGTCTAGATGTTGGTTGCATTTGGATCCTTTTCTTTATTTATTTGATGATTCAATTTGATACTTAAGGACCATCAACACTCCCTCTCTTTTATAGCCCAATAGAAGGGGCTCTATGCAAAAAGGGCGATCCCTACATAGAAAGGTTCAAAACCGATCTCCAAGGGCGGTTTCCACTTTCCATCTGCGTTGATCGAAGGTGGAACCGTCCTTAGGAAACCGCTTCTCACGTTCCTCCAGAAGGCTGTGGCCAGGTGGGCCCACCATTGGTGTGGCCGCACCCTAGTGCGGCCGCATCCCCACGGTGGTGTTTGCCAACCGCCTTCTGGTGGTGGGCTCTGCTCTGGGCCTAGATCTCCCCCGTGGTTACGGATGGATTTGGTTCGGTGTTTTGGTGGGCTTTTCCATTTTATCTTGATTTGCACCTTTTCTGAATACACTTTCTCAAATTGCGCTTTCTCTTGTCTTTTGCACCTTTCCATGTGTCATTCCTGAAATTGACATTCACAACAAAACTTGTGGAAAGGTTAGTTAAAAGCCCTACCATCTATTTATTTTACTTATTAAAATGATGTTTATAATTTTAGGATAAGGGGTACCAACAACTCCCCCACACTTGGTTCTTTGCTCGTCCTCGAGTGAAGGCACTAAGGACCAAATGGGTTCATCTTCTTGTCAAAAGAATCTGCATACATGTTATTCCAAGCTTCACCTGGATTTATGAACTTCATAGTGTCAACCAAGCTATCTTCGGTAATTGAAACATGGAACAACCTGGATTCAAATCCTCTTACACAGTCCCTACGCAGAAACTGTGGGTTTTGCATGATTTTGAAAAAGAAAGATAGCATATGTGTCACACCCAAATTTAAGGATAAATTTGAGTACAATAAACCTCATGTGCGCTCCAGGAATAGTCGCGCACACAAGTCGACAAATTACAGAAGTATCATCACAAGTGTCTTACATAACGATTATTACAACCACGAACATCAAAGTCTAGCAACGAGCGGAAATAAAACTCATATCTAACTATAACTTGATATCTCCAACACAGGACGACCGACTAAGGGATCGCCAACCTAGAAGTCCTCCGGGAATTCCTCATAGACGCTGTCATCTGTTACCCATCCGGGAGTTTTGTATAAAAAGAATATAGAAACAAGCGTGAGTACATCTTGTACTCTGCAAGCATAACGCAGGATTTTATGTGGCTCAAAAAGGTCAGACACTGGCTACTGAAGTTAGCATTTTAGTTAGTCAATGTTTTAATCATAAATAATTCATTAGTTATGCCTAGAACCCGATTAACCCACATGTGTACCAGATAATAACACCGTTAACATTCATGGTTAACACCATCACCATCACAGTTAAACCACATTAATCATCATGATCAATGCCTCATATTTTCATAAGTCATTCCCCATAACCATCCACACCCAACTATTCCATAAGGGTCCAAGGCCGCTCATGTCCGAGAGCACGGCTAGTATACCAGTTTGATCAAACTCAACGCAGAGGTGTGCACTTTTCCCGTAAGTTGTGTTACCCATGTGCTCGGGGTTTGTAGGACCCACTAACACTACCAAGGTGAGCGGGCAGGGAACACTATTGTTGACGGTCCTTAATGCTCACATGTAACTGTCAACTAATCATGGAAAAGGACTTATATGCAACCAACACCCAGACTTAGGGTTTTGTCTAACAGAATTCCACGAGTTTTGGTGTTTGTCTATTTCTGCAGGGGGTTATCAAGAAATATGGAAGAAAGGCCCACATGTCGGGTTTACATAGAGATACTGACGTGCCGTGCAATTTTCTATCATCTAGAAGACTCCTAAAGCCACGGGAACGAAGCAGAGGCAGAATGGGGCCTGGCCCAGGGTGCCCGCCCTAGAGACCAGGGCGCCCGCCCCCCTTTGGCGCCCAATCAGAGTCCTCTTCGGGGATCATGCTCCACCGACCTAAAGGATCAAGGATAACCGTTCAATCAATGTCGGTTTGATCCGACGGCCCAGATTCATCTGAAAAGACTATATAAGCAAGCCCCCTGGCCCCTGGAGAGCATACCTCTTTTACAGAATCAAAGCTAGTGTCTCAATTCTTCATCCACGTAGAGAGGATCCCTCTAGTTCATCTAATTCTAGTTCTAGTTCCTCTAGTTCTAGTTCTAGTTAGTTCTAGTTGTAATCTAGAAAATAGGGAGAGAGAAGAGGAGAGCGGAGGAGGAGCCAGATCTGTCGGATCTTCCTCAACATTGTACTTCTACAGCAACTGGTTCGTTCTTCATCGTTCTCCAAGTTCTTCAATTCATAATTCCTGAGTTCTTTAATTACTTTTATTTACATTCAAGTTATTTATTGGATCCCTGCTTGCATCAAGTGCTCTAGTCTTTATAACGCTAGAGTAGTAATTAATAGATTTAACGTGGTGTTTAGTCTTGCAATTACCTGGAATTGCACCCAATCCTGCGGATTGTTGTGGTAGCCCTAGGGTAGTGACAGCCCTAACGGTCGACGTATTCCACCTCGTTCGGATCAGTGTTTGTAGGACCGTAGTCAGAGCTTCCTATCCCTCTTCTCATCTCTTTCTGTGGTTAGTGTTCTGATGTCCCAAAATAAATAATCTTTGAAGTAATTCTTGATTCTTATATCAACTAGAGAACTCTCAGAACTTCCTCTCTTCCCACCAATAATAATTATATAGTTATCCTTGGGCGATCTTGAATCTTAATTAGTACACTCACGTTCCCTATGGAAGATCGATACTTTGGAATACTCCCGGGTGAAAGCTACATCGGTATCCGTGCGCTTGTGGATTTTTCTGTTTGCGTTTAAAATACCCAACAAGCTTTCTGGCGCCGTTGCCGGGGAACGGTAGTTGTTCTAGTTTCGAACCAAGTCGTCTGTGTATCCTTTTTCTTTTCTTTTTTTACCACACTCACCTTACCGTTTTCACTATACCACATGGATTTCACTCCAAACATTAATGAGCATGGAATTTATTTCATAGCGACTTCGTTTACTCCATGCTCATATGCAACATCTTTCGAATCTTTTGGTCTCTCCAACATCACCACATTCGAGATCTCCAACCCACTCTTCCTTTCTATTTATAAAAACTTTAAAAGGGCGGTTGTCGATGCATATGTCTATAATAAATATTGCAGATCTCGTTGAGTTGATCTTGATATAGGTTAGCGTTGGATGGGAAACCATTTCGCCGACATAAATTGATGGTTTCCCAAGGACAAGCTTAGTGTCCTAAAATAATCACTGATCAGATCGTAACATGAGCTTTTAATTATTTGCATCATTACCTTGTGTCTTGAGCTTATAAGGATAATTGTAAAAAATTCCTCCCGGTATTCTTGTCACTAACCTTTCCAGGATTGGAGCAAGAAGATCGGATGAATGACAAGCGCAAGGTATGTCCAACCAATCATCATGCAACATTGAATTAAATTCATCCAAACTTGAATTTTGCAATATTCAAGCTTGGGGGAGTACTTTACATAAAAACATCCTTTGCCATGTTGCTATGTGGGTTGTCCCTACCTTTGAGACATGCTCAATTTGTTAAATACTAATCACACTACTTCATTTCCACTTGAGTAGATCTCTATAAATGCCATCACGCTACCTTTGTTTATCCTAGTAAGTGTTAGTTTGGAAGTACTGCACATACTTCTATTGGCTTTTAAATTAAGCATGGTGCTTGGGTTAAACAGCCTTCCTTAATCTGATTAGACATGGAGTCTAGTTGCGTTATTGAACTAAAAACTGCTTGTGTAGACATTGGTATATTTTGTTGGACTAACCCCTGCAGGAAAACTTTCAATATCGACCTGGGAAGTCCTGAGATAAACTCACATTGGAGACAAAGAGAGAGACAAATGAAGTTTAACAATTTACAAAAGGAAGGCATAGCTCACAAGAGATGATCCATGGAGGGTGCTACAAACACGATGCACAACCACTATGAAAGGAAAGCTTCCATAAGGTGATACTGTACCAGCACTCTTCAAGTAAGGTAACATCTTAATGTACTTGACTATCACTTTTATAAGCTTCTCCTTGGTTCTCGCGTACACATGAATAAAAGAGACAAACATGTATGATTTACAACTCTAGATTAACCAACCCAGTCGATTCAATATGTTTAGTCCTTCCACCTTTGTGATCCCACACTCCTAATCATATGAGCTAAAATGTTGCACACACAATCTTTGGAAGATATATAAAAAAATATAAGTATAGATAGATTATCTTTCCATTAGGTTGAGCGATCTGATCTAACAAATGTTTTAAATGCTACACTCATGATCTTATTATCCATCAACTTTGTCTTGCTCACTATGCTTAAGGTTAGAGAAGAACAAATACACTTTTGGTTCTGCTGGTGTTTTCCACCAACAGGGCCCATGCACTTGATCTATGCATTGTCTCTATGAGCAGGTACACTTCGAGCAAAATATGAAGGAGTTTTACAACTCCCAGACTCCACCAAGTGAAGAACCTAGATCTACGAGCACAAGCACACTGGAGATATTAGACACTCAGGCAATCACTGCCCTGAGATGCTTGAGGACGTAAACTACATCAACAACAAGCTTTCCTACTACTACTACTACTACAACCGTCCTCAACAAAATCAATGTTGGAATCAACAGAGGCCTAACTACTCAGGTAATTATCAAGGTAATAATTCTTACAATAATAATAATAATTTTCCTCCTCTGAAAGAGTTAGTGTCTAATCAAGGAAAGCTAATGGATAATTTCTTTACTGCCATCAAGAATCAAATTAGCTTTAATAAAATGATTGAATCTCAGTTAAATCAAATAGATGCTGCTGTTCCTACTACTAACCCCGGTATACCATCACAACCGGAAGGATTAGAATCTGCAAATCTTGTAGACATGTTTGATGCAGGTAACTACTGGAGTAACCCTGTTGTGAAAGTAATTACTGACCTTCTGCCGGTCAAGAGAGGCGATCCAGGACGCCCCGTCATCCTGATCTCCATCGGCATGGTGGACTTCCCAGAAGCACTCTGCGACTTTAGCTCCAGCGTCAACATTATGCCCAGGCTTGCAGATCGGACACTAAGTTTGCCAAAGGGAATATTGAAGAACCTCTGCGTATGAGTTGGTACATTGTACGCCTCAGTAGACTTCGTGGTGATAGAGACTGGTACT
This sequence comes from Sorghum bicolor, assembly GCF_000003195.3. Lineage (NCBI taxonomy): Eukaryota > Viridiplantae > Streptophyta > Magnoliopsida > Poales > Poaceae > Sorghum > Sorghum bicolor. Next base: position 37,165,079 of record NC_012877.2, on the reverse strand, counting down.
GATGAGAGGGCACCCATCATCCTAGGGAGGCCATTCCTGAACACCTCGGGAGCTGTCATCTACGCTAGTGCTGGCAAGATCAGTTTCTACATAAAGGGAAAGAAGGAAACGTTTTGCTTCAAGAACAAGACTACACAAATCTTAGAGCAATCCCAACATCAACCAAGGAAGAGGACCATTAGGAGGAACAAAAACAAGCAAGTGTGGACTGAGTCAGCTAAGATGGTCACTGCAGTTCAAGGAGGTCAAGATCGTCGACTTAAGTCACCGATCCTAACAAAAAGGACGACCTAGGTATGCCAAGCATCCAGTGCTCCATTAATGGATACAACTTCCAGAAGACGCTTTGCGACACCGGGTCAGGCGTCAACATAATGGCCGCAGTCACCTATCAGCTCCTGTTCAGAACCATGCCCCTAAAACCGACATACATTCAGCTCCAGATGGCAGATCAGACATTCCGAAAGGTTGAAGGTATAGTAACTGATGTCCCTGTCAAAATAGACGATCATTTTTGCCCATACAAATTTTTAGGTTATTGACATGGGAGAAGACGAGTACGATCCACCCATTATCCTTGGGAGACCGTTCCTCAGCACCGTTAAAGCAATCATCTACATTGGAACCGGAGAAGTCCACATGCACTTCCCCTCTGAGAAGGTACGCCGTTATTTTACTGACCCTAACTATATAGTTGAAGACTCTAAGTAGGTCAGGACAAGAAGAAGACGACGCAACCGCAACCAGAGGAGGCAAATCATCAAGGACGGATGGGCAGACTATGAAGAAGAAGTGGTAAGGCCTTGCCAAGAGGTAAACCTGGTAGTTATCCTTTTTCCTTTCAATTATTTAAATAGTTTGCTTAGTTAATCAGGTTCATATCATCTTGAAAAGAAACTAAAAATGTTAAAAATAGTAAGCCCCATGTGAGTATGCTCATGGCATAAAACCCATAAGTACATTCACTGTGGTGGCATAAAAATAAAATAAATATATTCCTGTCCTATAAAAATGAAAATATAAAAATAAATTTATGATCCTACCAAAGAGTGTAACATTTATTGAGGAGGCTCAACATGATAAAGGCTAGATATTTATGCTAACACTTAACTAGTTCCACAAAGCTTTGTTGTCTATTTGAGCTCCACAAAATTCAAGGATCAAAGAAGACTAGCAGATGGAGGATATCCTAATCGCTGTCAGGGTGCTGCAGACATTCAAATACACCTCTGCCACCTGCTAGCTACATCAGAAGAAAATACGTCAAAATCCAGCCTGGGGGAGAGCACCCCCATTTATCCAACTAAGTATTCTACTCACGCCTTACTCTAATAATAAAAAGATACATAATCATATAAACCCAAATAAAGAATTTGTGCTTATATGTCTTTGCTTAGTTTGCTAATTAAATAAATAAATAAAGTTTGCTATGAACCCTCATGATAAGCTCTCACATGGAGATGATGAATAGTTGCTCTTCCATGACTAATTCTCAAAATTGAAATCTCTCTCAAGTTTAGGCAAGACTGTTATTAATTAAGATTTGCTCTAAACCTGAACATGTGGGAAGAGTACTTAATCTAAAGTCTAAGTTGTTAACGGATACGATATGGGAAGGTTGTGCTGCTGTTTATCTGTTCCTAGAGATGCTAGAATTCTGGAGAATTTTATCTTTGAAAATCTTTAAAATGTTGCATGATGAGTTCTTGTATGATGAGAGTTTAAAATCCTACACAGCCATATATACATGCTTGCTAGACTTTGAGCCACACATTTACTTTTTACAACTTATGAGCATTGAGTGTGGTCAAGCTGTGTAGACCCATAGGAGCTTGTCATGTGGTTAAATCAAGATTCACTTGCACGTTCACTCATATATGCTACTTCTACTCCGGAAGTACGCATCCACATATATCCACTCATTTCCATATCCAGATTCACCCAAAATTATTCTACTCCCATCTAGGAGAGAATAGCCAAAAACATTCTCCTATTTCTGTTTTCCCCTGTGAAATAAATGCTCAAGTTATTTCGGTTAATACCACTTGCTACATTATTTAAAGAGCTGAGTGCTCTAAAAAAAGAAGATACGAGGAAATAAAAAGGGGCAAGTGCCCGGAACCTCGAAAGAAAAGAAAAAGTGAGACGAGAGGTAAAAGTGGACAAGTGTGCGACAGTAGAATTAGGGGTACAAGATACCTACCTGAGAGAAAAGAAAAAGAAAATATAGAGCATCTCATTCTCCTCAAAAAGTTTCAAAAGAGCAAGAAAGGTATGTATCCCCTCAAAAGAGCACAAGGAGAATTAGACTTTCACCATTATTTTAACCATTATCACCATTCATTCGCCACACATACACATCTTGATTTGACTTATTGACTTGTTCTTCTGGATCCATGGTTTGACTATGCAATAAATGTCTTGTAAGTATGTATTAGCTGTCTCCCACCTATGAGCTCCAGATATCAAAACATTATTAGAGTAGGGTGAGAGAGAAGGCAATGCCACTATGCCCCATACCAAAAATACCACATACTTTGAGAGAAGGCATATACACTATTACTGCCTTGGTAAGGATCCAAAAATACCACAAAAGAGAGACTAGAGAGAGTCATACAAGGAATCTCTGAGTTTTGTTTGAAAATCTGCGAAAACTCCAAAGCTATAGTTAATCAAAGAACAAGAGACATGGTGCTTGACTAGACCGTTCTATGTTTTAACTGCTCAAGACATAAGTGACGGTTGCAAGCCCCATAGTGGAAGGAAATATGAGTAAGTTTTAAGTCTTAACAGTTTACTCTAACTCAGAGATGAGATCTTGCTTGAACGCATGTGTACCTTTAAGGCACGAAACCACTGCAGAAACTCTTGAGTTCATCTTTGCTCAGGGACGAGCAAAGGTTAAGCTTGGGGGAGCTTGTTGACGGTCCTTAATGTTCAAATTTAACTTTCAACTAATCATGGAAAAGGACTTATATGCAACCAACACCCAGACTTAGGGTTTTATCTAATAGAATTCCACGAGTTTTGGTGTTTGTCTATTTCTGCAGGGGGTTATCAGGAAATACGGAAGAAAGGCCCACATGTCGGGTTTACATAGAGATATTAACGTGCCACACAATATTCTATCATCTAGAAGACTCTAGAAGCCACGGGAACGAAGCGGAGGCAGAACGGGGCCTGGACCAGGGCGCACACCATAGAGACCTGGGCGCCCTCCCCCTTTGGAGCCCAATCAGAGTCCTCTTCGGGGATCATGCTCCACCGACCTAAAGGATCAAGGATAACCGTTCAATCAATGTCGGTTTGATTCGACGACCCAGATTCATCTGAAAAGACTATATAAGCAAGGCCCCCTGGCCCATGGAGAGCATCCCTCATCTACAGAATCAAAGCTAGGGTTTCAATTCTTCAACCAAGTAGAGAGGATCCCTCTAGTTCATCTAGTTGTAGTTCTAGTTCCTCTAGTTCTAGTTCTAGTTAGTTCTAGTTGTAATCTAGAAAACAGGGAGAGAGAAGAGGAGAGCGGAGGAGGAGCCAGATCTGTCGGATCTTCCTCGACATTATACTTCTACAGCAACTGGTTCGTTCTTCATCGTTCTCCAAGTTCTTCAATTCATAATTCCTGAGTTCTTTAATTACTTTTATTTACATTCAAGTTATTTATTGGATTCCCGCTTGCATCAAGTGCTCTAGTCTTTATAACGCTAGAGTAGTGATTAATAGATTAGACGTGGTGTTTAGTCTTGCAATTACCTAGAATTGCACCCAATCCTACGGATTGCTGTGGTAGCCCTAGGGTAGTGACAGCCCTAACGGTCGACGTATTCCACGTCATTCAGATCAGTGTTTGTAGGACCGTAGTCAGAGCTTCCTAGCCCCCTTCTCATCTCTTTCTCTGGTTAGTGTTCTGATGTCCCGAAATAAATAATCTTTGTAGTAATTCTTGATTCTTAGATCAACTAGAGAACTCTCAGGAAACTTCCTCTCTTCCCACCAAAAATAATTATATAGTTATCCTTGGGCGATCTTGAATCTTAATTAGTACACTCACGTTCCCTGTGGAAATTCGATACTCTGGAATACTCTCGGATGAAAGCTACATTGGTATCCATGCGCTTTCGGATTTTTCTGTTTATGTTTAAAATACCCAACAACTATGAAGCCTTCCATAGGCCTCGTCTAACTAGTTAGGGCCATGAGGTTCCCTCGGTAGGCAGATATAGAGGACCCCCTTTCCTATGGCACATTTCCATCATGGCTATACACATAGGAACAGAAGCAGTTCTATACCCAAAGTGGCAAGCCCCTCTTGCGCCCTTTCGGGTAACCTCTAACCAGCTAGATGAGATCCTACTACTGAACTAAAGTTAGAGCCATATAACCATTACGGCTGCACTGTATGTTCCGGATAGTCGCTTACAGAGAAGTCCTTACGGAGGGTCTAGGTCAACCTGAACGACGTCAATTGCACCATAGCTCTTTTTCCATCATTTTCATCAAATTTATTAAAGTCAGAATGGTAGTAAAGTCTCAATTAATTAGAGCACTAGCAAGCTTCCCACATGCAATCTACCCATAGTCAGGTAGCTAGGATGTCGTTAGGGTTCTCAAAATTAGACACATGCCAATCACGAAAATCGGAACTAAAACGATCAAGTTACGAATTTACGGCGATTTCCTATAGCCATTTAATTAATTAAACCTAAACCTAAAAATAAAAAGTTGCAAACTGCAGTAACAGTGGTATTAACATGTAGAGAATTTAATTACGAATCTAACGCAATTTGAATGGTTCAAATCGGAGCTAAAACGAATATTTTATGGCCAAAACAATACAGTGGCAAATCTGTAAATTTCTGAAAGCGCATTTTGACCTAAACCGAAGGAGTTTACGCTTTCTAATCAGCAAGGCATATTTCTAACGAATACGCTAAGGACTGTGGGTACAAATACTAAGTTACAGGGGGTTTCTTTAACAAAAAGGACCCCGAAGGGGTATCGGGAGTTCCTGGCCGTCAATCGCGCGATGGACAATTTGGATTAGAACATGGAGATGAGAGAGAGAAAGGGGGAGGCGCGGCCGCCGGAGGGGAGGAGGGGGACGGCGGCGCCGCCATTGCCGGCGATGGGAGGTCGCCGGAGTAGGCCTCCCGCGCACTACAGAGCACCATTTCACGAACTAATTGCTCCGGGAGAGAGAGGGAGCAAAGGCGAGTCCAACCTGGGACCTTGCGCGGCCGGGGAAGGACCTGAGAGGGCCGCGCCATGGCCAGCGGCGATGAACCCCTCCGGTGAGCGCGGCCAGGGCACTAGGAAGCCCCAATTTGCACGAGAAAAGGACGGGGAGAGAGCGAGAGGGGAGGGGAGCTCACCAGCGCAAAGATGGCTCGGTTCAGGATGGGCGCGCGGAGGTCGTGCGCGGCGTTTTTGCGGTGCTTCATAGAGCTCGCGCGAGTGGAGAGGGAGCGAGGGGAAAGGAATGGGAGGGGAAGGGCAGTTCGGCGCGGCTCTGCCCACTTCAGTCCGAGGCGTGGGGGAAGAGGAGAGGGGGAAGAACATGGGAGCGAGGGTGGCTTGCGGTTTCGGAACCGAGAGAGAGAGAGGGGGGGAACAGGCGTTGGAGGAGACGATGCTGACAGGCGGGCCCTGCCTGTCAGCGTGTGAAAGAGGAGAAGGGGGAGGACCTGGGCCGAGCAGGGGGGGCGACCTGGGCCGAGCAGGCCGAAAGAAGAAGGGGGAGGTGAAAAGAAAAGCTTTTCCTTTTTATTTTTTCCAAAACAATTTTCAACTCATTTTTAAAATGGAATTTGAATTCAAACTCTTTTGTTCAAAACCACTCATCACAAATGAAAATGCGCCAGCATGAATGCAACATAAAATGTTAATCTAAACTTATATTTCATTTTAATTCCCCAAATTTATTTATTTTTCCTGTATTTTGATGCTCACAAAATAATTAATTAAACTCAATTCAGCTATTTTTAAAGAAATAAAATTTTGGGTGTTACAATATGTTTCTTGAATGATGCTGTCAAGTCGCTCATATATGTGAGTGGTTCCTTACCAAGGCATAGAGGGTTGATGCCTTCTTTTTGATCATCCTACCTCTAAAAGGCTTATCTGGAGTTTTGGGTAGGTATGATAGTAGTGGAACTTACTTACCCTGCATATGTTGTCGAGTCAAACCGAGGACCATACCGGAGGGAGTGCGTCATACCCTTAGATCAGAATGTTCAAGTGTGTGGAATTTTTGGTAGAAACCTATCACTACTTTATTTTTTTGGGGCACTCCTTGCATCATGACTCTCTTTTGAATGAGATGGAAAACTTTGAAGGACATGGGCTATAATATAACAATATTTTTTTTGAACGGGTATGAATCTTTTCCTGTTTGCCTTTGGCTTTTTCTCATCTCTTTTTTACTATAGCCCATTCCTCTGCTTCTGGCGAAAATGAAAGAGAGCTTTATTATAACAAATGCAAGGAATGTAACTGAATGTGCAATTCTCAAGGTGAGATATTCACATTTTTATTTGGTGGATATATGGGCGCAACTCTCAGTGTAAGAGTTGGTGTATTTTTGGGTGGATGGAAAAAGCATGTTGTGCGCGACTTCTCAGTGTGAGAGTCGGCTTTTATTTGGTGGGTGCAAGTGAATTCTGATCTTGGAGGCATGAAACATCTCTCGACAGCGGTCCAAAAATTTGACCAAACTCAACACAGAGTGAGCAGCATATGTAGAAGGTTTCATCATGAAGAGTAAGTATTTGGCCATGGTAGGAATAAAGCTTGATCATTCAAGAAACGTGCCATTGAATTTTGTTTTTTTTGTAAAAGAAATCCCAAGAACTTTGCAAGAACTAGCAAGCATCATGTAATCCTACTATATCACATACGTCAATTACTTAGATAAAATGGGGTCCCTATAAACAGTGTTCATAAACCTCTTGGGATATTAGCTAAGAATAAAAAGTATGCAAAACTTATTTGAACATAGGAGACATGTTTGATGGAGTATGGAGGGTACATTATTTAAACTTTTTCTTTTGAAAAATCATTTTGAGTTGTGAAAGGGGGAGAAAAATGCACAAATCGAAATTTGAATGTTTGTTGTGCAGTTGAATTGAAGAGTCCTTCCCCCACACTTATTTTCTTTCCTGTCTTGGTTAGTCATGAAATTATATCGAGAAAACAAGTGCACAAGATAAACAAATATTTTATTTATTTATTTATTTATTGAAAAGCAAGGGTACAGTTGCACAAACCAGCGTTGAAGATGAAGGCCTTGATGGATGTCATTTATCTTATCCTTCTGCACGATGAGCTCGATGTTTGTGCAACGTGTTGGGGAGATCTCGAGTTTGTTTTCAGTTATGCTCGAGAGATCTCACCCACACTTATTTTTGTACTTGTTTTTAGTATAACAAAGAAAACAAAACAAAATGCTATAATAGGCAAGGGACTTATTGGTTAAAATGTCAAGGAAACAAAAATTGAAAAAAAGTCTAATTTTGTTTTTTGTTTGAAACTAGCTCAACCAACCTTTAGAGCTTAAACAAGGCTTAGGATAAACGAAGCAATGGAAACAAAGCCAAGATTTATCTCAAGATCAGACTATTAACATTGTTTATGAAAACACTCGAATTTCATTAATCAAATTTCAACACCATGTCAAAACTTGATTAAAGAATGCAATTTCAACCTAAGCACCATGCTTAATTTGAAAAGGCCTATGAATGTACTACATGAGCGCTCAAGTAGGTACACCCAAACTTAGAGTAAAAGTCATAAACAGGGAAGCAAGAATTTGAATGATCATGTAGAGACAAATATGAGCTAAAGTGTTGGTGAACATTTATTACCTTTTGCATACCTGAGTGCTCTTACTGGCAGCATAGGTGGATTTCTTTGAAGATGTTGCACCGGTAGCATGGTCGTGAATGCTCCCACTCAGGTGAACCATCAGGTCGGATCGATCAGACACACAACTAGTGTATGTGGACCTTCGGCCTTATTGGTAGTATCAAGGTGTATAGGAGTAAACTCCCTCTTTTTTTTAATATATATATATTTTTTCTCGATGCATCTTCTTTTTCTCTTTTTTTAACATCGATGCATCTCTTTTTTTAGCAAAGTAACATCGACTATCATTCATTGTCATGAATGACCCTTGGTGCGAGTGGGAGTTGGGAGTCTCACCGTCTTCCCCCACACTTGAACTTTTGTAATAAAGTCAAGTGGATTGGGTCAGGGTCTCCTTGTGAGTGTGTCCCGCTCCTCAAGAGCAACATGGTTTGTTGTTGATGTTGCTACATGTTCTCAAGTTGTGTATGACAATTCTTGATCTTAACCTGAAAGAGTTAGTAACAAGAATACCCAAAGGTGCATACTAACTTGATAGCATGTCCTTGTATTTATTGAAAAGGAAAGTTATTAATTTGTTAACCTTTATTTTATTATCATTTTTTTTGCAAGGCAACATAATGATATGGAATCAGAGATACATGTACCTTGTTGTGCGCTCCTCCCAAGCTAGCTTCAATGCCAAAGGGTCAGGGTTGTACCCCGTGCTTCTAATTTCTCCTACATGGTTATGATCTGGTATATCACAAGGGATCTTACATTCCCTCATGATTACCGCATTGAAAAACATATGCAAGAGGCAAATTGAGCTAGTTGTTGATCATTTTTGAAGAGAGGACACTTAATTTTGATCATTTTTTTAGATAACTACCGATGACCTTCGGCAAGGGCTCAACATTTATAGTCTGTTGGCAGGACTTCCTCCTCTTCATTGCTCTGCAGCTGCATGAACAAACTTTGGAGAAACCTTGGGTTGCCCCAAGATATTTCCCGTATTGTTGACAGGAAATGAAACAACAATTTGAGCAACTAGGTTTTTACCATTTTATTGAAACTCAGCCGACATTCAACAAAAGAAGACAGAGTTTCAAGCTTAGCATTTTTAGATTCAAACATTCTATCATTGAAGGAAAGTTTTTAGCAAGATATGGATTTGTTGACACCATTTTTGGACACGTATCTTTTGATACACGCATGGAGTTAATGGGATGTAGATCGGCAGATGGAGCAATGGTGACTAGTCTACAAGGGAGTTGCTGATAAAGGTGGTTGCCGATGGGAAACAGCCGAATATGACCAAGTCCGGAAGTCGTGACGTATTCCTGCTGATGAACAGTGCCGGTGTTTGCTGATGGCTGTAACAGGTAGTCTGTCGATGACTGTGAAAAAGGCGCGGAGGTTGCCGATTGATTTTTGGCAGTGTCCTGATCAGTTGCGGGGGGTGGTTTAATATTTTCCTTAGTTATTAGGATTTGTTTTGTACACAGATTCTGTTTAATTTGGAATTCGAGTCCTAGTCGTGTCTGGTTGTAGCTGTCACAGAACCGACCAAATTATAAGAGTTCAAGTGTAGAAACGATCGACAAGCAATCAAGTTTCCAAACATGAGCCCATATAATCCCGGTAGTCAACTGAAATCACGAAGGATTTCAAACCAACTCGCAACAAACCAAGATCGTAATAGTTCAACATAAATACAACGAATGTTACATAATTATTCATTGCCGTCGAAGCAGCACCACATCGGAGTCATTAAGTTATTACAACCCAAGTTCGAAGTAGCGGAAGCAAAATAATTACACACACTTGTTCAAAGTTCAATTCATAAGTTTTTGTTATTGACAGAGTCTACACCATCCTTCCAAAAGCAATAGGTACGAGTTTGTTAGAGAACCGTGCCCAACGGTTAATCCTCATCCCCAGCGGGATGGAGACAGGTCTTGCAGAAGCCGTCATAAAGGATATCATCTGCAACAGGTGGGAATAAACCCTGAGTACGAGAATTTACTCAGCTAGACTTACCCGTCTAGGAAAACATAAAAGACACCAAGAATCATGCAAGGCTAATATTAAGTGGAGCTGGTTGACTGAATATTATGCCAAAAGCCTTTATTACAACTAACCTATTGTAAGAGCTTCATATTTATTTATCATTAGCCTACTGCTAGATTAGCACCTGTACTAAAGCACTTCACTTGATTATTACAAACAATAATAACCATATCAAGTTCATCATATGTTCTTCTTTGCTATCATCATTATCATGAACCAAGTTCACTAGTGAATGCTACATTTGCCGCTGCTCTGTCAAGTTCTCACTAACCGGGAGAGACGGCGATTCGAATCGAATTCCTATCCAGCTGGAGGTGTATTCCTAGCACTCACCCAAGCATCCCCCGTCGGAGAGCCAACGGGTCACCTTTGGTACGACTCAGGAATCGCGGCTCCGATCAGCGCCGCACTCCCAGGGCTACCACTCTGCCAGGGAGGTCAGGAATTTTAACTCACCTGCCTTTGGGCTTACGCCAATGGTCCCCCGCACACCGCACTTCCTCCGGTAGTGCGCACTTTATACTTGCCGGTCTTCCGGCCTGAGTCATACTACTCGGCTTCGCGGTCGGAACGAGATATTCGGCCAACTAAGTGTTAGGCATGCGTTCAACATGACAAGAGGACGTACAACGGTCGGTCCTTAGCTGCCACAGACGGAGTTACTACAACCTTGCAAAACTCCGCCCGGCTTAAGTCAATTTAATCAGGTTCCATCCACGATAGCACATATAGACTATCGTGATTCGACACAACCCTATATCGCGCAGGTGGCAGGAAATCACCCGACTTCTACCGATTAAGCATGGCTAAGCTGCTACCCGATCCTAACTCTACAACCAAGGTAGGGTAAATTATCTGGACAAGGATGGAATAAAGTGCAGCAAAGGTTTTCATCACAACTCCTATACTTAATGCATCAATAGATATAACATATTAAATAAACTTTCGAAAGTAAAGGAATGCTTAGAATGCTCCGGGGCTTGCCTTTCACGAACGAAGCTGGCTCGTGATTTGGGCACTCAACTTCTTCTTCGGGCTACTCGAGTCCGACTGGCTGGACCTCCACCTCGGCTGCCCTCCTGGCCTTCGGGGTTCACTTGCAGATCGAAGGAGGCTGCCACGTCCGATGCACCTATTGCATGCTCGGTGAATGAGAAGGTGTGCATACAAAAGAATGAATGCTTGATAACATAAGTGACCCACTGGACACTCATTTACGGAGCAATAGTTATAACAAGTTCACACAAGTTAACAAGTTAACTTAGCCCAAAACCTATCATGATAGCCTATAAAAGCAAGCATCAAACAGCAGGATTAGCTCAGTAAACAGATCATAACTATTGCCACAAAGATCCAACAAACTTAAGTGAGGACATTCTGGAAAGCTTATGAAATTGTCTACAAATCATCTTTGAACATCACAGCAAGATTCATAAGTTAAAGAAGCCATTTAAACAAAGTTCCAGGTTCTGTCCAAGAAAAACACAGAGCACCTATTTCTGGAACCCAACTTGGAACAGCCATAAATTTTAAACTACTAGACCAAAAGACAACAAATTTAACCCACAGCTAGTCCATAAAGTTTACTAAAACTTTGATTTAGACAAGCCTCCCAGAAAACTAAGTTATCAACTAGTAAAAACTATATTACTCCCTTGCTGTCCAGAACAGCCTTTAACCCTTTAATTAATTATTTGATGACATAACCAAAACATAAACCATGCCAACCACATGGCTTATGATCACAAGCATATCACAAGGTTACCAGAACATCAGATGATAACCCTCAAACATTTACTTAACAAGACATTTATTAATTAATTCTAGAAAGGAGCATAATTACAAGATACTAGTCAAAGTGCTCAGAAAAATCTACAAAAATTACAGAGGCACAAGTATAGCATCAAAGCAACCATAAAAATTTCAGAGCAATTGCACATACCAATTTAAAGATATGCATTTAACATGTGACAAGGCGTTTATTTCATAATTTCAGAAACATGACTTATATGGTGTCAAACAACAGATATCAGATTATTTACATATTATGAATGCCATAAACAAGTTTGCCACCTAAGTAGAACACCAGCATAAGCACCAATTATTTTATATGATTTAATCAAGGAAACAAGCCAAATCTCAAACATAAATTACATATCAAAGCCGAGGCGACTCTCGCCGGCGATTTCTCCGTGACGGCGAGGTCCCCGGCCAAACCAAGGGCACCATTGTGATCCCCAGACTTTAGTGACTCGATTGATCCCCTTTTCCCCATGGCGGAGCCACCGGAAAGGGCTCGCCGTCGATCACGGCGGCTCGGCGGAGGTGCTCGGCGTTACGCCGGAGTCCTCAGGCCGGTAGAGCGTGACCTAGGGTTTCCTACAGCACTAGCGGACTACGGCGAAGCTTCCTAGGTACGTGGCTTGGCTTGAAACATCGTGGAACACGCTGGCCACGAGAGCGCCCATCTCTGGCGGAAACACGGCAGCACTGCGCGTCGTGTCCGGCGACGGTGAGTTTGGTAGAGCGTCCACCAAGTGGCGCAAACGCTTGCTAGGAACCTAAGCAACCTCTAGGACCTAACCAGAGAAGACGGGCGGCTTCACAGGGCTCGGCATTGAGTTCGCCGGAAAAGAAGGTCACGGTGACCCGATTTGGGGGAAGAAGGAAATGGCGGCTCACCGGTGGATTTCACGGCGAGATGATGGGTGGAGAATGGAAAGTGGTTCACGGTGAAGCTTTGGGTGAAGTTTGGTGGGCAATGGCGCAGCAAGGAACGCGCATGAGCTCGCCGGAGTGAGCTGGCGACGGTGAGCTCACTGCGGCCGCGTTTCTGGCGAGAGAGTGAGTGGAAGGAGAGAGTGGACACGTCCACTGCGTCTGGGGCGTCGCCGTGGAGGTCATGCGCGCGCTGAGAGCTGACGAGCGGGACCATCGCCGGCGTACGGGTGCCATCTGGCAGACCGGTGGCGCTCTGGACGTTCCCGACGGCGAGCTCCTCTCTGAATCAAGCGACGCGATCAGTGTCTGACAGAGCGACTTCAGCGATGAATAACTTCCAAACCAGAGCAAGTTAGGAGATGGTGTAGTTGACAAAGTTGGAGTTCCAACCAAGTTCTACAACATTGTCAACTTGAGCAAAAGCCAGATCGGCCTGGATTGAGAGATATAGAGTTTTCAAAACCGATCAAGCAAACTGTTTTTCGCTCCACGACTTAGAAAATTTCCTAAGTGATGGAAACAGCCCCAAATCTGCCTTGTGGGTCAATTTTGAGCTAGATGTGATCATTTTGATGAGATGGCCATAAAACAACTTTTCTTCCTTATAAAATTTGCTACAACTTTGCTGTAGAAAGTTTTGACATGCAAACATTTTATGAAACACTTTTTAAAAGCCAAAGCAAAAGAGGTTTCTAGAGCCTATATGCATAAGTATGACTTAAGTGATTATTTTTGAGAAGTGATCAACATGAACATTGTTCCCAAGGTTAAGTTAAGCATAGATAAACTAATTACCAAGGCATAGAGCACAAACACAAGCATGGTTCACTCAAACATAAGCATAGGAAGCCTATTTAAGCAATTTAGATCACATTTTTGCATAGAATGACATGGCTCAAGATAGATGATGATCATGATATGCTTTGAGTAGATGATGATGCTCATGCTATGCACATGATTAATGCAACCATAACACTAGGGTGTTACAGCCCTCCCCCCTTACAAAAATCTCGTCCCGAGATTTGAAAGCTTACTGATTTTCGAAGAAGGTTTTGTAAACTTCTTTTAAATAATCCTCCGTCTCCCAAGTGGAATCTTCTTCCCCATGGTTACTCCACAACACTTTGTAGAACTTAACCACATGATTACGAGTCACCAGTTCCTTGCGGTCAAGAACCGCTACAGGTGTTTCTTCATACCCCAAGTCTGACTTCAACTTGATATCTCGAACTTCCACTCGTTCCTCCGGTACACGAAGGCACTTCTTTAATTGTGATACGTGGAAGACAGGGAAAATAGCTCGAAGCGCAACTGGGAGTTGAAATTTGTACGCCACATTCCCTTTCTTTTCGAGAATCTGATAAGGTCCCACATAACAAGGTGCAAGCTTTCGCTTGACTCCGAACCTTTGTACACCCTTCATCGGAGACACCTTGATATACACATGGTCACCAACTGAAAACTCAATCGGCTTCCTTCTTTTGTCAGCATAACTTTTCTGACGAGCTTGAGCAGCTTCCAGATGTTGCTGGATGGTATGGACTTGCTACTCTGCTCGTTCACAAAATCGATACCATAATACCTTCGCTCTCCGGCTTCTACCCAATTCAACGGAGTTCGACACTTTTGACCGTACAGGGCTTCAAATGGAGCCATCTTGATACTCTCCTGATAACTATTGTTGTAGGAGAACTCAGCTAATTGCAACCACTTAACCCAAGAACCTTTTGAAGAGAGAGCACATGCCCTCAACATGTCTTCTAGGATTTGGTTAACCCGTTCAGTTTGACCAGCCGTTTGGGGATGATAAGCAGAGCTACGGACTAAATGAGTACCAATATGCTCATGCAGACATTCCCAAAAACGAGCAGTGAACTGTGGTCCACGATCTGATACAATAGTTCGAGGCACACCATACTACGAACAATGTGCTCGAAATACAATTCTGCATATTGATGTGGACGATAGTCAGTTCGAACTGGAATAAATCGAGCAACCTTGGTCAAACGATCTACAATCACCCAGATAGATTCGTAACCCTTAACAGAAGTTGGGAGTCCAACGATGAAATCCATGCTGACTTCTTCCCATTTCCAACCAGGAATTGACAAGGGTTGAAGTAAACCAGCTTTCATGTGAACAGCCTTCACACGACAACAATTGTCACAACAAGCGACAAAAGCAGCGATCTCCTTTTTCATCTTTGTCCACCAAAACAGGGGTTTTAGATCCTGATACATCTTGCTGCTACCATGATGGATAGACAATTTGGATGCATGAGCTTCAGACAAGATCTGATTTCACAGCTCACGGTCTTTTGGGACCACTAGTCGATCTTTGAACCAAAGAATTCCATTCTCATCGACCTGGAAATGCTTGGTTTCTTCTTCCTTCATTTTCCTCTTTATATGGTGGATGCCTACATCTGTTTGCTGCAATTCGATGACTCGATTGCGAAGAGTACTCTCTAGAGAAATCTGGTTGAGCACAAGTGGATGCATAAGATGTGACAACAACTGATCTTCCACTTGGATTGAGTGACAGTGCGCTTTCTGACTCAAGGCATCCGCCACCACGTTCGCCTTGCCCGGATGATAGTGCACTTGTAGATTATAATCTTTAATCAACTCATGCCACCTTCGCTGCTGCATGTTCAGTTCAGGTTGAGTGAAGATATACTTGAGGCTCTTATGATCGGTGTAGATATTACACAGATTACCCAGCAAATAATGCCTCCAGATTTTCAAAGCATGAACAACTGCTGCCAATTCTAAGTCATGAGTAGGATAATTGACCTCATGCTTTCGAAGTTGGCGCGAGGCATACGCGATAACGCGACCTTTCTGCATCAATACGCAGCCTAGACCGGTGCCTGACGCGTCACAAAAGACATCGAAGGGCTTTTCGATATCAGGTTGAGCTAGGATAGGAGCTGATGTCAGCAATGTCCTCAACTTGTGGAATGCCTCTTCACACTCAGGCGTCCACGCAAACTTCTCATCTTTCTAAAGTAGACGAGTCATAGGCTTGGATATATTTGAAAATTCCGGAATGAATCGACGATAATATCCAGCCAGACCAAGAAAACTCCGAACCTCGTGCACCGAAGTTGGAACTTTCCAATCTAGCACTTCTTGCACCTTGGCTGGGTCCACCGATATGCCTTCTTCAGATAAGACATGGCCCAAGAAAGGTACTTTCTTCAGCCAAAACTCGCATTTGCTAAACTTGGCATAAAGCTGATGTTCGCGCAAACGCGACAACACTATACGCAGATGCTCTGCATGCTCCTCTTTATTGCAGGAGTATACCAAGATATCATCAATGAAGACCACCACAAACTTGTCCAATTCGGGCATGAACACCGAATTCATGAGATTCATGAAGTGAGCAGGTGCATTTGTACGATCGAAGGACATGACGAGATACTCATACAACCCGTACCTTGTCGAGAAAGCTGTCTTAGGTACATCTTCAGGACGGATCTTGATCTGATGGTACCCAGATCGCAAATCGATCTTGGAGAATACCTTGGCTTTAGACAACTGATCAAACAAGATATCAATGCGAGGAAGAGGGTATTTATTCTTGATGGTCACCGCATTTAGGGGACGATAGTCCACACACATGCGCAAAGATTGATCCTTCTTCTTCACAAAGATAGCCGGACAACCCCATGGAGAAGAACTAGCATGGATAAGACCCTTCTTCAACAACTCATTTAGTTGGGTCTTAAGCTCAGCTAATTCATTGGGTGGCATTCTATAAGGTCTTCTAGAGATAGGAGCGGTACCTGGAATCAACTCAATTTTGAACTCCACATCCCGATCCGGAGGAAGCCCGGGCAAATCATCAGGAAATACATCCAGGAACTCACACACCACCGGAATGTCCTGAATAGCCTTAGATGTAACTGCATTCACAGTGCTACGGATTTGAATATCACGAGGGAGTTGCACTAGAAATGCCTCCTTGGTATTTGGGTCTTTCAACATCACTACACGAGTGGTGGTGTCGATAAGAACTCCATTGCCACTCATCCACTTCATCCCCAGAATTACATCTATGCCCACACCGGGTAGAACAACCAAATTAGCAAGAAACTGACGGCCTCCTATTTCCAGAGTTGCCCCCAAAACCACTTGATTGGTGGAAATATCATTTCCCGCAGCACTAATACAATAACTGCCCTTATCAAGTGTAAATGCCTTGATATTATGCTTAGACACAAATTCAGAACTTACAAAAGAATGCGATGCTCCTGAATCAAAAAGCACAAGTGTGTCATGTTGGTTAACCAGAAACTTACCAGCCGTAACTACCTCACCAGCAGGGATTGCTTCCACAGTGGTGTAGTGAACACGCCCCTGACGGACGTTCCCTTGGTTGCCCTTCTTTGGCGGGTAAGGACAGTTGCTCTGCCAATGCCCGATCTGATTGCAGTTCCAGCACGGACGGTTGGCAGGTGGAGTCTTGGCATAGTTGGGACCCGTGTTGCCCCTAGGAAGAGCAATAGAGTACCCTTTGCGGAAACCCGTCTTTGCCTGATTCTTCTTCACCGGAGGGCGGTACCGCTGGTTAGGCGTTGGAGCACGGAACGGTGGCTTAGCTGCCACTGGAGCCTTGGACTGAGATGACACTGCCCTGGCCTCAAAAGCCCTCTTGTGAGTCTTGGTCATAGTGTACACAGTGTTATAGTTCTCTTGAGTGAGAGCATCACTGACAAACTCATTGAAAGTTGCACACTTAGTGCGGCCCATAGTCTTTAGCAACTTGGGACCCAAACCTCGCTTGAAACTAGCAATCTTTTTCGCCTCAGTGTTCACAAACTCAGGAGCATACGTAGACAAATGATTGAAAGCATGCAAATACTACTTCATAATTTTGTTGCCCTGAGTCAACTGCATAAACTCAGTATGCTTCATCTCCAAGACACCAGGAAGAATGAAATGCCCCTTAAAAGCTTCACGGAAAAGATTCCAGTCAAGCACAGTGTCGGCTGGAAGAGCTTCCCGATACTGATTCCACCAGATGCCTGCTGGACCTTGCAGTTGATGAGCTGCATACTCTGCCTTCAAACCTTCAGTCAACCGAAGCAAGCAGAACTTTTGTTCCACCGTGTTCAGCCATTCCTCAGCTTGTAGGGGTTCTTCAGCTTCTCTGAAAGATGGGGGCTTAGTATCCATGAAGTCCTTGAAGCTACTGTACTGGTTAGGAGCTGGCCCTTCATGTGCATTACGACCACCCTGATTCGCCATCCGATTAATGGTCTCAGTGAGCATCCTCTGATTTTCCACCATCATTTGCATTAACTCAGCAGGATTTGGTGGTGGAGGAGGAGGGGTGGATTCATGTTTGCACGCTGTTCCGCACCTCGGGTGCCACGAGACATCTGTAAAGACACAGTCAGTGAGCATTGATGATGACAAGATTTGCCGCAGAAGAACTTATATTTATGCCTGAAAGTATTCGAGAGAATAGCTTTACAAAAAGGCACAATAATTCAATTCCACAAAACAACATCACCAATCCAACACATGACAGAGATATCCGCAATATGCACCACAACGGAAAACATTGTCATAACATAACGAACATGTTAAGGTTACACATTGGGTCCATAAAGTTATTACACCATCACAGTACATGCCATGAGTCAAGGTCAAAGTTCCAGATTACAATATGGGTACAAAAACACCACAGCTGACTGGCATACTACAAAAGATCCTCATAAACAACTACCCACAACCCACTACACTCCAGGCTCGTCGCCCGAGTCAGCGTCGAAGATTGCCTCTCCATCCTCGTCACTAACTGGCTCAAGCTCCTCATCCTCCACGTCCTCGTGCAAAGGTGGTGCAACCGCTGCTGGTCCATCGACCTCCATACCATCATCATCGGCCACAATCACCTGAGGTCCCACCTCTGGATACACGGGTATAGGGCGAGGAATAGGGTGGAGCAAGTTGTTGAGACGGTGAATCTCCACAAGACCAGCCTCAATCTGATCCTGCAGATAGTTCTCCCACTCAAGAGACTGAACCCGGTGCATCTCCCATGCCCGGAGCCTGTTCTCCGACACGCGGAGTGCAGTGTCTCTCTCACGAGTGATCTGCACCAAGCGCTCTTGTATGGTCTCCCTCTCTCTAGCTAACTGACTCATCTGATCCTGCTTATGATCTCTCTCTCTAATGGCCTTCACCCACTGCTGCCTACGGTACTCCGCAATGTCTTCCGAGTCATTGCGGTCCTTCTGAGCTTGCTCTAGGAGTCTAGCTTGCTTGTGAAACTTGCGAGCACGCTTTTCAGCCTTCCATTGCATCTCCTGAGCCTGGCGAATAGCCACCATCACCTGTGCATAGGTGTCCTCTCGCTGACTGATCAGCTTGAGCACAGCCATCATAGCGCTCATAGCAGGACTAGAACTCTCAGCTCTCTCTCCCCTGCCTCGAACCAAGGCACAACTATCAGCCTGTTTCCACTCCGCTGCTGCTGGGTCAGCATGGGGAATGGAGGCCGCTGGTCCTCCTGTCAGCTCATCACCACACCTCTGACAGATATCGAGCAGGATAGTCTGGGCTGCAACCTGACCTGCCTCCTAAGGAGTCTGCCCATCTGAGCTACAAGTCCAGCCTGTCCATGCAGGCTTGACCCCATGTGGAGGGACAACTCCCTGCACAGCAAACCACTGTATCCCTCCTGTGCTCTCCAACTCCCACCAAGAATACTGAGGTGGCTCAGTATACCCGACAGTCTGTAACACTCTCCAGAGCAGGGTAGGAGTGCCAAACTCGCTCAAGAAAGTGTCACTGGGACGGGGTGAAGCGGGTGCGCCCATCTGTGGAAAGGAATAGGAATACCATGGGTAAAAGAGGATTACTTTAAGCAACATTTATTTAATTAAAAGGGACGAAATTGTAAGGGAAGGAGTAGACAGAATGTATGTATGAATGCGACATGATGCATGCACGAACCGTACGTCCTCACAAACTTAGAAAATTAACATTCTAACGGATATACGGTGGCATACATTCGTCTCTCGATACGATAACTATCGATTTACACGTGCGTTGTTAGAGTACCTGCAGAAAACTTCATTTCAGCCCAACAGTTCCCAATATATCAGTCAAGAAAGCAGTAAACTAAGTGCACATTGCTTGGACATGCCCAACATGCACAAACAATGACACCACAGCTACCCGAGAAATTAAATATTCCCCAATTAAGTTTCTTTCGCGGTTCCATGGTTTTGACATGTAACCACTCCAAAAAACCACCGCGAACACTCCCCTAGACCGCCGTTTGGACGATCATGCTCTCACAGCTCACACTAACCAGGGCGTAGGTGCGACGTTGCATAATTTAAATCTAGCGACATATGTGGCTAATTCACATATGAAGGCTACCTCCACCATTAGACCACAGGGTAGCAAAGTGCGGTCATCACACATCCATACCTGAGTACTACCGGAGATGCATAAATAAAACCCCCCAAGTCAGTACTTAAATAGCCACCTATAGTCCTTATGTGGGCAAGGAGGATTCGACCACTGGCATAATTTAAATATTGATTTGCACTATTTTATTTAAAAACTCTTTTGTTTTTAAATACACAAACGCTGCATTTATAATGCTGAACTTGCTCCGATACCAGCTGTCACAGAACCGACCAAATTATAAGAGTTCAAGTGTAGAAACGATCGACAAGCAATCAAGTTTCCAAACATGAGCCCATATAATCCCGGTAGTCAACTGAAATCACGAAGTATTTCAAACCAACTCGCAACAAACCAAGATCGTAATAGTTCAACATAAATACAACGAATGTTACATAGTTATTCATTGCCGTCGAAGCGGCACCACATCGGAGTCATTAAGTTATTACAACCCAAGTTCGAAGTAGCGGAAGCAAAATAATTTCACAGACTTGTTCAAAGTTCAGTTCACAAGTTTTTGTTATTGCCAGAGTCTACACCATCCTTCCAAAAGCAATAGGTACGAGTTTGTTAGAGAACCGTGCCCAACGGTTAATCCTCATCCCCAGCGGGATGGAGACAGGTCTTGCAGAAGCCGTCATAAAAGATATCATATGCAACAGGTGGGAATAAACCCTGAGTACGAGAATGTACTCAGCTAGACTTACCCGTCTAGGAAAACATAAAAGACACCAAGGATCATGCAAGGCTAATATCAAGTGGAGCTGGTTGACTCAATATTTTGCCAAAAGCCTTTATTACAACTAACCTATTGTAAGAGCTTCATATTTATTTATCATTAGCCTACTGCTAGATTAGCACCTGTACTAAAGCACTTCACTTGATTATTACAAACAATAATAACCATATCAAGTTCATCATATGTTCTTCTTTGCTATCATCATTATCATGAACCAAGTTCATTAGTGAATGCTACGTTTGCCGCTGCTCTGTCAAGTTCTCACTAACCGGGAGAGACGGCGATTCGAATCGAATTCCTATCTAGCTGGAGGTGTATTCCTAGCACTCACCCAAGCATCCCCCGTCGGAGAGCCAACGGGTCACCTTTGGTACGACTCAGGAATCGCGGCTCCGATCAGCGCCGCACTCCCAGGGCTACCACTCTGCCAGGGAGGTCAGGAATTTTAACTCACCTGCCTTTGGGCTTACGCCAATGGTCCCCCGCACACCGCACTTCCTCCTGTAGTGCGCACTTTATACTTGCCGGTCTTCCGGCCTGAGTCATACTACTCGGCTTCGCGGTCGGAACGAGTTATCCAGCCACCTAAGTGTTAGGCATGCTTTCAACATGACAAGAGGACGTACAGCGGTCGGTCCTTAGCTGCCACAGACGGAGTTACTACAACCTTGCAAAACTCCGCCCGGCTCAAGTCAATTTAATCAGGTTCTATCCACGATAGCACATATAGACCATCGTGATTCGACACAACCCTATATCGCGCAGGTGGCAGGAAATCACCCGACTTCTACCGATTAAGCATGGCTAAGCTGCTACCCGATCCTAACTCTACAACCAAGGTAGGGTAAATTATCTGGACAAGGATGGAATAAAGTGCAGCAAAGGTTTTCATCACAACTCCTATACTTAATGCATCAATAGATATAACATATTAAATAAACTTTCGAAAGTAAAGGAAGGCTTAGAATGCTCCGGGGCTTGCCTTTCACGAACGAAGCTGGCTCGTGATTTGGGCACTCAACTTCTTCTTCGGGCTCCTCGAGTCCGACTGGCTGGACCTCCACCTCCTGGCTGCCCTCCTGGCCTTCGGGGTTCACTTGCAGATCGAAGGAGGCTGCCACGTCCGATGCACCTATTGCATGCTCGGTGAATGCGAAGGTGTGCATACAAAAGAATGAATGCTTGATAACATAAGTGACCCACTGGACACTCATTTACAGAGCAATAGTTATAACAAGTTCACACAAGTTAACAAGTTAACTTAGCCCAAAACCTATCACGATAGCCTATAACAGCAAGCATCAAACAGCAGGATTAGCTCAGTAAACAGATCATAACTATTGCCACAAAGATCCAACAAACTTAAGTGAGGATATTCTGGAAAGCTTATGAAATTGTCTACAAATCATCTTTGAACATCACAGCAAGATTCATAAGTTAAAGAAGCCATTTAAACAAAGTTCCAGGTTCTGTCCCAGAAAAATAGAGAGCACCTTTTTCTGGAACACAAATTGGAACAGCCATAACTTTTAAACTACTAGACCAAAAGACCCCAAATTTAACCCACAGCTAGTCCATAAAGTTTACTAAAACTTTGATTTAGACAAGCCTCCCAGAAAACTAAGTTATCAACTAGTAAAACCTATATTACTCCCTTGCTGTCCAGAACAGCCTTTAACCCTTTAATTAATTATTTGATGACATAACCAAAACATAAACCATGCCAACCACATGGCTTATGAGCACAAGCATATCACAAGGTTACAAGAACACCAGATGATAACCCTCAAACATTTACTTAACAAGGCATTTATTAATTAATTCTAGAAAGGAGCATAATTACAAGATACTAGTCAAAGTGCTCAGAAAAATCTACAAAAATTACAGAGGCACAAGTATAGCATCAAAGCATCACCATAAAAATTTCAGAGCAATTGCACATACCAATTTAAAGATATGCATTTAACATGTGACAAGGCGTTTATTTCATAATTTCAGAAACATGACTTATATGGTGTCAAACAATAGATTTCAGATTATTTACATATTATGAATGCCATAAACAAGTTTACCACCTAAGTAGAACACCAGCATAAGCACCAATTATTTCATATGATTTAATCAAGGAAACAAGCCAAATCTCAAACATAAATTACATATCAAAGCTGCTGTACTCCAAAAATTATGAAATATTTATCAAAGCACTCTAATACCACACAGAGACTACCATAAAATTTTCATGGCAAACTAAACAGTATAACCAGAGATATGAATTTATCCATGAATAACAAGATTAAATCCTTAATAAATATTTTCCCAGAAAACATGGTTCATTTTATATTTTTATTAAAAAATAGCCATCTCAAGGAACACCACAAAATTGGTTTCACCATTTTTGGATCAACAGAACTAGAGATATGATTTTTGCAAGAAAGCCAAAAATTTGGATTTGAATAAAAGAAAAGGAGGGAAGTGAGGTGACACTGACAGTGGACCCCGCCTGTCAGGGTCATCTTCCTCACTGCTGAGGCGACTCTCGCCGGCGATTTCTCCGCGACGGCGAGGTCTCCGGCCAAATCAAGGGCACCATTGTGATCCCCAGACTCTAGCGACTCGATTGATCCCCTTTTCCCCACGGCAGAGCCACCGGAAAGGGCTCGCCGTCGATCATGGCGGCTCGGCGGAGGTGCTCGGCGTTACGCCGGAGTCCTCAGGCCGGTAGAGCGTGACCTAGGGTTTCCTACAGCACCAGCGGACTACGGCGAAGCTTCCTAGGTACGCGGCTTGGCTTGAAACATCGTGGAACACGCTGGCCACGAGAGTGCCCATCTCCGGCGGAAACACGGCGGCGCTGCGCATCGTGTCCGGCGACGGTGAGTTTGGTAGAGCGTCCACCAAGTGGCGCAAACGCTTGCTAGGAACCTAAGCAACCTCTAGGACCTAACCAGAGAAGACGGGCGGCTTCACAGGGCTCGGCATTGAGTTCGCCGGAAAAGAAGGTCACGACGACCCGATTTGGGGGAAGAAGGAAATGGCGGCTCACCGGTGGATTTCACGGCGAGATGATGGGTGGAGAATGGAGAGCGGTTCACGGCGAAGCTTTGAGTGAAGTTTGGTGGGCAATGGCGCAGCAAGAAACGCGCACGAGCTCGCCGGAGTGAGCTCGCGACGGTGAGCTCACTGCGGCCGCGTTTCTGGCGAGAGAGTGAGTGGAAGGAGAGAGTGGACGCGTCTACTGCGTCCGGGGCGTCGCCGTGGAGGTCATGCACGCACTGGGAGCTGACGAGCGGGGCCATCGCTGGCGTACAGGCGCCATCTGGCGGACAGGTGGCGCTCTGGACGTTCCCGACGGCGAGCTCCTCTCTGAATCAAGCGACGCAATCGGTGTCTGACAGAGTGACTTTAGCGATGAATAACTTCCAAACCAGAGCGAGTTAGGAGATGGTGTAGTTGACAAAGTTGAAGTTCCAACCGAGTTCTACAACGTTGTCAACAAGAGCAAAAGCCAGATCGGCCTGGATTGAGAGATATAGAGTTTTCAAAACTGATCAAGCAAACTGTTTTTCGCTCCAGGACTTAGAAAATTTCCTAAGTGATGGAAACAGCCCCAAATCTGCCTTGTGGGTCAATTTTGAGCTAGATGTGTTCATTTTCATGAGATGGCCATAAAACAACTTTTGTTCCTTATAAAATTTGCTACAACTTTGCTGTAGAAAGTTTTGACATGCAATCATTTTATGAAACACTTTCTAAAAGCCTAAGCAAAAGAGGTTTCTAGAGCCTATATGCATAAGTATGACTTAAGTGATTATTTTGGAGAAGTGATCAACATGAACATTGTTCCCAAGGTTAAGTTAAGCATAGATAAACTAATTACCAAGGCATAGAGCACAAACACAAGCATGGTTCACTCAAACATAAGCATAGGAAGCCTATTTAAGCAATTTAGATCACATTTTTGCATAGAATGACATGGCTCAAGATAGATGATGATCATGATATGCTTTGAGTAGATGATGATGCTCATGCTATGCACATGATTAATGCAACCATAACACTGGGGTGTTACAGTAGCTCTTTGGACAGGGTATAAATGTAGACCCTAGGGCAATGTAATGAGACATCTATCTATCAATCAATCAAACACAAGTTTTTACTCATATTCCAACATCTACTTTTCGACGACTTCGTCATAGTTTCCTTTTACTATGAGTTCTTAGGAATTCGTCGAGTCAAACTCGGCATGTTCTCGAGTTCCGCATGAGCACCTCTTGGCCGTGACATCCGGGCGCATCACTGTTGTCGGGACCAAAGTGTTTGAGTTACCACCTTTGTCGATTGTAAGGTCAAATCGGCTGGCACGCCTTAACGTTTGAAACGGGTATTAGCCCTTTGTGTTTGAAGATCAGCTTTTGCACCAACACATCTTTTGGCACGCCTAGTGAGATAGATTCAAGATCACAAACAACATGTCGAACACCGATTTTGACTCGGAGGATGTCATCCCAGTAACGGAGGCCAATCTCAGAGATGAGCAGAAGCAAGCCATGGCAAAAGCCATGGAGGAATACAAATAGCAATGCTTGAAATCCTTCAGTACCAACAGGAGCGGCGAGGTGATCCAAAAGGAAGCCAATCCTGGTAAACTTCAAGACATGGTTGACAGTGTTATTAACCTTGCCTTGATCAATCAAGCTGGTGTGTTGTCCAACATGGTTCTCAATGCGGTGGCTAGAACTTTCAAGGAAGGGCAATGGCCACCAAATTATGTGGGTCCTGCCTATCATCAGCCAGGGTCATCATTGGTTATAGCTCCATCGGCTACTATGGCCATTGCGGGTACAAAAGCTACTTCTCCTCCAAGCACAGTAGGGATCACTAATGCGCAATCTACACCGATGATGACCAATCCATCAACATCAGACGGGCAAATCAAGCTTGCCACAGATCTATTGGCATCGGCAATGACGGGATCTATTCCTCGCAACTGGTGGGGTTATGGTATGCCCCTAGAGATGATGGTGAAAACTCCTGGAACGTCTCAAGTGGCTGATATGACAGGCAAGGCTCCTATGGCATCGGCACCTCCAAATCCACCGATGAATCAGAGTCCCCAGTACACTAAAACTACTACTGCAAGACCTTACACTGGGAATTCTCAAGCTCCAACGTTCGAGATGCCTAACGCATCGGTAGATTCAATGCTGACGTAGCGGAGGTTTATGACACAACCAGAGTATGTCAATTCGATGATGATGCCCAATTACTAGTCATCAGCAGGGCCTATGCTGATGAATGCTAACAGTGGGTGGACTGGGCAGTTTGTCTTTCCACATATGCCTCAGCAGAATCATCAGACTGTGGGGTTTCAAAAAGGACCAAATCCAACCTGGGTTTCAGAATCAAGGGTTGGTTAACCAGCCGATGAATCTCGGTCAGCAAATTGGTGGTCAGATGGTTAATCCAATGTTCCATGCAGATCGTGCACCTCAGAGACACGTAGAAGCTTATCAGCAGGTGCCAGATCCACAGCCGCCTCATCAGCAAGATGCTGATGCTTATTGGGCTGATAAGATAGCTGAAGTAATGAGAGATCAATTTGGGATAAAGCCCAAAGTCAACACTTACTCTTATCGGACACCGTATCCTCCTGCATGTGATTTGATTCCAGTTCCAAATCGGTACAAGGTACTAGATTTCACTAAGTTTCCTGGACAGGATGATACATCGACTATGGAGCATGTCAATAGGTTCATCATCAAGTGTGGAGAAGCTGCTAACAGTGATGAGTTAAGGGTTCGTCTATTCTCATCATCTTTGTCTGGATCAGCTTTTACTTGGTTTATTTCATTACCTCCCAACTCAGTAATCACTTAGGCCGATCTAGAGAAGCAATTCCATAAATACTTTTTTTCTGGAGTTCATGAAAATAAGATTACTGATTTGGTCAGGTTAAAGCAATGCAATGATGAATCGGTTGAAAGCTTTGTGCAGAGGTTGCGAGAGGTTAAGAATAAATGCTATAGTCTAGTTCTAGATAATCGGCAGCTAGCCGATTTGGCTTTTCAGGGACTGTTGCCACATATTAGAGACAAGTATGCTTCTCAAGAGTTCGAGAGTCTGAGTCATTTGGTGCAGAGGATTTCTGACCAAGACATTAAACCTTTTAAACCCAAGAGAGCATGGAATAAAAAGATATCCTTTGTTGATGAGGTAGCAAGTTTAGATTCCGATGAAGAACCAGTTATTGGCTTGGCCGAATTGGTGAAGAACAAGAAGCCAATGTCTTGCCCTTTTGGGCATAAGGAACCAGAGAAGTTTGCATTTGACATCACCAAAGCCGATAGGATATTTGACTTTCTACTTCAGGAAGGGCAAATTAAATTGTCACCCAATCATGTGATTCCATCGGCTGAAGAATTAAAGAAGATGAAATATTGCAAGTGGCACAATGCAACGTCTCACAGCACAAATGAGTGCAAGGTTTTTAGGCAACAGCTGCAATCGGTATAGAATCTGGGAGAATCAAGTTTGATAATTCTAAGGCTCAGAAGCCGATGAAGATCGATCAACATCCTTTCCCAACAAATATGTTGGATGCTAAGGGAAAAACCAAGCTCTTGACGTCAGGGGCAGCTGAAAGAAGTGCATCGGTGGATCCTCGACATCAGATTACTACCGAAGACGCTAAAGGCAAGGGTCTGGTTCAGGAAGGAACCAGCTCAGGAAGGCCTCCCCGATCTGGCATTGTGATAACTCATAGGAGGCATCGGGAGACTTGGCAGCAACGTGCACTACTAGGATCTAGCCCTGTCGTGACGCCTATATTGGGTTGCAGTATGGCTACTTTAGTTGCAATATGGATCAATTGCATCCATGTATGATCGTTAACAAGTGGTTGCATTTGGAACGGTGCAATAGCTTTCTGCATCCTTTTGATGTGGTGTTGCAATGTGATGGTTTTGCAACGCATAAAAAAAACTAGTGCAACCATGATATGGTTGCAAGCATGGATATTGCTACCACCAGAATGGTCGTGTGAGTTACTATTGCGTCGAAACACAAGGCTGTAATATGACACTATTGCCATGAATGAACTTGTTGCAAAATAACTTTACTACCACTCCATAGTTACGTGGGTATATGCCCATATTGCCATGCAGTGTGCTCCATTGCATCATAGAAATCTTGCAACATAAAAAAATTGGTGGCTAGAGTCACAATTGCCACGTTCATTTGCTGGTAGTAGTAGATAGGAAATGCAATGAATCATTGTTGGATGCAATAGATGGAAAATACAACAAATCATTGTCGGTGATAACAAATAGAAAATGCAACAAAGCATTGTTTGTGGTAATAGATAGAAAATACAATGACACATTGTTGGTGGTAATAGGTGGAAAATGCAATGAATCATTGTTGGTGGTAATAGGTGAAAAATGCAACGAGTCATTGTTGGTGTTAGACACATCCTATAAGAACACATAATGTTTATGGCAATAATTCATATTGCAACAACAAACAGTGGTTGTGTGATAGTTTGTTGCAACAAGTGCATTTTGGCCAGCACATTTAGTTTTGTTTCATAGCTACAATTTAATTTTGGTTACAAAAGTATTGTGCCATGAGTACAGACTTGAGCATCACATATAACAATTCAAGCATTCATTAACTTCAAATATATGTCTCAACCAAAGTAATAACACCACGACCAGAGTACTACTAAAATAAACATGACCATAGTACAGTAAAAACATCATCTCCGTATACAAGTTTGAAACCATGTTTGGCATAATAAAATATAACTAAGTATGAGTTCCCTTATTGACCGCTTCAAGCTCCATCACCCATCAACACTTCATTCTTCTAGCAGTCCATCACTAGCATATAGGCATAAAGCTTTGTCTAAATATTTTGGGTGTCCGTGCTTTTCTGCAACTCATGAACACATATAAAATTTATTATTAATTTAAATAGGAACCTTGGAAGCACATGCAAATTTAAAGATCATAGTGGCAGAACAAAGATATAAAGTAAATTAAGGTACACCCTACAAAAATATCGTATATCGTTTGGGATATGAAATATAATGATCATATATAATATTCATACCTGCAGTTGTTTCATTTGATTACGAGTCCTCAATAGTTGTTGGGAGGAAATTACATGATTCAATGACCCATTGGCACCATTCTTTTTCTGGAAAAGAGGCCTAGTAGCACTAATCTTTGTTTTCATTGTAGTACCTTCATCAACTACCTTTTCTGTGGTCAATACGCTTGCTAGACCATTATTCTGCCAAAATGGATGCTTTGATGTAAACAAGTTGCATTTTATGTGTAAACATGTTGCATCATTTGTAAGTAATCTTGCTGCATTTTTATTACCTCTATAGTTTCTTCCTCTATGCGTGGCGGTGTGATGAAGTTGTTGTCAATACTTACGCCATTTGGAAGCTGTGTGGTGTTGATGGTTCCTGTAATAGCCTGTGCAGCCCAAAAGACAAAACATTAGCCAAAATAGAGGAGCCAAAAAAAGGAGAACCATGTTCCAAAGTGAGTACCTGCTGCAATGCCAATTGTATTTGTTGTTGTAGTGTTGACCGGAATTCTTCCCTGATTTCTTCAATTTGTTTCATACTTTCTTCCTTATCTCTTTCCCTTGCTGAAACTTCATTTGTAAGCTTTTCTTTTAATTCTTCAACCTCTTGTTGGTGCTGCATTCTTTCATGTTGGGCTAAAACTTCACTATGGGCTGCATCTTCTTCTCTTTGCTTTAGTAGAGCGCTTCGTGTTGGATATTTCGCCAAGTATCCACGTCCATGACATCTATATGATTTTGTTCCAAGAGTTTTAGAGTAGTTGAGTTGGAAAACTGTGTTTTCCTCCTCAACCGTAAGGAAGGGCCTATCCTTCCATTTTTTTGCCGCTGTCACTTGGATGCAGGCATTTTCCTAAGTGAAACATGATAAATAAATTAGGATCATGTAATTTCAAACAGCTCGAAAATAAGTTTGAAACATGTTGTTGCTGTAATTTTAAAGCTACAATCATATACAGGCACTCACATAGACATCCCTAGAGTCATCATTTGACCATTGCCCATCCTTGGTGGTGTGAGTCGTCATCCAAAGTTCCAAATCAGTAGGTTGTTGACCATTAGTTTGGTTTCTCTGAGATTTCAGCAATATAATGTAGTATTAGGCAATGACCATATATTTAAGTAAGTAATCAGCTTAGCTAATGTTGTCATCACCTGTTCAAAACAAATTTGAGAAAATGGTTTTGATCCCATGAGATGCTTAGTCTTCTGTTTCTGTCGGTTTCCAGAGTTCTTGGTGCTAATATTCTGCAAGAGTGGACAAGTAGAGCTTTGTTATTTATGTTGTATTTAGCAGTGGAATTACAAAAGAAACAAGAGACCAACAAACCTGGAATCTCTCACTTCCA
This sequence comes from Sorghum bicolor, assembly GCF_000003195.3. Classification (NCBI taxonomy): domain Eukaryota; kingdom Viridiplantae; phylum Streptophyta; class Magnoliopsida; order Poales; family Poaceae; genus Sorghum; species Sorghum bicolor. Next base: position 37,134,816 of record NC_012877.2, on the reverse strand, counting down.
AAATATTGGATCAAGTAGTACCACTCCACGTTGTCTAAATCTTCAGGCTTGTGCTTCATTCGTTGAGCGTCAGTGGAGTATGCCTTGTATGTCGAACTAAATGAAGCTCTCCATCCTTTGTACCTCTCTTTGGCAATTGCACATATCTTTTCACTAGCATCTTCAATATCATCTAAGTCCCAAACTTTCTATTTGAATGGAAAGACAGATAGAACAGTAAAGTGAAGGTACTAAATTCATAACATTTGGCTAAAGAAAACAATTGACTCACCAGCATCTCATCTACTATTGCCATTTTCACAACGTCCTTCACATCCTTCCATGATTGCACTCCTATAAGTGGAGCCTTTTTCCTAGTAAACACCACAATCTCATCGACGAATGTGCGGCTGTTCTCACCATAGGGGCCTCCTGTCAAGGAATCAAATTCGACCTTTAATTTCTGAGAGCCGCTCTTAATTCTCTTGATAGTTGCTTTGAAGCCTTTGAGACATCCACGTCCACGAGTTTTGGATCCACCTTATTAACATATGAAATAAATATAATATACATGATCGGCAAAAGAGTCTTGAAGGTACAATGCAAAATGAAAGGACCAGCACATACCAGTCCCTTGTTGTTTTGGCTTTCTTGCATGAGCTGGCCTATCTTTGTTTGTCGTGCTCCTTTCTGGATTTCCCTCCCCTTCAGCTAAATGATCTTCACCCACATGTTCTTCAAATAATGACACTGCAAAAAATAAATCAGCATGTGTCAGTTATTTTATTGAATGCACAAGAGCTGGTAGTATATTTGATGACATGATGAAAGCTATTTAATTACACATATGTCGACGACGGCCTGTATGCCTTAGCCATTCCTTGTATGTTTCAATTGTTTCATCCCTGAAGTCATCCATGTAGTCTGCGAGCCATGATTAACCAGATGCACTTGTCAAAGCAACATTATGTTATAACAATTTGAATGAGTGATGCAAAGAACGATCTTACCTGTGTCTGCATCTTTGGCTCGCAATTTTGCTAGCCATACCTTGTAGGCATCAAGGTGTTCATCTGTACCTAATTGATCATGTTTTCGCTTCTCCCTATGTCGCTTAATAGGTGTTATGCTGACATTTTCCTCTAGTTCTGGCTCCGTTGATAATACCAACCTGATTTCCTTATCCACGGCATTGTCCTGTAGTATTGCTTCTGCGTGGCGTAAATATTCGATGGGCTCAAGTGTAGCTACATCCCCACCGCAACGCTTCTTGTAGTATAAGAAGTCCCTGGCTCCATACCCAAGCTGTTCTTTGAAATGTACCAGGTTAAAATATGAGATTTGAGCTCTATCCATATCAGCGGAGATAATTTCGTCTTCCTCAGGTCTCCCCTTGCATTGGAAATGAATTGTCCACATGTCACCCGTCATTGGTTCACTATGTGCATGTAGAGAGCAGAAAAATATCAAAGTGTGTGCATAGCTTAATCACCAAGTGTATATATTAGGAGTAAAACATCACGGTGTGGTGTAAGATATTACTCTGACTGGAATTCAACAAAATTAGCAAAATGTGTTGCAAAATAAGAGGAAATATTTTGCTCCTTATGATGAGACTTTGACTAATAATTTCTATATTAGTGTGCTCCTATATATGTACCCCCTTGCACCTATCAGATAGATTAAAGGGCATGTGTACTTAATAAATTTGCAAAAATTTGTTTGTTCAAAAAATAAAATTAGCAGAAATTTAGAGGACATAAGCGCTTGGTAGATGGCATATAAAATATTTCTAATTATATACTATGCACCTTTTAGTTGGCTTTGTGTATATGAGCGCTTGTGTATATGCAGGAAATTAATTTTCCTCTACAGTACTACGTTGGCTTCTTTGAAAGTGCCTGACTACAAATTTAACCAAGTATATGTGGATCTATTTATGACTGAATTTTCTTTTAAAATCAAGATGGATGTGTGCAGTTAGATGACCCAATGATTAAATCACTATCCTATGTCATGGCATATTGTTTACAGATCATGGATGAATGGTGTTTATTGGATTTTTTATTCAATCTATAACTTCTGAACTTTCAGGTGTGCAAGTGGTGGGGACAACAAATGTGCAGATTTGGTGGTGCCTAACATCTTCCTGAACGTACTGGCTGCATTCAGATTTATACAGGCATACGTATGTATAGTTATACTCATTTGAGAAGTTAAAAACTGATTAAGTGCTATGTACAGACGACTGAAGACATGGAATCTGCACGAACCAGGAATTTCAAGATCGGCACTAACTAATCATTAATTCTAGCAATATCCTGAAAGGGAATATAAATTGCGTTGTATGTACCTGGTTTACAGAAAACGTAGTATTCTCCCAGAGCCATCAGCGTCTCTCACTACTACAGAATGAGGCATTGGTCGATGCCCAAAATGGCCAAAAACCTCGGCCTTTTTGCGGCCCGGGGTTAAAGACCCCTTTAGCACCGGTTCGTGTGACAAACCGGTGCTAAAGGGTCCTGCCCAACGGCTACTGACATGTGCTGTCGGGGCAGGGACCCTTTAGCACCGGTTTTTAACAAGAACCGGTGCTAAAGGGGTCCCTTTAGCACCGGCCAGAGCCACGGGCCGAGGCAAACCCTTTAGCACCGGTTTGTGTTACAAACCGGTGCTAAAAGGTAACCCTTTAGTACCGGTTTTTGCTCTGAACCGGTGCTAAAGGTCCGGTTTATAGGCCGGCTCCCTCCTCCCCTCTGCCCATTTGAAACCGAGAGCACCATTGTTGTTCTTGGAGCTTCTTCTTGCTTGTTCTTCATTTGTTCTTCATCTCCAACGCCCATCGTTGATCTTCTTCGACTCCGTCATCGTCTCTTCACGCTTAGAGGTGACTAACTTCAGCCTTTCTTGTCTTTTTCATGTTGTTTTTGGCTTGTGATGTTCCCATCATTTTTTAGCTCAAATCCACTTTGTTATTTTGAATCATTCACATGAATTAGTATCCATATATATATATCATATTTCATGGTTGACCTAGTTTTAATATATTTTGCAAGAATGAATTATAGTATATTTTTATGATCATAGAAAGTAGGATAGTTCAAATTAATTGGTTTGTTAATATCACTTGATTTATTTTTATTACTACATATAATGTCCATTGTATCATACATGTTTACTAGTAAATGTGGAATTTATAATTGTTTTAAAATTGAGTATGGATAGTAGATGGCAACCGTGACCGGGTCTTCCGTCTCTCAACGGGTTCAAAAGCGATACCGTCCGGAACTCCCTCTCATTACTTGTGGCAAGTGTGGGCAGAAGATTTTGATGGAGTACAAAGTGTCGAAAGAGGGAGTAAACAAGGGTCGTATATTCTACAAGTGTCCAGATCGTAATGTGAGTTATTTCCAGACATTTGCTTATATATGTGCATATTTTTTTAAATGATATTAATTAAACTTTTGATTCTCTCTTTTAATTTCAGTGGGACGGTACCGGCGGATGTACAGGTTGGTACTGGGAGGAAGAATACATTGAACACATTAAGAAATCTTTTGCACAGGTGGTTGAGGCTGAAGGTGGTGAGGCAGTGAGCCGACGAAAGAAGTTCAATGAAGTTGATCAAGCGAATGATCTATCTATTATAGTTGGGATCGGACGCGAACTAATTATGTTGCTTAAGTGCATTTTAGTTTTATTTTTTTTAATGCTAGTTGCGATTGTATTTGTTGTAGCCAAGCTTTTCTAAATTAATCAACTATGTATCTTAGACATGTTGTGCAATAAGATGAGAAACTATATGTGTGCATGGTTTTCATAATATATATGTTATCTTTAATGCAGATGGTAACACGTAATTGGATGTATAATGCCGATCGGCGCTCCGAAGAGTTCATTAATGGCGTGCACTATTTCTTAAGTGTGGCCGAGTCAAATAAGAGGGACGGTTTCATGTGCTGTCCATGTGCCGTGTGCAAGAATTTGACGGAATATTCTAACTCAAGAACTCTTCATTCACACTTATTAAAGTCTGGTTTCGTACCAAACTATATTTGTTGGACCAAACATGGAGAAAGCGGGATTATAATGGATGAAGGTGAAGAAGAAGAAGAAGAAGAATTGGACCATGCCAATATTATTGCTCAGTACGGTGGCTTCAATGATGTTGCAATGGGGGGAGATAATGAAGAAGAGGTGGCGGCAGAAGATGATCGGGGCGATGATGCTTTTGGTGATGCCATCCGTGATGCACAAAGAGAATGTGAAAGTGATAAAGAGAAAGCCAAGTTCGAGCGCATGCTAGAGGACCACAGGAAATCGCTATATCCCACCGCTGAAGAGGGGCAAAAAAAGCTGGGTACCACACTAGAATTGCTGCAATGGAAGGCAAAGAATGGTACATCTAACAAGGCATTTGGGCAGTTATTGAAGATCATAAAAAAGATGCTTCCGAAAGGCAACGAATTGCCCACCACTACGTATGAAGCAAAACAGGTTGTCTGCCCTTTGGGATTAGAAATCCAGAAGATACACGCATGTCCTAATGACTCCATCCTCTACCGTGGGGAGGAATACGAGAATTTGGATGCATGTCCAGTATGTAAGGTATCACGGTATAAGATTAGACGAGATGATCCTGGCGATGTTGAGGGTGAAGAACGTCATAGGAAGAAAATTCCAGCCAAGGTTATGTGGTATGCTCCTATAATACCACGATTAAAACGTCTGTTCAGAAATAAGGACAATGCAAAGTTGTTGCGGTGGCATAAAGAAGACCGTAAGATAGACAATATGCTGAGACACCCTGCCGATGGATCCCAGTGGAGAGCGATAGACAGAGAATTCTCAGATTTTGCAAATGATGCTAGAAACTTGCGGTTCGCCTTAAGTACAGATGGTATGAATCCTTTCGGTGAGCAGAGCAGTAGTCACAGCACTTGGCCAGTTACTCTATGTATCTACAACCTTCCTCCATGGCTATGCATGAAGCGGAAGTTTATTATGATGCCGGTGCTTATCCAAGGACCGAAGCAACCTGGCAATGACATAGATGTCTACCTTAGGCCATTAGTTGAGGAACTTCAACTTTTATGGAGCAAACCAGGAGTTCGCGTGTGGGATGAGTACAAACAAGAGCACTTTGACCTACGAGCATTGCTGTTTGTAACAATCAATGATTGGCCAGCTCTGAGTAATCTTTCAGGCCAGTCAAACAAGGGATATAATGCATGCACACATTGTTATGAAGACCTTGACTGTGTATTTTTGAAAAAATGTCGAAAGGTCGTGTACCTTGGCCACCGTCGGTTTCTTCCTGTGAACCACCCAGTACGAAAGAAAGGCAAGCATTTTAAAGGCAAGGCAGACCACCGGACCAAACCTCTCAATCGAACCGGGGATGATGTACTCGAAATGGTCAAGGATATAAAAGTGGTATTTGGAAAGGGACGAGGCAGCGAACCTATTCCCAAGGATGCTAAGGGACACGTACCCATGTGGAAGAAGAAATGCATATTTTGGGAGCTACCTTACTGGAATGTCCTAGAGGTCCGCAACGCGATCGACGTGATGCACCTGACAAAGAATCTTTGTGTGAACTTGCTCGGATTCATGGGTGTCTACGGGAAGTCTAAGGATTCACTTGAAGCACGACAAGACTTGCAGCGCATGAAAGAACGAGACAACCTGCATCCAGAAAAGACAGATGATGGACGTCATTACTTAAGCCCTGCTAGCTACACTCTGAGCAAAGAAGAGAAGGAAAGCATGTTTGAATGTCTTAGCAGCATCAAGGTCCCATCTGGATTCTCCTCCAATATCAAGGGAATAATTAATGTGCCAGAGAAGAAATTCCTGAACTTGAAGTCCCATGACTGTCACGTTCTAATGACGCAATTGCTGCCGGTCGTTTTAAGAGGAATTCTACCTCCACACGTACGTCTAGCCACCGTAAAGCTATGTGCATTCCTCAATGCAATTTCTCAGAAGGCAATCAATCCAGAGCAACTAGCTACTCTGCAGAATGATGTCGTTCAATGTCTCGTCAGCTTTGAGTTGGTGTTCCCTCCATCCTTCTTCGATATCATGACACACCTCCTAGTTCATCTGGTCAAAGAGATTCGTATTCTCGGTCCTGTGTTCCTACACAACATGTTCCCCTTCGAGAGATTCATGGGTGTCCTAAAGAAATATGTCCATAGTCGTTCCTGGCCAGAAGGAAGCATTGCCAAGGGCTACGGAACAGAGGAGGTCATAGAGTTCTGTGTTGACTTTATTCCAGACCTTGACCCAATTGGCATTCCTGAATCTCGACACGAGGGCAGACTCAGCGGAAAGGGAACACTTGGGAAGAAAACATATATTGGTACGGGAAACGATTACTTCAATAAAGCACACTACACAGTTCTCCAGAACTCCTCATTGGTGGAACCATATGTTGAGGTACACAAAGATTACCTACGGTCCCATTGGCCCTGTTAGAGAGAAGCTTAGATAATGCGTCAGCACATGGAAACTTTTGGCGATTGGTTGCGCAAAAAATGTCAAGGTGATGAAAACATTGATGAGCAGCTTTATTTGTTGGCCAGGCAACCATCATGGCATGTCCTCACATACAAAGGGTACGAGATAAATGGTAACACATTTTACACAGTTGGCCAAGATAAAAGGAGCACCAACCAAAATAGTGGTGTACGCGTGGATGCCACGGATCCAAATGGAACAGGCAAACATTA